>NC_090440.1:233734919-234334919 GCF_031143425.1 Pleurodeles waltl | reverse complement strand
TGCATTCTGTGCAGGTAGACGTTTTGTAGACTTGGACCAACAGGAAAAGAGATGTAACCCTCTGATCAACACCCATTTGTTGGCTCCCATCCCCTCGTTACCACCACTGCCACAAGAAAGTAGCATTGATCAAAAAGGTACCTGCTAGTAGACAACATAAAAGAGCTGCAGGATCAACAGCTACTGCAATACCTTGTGACTGTATCGGCCTGTATCAAGAAAAGGCAACCTAATAGGTATTATTGTAGACATTCTTCTGCCAATGTAATTGCCAGACACTGCTTTTCTATGGTTCCATTGAGGATGCTATTAGGAAGGAGCTGGGACAAGATGCTGCCAAGTCCGAAACAGGGAGCATCCATTTGTAAAATGGCTCGTTCATTAATTAGAAAAATAGAATGAAATCGTGGCACTCTCATAAGCGTACCCCAAATACTTGACTTGTTTTGTGGACATTTCACATTTAGCTTGGCCTGCAGTTTGGCACATTATCTTAAGGGTGGTAAGAATAGTGTCTAGGTGATGAAAATGATGTGTCCAGGACACGACACAAGCAATTATATCATCCACATATGCATAGGCGAAAGAATCATATGATCTCAACAGTTGATCCCTCAGCCTTTTGAATATGGCAAGTTCTCCATGGAGCCCAAAGGGTAAAACTCTGGCTTGGATTAATCGTCTGGGGACATGGAACAGAGGGTTTTAGATACTCAGAACATCTCAAGGGCACCTGCCAATGGTACAAAGTATTGATGAGTACAGCCTTTCCCAGTTTCTTAATTAACTTGTTCACCAAGACATGGGCTATGCATTGAATGTAGTGGCTTGTTTACTTGTTGAAATTCAATGGAAATGTTAACTGACACCTCCAGCGTCAACACTAACACCGTGGGAGGTGGCAATTTGATTACTGAATGTTCAATTAAGTCCAGAGAATGCATGGTGTATTTCGCCTGTGTGTACTTCTAAAGTGTTCCAACTGGGAAGAAGAGAAAATACTGCTGCTACCTTTTCCATTTACCTGGTCAGATCTCTTTTTCACTTTCTAATGTCAATGGATCTTAGATCAGACTTTGCCAGGAATAGGATTATTTTAGTGGGAACATATTTTCACGAGAGGAGTTAAGATGATTAGAAGGTTGAAATGGTACTCTTGCACGGTAGGGTTCCAGTCCTCTTGGGCAGCCAACAGCTAACAGGACCTACATTTTCTAAGATTTTGTAGGAATCATGCCACGGGTCACTCGTTCAGTGACACATCAGCACCTATGACCAGCGGAAACGCACAGTTGCACACCTTCATTGTCATATGGTTCCTGAGATTTCTGTGCTGATTGTAAGTTAGTTGTGGCTATCCTCGGATGGCTTGGGTCAAGTGCTGAAGAACCAATACATATTCCACGAAAGATGGCGGGTTCCTCTTCCTCTCTCCACTCTTTTGAGGCCAAGTCTGGGATGGTCCTTTGTTGCTATTGGCAGCTGAAGAGCGATTTAAATGTGCTAAAACATGTAGATGCTGGTTTTATACTATAGAATAAAAAGAACTATCGCTAACACTTTGAGCCAGCCTTCACCTTCTATGAGATGTTTTTCAAAGCATTTGCATAATGGTGTTGTTGACTTGCTCCATCAATCCGCAATTCTAAGGTGATATACTGCCATTCGAATGTGCTTCCACTGTAAGAGTAGGGCTGCTTTAGAAAGACTCTTCAATTGGTAGTGCATTGCGGACAATATGTTATCTTGGGATGTCTGCATAGATGCCTTTCCAGAAGAAGCGTCGTCAAATGAATTGTTGGATTCAATCTGCCCCTCGGTGGTCATCAGTCAGGATACAATACATCAGCTTAAGATCATCTGATTTGACTATTTAAGGACCCAGACGTTTTTATTTTGTTTAATTTGCAGTACTACACAGCCTGTTTATTTCTAAAAAGAAGGTCAATTCGGCAAAGAACTGTTCTTGCGTTCTTGTCTTGCTGATAATATGGCATACTGCTGGGTAGGATCCTTTCCTGGGGATTCTCAACTGGTCGTTTAGTTACTGGAAAGGCCGCTGTTGACTCGCATAGAAGAGCAGGAACTTCTTATTCCTCCGCTTTATATACTTGATTTCCTTTCTTTAACACCAGCGGGTTCTATACTATCACGTCACTAGAGGAATTTGCTTTTTCCAGCCATTCTCTTGCTGGATATTTTCCAAAAAACAATGTTTGGAAGGATGGAATGTCAGTACCTCATACTACTGTTTTTGTAAACACGGTAATACCACCACAGTCATACGATAGGTGAGGACCTTTACTGGTAAACCTATCTGAGTGGTAGAATATGGCTTTGTGACGTCAGGTACACAGGTGAATGGCATTCTAAGTCCTTTGTAAAACCTAAGTGAGGACAGATTACCGTTTGCAGGCAATCAGGATATTGAAGGTGTAGGAAAATGGCTCCTTGTTGCAGTACCCCCTGCCCCAAAAAGTGGGCCCCAGCACCAGTGTTCTTTCACTAAAAATGTACCATTGTTTCCACAATTGGCACACCCTTGGCACACAGATAAGTCCAGTGTAAAAGATACCAGTGGTACCAAGGGCCCTGTGACCAGGGAAGGTCCCTAAGGGCTGCAGCATGTGTTGTGCCACCCTAAGGGACCCCTCACCTAACACATGCACACTGCCATTGCAGATTGTGTGTGTTGGTGGGGAGAAAAAGGCACAGTCGACATGGCATCCCCCTCAGGGTGCCATGCACACAAAACACTGCCTGTGGCATAGGTAAGTCACCCCTCTAGCAGGCCTTAAAGCCCTAAGGCAGGGTGCACTATACCACAGGTAGGTGAGGGCATAGCTACATGAGCAATATGCCCCTACAGTGTCTAAGTTCATTCTTAGACATTGCAAGTACAGTGTGGCCATATTAAGTATATGGTCTGGGAGTTTGTCAAAATTAACTCAAAAGTTCCATAATGGCTACACTGAATAGTGGGAAGTTTGGTATCAAACGTCTCAGAATAATAAACCCACAGTGATGCCAGTATTGGATTTATAAAAAAATGCATACACAGGGCATCTTAGAGATGCCCCCTGTATTTTACCCAATCCTCTAGTGTAGGACTGACTGGTCTGTGCCAGCCTGCCACTAGCAGACATGTTTCTGATCCCCTGGGGTGAGAGCCTTTGTGCTCTATGAGGCCAGAAACAAAGCCTGCACTGGATGGAGGTGCTTCACACCTCCCTCCTGCAGGAACTGTAACACCTAGCGGTGAGCCTCAAAGGCTCAGGCTTCATGTTACAATGCCCCAGGACACTCCAGCTAGTGGAGATGCCCAGCCACCGGACAATGTCCCACTTTTGGCAGCATGTCCAGAGGCATAATTAAGAAAAACAAGGAGGAGTCACCACCAGAGGCAGGACCACCCCTAAGGTGTCCAGAGCTGAAGTGACCCCCTCCTTGCAGAATCCTCCATCTTGGGTTTGAGGACAGGGACCAATAGGGTTAGGAAAGTGCCCCCTCCCCAAAGGGAGTGGGCACAGGAAGGGTAAAGCCACCCTCAGAGACAGTAGCCATTAGCTACTGCCATCTGACCCCTAAGAAATCTTGTATTTAAGGGCTCCTGAACCAAGTGAGTCAGATTCCTGACAACCTCGCAAGAAGAAGGACTGCTTAGCTGAAATCCCAGCAGAGAAGGAAAGGAGACAACAACTGACTTGGCCCCAGCCCTAACGGCCTGTCTCCTGCTTCAAAGATCCTGCAGAAGAAAGCGACGTGTCCTGCAGGTCCAGGGACCTCTGAAAAACCTTCAGAGGACTGCTTGCATCACAGATGATGAAGAACTCCCGTGGACAGCGGCCCTGTCCAAAGAAGAACAGAAGAAGAAACCTTTTCTGAAGGACTCCCACCTCACTCCAGAAGTGTGAATCCTAACCACTCTGCAACCAACGCCCACGGCCCGAGTGCAGGTGGCCGAACTGACCAGAGACCCCCAGGTGACGGCAGCCAATTGCCAACCCTGTGTTGACCTCTTCACCCCTCCACGACGACGCCTGCAGAGGGTATCCCGAGGATCTCCCTGACCGCTACAGTCCTGGACGAAGATAACCGAGGCCAAAGTACCCATTGCACCCACAGCCTGCAGGCCTTGGAGAAATCGACACCCGGTGTAGCAACGATCAACCGGCGGCCTTCTTCCCTGTCCGACCGGTGGTGTGCCTGAGACACCCCACCCCGGACCTCGCCTACCGAGTCTGAGTGACCCCCGGGGTCCCCTCTTAGAGTTTAATTGGAAACCCGACACCCTGTTTGCACCCTGCACCCAGCGGACCCAGTGCCGCTGAGGGTGTAGTATTGGTGCCTACATGGGGCCCCTCCAGTGCTCCTCTAATCCCCCCTGGTCTGCCCTCCGAGCCGCGGGTACTTACCTGCTGGCAGACCGAATTCAGAGTACCCCTGTCTCCATAGGAGCCCATGTTAAAATTGCTCAATTTTGACCTCTGCTCCCGGCCAGTCCCCGTGTTGCTGGTGGTGGGTTGACTTGAACTCCCAATGGTGGACTACCTATAACCCGGAGACTGGAACTATAAGTCGTGTACTTACCTCTAAAACTGTACTTTATTTTCTTCCCCCAGGAACTGTTCTGAAAATGCTGTGTCCACTTTTAAAATAGATATTCTCTGTTTTCTTAAAAACTGTTTATTTGACTAAAGTGAAACAAAGTTACATTGATGTCTATGCTAAGTACGTACCTGAAACAGTATTTACTTCGAAAGTGAGTCTTGTGCTTCTAATAATAAACTAGCAAAATATATATTTCTATATAAAATCCTATTGGTCTGAAGTTAAGTAATTGAGTGTGTGTTTCTTCTATTGCTTGCGTGTGTACAACAAATGCTTAACACTACCCTCTGATAAGCCTAACTGCTCAACCACACTATCACAAATAAAGCATTAATATTATCTATTATTGCCTCCGTCAAGCCTCTGGGGAACCCCCGGACTCTGTTCACACTGTATCTCATTTTGATACAGTATGTACAGAGCCAGTTTCCTACAGATGGCTTGTTGGAAAGCCTGGCAGTCTGCTTCTGACTGCTGCTGGTTCATCATCTGTAGGGCCTGATTTAATTGTTGGCTTTCTCCTAGGTTTTGAATTAAGGCTTCCATTGCAGGAAGACGTTCGAAGATCCCAATTTTGATACCAAAGGTGAGTACTTGCGGGTGTAGGCAACACTTTGCAGTCACTGGGACAGTGTTCATAAGGATTGTATTATTATAATACAAGTTTCCTATTTCCAGACAATTGCGTCATGTTGTGGGTCTTACAGAGGTTAACATTTTTTTGGTTTTGTCTCTTCAGTCACAGGATCCTAGCTTGTATCTTCAGTACGTCTCGTCCTTCTGCTTTTCCCCACACTAGTAGGCCTACAGTTGATCCCAAGTTTTTCCCTACACTGTCATCTATGTCAACCATACCTAAGATCCCCCTCCTTTTTTAGAGAAAAGACAATGGATCCATGAACAAATCTCAAGTAAGTTCCAAGTGATCTCATGTAGTGGCAAGAGGAGGTTTTTTATATATGAAAATTCTCCCTAGTACAGCATGTAGTCTGGTTCCATCCCTCCTATCTGAGCATTTTCAGTTGGGAAAGAAGCATAGACCAACTCATTTTCCCAGGCCCTTCCAGGAATCTGAGCTACACGGGAGAAAAGGAGTAAGTCCCCTTGTCATAGTCAACCACTGGCCATCTCCCTTTCAACCTTATTCTCACTCTCACCCCAGCGACAGGAGCCAGCAGGATTAGGAGTGCCACTGGTTTGACCTAGTCATCACTCCTGTATTTTCTCCCATGTGGCAATGTGAAAATACAGTGGCTCTGCATGTCTGCGCTATCCCTCGGAGAGAGTCCCAGCAGGATGTGTCCAGGCACCTTCAGACCCCTGGACACCTCTTGCCCACCAAGGAAAGTAAAAACACATGGGGTTTGGTCCTGATGGCTTCTTATAGTGTGACATTGCATCATAATTGATTTTGATGTTACGTCAACAGGGAATAGCATAGAAGAAACTATTGTCAGATAATGGAAGTGGACAGAAATAATCGTGCGGTCCAATCATTGGAAAATGAATAAAATAATGTCACATCGGATGTACATGCATATACTCTAGATATCATTATCCTAAATCCATAAATCCATCGAAATACATAGAAAAAATATAATTTCTGTAAATAGTATCATGGTATTTATGCCTAAATGCATTGACATAATAAATGTAGATACTACGATGAATAGTGTAGAGACAGTGAGACTCGTGCCTCCGCAACACAACTTTGGTCTTTGCCTATTTCCGACCTGTCAACTTTCCCTCAATTTGTAGGTGGCATCCTCTTCCAGGCGTGGACAGCCACACTTTTTACTTTTTTAGCCACCTTAATATAACACCTAATTGCATTTGTGCACAATGCGATTAGGCAGCCCAGTGGCTGTCAACTGCTCGTTGTATATGGGGGACAAAGCGCCCATAAGAAGGGAAAGGAACTACACTGGCCATCCTCACAACAGCACAATGCAGGTGCTCCACTCTACACTGCTTAAAGGGGCCATTAGTATAGGAAAAAAGAGTTCTCTTTACCCTGACCTGCATCTCTAACTGCCAGCACAAATATGCACTCCTGAATGTTTCTTAAGGTTTTGGGGTTCTCCCCTAATAAAATATTGAAAATAATTGAGCCAAATATGACATGTATGCCATGCCTCATGTATTCCCTCACCGCTTCCCTAAGCTTCCTCAGATCCTTCTCAAGTCTATGTGCTAGTCTTTAATGGCTCACTATCAGCCCTATTTTGTCTTGGCCTCCATGTTTTTCTCATGGTTCCCATATCTCTGCATGGGCGGCCATACCTCTTGCCTGGTGTTTCTGTGTCTTCAATGAAGCTCTCCGTTTCACTCCCCAAGGCTCCAATGCTTCTGGCCTCTCTCAATGGATTCACAGCCACATGGTCTATGATGTTGGTGAGACAGCCGGGACCCAGTGCTGGAGCTGAGGAGAGACGACGGAGTGACGGTGCTGGAGGAGTTTACCATGTCTGGTTGCAGACGGGAAAATAGTCACTTCATTTATTAATTTTATAAAAAAGTACGTTCACACCCAAATGGCACATCCTATATTTACAGAGCTGCAAGGCGTGGTGACAACAAAATTACGAGGGTTAAAACTAGAACAACCCAATATTGCAGTAATAAACAGCTTCACCAAAAATACAACTTCTGAGGCGCAGAGGAGTAATGAAAAAACCCAGTCTTCCAAGTAGTAACCGTGCCAATTCCAGTTATTCATTATTAACTTTAAATGAGGTTGGAGGCGTGGCACGTAGTCAGATGATCCACGAACCCATCACTATAAATTCTGAAACATCCCAAATTCAAATTAGTTAAAATGGGAAGTGAGCTGGCACCTGTTCACGGATGGGAAAGAAGTAAAAGCCCTAGAGGAGAAGTGGGAAACTGAAATTCACAAAGCAGGCATCACAGCTGCAGGATTTGTAAGGCTGGCAGCTCTAGCAGGTCGTTACTCATTGAACATAGGGAAGGAGGGCAGATGAACTGCGCACGCAGGGAGATGAACAAGAGATTGAATCCCCGGATGCTGTCCACCGGATGCCTGTTTTGCCCTCTCCTGTAACAGGAAAGATTTTGGGAAAATATTGTTCTTCAAACTAACTAGGCCAAGTCAAGTGATGAGTAGAGGGAACTCTCATTCTCGATGTTGGGGTCAGGTGAGCATCCAAAAGGTTTAACTATCTATTTATGACAATACATAGTAAGAATAAAGACTTGTTGAAACACAAAACAATTGATAAGTTGAAGGAGATCAGAAGGGCACTGGCTATTTGAACCAAATTGCTACTCTCTCTAGTGGATGTGTAGGTATAAGCCAGGTGATCTTACTGCCTTCCCATGATTCTTCCCTTGAATGCATTTAAAAAAACTGATACTCAACTCTCCAAGCTGATATGGACATGTAAAACCCTGAAGGTTATATACAACCAGGGGGGGGGGATACCGACCACAAAATGCATGGAAGTCATCTTATACATGGAGTGGCATGGGTAAAGGGGCAAGGCAGGGGGGCATGGCCCGTTCTGAGAAGACCTGGGGCACACCATTACACAACACCAACAACAGTCCCATGGGGGCATGCTGTCATGGCAACAATGGAGCAAAGGGAAAGCCACGCCAGGAGGGAAGGCCACAACGTCAAACTGACAACCCGGCACATGTCAGCCACCATACCCCTACATTAACTAGGGCCCTCTTAACAACCTCTAGCCATACCGACAACTGGAATGTAACTGCGACAACAGTTGCCACTACCACCTCCGCTCTGTGTGCAGCTCAAGTAGCCAATGGCAGTAACCTCCCCATGGATCATACACACCTAAATTAGGGGGTGAGGATGACAACTTCAACAATCCCCAGAAACAAGACAAAGGCCCCAGTACTCTCAAATGTCAATGCCCATAGTTGTCGCAAACATCAGCCAATGTAAACAACAATAGGAGCTACACAGCACTAAGGACACACCCATGCTGCATATGTCAGGGTCCATCCTGTGCATAGGTAACAATGCAACATCCCAAATGTCATACTGCTCAGACAACAGCATTGAGGGGGGGACACATGTAACTGGTCACTGAAATACACCTGCACAGTCAGAGGAGGAAATAGGACACTGATACGATTATTAGGGCAATCCAATGTAACACACATTCCCCAACATCAGCAGTACACATTACCAATGTCAACATCCATATCAGATCATAAGATTGCAATGCATAGGATATGCCACATGTCAAATACATTTAAGTGGATGTGAAAGATCAGAGATTGGGGCAGGTCCAGATTGTTAAGTGTGCTGCCAGGGCCATCAGAACACATACAGCCAGTGAAAGGTCTCACCATGAGAATGGATGTAGACGGAGGCTTGAGTAGGAAAAGAAGGTGGCAATTCTCTATTTGGCATAAACCAACACCTAGAGGCGATGAGGCTGACAAGTCTAATAACTCTATAACATACATGTGACATGCAGGCGGGCCATAGGCCTGGAAGAATGCCCATCTGAAGGACTGGAGCAATTAACATAAAACAAGATCACAAAGCGAATTCATCAAAAGGCAGGCACGTCACATCAAAATTGCCACAACACAGACACACTAATTGTACCCTGTTTCATTGCAGAGGAAGATGGATGTCTTGCGGATATGCCTGTCCCAGCTTTCCCTGATGACATGGATGATGAGCCGATAAACATTCCACAGGAGACTGTCCAAAAGGTCCTTGAAACCCTCCAGACCCCACCTTCAGTCACAAGGAAGAGCACAGAACAAGCAGCCATCGCAGAGGATCCACCCACCACCCCAATTGTAAGACCTGCCAGCTCCAATACAGCTGAGGACTCAGACGACACTGGCACCAGCTTTTAGAGAACTGTAGTTGGAGTACAGCGGGAGCTGGCCAAGGAGGTGCAGGTTGGGATGCAAAAAATGGCAGCCAGCCTTGAGGGGGTGCGTTCGTGCATGATGTCATCTGCAGATCAGGCAGCAGCTATGCAAGCCCTAACATCCATCCTGCAAGGACTACAAGAAACTGTCAAGGAATTCACCACTGCAGTAAGGGAGTTGCCACAACACCTTGCACCCCAAACCTTCCGCTGCATGCACAAATGCAATCATGACCCCCTCAGGGCCGACTTGGCTGTCTACCATCGTGATGTGGCTGCTATTTTCAAGAACCAGCAGATTCTCCTTGCTGCAGTACTGCCCTTAAGACCTTCACAGGGAGCAGCAACTGGGATGTCTGACTCCACGTCTTCTAACACTGAGGTGTGTGTTGCCCCTTCACAACCAACAACAACACACACATCAGAAGAAGACGACATGGAAGAGATCACATTCACAAGGAAAATGACCCAGAAGCACTAGTCCCTGCCACATGACCCACATTTACCAAGGTCCTGCGCTTTGTAACTTGCCAGTCTTGCAACAACTGTACTCAAGCACTGTTCTGCAAACCACTGTATATCTTGTCACCCAGCCCAGTGATTGTCTCTCTCCAACTCATTGGCAAATTCTGTCCCTCTGCACTGTCTGAAACATCAACCCCAGCATGTCAAACGCATTTTGGTAAACCCTTGTGTTGGATCACAATGTAAGATGTCACTATAATGGACTCACAATCATGGACAATGTACAGATAGCACTACAGCACTTTTCAATTAATAGCACTTACACAACTAATCTGTCTCTGGGTAATGTGACATCTCAACTGTGCAGTAGATAACTGAAATGTGCCTACTGTCAAATTACGTAGCTTGTCAATACAACTGTCCTGATAATATGTAGTCAGAGAAATGTGCACAGTGCCCATGATTGCATCATACTCTGCCCATCCTGAGGGACAAATCTGATGAAGTGAGAATCCATACACCATCATGCTGTGTTGGACAGAAGAATGCTTCCTCAGGGGATAACTAAGTCATCAAATAGTGGCCGCAAAATGTTGTCAACATGCAAAAATAACACAAATAACATGGCACACTAATCTAAGCAAACACTACAAAAACTGCATAAATGAAGGTGTCTGAATTTACATACAAATAGGTAATCATGCTGAACTGTGTCACAAATGATGTATGAGAGTCATGAAGACAAGAATACAAGATTGCCAATGAGAACTCATCTTATAAGGGTGCCCATAATCATCACACTGCAGTCAGACCTAAAACTGTTTCCCCAATACCAAGTCTGGAAGCACTGTTTGTGACTTTCAAAACACACTTATCAACAGAAACACATTGTCATCCATATTAACTGTGATTGGTGGTTGCAACGAAGGGTCGACACTTTGCAAGGTAGCTCTGGGCTAGCTGCCAATCGTACAGCTCAGTTGGGATTTGTTTGTAGCATAGGACACAGATGGTATAGTACAAAATGTATGTACTCAGTCCCATTCAACACATACTATTAAGGGTTAACCAAATATTTATTAAATGCTAATCACAGAAGAGGAAACTGAGGGAAAAATCTTACCTACCCTAATCTACCCTGACTACTCATTACCCACAACTGTCCCTAACTAACCTAAGCTACACTTACTTATCACATGTAACAAAACGTTCTAAACATCTACCACCCACCCCCCTTATGAGACGGGACACATGGAGGACAACACATACTAACCTAAATACATACTGTACTATCCTATACAAATATATATTTTTTTGTATTTTTTTTTGTTGATTTTTTTTATTTTTTATTATTATTATTTTTTTTAAACACACAAGAACCCCAACATAAACACACACTTAATAAGTAAAAATATAAAGATTCTGGACCCCTCACCCCCCACCCACTAACACTAACTAAACTAACAGCCTATTCTAACCTAACACTAACCCCCCTAAGCCCACTAACTATAAGAACAAGGAAAGAGGAGGGAGGGGAGGGAATCATGTCCATCAGAAAATGTCTAGAGGTTGGCCCTCCAGAGGGTCCTCTTAATAGACTTAACACGCCGGTTAATGTGGCGCACATCCCGGCTCAGGTGGCTCAACTTGCGCAGCACTCTGTCCATCTTACTTTCCATGTTGTGGAAGGCTGCAGGGTCAACAGATGGAGCTTTGGCAGTCTGGGTGCCGGTGGAGGAGGTCTGTGTTGGTGTGGTGCCAGGCCTAGTGGGCTGTCCTGCTCCGGTGGCAATGCT
This sequence comes from Pleurodeles waltl, assembly GCF_031143425.1. NCBI lineage: Eukaryota > Metazoa > Chordata > Amphibia > Caudata > Salamandridae > Pleurodeles > Pleurodeles waltl. The sequence goes on along the minus strand of NC_090440.1, from coordinate 234,323,164 downwards.
GGGGCCTGGAAGTCCAGCAGATGTAGGACCAACAGTCCCAGCTGTGGGTGGGGCCACCTGGCTTGGATTGGTGGTTGTGCTGGTGGTGGCTGTGGTGGGCAAAGTAGGGCCACCCTGTGGGAAGGCTCTCCATGCCCCGGAGGCCCGTTCATGGCGATATCGCCGGGCCATCCTCCGGAACCCCGACTCCACCAGCAGGATGTGCTGGTATCTCATGGCCCAGCGCTGTAATTCACGGACCTGGTCTGGAGTCATGTTTGCAGCTGTGAGGACAAATGCAAATATTCTACATTAGTAACTGCATTGTGTGAAATGGCACAAGAAGTTAATCAGAAAATACATCTACTGTACTTGTAACAGCTCATATCACAATACAGATCATTGCATGTCCCTGAGGAAGTACATGGCAGGCCAGCCTACAAAGGTCACATAGCACATCCATAACCTACAAGATGGGTAACAACTGGCTTTGACTTGCAATCTGAGTTCTGCCAGTTATCAGCTAAGAATCATGCTGCATATCCTCCGCCAAGACCTGGGCTACACATGTCAGTGTACGGAAAGCAAAACTAAGGCCACATGGTCTGCAAGTTGTAACTGGACTTGCCAGTATAGTACCAAGTGCCAAACCTGAGTGTGTATACTAGGTTGCAACCAAACCGTCACTTATTCACATGTATGTGTAACAGACTGGTGGCATCAGTACTAGGTATCCCATTCACAAACCCATGCCCGTGTTTGTGCGTGGGGGGGTGGATAAACAACTATAATTTTCCTACAACATGTACACTGAGGAGTGTATAGAAAACTCCACACATGTTTGGCTCTACACACACACCACAGGTAAGATCTATCAACAATTAGGAGTCAGCAAACCCTAGAGCAATCATAGGGCCACACATGTCAGGAAATGCAGAACTTGGTACACAACATATACTTCCAGTGAGGCCTGACTTACATCAGACACATAGTTGCTAGAACACCCATGATCATGAATTGCATGCACCCCTAGGCCATTGCACTCAAGTTCCACATACTTGTAGCACTACATGTGGAAGTACATGCTGCTAGGAGGTTCTACCTACTGTTTCATAATTACGTAGGTAAATAGGGAAGCAGATGTCTATTGGAAAGCAATTTGCTGTACCAATCTTGGAGAATGTGGGTCTGACAGGCTGACTAAATCGGAGCTGACTTCCAGTGCGACACTAGGTGATACAAGTGTCATACACATGACTAACCCCTGTACTCACAGTGGGGCCTACAGGAATGGCCTATAATCCCTACATAATACCATTGGATACGCATTGGCCAACTCAAAACATGTGAGAAACTGAATTCCCACTCATGGAACAAGAGAAAAGCTTGCCCAACGCATCACACCTTGCTATGCGTTCAACTCACACAAGTCCATAACCAGCAAACACTACACATAACAGACATATCAACACTTACTGGAGTGGTCGGGGTCCTCAAATGTCGCCACCTCTCCCACAGTGTAGGGTGCCGGTCCACCTGTAAGGTATGGAAGGAAGAAATGTGCTCAAAATCTGTGCACAGCGCAAAAAGTTCATAAACATATACAATGTGTAGGCTGAATAAGGAAATGGCAGCCATTTAGACATGATGACATGATGGTACTGCATCTGATATAGCACAACCAACTTGTACATAGCATGGGTCTCCTGTGACAGTTACACACATAGATTGGCCCTAACTATCATGTGGTTGCAAACATGCCCCGAAACTGGTGAGCAGAAAAAATTATGGAGTGTAATCGTCTCATTATGTGCATCCAAAAGAGACAACCAAAGCCTGGTTACTTGAGGACTGCATTACCAGTCAAACATGCCTTGTGGCCATGACACATTAATGACACATAGGTACAATGTACAGAGGGAGGGGCAGGGACTTTTGTAAGCCCCCCTGTTGTTACATTTGATTCAATTGATGTGGCCCAGCTATGCTGATTTGCACCAACCATGGAGATGTGAATCCATGTGCATAGACTTGGACTGCCATCCATATTTGGAATGTGGCACAACTAACTGCAACAAACATTCTAAGATGTTAGCTGAGGGCACCTTACACCTTTTCACGATGTTTTCAAATCCATATCTGACATGTATCCAAAAAGATAAAGGAACACAATAATCCCAAACATTCATAGTACTTCCGTGAACGCTTTCCTTCCACACTCACCAGACTCACATGAGACATATGTCTGAGCCACTTTGCTATTATCAATTGACGTGAAGGCAGCACTCATTTTCAGCATCATGTAGTGATTTTAAAGTCAGTCTAGCTATTGCCTCAACAAAGTTAGCCAATATGTTGGTACATCTTTACTTCTCTGTCAATAGTACCCTATATAGACATGATTGGCTCCTATTTTGTTTGGTTTTCTGACAAAAAGGCCGCACCAATTTATTTCATGGAAAAGTATCCTGCAAGTTTGCTGAGCACGTGCTACCTGACAGCTAGCAATTGTGATCCTTGCCATAGTGCATCAATTATCCCTTTATGTTTCCCCAGCATTACACACAGTCAGCAAGTTAGCTGGCAGACATAGTACAAATCCGCTTATGTCACTACAGAGCATTTAATCGTGCACATTTACATGATTAGTACTCACCAACAGTGCCACCAATCATGATTCCCAGGTGGTCCAAGAGATCCTGCTCCCTGGTGATGAGGTCAGCCCACCGGTGCTTCGGCTGGTGGTCACTCCTCTGGCTGGCATACACACGCTGCAGGTGATGCAGCACCTTTCCCCACCGGATTCTGCGTGCCTCTGTTGGATACCCCTGTATCACCCTGCCCCCTGCCTGGATCATGAGTGGCAAGAAATGGCACACAAGCCAGATGAACCCCCCCCAACTCCTCTTCACCCATCCTGCCAAGACGTGGCCTACCAGACATACTTGAAAAGTGAAAGGGAATAGGGGTAAAAGAAATAGAAAGGGGAAAAGGGGGAAAGTAGGGGTACAAATACAGATGAAAAGTAAACTTAATCACTAAAAGAGCCCAACTATCCCCAAACTAACACTACCCAAAACAGACTCCCACAAACAACAAAAACACAAGATAATTGGACAAACGTAGACAAAACACAGTAGTACAGTATACAGAAACAATATTTATTTAACAAATGGACTTTACAGATAGCACACAGGACAAAAAACCACAAACTCTGAGGACACCACTCTCTACACAGCCACACAGTCTAGAAGGATCGTAGACTGCAAAGTGAAAGTGAAAGTACACCCACAGTACATGATCTGTAAACAGGATATCCTATTACATCACTTCCTGTTTGAAAATTCCCGTCTTTTTCGCGTTATGCGTAATTTTTTGTCTACCAAAACTGTATTTGCGTCATTTTTTTTGACGCACAGGAGTGAAAATTAGCCTGCATCCACATAATAGTACATGGCCTGTACAAATATCTGGATGCGGGCTAATTTTCACTCCTGTGCGTCAAAATAAATGACGCAAATACAGTTTTGGTAGACAAAAAATGACGCATAACGCTAGGAACGTCAACATTTCAGTGCATTAACTGGTTTTGGGCATTTTTTCTTGTTTTTTTGTTATGTTACATTTGGGACACATCAGAGATAGGCTGATTGAAGACACTATGGTGTTGATGGTGTATGTTCACATGTGTGACATCATACTGCAGGGGACCATGATCCGCTACTCCCTTCACAGTATTTTTACGGTTGGCTGACGCAATAGTTGGTCATAAGTGTGGCCTACATATATGTGTTGCACAAATTGTGCATGTTTGGCATAAGGAGAGGATAGCAATGTGACGCACATATGTACAATACCTAAATGCCTTTGGCTCAAAGTGTGTGCTTTGGCAACTAATGTATTTGTTGACCAAGTGTGTGTGTTTCACATGAAGCATATTTGTACATATGCTTGTATGAATGTGACGTCCATGTGTCCAATCCTTAGGTGCAAGTCATTGTGGAAATGAGAGAGGGCATGCGTTAGTCCTACATGTAGCAACATCCGTAAAGTGGACTTCCAAGATTTAGGGTCACGTAGACACCACATGTGACATAGCATGCACCAGATAGATGGCAGACGCTTGTTCATGTCAATGGTCCACATTTTCAACATCCTATATCCTAGATCATTGGTAACAGCTTCCTAGGCACTAGTTGGTGAATCCCACAGTGAGTCATACACATGCATTGAGGAAGTGGGTACCATGTTGTTTGCACAGACAGACAAGGGTGAATCTCAAATGTATGATGACACCACAGTTGAGGCCATAGAAGTGAGCCCCAACTATCAAGTGGCTGTGGTGGACCAGCATACAAGACAGCACGTGTCCACATATTTCCAGGGATCAATTGCACATAGGTGTCTTGTTCATGTGTGGTCCAATGATGATCCTGTATATAGTTTGGGGTGTAATTTGTCACAGTTCAGTCCAGGACTCATCATGAGTCAGTGGCAGCTATTCCTGTATCTACTGAGTATCCTTGGTTGATCAATGTGAGTAAAGTGGATGTGGACATGTGAACCTACATGGGGATGGTCCCACCCTGTCAATAAAGACGTGTAATGAGACAGTCAACAGGGCAACCTTGGTGTGCTGAGTGAGATAATGTCTCAGGTGTCATGTTCCGGCAGGTGTCACTACAACATTTGTACACAGGTTAGCCTCTGCAATTCCCACTGCATCTGGGAACATCATAGCCTCTGTGCTGATTATCCTCGCAGCTATTAACCACACACGGCCCATCACTATGTTGTGAGCACTGTGATTCTGTGTGTGAACTGTCATGATCCTGACATGTGTGTATTTTTCATGGTCATTATCAGAGGTTGCTGGTTGTGCTGAAAGCCCCGTACCCAATCCCTGCCTACGGCCCTGGGACACTGTCACACTTTGTCATTCATGCATAAATGAGATCCAGACAAGGGATGGGCCATGAATTTTGCTTTTCCAAGAGGATTTACCTCAAATGTTACAGTTAAAAGGCAGATGATGCTATACAATGTATTTGTGTATGCATTGAAGAAGCCTATGCCCAATACCCCCTGATGAATGAGAGGTTTGCTAACGCAAGTGTGGTACATATGTAGATACAGGGATACTTTAGTGTGACACACAGACAGATGCCATTCAGGCTGACAGAATGCAAGGTGATTCAGGATCCAGCAATTTGACAAGTTACATAATCAGTGGTCTGACTCAGACTGTTTGGAGGACAAATTACAGAGGTGACATGTCAAACTGTGTATGTCCTGTGTTTTTGAAGGTGACAAATGAACCCAAGGGCTGTGTTACACAGCTTAATTAGTATCAATGCTTAACGGTGTAATTGACTAAATGGCAACTCCTATGCTGTTCCAGGCATCAGCAGGGGCAGTGCTTTTTGACATGGGTGGTGTGCATGGAGGTGATCACAGGTGAGGGATGCATCTGTTTCTCACCACGGGAAGCAATCTACAGGTGCTAACAGGGCTTTGAAACTAGAAGACAGTGTATAAATAAACCTGACGTCCATGCAGTCAGATGTTCTATGACAATGGCATACCATAGGAAAGGGTGTAGCACACTGGATTGCTAATGTTGGTCTGTGTGTGTAGAGGGGGGAATATCGAGGTACACATCTTAGTATTCCAGGGATCTCTTCCGACAGGTGGGTTGTGACCAGGTGCATGGGTGTGTCAGGAGTTAGGAAATGGGGTGACATGTACATGGAATGTCATGTTTGCAATGCTGCTCATATGTGTGGCACTTGCGCTGTCTATGTTCTGCTTCTATGGAACTCTGGTCACAGATAGTCCTTGCAAATATTGGATGCAGTTGGACTTACTGCTGTCAAGGGTCTGGTCAGACATTCCTGTTACTGATGCAAAAGCACATTGACTGCCTCATGTATGAGGCTTGTTTTCCCCTTATTGAGTGATGGTGTCTTAGTTGTGTGCCATATACTGTGTTGGACCTTGATTTCAACATGTATGTGTGAAATAGTTGTGGTCCTCTGTTATTGGCCTTCAAAGGAGAAATGTACATGATATATGTCATTAACAGTGTGTGTGTATGTGACCATTGTATGTTAGGCATCACATTAGCTCTGGGATGTTCAGTGTCCTAATCAGTAAATCAGCAATGCTCCATGAGGCAACACTCTTATTCTGATAAGTAGAGATGAAGGTGTGCAAAAATGAATAGCCAGACCATGATATGGTGATTATAATAGGTGTTTATTTAAATAGTTAACTAAAGTGGTGAAGGTGATTATATTCAAAAGAAATTGTTGACAATCTGTTGCCGCCTGCGTATACCAGCGGCCGTGTTCTGTAGTTCCCCCTCATGTTGCAGGCCAGCATCCTCCTCTTCCTCCTCTTCAGGCATGTGTGGCTCTGGTTCCAGGAGGGGAATGTTCCTTTTGATGCAAATGTTGTGCAATATTGCACATGTTAGGATGATACTACAGACCACCTCCGGGGAATATAGGAGTCTACCACCAGTGATGTCGAGGCACCGGAACCTTGACTTGAGGATGCCGAAGGTCCTCTCGACAATGCTGCGTGTCCTCCTATGTGCGTCGTTGTAGGCACGCTCTGCAGCAGTGCTTGGGTTGCCAAATGGTGTCATAATCCATGGCTGGATGCCATACCCCTGATCAGCTGCAAGAGAAAATGATTGGGATCATGTTGATGTAGCTGGCCCTATTGAAATGACCTTTTATGGCAGTAGTTGTCTTGTGTTGTCTGTGATTCTTTTGTGTTATAATGTAGCATCCTAGGCTTGTAGGAAGTACCATCTGCATTGTGTTGTTTCCTTGGCTGAACGAGTGTTTGTCTGCTAACCGTTTGTCAGCAGTATGTTTTGGGATTTGCAGTACAGTGTGCCCTCCCTAGCATTGTGACTTGTGATACATGTGTCCGTGTGTCTTCACTGGGGGTGAGGTGATAGTTCCATATACAGGTTAAAATTGACAGTGTTGTTAACACATTCATATCAATGTACCCTGGACATCCCATACCTTTAGACTTATGCAATGGATTAATGTAAAGGTCATTGGGACACTTACATTTTGCAATGTGACATTTGGGCAACCCACTCGAAACGTTGTGATCTTTGACGTCTTAACATTAGGCTGTACAGTAATTTCAGATGTGTGACAGGTTCAATGGTGACCTAAGAAACATAGCTAGCGATGTCACGACCTCAGTATGTTCCTGTTCACATGTTGCTGTTGTGGTGTATGTGTTGTGTGTCCTAGAGGGTTGCTGTGCAGTGTGTATATAAGTAGGTTTTTGTACTTACCAACAAGTAGTCCATTGCCATACCGTCCATCCTGGAAGTGTTCATTGATGGTGCAGTGACGGAAGATGAATGAGTCATGTACACTCCCAGGATATTTAGCCACGATGTTGGTGATCAATCCCTGGTGATTGACTATGGCCTGCACGTTGATGGAATGTGTGTGCTTCCTGTTGCGGTAGAGGTGTTCAGTTGCAGCAGGTGGCACAAGGCGTACATGTGTGCAGTCGATTGCACCAAGGACGTGTGGGAAGCCACTGATGAGGTAGAACCCCTGTTTTGTTTCCTGCTGCTTCTGCAGTGTGTTAGGGAAGCAGATGTGGTGGGGTGTCAGTCCAATGATTGCATCCAGTACTTTGGGCAAAAAGGCGGCGAATGATGGTTGTGATATTCCGGCAACCAGGGCACCAGTTGTTTGAAAAGAGACACTTGCCAGCATATGAAGTACGGCAAGCAGCTTGGTTTCTGTTGGGATGGTGCGGGGTGTCAGCAAAGTGGGGGCCAACTGCGGTTCAATGTTGCGCAGCAGCTGCTGAATGGCCAGTTCAACCGGTACCTCTGGATGATGTTGTGTTCCCTGAGGCCCTGAAGGGTGGTTCTGGGGCGGAAAATCCTCTCCTGCCTTCTGCGCTGCCTTAGGGGTCACTGCTGGTGTTGTTGTAGCTGCTGTTGTTGCTGCTGGGCTCTGCGTCTGCGTGCACGCTGGATTAGAATCACCTCCATGTCTCCCTGTTGCTGCTCTGCTGCTCTGCTGTTTGTTCTGTGTGTTCTGATTAAATACAGGTGTGTTTGCCCCATTTTAACGCCTGCCCTGACCCAGGCGTTAAATTTTGACGCACATCGGGCTGTGCGTCATTTTCTGGCTCTGCCTCCTGGCCGTGCGTAATTTTTGCCCGAAAGCATAAATACGACACACGGCCGTTTAAGTCATTTTTTGGACGGGAACGCCTACCTTGCATATGATTAACGCAAGGTGGGTTGCCGCATCCAAAAAATGACGCACACGGCGGAATTTTGTCATCCGCGGGCTCGGCGTCAAAGTCTAAATACGGGGCAACGTTTGCGCTGAATGTGCTTCAAAATTTTTGACGCACATTCGCCGCAGACGGAGTATAAATATGCCCCTGGATGTTTGTAATAGAGATGTTTCCATTACCCAAGAGACGTGTGTTTTGACGTCTCTCAGACATGTCCCAGGGAAACTGGAAACTAGATTGAAGAGTTTGAAGAAGAGTTAGGAACATGTTCTTTTTTGCTGTATCAAAAAATAAAGAGATAACACGTGGGGGCAATTCTCTCACTGCTCTGAATGATATGACTAACTTGAGATTTATGAACAACTGTAGGAATATGCTAAATTTGAAAGACCTCTCCGAAAGAAAAGTGCTCATCCACACTAGACTGGAATGGTCAGGCTTTTAGAAATGTCGTTAATGAACCTTTTTATGGAAATATTGTAATTTGAAGACACTTCGAACCCTTCATCCAGACCTGTGGGTTGGAGAAGTGGTATGGAGAGCGTTCTAGTTCTGCATTAAGGCCCGAGGTGGGAAGTTATTTACCTCCCAGGGATGAAACAGTAGCAGTGATACAGTAGGTTGCTGGCTATAGTGTCTCTGCACATTGTAGCCTCAAAGATAGAGTTTTACAAGACCTTCTATGTCATATTGTAATTCCACTTTTATTGGCCATGCAATAAACTGTGTATCTATAAAGGAGGATGCTCTACCCTTTCACATGCAGATCCTTGGAGATACTGTTTATGAAACCAGTCAAGTCTTATAAGAAACATTTCTCATTCCACTCAGCGTCTCTCATCACTTATAATAAATGTTTAGCCAATGCAGAATCAGTAATATGTCTTCTTCATATGCAGCTGCTACTTTTGTTTGTTCAGGGGATATTTGTATCACACATGTCCATATTATGTTGTCTGTTCATGTTCTCTGCTTTCTTTCATCAAAGTAAACCAAAACGTTATCTCTCAATTAACAGGTCTGCATGAAGGTGTGGATAAACAATACTGACAATGCTTGAATATTGATGATACTTAATACCGGAGAAATCATTTCATGGGTATCACAAAATTGAAATTTTATTATTTCAACTAAATTTATAATTGTAATCTTTTTGGGTTGCTTGGTTTTATAGGGTTTTTTTCTGTGTTGTTTTAAATTAATGTTAAATATATTTTTTATTTATGTGAGAATGGTAAATCTGACCCGTATTACTCGCCCCTACACCTCTCGAGTCCAAGACTTTCTCCAATTTAACTTAGTTTGTACTGCCAATAGTACACCTGACTCCTGGAATATATGCAATTTCCAAAACTTTATGTGATCTGTTGTTCAAATGCTAAATTTGACCCTGCAACAAATATTTTGTATTTTTTCAATGTTTACAATAAAATATTTTATATGTTTTAAATTAAAAACATATTTGTGAAAATATTTAATTCAATTGTTATTTTCAGATTGATGTTTTCAACTGTATTTATATTTTTACATTGATCTATGTTTTGTAAATAAAATAATTTTAGTGTAAACAAGGTATATTTTTTGAATATTTGTAATTTAAAATGCATATATTTTAAGCATAATTACAAACTAAATTATATGAAATATATTTCAACAGTATGGCAGCTCTTCAAAATGTAAAATCAATTTTAATTAAATACATTTAATGTTTAAATTATATTATTGATATTTTTACACTACATTTTGGTTTCCAATACCATTGCTAATTCTAAAGTTAATTTTAAAAGTCAAAACTATTGTGACATATAATTTCGTATTAGATATTTTTAACTTTAAATATTTTTGTGGAAGGATATTTTTGTAGGAAGATGTTTTTGTAGGGTGATATTTTGGAATCAAGATTTTTGTTATTTTAAATATAAGCGGAGAGTTTATGATATTTTGGTGGTCAATATTTTGACCTCAATATCTTCAAAGGTCAATATCCTTGTTGTCAGTGTTAAGTATTACAATCATGTATGAAGAGTTCAAACAGTATTCAAACTACAAATTGTATGCAGAATGTTAAAAGCTGCATTCAAGTTTATAAACTTAATTTAGATAATATTTACTAAACAATTAGAGGAATCTTTTTAGATCCTCAGCTGCCTGCTCACTATGATGAGCTGGTGTCCAAAAATAGACTCAGGATAAATGAGCATGTTGCGTAAACTGACTTTGTGTCAGAGTCACCAGATCCCCGGTGTCTGTGCACGTTCCCAACACTTCTACCACAAGACAGCTCCAATACTCTGATTAGATTTGTCACAGAGTCTAAGAGAGTCCAAGTGGGGAAAAGGTGATTAGGAAGGGAACAGCTGGGAAGGAGACCTGTAAGAAGCAAAAGGTTAAAACACACAACATCAAAATTACATCTCATGAAATCAGTACTAGGCTATGACTCTAAGCATCGTCATTCTGAAAACATGAACAACCTAAGAATAGACTTAAAATGACTAGGCTTCAAGATGACTGGAAACCTGTGAGGGAATCAAGAGGGGTTAAAAGAAACTTTCAAATTCAACTACTTTCTTTTGCATGAGAATCAGGAAAACAATCTGAATAAGTTCTGAACCATCACATGAATCCTTTTTGAGAATACATACTAGGAACACACAACATTACATCTAAAAATCTGGCCTTTTTTGTTCTCTCAAAATGTTGGAACATGAATTGTGCACATTGCAGATTTTCACATAGGTAGTAAACACCATAGAAGGATTGTGCACCATGAATAACACAACATAGATTCTGGAATAAAATCACACGACTTGTCAACTCGAGTACTACCAAGTAAATGCCTTAGAACGGTAGTGCTCAATGAACAACATGAATTAAGCACGAGAAAAGAATCGCTCGTCTTGGCGATTTCGAATGCCACCATGTAACTGCCAAGGAATGGTAGCGCACAATGAATAACATGAAATAAGTACGAGGAAAGAATCGCGCGTTTTGCCGATTCGAATGGCACTGTCAGAGTCACCAGATCCTCGGGGCCTGTGCACATTCCCAACACGTCCACCACTGAACAGCTCCAAGACTCTAATAGATAAATCACAGAGACTGAGAGAGTTTATAAGGGGAAGAGGGGACTAGGAAGGGAAAAGCTGGGAAGGAGACCTGTAGTAAGAAAAAGGTTAGAACACACAATAAGAAAATTATATCTCCTGAAATCAACACTAGACTATGATTCTAAGCCTAGTCACTCTAAAAACATGAACAATCTAAGAGTTAAGTTTAAAATGACTAAGTTTCAAGATGGCCGAATACCTGTAGGGGAATCAAGGTGAATTAAATGAAAACTTTCTTATTCAAGTACTTTCCTTTACATGAGAATCAGAAAAACATTCTGACAAAATTTTAAACCAGTCATGTAAATCTTGTTTTGAGAATGTATACTAGGACCATACAATATTGCATCTAGAAACTCTGGCCTTCTGTGTACTCTTAAAATGTTTCAACACAAATTGCGCATATTGCAAATATATATACATATATACTAAACACCATAAAAGGATTGTGCACCATGAATAACACAATATGGATTCAGGAAACAAATCACATAACTTGTCAACTCGAATATTACATAATAAATATCTTAGAATAGTGGCATACAATAAACAACATGAATTAAACTCGAGGAGAGAATCGTGCGTCCTGCCGATTCGAGTGTCACCATGTAAAATACCAAGAAATGGTAGCACGCAATGAATATCAAAGTCAAATCATCATTAATCGAATCGCGCGTCTTGCCGATTCGTAAAACACGATGTAAATGTCAAGAAATAACAGCTCACAATAAATAACAAGATCAAAGTACAATGAAACGAATCGCGCTTCTTTTGCCGATTCTTAAGCCACCATGTAAATGTCAAGAAATTGTAGCACGCAATAAACAACAAAGTTAAATCCTCATGAAACGAGTTGCGCGTCTTGCCAATTCGTAAAACATCATGTAAATGTCAAGAAATAGTAGCGCGCAATGGACAACAATGTTTAAACACCATAAAACGAATCGCGCGTCTTGCCGATTCTTAAGCCACCATGTAAATGTCAAGAAATGGTAGCATGCAATGAATAACAAAGTCAAACCTTTATGAAACAAATCGCACGTCTTGCCCGTTTGTAAACTACCATATAAATGTCAAGAAATGGTAGCGCGCAAGTAATTTGTTACTCGTTTTTTAGAATTAAACAAAGAATATAAAAATTCTCAATAACGGTGTCGGGATTGTCCAACCACCGTCTTACCGCCTGGAACAATGATCACCAATGAAGGATGAAGGGCAGAAGACTGGAAGATCCAAATAGGCCGCCAGGACAGGAGCTCAGGAAGAAGCTACTGCCCTGCACCGAGCCCTCTGAATAGCGAGCACTGGGAGTTGGGCTGGCTCTCTTTTATAGAGTCTTGGCCTAGCCCACAACCACACCCAGGCATGCTGCAGGGAAAGCTTCTAGAAGGCCCTGGAAAGGGACCACACCCTGACACACTCTGAAAGCCTGCAGCAATACATTGCTAATGAACTACTTTAAATGCATCCCATAAGATCTGGGGAGGAAAAGCAGTGGCCTCATTCTCTGCAAAGTATTGTCTAATGTGACCCCCTACCTGTTCCCGGAAGACAGGGTCTTCTAGTGATTCTGGCTTGAGCCACCAAGTTGGTATATGTGGCTTTGTTCTCTCCCAGGACAGTGTGAGAAGGACGGGATTGTGGTCAGATATCGTCCTTCCTAGGTATTCCACTTCTCAAACCTGGCCATGTACCTCTGGAGTGCAGAGAAATGTGTCTAATCGGATATGTAAGTCATGCATGTTTGAAAATAAGGAAAAGTCTCTGGTGTGTGGGTAGAGGCAACGCAACGAGTCCACCAAGCCCCACTCGGCTTGCCATGCTCGAAACACATCAGCAATTCTACAGACCGGGGAACTCTCAAGCGGGGGTTGCGATCTGTCTTTGTCAGGATTGGCTACACAGTTGAAGTCTCCTCCCATCAATACCGCATGCATTAAGTGAGGGGATAATGCCCCCGAGAGGTGCCCCAGGAATGCTCCCTGGTCAGTATTTGGTGCGTAAACACTAATGAGAGCTATGTCCTGTCCCTCCAGGCGGCCGGTGACCACCACAAAGCGGCCATTGGTGTCAATGATTGTCCTTGTTTTTTTTTAAATGGGACTCCCGCCCTAATCCATATGAGAGTTCCCAAGCATAGGCAGAGTAAGAAGATGTATAATACACCTGGCCCCTCCACCTCTTCTGCAGAGCCACTCCCTCCGACACAGTCATGTGTATTTCCTGCAACATTGCTATGTATGTCCCTCTTCTCTGTAAATAGGAGAACACTTTGTACCGCTTAGTCATGGTGTACATGCCCCTAATATTCCAGGACACAATCTTATAGTTCTGTGGTGCCCCCATCTGGTCCGCTTGTTATACTATTCTTGCCATACATGCCCCTGCCATATGCAGATTGTTTCGGACAATCTTCACTCACCTGATTTATGCCTCTAGGGGTGCAGCTGCAGCATTCCCGTAACTTAACAACCCAACAACTTCCCAACTCCCATGCCGCAGGACAGGTGAAAAAAACAACCCCCTCCCATCCAAACTAATACCTAATCGAAGAACTTTCCTATGAGGTAAGCGCAGCAGGGCCCAAGGCGGTGCAGGGCCCTCTGCCCCGGATCTCACCCCATACAGACTCACGTGGTCTCGGAACCGCTAGTCCTGTCCTCCCTTAAGTGATGTGAAGTCCCACTCTCCGCTTCACTAAGGAGCTTCGGATGATATCCTCCGAGGTCCCCGGTGTTACTATCGGCAGTTCCATGCTAGGTGTCGTCCAGGATCCGGACTCCTCATCGGACTCTGAGTGTAGCGCACCTTCCTATGTCGCAGCAGAATGCGGCTGGTCTCACCTCCATTTAAGGATGCCACGGCCACAGTGGCTCTTCGCCTCTCTCTCTGTGCTTCCTCCAAGGACGGAGGTGCCTCGCTGAGGCGGGGCCCGCCAGATCACCGGCAACGACCTTTTCTCACTGCCTCCTGCCTGGGGCATGTTATCCATAGCTGTGCCCTTTTTCTTACTTGTTTTCCCCATGGTTATCGACGGGTGCAGTAGTCGTCCATGTGCAGTGCAGTGCGGGAGACAGCAAGGAGGGCGTCCCTCGTAGTAACTCCTCTCTCTCGCACCCCACTCCTCGTGCCCCCTCTTGTTTTGAATCAGAGATCTATGTTGCTATTCTGGCCACTTCTGCTGCTCCCCAGCTGAATGGCCCTGAAGTCACCTATCGCTGTTCAGTTGGAGCACAGGTCTTAGGGCCCCCTACCCCTTCTGCTGCATCGGCATCTCATGCAGTGGTATTCATCAATCTCAGTTCACAGCAGCGTCTACTCATTTGCATGGCTGGCTCCTCGTCCACTGCAGGACGCCCCCTGCCCAGGGGCCCCAAGTCACCTAGGGAGGGCCAGCCGCCCGCCCGTCGGCGGTAGGTCCAGAGCACTGCCACCTCCATTTTCTGCCCTCTCCAGAGGCCGACCGACCATCACTGCTTCAGGGAAAGTTAGGCTGCGCCCCAGGCTCCAAGCACCACGATGCGGCCGACCACTGCTCCCAGTTCATGTCTCCAGCGCCTCATCCAGGGACTCAGGTCAAGGTTAGGCTGCGTTCTGTCACAGGAACCTCTCCAGCGCCCGCAGCCGGGTCAGGCCCCCCCATCCAGTCGCCGCTGTCCGGATCAGGCCGCGCCCGCCATCTTGTTTTTGGCCCCGTCCGGCCTCTCGTTTCTTGTCGAGCCTTTGTTGTTAGGCCTCACGGCTTCCAGGTGCCCCGCTTCGACCCCAGACACCATCCCCACTATCCTAAGGGGGTCAAAACCTCTGCGGCCCTGGCTATAAGGCATCAGGATGGTCCTGGATGGGGATTCCAGCGCTGGAGCTCTCCACCTCTGCTCCCTACTCCATTGGCACCAAGCCACGCCCCCTTCATTAGGACTGTTACTACTCTCTTTTATTTTTCTGAAAGGAACTTCCAAAGTGGAAGAATGCAGCTGTGCCTGTGTACTTCATGCTGTGTAAGGAGATTCAGGACATTGTAAGGGCCCTGAAGCTAGTGCATGCATGGGCATTTGGGTCTCTGTCATGGTAACTGTATTTTCTGAGCAGTGGGAGCTGATACTGAGCATTCAAATTCAAGACTGTATATGGGCTTTAAAGACCGTTTATCTTCGTGGCTTTGTCTAAACATTGAAAGCAATGCTGGTCGTTGGTTTTGGTGTCTGGACATTAGATGCTGAGCCTACTCTTAAGGATGTGCCTTGGTAGTTCATGTTAGAGTTGGTCCCTGTGTGTGAGGGCACCCCTGTATGATCAGAGGTGCCCCTACGAACTCCGCTTCAAACGCACTGGACTTCTTAAGTGCGGGGAAGCCACTTTACCCATGTACTGGCCACAGGTGGTCCAGCAAAATAATGGTAACTTAGAACCTGGGCATGTTTGGTGTCAAACATTTCTGAATCATAACCCAATACTGTTGCCAGTATTGGTTGCATGATTCCATGCACTCTAGGGACTCCGTAGAGGACCTCCCAGTATTGCTCCTACCACTTCCAGGATAAGTGGGCAGCCCACGCTGCTGCAGCCCCTCAGGCGGGTTTCTGCCCTCCCGCTGGTTGATCAGCTCAGGCTGAACAAAGGACTTCCTGTGGGAGAGGGGAGGCAAACTCGCCTTGCAACATTGTTTCCCTGGCTCCTTCCAGCATCTGCAACATTTCCATGCTGTGCATCCTCTGGGCTCGGCAAGACCTCAGCTGTACCAAGAAGGAAGAAGGAATCTTCCTTGGAGTGTAGGCCCCTACAGCAACAACATCTAGCTGCGTGGATCTGGTCTCCTCTGGAACTGCATGGATCCTGCAACACAGGTGGTGGTCAGGAGTGGTCCCCTTGTTCTTGTCTGCTCTCTGCCCGTTTTGGGCGACCATGAGCCCTTGCTTCTCCTTGCAGGAAAGTACCCCTGTGCACAATGATTCTTGCAGCAACCAAGGCTTGTTGTCACCTGCTCCAAGGGATCGTCAAGCTCCAAGTAGCCCCGCCCCCCAGCCCATTATCCTTACAAGAACATTCTCTCCTCTGCTCCTCCAGCGATGTGGGACTCCTCTCCAGGTGTGCTGATTGGGCCTCACTGCAACCTACTGTGCCTGCTGCCAGTGGGTTTCCTGCGGGGGCTGCGACTGCTTCTGTTGGCTCTCCCAACTGCTGAGGGACAGCCCGGACTCCCCTCCAAGGGTTGAGTCCCCTGGACCTGGCTGATCACCTTCAGCCTTGCAACTCTTTTTTTTTGCCTCATCTTGCATTTGCCAAGGCTCGTTGGTGGTTCTCCTAACCACTGACCATCTGCGACCCGGCGACCGACGTGGGACATCATCTGCACTGCTCCAAGAACTCCTCTGCAGCTCCTAAGCTCCACAGCTGATCTTCTCCTTCCCCCGTTGACCCGGATCTTCATCCACAGAAGGGTGGGTAGTGGCTCCTGCTCATTCTGGACACTTCATCCTGGACTGGACTCTGTCTCCTTCTTTTGCAGGTCCTCTTCTCCCATAATCCACCTTTGGGTACTTCTGGTCTGGTCCTGTTCTTGCACAATCAATTTTCTAAGTCCTCTTGTTAGTCCTTGGGAAGACCTTGTACTTAACTCTGCTCTCCTGGTCGCAGGGGGTCACTAAGGTACCCACCTCTTGGAGCCCAGAGTTCTCCCAGCTCCCCTCTAACTACTCCATATCCTTTGGTGGGGACTTCACTTCGCATTCCACTATTTTAGTAAATGGTTTGGTCCTACCCTAGTGCTCCAGCTATTTTCTACAATTCTTGCCAATGCTTATGTGTGTATATATAGATATATATATATATGCATATATATATATATATGCATATATATAGTGTGTACTTACCTCCGGGTGGGAGGACTGCCCACAAATAATCTAGTTCAGTGTTACTATAATAAAGTACCTTTATTTTTGCAACACTGTGTGGTTCCTTTCAGGTGTGATAAGCTACTGTGTGACTGCTGTGGTATTGCAAGTTCTTTGCACTCCTTCTAGATAAGTGTTGGCTGCTCATCCACAGCTACCTCTGTGTCTGGCTTCCTAGACACTGTCTTTATTCACTAATAGGGGTTGCTTGGACCTGGTATAAGGTGCCAACACTATAGATGTCCACCACACACCAGGCCAGCTTCCTACAATTAGTGGCCAGCGTTCCATGTGAGACCTAGCAGCCCATAAGGTCCTCCAAGCTGCCTTATGTAGAACAGTAATCGTCCAGGGAGCTCACTCGTAGGTGGCTATGCTCCGGTCTTCCATGGATCCTGACCAGCGCAGTACTGTAGTCATGAATCCTTCCCAAAGCACTAAGCACATTTGTCTGCTCTATTGCCGGCCATGGACAGTGAGAAACTAACCCAGAGCCCATGATGGAGCATCAGCCCCCACCCCTCCAGCATACCGAAAGCCACCGAAGATGACGGTCATACCCTGAGGGGATTTCATGGGTGGCACAGGCAAGGTGTCCCTTTATGGTGTCTGAAGTCTGCTGTAAGGGTCTACCCACAGAAGGATGTATTTAGTGACCGCCACTTCATAACTTCACCCTGGTTAATATGTAGGTGGTACCTGAAATAAACATAGGTCTGCTTTATTACTTTTTTTGTCATATTATTTATCTTGACCTTAACGTAGTTTTCTTGATTTCAGGTCACGTTACATCCAGGGATTTCATCACAGGGGTCGCATGCCTTACACCGCCATCAGGAGAGGGGTGGAAGTCAAAGGCAACTCTCACTACAGCTGGCTTTTGGTCATTTGCCGAGTCGCCTCCGTGCGGAGTGAAAGGCTGGATTCCAAGTGTAAGTGGACTGAGAATCAGCCGAGTGCAGCAAAGGACTGACGGGGTGAAGCGCACAGGAAAGGAATGAAACTGTGACGTGAAAGAAGAGACATGAAAAAGGCAGGAAAGGAACGAGGCGATGATGTGATCAGAGGTTTAAGTGCAACAAAGAAAGGAGTGGGGATGTGTTATGCGGGGTGAGATTGGAGCAGAGGGGGAGGCTGTTAGTCAAATATTACAATTTACGTGTCATTAAGATCTTCAAAAGTACAAGTTGAGTACCAAGCTTCAAACTGAATTTCATATTGAATGCAAAATTAAGAGGTGTGCTGGAGCCGCAAAACAAAAGGGGAACTCAGTTCCTGTTCGTTACCACTCACCCTGACCGCTGAGGGGTATTGAAGGCGAAGGGGAGAGCGCCTGGAGGGTGTTGCTGAAGGGAAAGGAGCTGACTGAACAGAGACTAAACTGGGGATGTATCCGGAAATACATGGGACCGAGGCAGTAGAAAAAAGAAGAGTGTTTCACAGAAATAAGTGGGTTTGGGAGAGCGAGGGACGCCATGTTGGTTGGAGGGCCAGGACTCAGGAGGCCGCACCAGAGGAATTGTCCGGAGGGAGAGAGGTGCTGGGCAGAGCTCCGGGCAGCTTTGGATGTTCTAAATGATCTCAGAGTCACTAAGACTCATCAAAGGGATTGCAGGGCAGCAATCCGACAGCTCGAGCCTCTCCCAGCCGCCGCCCAGCGTCATAATTCTGCTGATGGCAGGAAGATGGGCGCAGCCACAGATGGCGACTGTCAGAGATCTAGGTCAGGACTGCAGAGAAGAGGGGCTGGCCGGGGGCAGGGGGCAACTCTGTGTCTGGGGAGCGGTTTAAGGTAACTGTAGTTCTTACACATAAGGGCTCAAAGAAATCAAGAACGTGTAAGCAAGCAAATCACGGCCATTACGACTGGTTTTTAGTATGCTTTACATGTCCATCTTTGCTTTTTTCAATTACTGTCATTTAGTTATTAACTGTTATTCAAGCAGTTCATGGTTGAGCTGACTTCTGTGACTTTCCAGGATTACTCAATGCCTGGCCTGACCCCTCTGAACACACTAACCCTCGAGCCTTCTGACCTCGCTGCCTCATTCCTGTACCTGACCTCTTTTGACCCCTCTACTCCTAGTCTATTTCTTACAGCTAGTCCATACAAACTATAAAAATAAGCTATATTTTGTTCAGACCTGATCTATCTAACCTTCTAAAGTGCTTTGTCTCTGGCCGTGACCCTTCAGACCTCCCTACTAATGGCTCTAACCTTGAGCCTGACCTTTTACGGTGCTATAATGTGGTCTGTACACCTCTACTGTAAAGCTCCGCAGCTAATGGTGACCCTTTTACCACTCCCTAAGGCTGCTTATTTACTGAACTTGATGCAATCTGGCTTCCCATATACTACTGGGCTCTGCCAAAATGACCTTATTGGTCCGTACACCATTACTATAAAGCTCTACCACTTATGCTGCCCGTTTTAACCCCCGACGTGCTTAATCACTGGGCTTGAGACAATCTGGCTTCCCATATGCTACGCTGTTGGCGGACTTCATCCAAATTACTCACTTATACAATACCACTGAACCTCTCTGGCATGTCCAATACTGGTCACCATCTGGACCTGACCTCTATGACTGTGAAGTCTTTGTTCGTGGTCCTGAAATAGGCAGTGGCCACTGGCAGTATTGTGGTGGATACTGTCATCTACCACTGGTACCTCATGGCCTCAGGGTCTTTTCCACTCCACTTCAATAACCAGGTTACTCCCTTTATGCCCTTCCCTTTCAGAACAAAGCAGCCAAGGCTTATTTCAGACCGTGGCAGAGGGTCGTAAACTTGGATACAGCATGGCACATGTAATTAAACTAATTCAAATCAATGTCCAGTCAGAGCTTTGTCTTTAAAAGGTAGAGTTCTATATTTGCAATTGGGAAATGCAGGACATTTAAAATAAGCATGAATGCACTAAAAAGTAGAACATCCTACTTCTTTCTGGAGTTAACTTGTGACCCAAAGCATAGCATTTGCATGGTAAGGCACTATGGGCCAGATGTAGAAAGCATTTTGCATGGTGCAAACTGCGAAAATTGCAGTTTGCGCCATGCAAAATGCCTTTTGCGATGCACATTCACAATTTGCGAGTCGGTAGCGACTCGCAAATTGTGAATGCGACTCACAAATAGGAACGGGTGTTCCCTTCCTATTTGCGACTCGCATTGCTATGCTAAATTGCTTTGTGACCGTGAATGCGGTCGCAAAGCAATTCACAGTTACTACCTGTGTCACACTGGTGGTAACCCATTCGCAAAAGGGAAGAGGTCCCCATGGGACCCCTACCCCTTTGTGAATGTTGCCAATAAGGGTTTTTCAGAGCAGGCAGTGGCCCAATGGACCACTGCCTACTCTGAAAAACCGAAACCAAAAGGTTTTGTTATTTTTTTTATTTTGCAACTCGTTTTCCTTTAAGGAAAACGGGCTGCAAAATAAAAAAAAACAACTGCTTTATTTAAAAAGCAGTCACAGACATGGAGGTCTGCTGACTTCAGCAGGCCACCATTCCTGTGAGTGCAGGGACTCGCTATGGGGTCGCAAAATGCAACCCACCTCATAAATGTTAATGAGGTGGGTCTTTGCGACCCCATAGCGACTCGCAGTCGGTGTCTGAGACACCGTACTGCATCTGATTTTGCGAATCAGAAATTGCAAGTCGCACGAACTCGCAATTTCCGAATCGCAAAATCGGAAATTGCTACATCTGGCCCTATGTTTTAAGTGGCCCAATACCCACTGAAAACTAATAGGGAAAGATCTGATTGTTTTCAGCAGCCTTTGTGTGCTTTCGGTTTTATTACAATATTTACTTACTCCAACCAGTCAATGGTGCAGAGAATCTAAACAGTACAATACAATTCCTCAAACTTGCTATGATATGCATGCCCATTGCCTTAGTTTCTTAACAGCCCTGGTGCAAGGTGTGATATCTCAGTGGATCTGGGCCCAAGCGGCATAAATTCAACAAAGTAGTCCGAAACAGATTAATGACAAAAACCCACTGTTAGACCTGTCATCCTGAGAGTGGTCATACTCCAGACCTTTTGCATTTCACCTCTGGGTTTTTTCTGTATCTTTTTGTTGACCTAAGGACTCTGAGTACTTTATCACTGCTAACCAGTGCTAAAGTGCATGTGCTTCTCCCCTAAACATGATAACACTGGAGTATCCGCAAATAGTATATTCAATTTACTTGTGTAAGTCCCTTTTAAAGTGGTATACCATATACCCAGGGCCTGAAGATGAAATTCTACAAGTGAGCCTGCAGCACAGATTGGGCCACCCACTCAAATAGCTCTGTAAACCTATCTCAGGCCTGCCATTGCAGAGCCTGTGTGCGCAGTTTCACTGTCACTTCGACTTGCCATTTAAAACCTCTTGCCAAGCCTTAAACTTTCCTTTTATTATATATAAATCAACCCTAAGGTAGGCCTTAGGCAGCCAGTATGTCAGGGTGCTATGTAAGTAAAAGCAGGACATGTACTTTTAAGTTTTACATGTACTGGTAATGAAAAACTCCCAAAGTCGTTTTTCATTACTTTGAGTATTACTCCTCTCATAGTCCAGCACTGGGAATTCTTTAACATACTTTATGCGTGGAAAGTACTAACACACTGTGTCCTCAACAGTGACACTTTGCTCCATCAAATGTGTTATTTCAGCGGACCCTGCATGGGTTCTGTAGCCGGACTAACTTCCATTGTGGTCAGCCTGAACTTTGGATTTGCACTGGTTCCTCGCGACCTCAATTAACCTTTTGACCGCTAGAGACTTCTCAGCACTATTTTTCATCTAATCTTAAAAAAATCATATCTCAACTTCTACTGGTTGAATGTTTATTGTTTTGGTCTTGTTTTACTCAGATACATATTCTCTATTTTTCTAATCTGGTATTAAGTCCTTTTTGTGGTGTTTTCATTCTGTTACTGTATGTGTGTGTTGCACAAATACTTTACACATTGTGTTTTAAGTTAAGCCAGACTGCTCTGTGCCAAGCTACCAGAGGTGGAGCACAGGTTCATTTAAAGTATGCATCTGACTAGGATTGTGGTCCCTACTTGGACAGGGTGCATACCTCTGCCAACTACAGACTCAATTTTAACAGACACTAATCACATTTCAGCAAAAATCTGTAACGGCCCTGATGGAAATAGAAACAAGTAAATGTGTTTCTGGTAAATATCTCTCAGGTTTGCTATTTCATCCCTTTTGAGTAAAAAAGAAATACAAGGCTAATGTGTTGAGCAGGCCAATAGTGAGGGAGGGAAAGGCCCACCAAAAAGTCAGCTATCTATACATTTCTAACACTGTGCCGGTCAGGTTGGAGCACACCATCTAGGGCAGGCCAGAGCACTTCTTCCAGAGCTTTTGCAGAGCATGTGAACAGCAGGAGGAACAGCTGACATCAAATGGTCTAGAATTTGGTTATTCCTTTGGACTGATAATCAGACAAGCTTAGCCAAGGACTTCAGTGCTCCTAGGAGACACACAGCACAACACAGAAAAGGAGAAAGTGAACACAGGTATAGTGGTAAACAGTAAATGATTGCTCCGTTTCCCGAAAACAGATACAGATTACTAAGTCTATCTAACAACATGGGGTTCAAAGACCTGGTCAACACAATACATGCAGATTTTAATGTCCATAAAGGAGATGAACACTACCTGAAGGGGAACCATCACAAATTTGCACAAGCATTTGCCCTGTCCTCTACGGATACCTTTCAACCTGCCAACGGTCTTCTCGTCACAAAGGCACACACACACTCTTTCCCTCTCATTCACCCACCCCCTCTCCCTTTCTTATGGTTCATGGCGAAGGCTCCACTTCAGTGACACTATACAGGAAAAGCGGTAGGTAGCGACTCTCCCTTCTAGCGATAAAGGTAAAGAGATGGATACCCGTGTGAATAGAATCAGCTGCCAGTCACCCTGTAGGCTTGTGGAAGTGGACTACTGATCTGGCTAAATGTCAGTTGTACCTCCTGGGCAGCATAACTTAGGCTTTGCTGATAGACATTTTCTAACAACATAATGCACTCCCAGAGGCCTCACAAATTGCTGGGTTCTTGAGCGGAATCTACAGGTCATATAATTAAAAATGGAACAGGGGTAGTATGACAGAGTTCCCAAAAAGCAGCCATCCTGGAAGGACTATTCTTGAGACCAAAAACCATTCCAAGATGGCCATCCGTGCATCTGAATGCATGCCCATGCATCCTGACGAATGCATGTGCATGTGTCATGACACGTGTTTTGACGCAGTGGCAGCAATTTTGACAATAGCTAATAATAATGTAAAAAGCCTTGGCAGATCCAATAGTTCAGCGAAGTTGCGGAGAGGTAATATGTTTCTATTCCAGAAAAGCTAATTTGGAAAACGAAAAGCATATCATGTAGAAAAATAGTTCTAGTTGGTATATGTAAATGCTATAATGTAATATTTAGTTTAGGTTCAGATATAGAAAAATAGAAAAGAAGAAAAAATGTGAATGAAAAAAATGTTTTGTGTGAAATACATTCTGTAACTCATTTTTTTCTGACAAACTAAAATGGACAACACAAATTTGATAATTCCCAGTTAGCGAATGTACCAAATAATCACAGATAACCAAAAGAAATAAAATTAATTTCCATAAAATGTCAAGCAAATTTTGTGGCTTTCCAGTGCTGGACTAAGAATTAAACCCTGGGTCTGCTGCCAAAACAAGCCTCTTATTTCTAACATTTAAAACATTTAACAAAATGGATGCCTTTCTCTAATCTTTTGTACAATTTCTGCAGTGATCCAACAGGAAGAAGTACAGGATGACTAACAATGAAGAAAAGTCCAAAGTGATGGAGACATAGGGCCTCATTATGACCCTGGCGGGCGGCGAAGGCCGCCCGCCAGGATCCCGCCCTCCAAATTACCGCGCCGCGGTCAAAAGACCGCGGCGGGTATTACGAGTTTTCCCCTGGGCTGGCGGGCGGTTCCAGTAAAACCGCCCGCCAGCCCAGGGGAAAACGACCTTCCCACGAGGATGCCGGCTCGTAATCGAGCCGGCGGAGTGGGAAGGTGCGACGGGTGCAGTGGCACCCGTCGCGTATTTCAGTGTCTGCAAGGCAGACACTGAAATACTTTTCGGGGCCCTCTTACGGGGGCCCCTCGACCCCCCCTACCGCCATCCTGTTCATGGCGGCTTTCCCGCCATGAACTGGATGGCGGTAGGGGGGGGTCAGAATCCTCATGGCTGCGGAGCGCGCTCCGCAGCCATGGAGGATTCCAAAGAGCAGCGGAAAGTCAGCGGGAGACCGCTGACTTTCCGCTTCTGACCGCGGCTGAACCGCCGCGGTCAGAATGCTCATTGGAGCACCGCCAGCCTGTTGGCGGTGCTCCCGTGGTCGGTGGCCCTGGCGGCCACCGGCCGCCAGGGTCAGAATGACCCTCATAGTGATAGCAAAGCCAGATGAAAATATTCAAAGGTGTCAAGTCCTGCAAAAAGGGCACAGCACACAGCAAGTAGTGGTGAGTTCCTTTATTTCCTTTGGCGCTCATACAGCCTATTGTTCCTCTCCTCCATTGAACCCTTACTGCCTTGTCTCCTCTTGAGTCCTCCTCTTCCTGCTTTTGGCCCCGCATCCTCAGAGATGACCATCTTTCTACTGGTCATCTGATTCTCAGGGTCCTAATGCTCTGATCTACATGTCGATCTTACACCCCTGCTTTCTCCGACACACACACATGGTGAGACACATATAGCAAATCCACGTGAAACTCATTTTCAATAAGTTTAATATCTTAGCAGAAATATCGTGCCACTGTTTTAATCATGCAAAATTCTTAAATGAAGACGAAAGTCATCTATCTTGAATATTTAAAAAATGCTTCACTAAAGCCAGTACCAAAAAATATGTAACAACATGTGTTTATTACTATATGAAATGCATTACCATATCATGGAGTATCCTTTCTATAATCACACTCTGAGAAAATAATAAAAATGTGATAATTAAACAAGTGCTGGTATTCAGACTGAGATTAAGTACATACAGCGTTCCCAGCTGTGGGAAGATTCTGCCAGTCGGCCCAGCTCATTTATCAAGACGACAAAAGCACCATTCTGGGTCAGACTTTGATACCAACATTCTACATTTAGCTGGGGTCTTGACAAACCCCAGTTTGTACCTACCGCCATTCCCCAGGTCATTGTTGTCCTGATGAGACCCTGGTACCCAGCATGAGGGTCGAAACGCTGTCAACATTTTAATCAGACAAGACTTCCTTTGTTATATTGTGATTTATTAATCTATGTATTGACAAGTATACTTAACAAGAGGCTGTCATTTTGAGATACACCAAAGATTATAGAACTACAAGCAATATTTTCATTGTTTTATGGTGCGGTGTCTCTTGTTCCCTTGCGGAGCACTTGTTTTATTTATCTCTTTTTTATATTTCTGCTATGGTATTTAAACTGATTGGAAATTAGTTTCATGTGGATATGCTTTTTGTGATAACTATACCCAGGATCACATGGACATTCTGGGTTGCTCTTGTATTTGCTTAGTGTCAAGTCACCACATCGGCATAATTCCCATCTGTGTTCTGTTTCGGCACCACAACCAATGGGGATACCCATGGTGTCTACCCCTTCAAATATTTCACTAGTACCACCTCTAATAGTTCTTGCAGTTCATTCATCACTGCTCCCTGAAGGTAGAAGGGCTTCTTTCTGTGTTACTGCGCTACTGGTTTCACCAACTCATAAATATGCAGTTGGAAGTTCATCATTTTCCAGAGGCCGGATGAATAGCTTTGGATAGCTGTGTACAATCACATGCTTGTCTTCCACCTTGTATAGGATGACCGCCAGTTTCAGGCATTCTGCTATGTGAAGACATAGGAGACAGTAGGCTACTGTGGGTCCATTAATAAGGTGAATGTCAGCATCAACTGACTGGTATTGGTACGTGAGTGAGCTTTGTTTTGAACTGTCGAAGACATGGCAGGGAATCTTTGGCCACCCACGTAAACACTCTTGCATCAGCTGGTCTTAGCTTCAGGCAAGGATTCATCTTGGCGTATTGTACGGCACAGATGCAGCTGAGTGACGCTCCATGTCAAGGACAAACTGGGCGTGATGTTCCCCATTGGATGTGCACTCAGGGATATTTCTCTTTTCTTTCATGGTCTGCCAACATGAATACATATTCATCACTGTTGTGACAGAGGGATCTCAAATGGGACTTTTGTGATGATCATCATGTTCTGAACGTAGCTTGTGATGTTGCATGAGACCTTGATGAGCTTGTGGACGATCACTGTTGTTTTTCAGTGCTTTGGCGTGGTGTCTGGATTGCTGACCATTACTTCTCCTAACAGTATGATGTGGTGCCGCCTTGTACATTTTTTCATAGCAATTCTCCTTTACATATCTTCTTCATTCCTGTCCCATGGCTGGGCAGCTCCTAGCATGTGGATATGCTTGTCCACATCTACACCACTCTTCTATTCTCTTTATCTCTCTGGATGTCCCTTGAATCTGAGGGTCTCTTGATCTTGACCTTCTCTGCTGGTCTTGGCAATGTTTGTTGGCTGTCTCTGCTTTTCCTCCTTCTATTTTTTTGACTCAGACCTCAGCCTGTTTGTTGACTCACGTCATCTCCTGAATGTCATCCAGTAAGTAGCACTGTTTCAGCAGGAGATTAAATCTAAATCCCCCACAGACTTGTCCTTTCCTCGTGAGGGCAGATTGAATGTGTATCGTTCGTAATCAATGTGCCACTTGGGTAGGAATCTCCCATTGAGTGCTTCCCGTACTTGTTGGTAGGTCATTGACATCTCTGGTGGCAGTAATAATCCAACTGATTACTTCTTTGCGTTCTTTTGTGCAATTAGCTTTATTCTGCTGTTCATTTCTCTTGAACCATCAAAATTGCTGCCCTGTCTATTTCTACAGGTGCTGCCTGGCTCCAAAATGGCCGCCTCAAGCTTCCAGATGACTTGCTCCTACTCTCCCATACCCATCGGCAGATGCAAGAGAAGACTGACAATGTGGCAGCCACATCCACCCATCTTGGCCTCAACATCTACCAGGGAAAAAACAAGAACCTGATGCCTAACACGACCATCACACCTCCAGTCAGTCTTGCAGACAATGCATTGGAAGACATTAAGGCCTTCACCTACTTGCGCAGTGCCAGAGACAAGCTGGCCAGCGGGTACGTCAATCTAAAGGCAAGAATTGGCAAAGCAAAGGCTGCCTTCATTCAGCTAGAGATCTGGAGCCCCAAGGACCTAAAGCAGCAAACCAAGATCAGGCTTTTCTGCACTAACGTAAAATTGTTCCTTCTGTATGGAGCAGAAACTTGGAGGACAACAGTGGCCACCACCAGCAAAGTCCAGACCTTCATCAACACCTGTCTGAGGAAAATCCTTCAAGCCCACTGGCCAAATACCATCAGCAACAGCAACGCAAGGCAGCAGACATTCCAATTCCACGCTCATGAAGAAATCATGAAAAGACACTTGAGATGGATAGGTCACACCCTCCGCAAGCCCACATCAAACACCACCAGGCAAGACCTGACCTGGAACCATCAAGGGAAAAGGAAAAGAAGAAGGCCAAGAAAGATTGGGTGCAAAGACTTTGAAGCTGACCACAAGGAGATGGGTTTCACATGGAGTCAGATTGAAAGAAAAGCTCAGGACAGATATGGCTGGAGAATCCTTGAGTATAGCCTATAGCCCAGGACGGGTAGTAGCCGTAAGTAAGGAAGCTCCCGCCTTTAGTGAGACCACACTGCTTTGCAGATGGTGGCATGCACTTTCAGCTGCCAAGCAGTGCAACGCATTGGGTACCTTGTCTATTTTCAGTTTAGTCCCACTATGCAGCCAGAAGTCTATTGTCGCTTTTCTCCTTGTGTTCTGCCTTGTCTTGCCCTGAGGCGTCCAGAGTTGGGGTCCGACGTTGCTTTCTTCGCGGGTGCTTTACCTGCCCTTGGTCCAGGTGACCTTCTTCATCGCCAGCTGTCAAGTCATCACAAAAAGAAGGACACAGCACACGGAGAGTAGAGGTGATTTTCTTAATTTCCTTTTGCGCTCATACAGCCTGTTATTTATTCCTCTCCTTCATCATATCACTACTACTCTTGTTCCCTTCCTAATCCTCGTTTTCCTGCTCTTGGCCCTGCCTCACCAGGGATGACCATCTGGCTCATGGTCATCTCATTCTCAGGTTCCTAATGCCCTGCTCTGATCTACATGTAAATGTTATAACAAGTAGATGGAAAAGAAATAGGGGCAAAAAAGAGTGGAGGAAAGAGATGAAGAGAGCAAGTAGAAAAAGGAGGGGGGAATGGAAATAGAAGATGGGCCGGGGCTGGATGCATAATGGGATCTGGACAGATGCCTCACCCTTGTCAACAAAACTGGAATAATACAGCGCAGGAGAAGTTGTTAAGAAGAAAAAGAGGAGTGTTCAGGTACTGAAAAATGAAAATGAGGAGGAATCGCTGGAAAGTAGGGGGAATGCAATTCAGAAGAAAAAGTAATTTTTTTAATCATGAACAGCAGTCACTAAGTTGGTTTCGAGAAAATCTTGAATAGCATTCCTTCCTTTAACACAACTGCAAACTATTCTAAAGAACAGCTTTCAGAATCCTACCTTTTATTTTGAACAGGAAAAAATCTATAATTTTTCAGAAATATTTTCAAGTGATAAACATATTGATTCTGTTTTGCATTTTGATTGTGGGAGTGCGACTTGTATCTGTTGACTATGAGCTCTGGTTTAATATTTGATCCAGAAGTTGACATGCATCCAATAATAAAACGCAATCTAAAAAAATATGTTTCCTCAAATATGCTTATTTTGAAGGAATTCTGAAAACCCTCTGTTTTAAATGAAATTGTGACAAATGTTTGAGATAGACCCGATGCAAAAAAGAGTCTATCTGTTCTGCGGAATGCATACATTGCAAGAACAGATATATGGGTGTCTTTGTTTTGTGGGGAATGCAGGATATCCGCTAAATATAGATGGAAGTTCAGTCCACCCTGTTTAAAATGTGGATGTTGGTGTAGATTCTAAATAGAACGGGCAGAAATCTACTAGGTTTAACATATGTCACAAATCTACTAGTTTTCACAAATCTGCCAACTTCCTTAGAGTTAAGTTATGTAAAGGTCAAATAGTATTGCTCCAGGTTAATACCTTTGGAACATTTTTTGTTAAACTGACAAATGATTCAGAGTGAAAGGTGTAAATAAATTGCACTCTATATAAATAACTGTTTGGTCTGCCAACCAAAAGGGGCAAAGATAAAAAAGTACTCCTGCCTATAGCCCCCTATTCTTACGAGTGCTACATGACAAAATGTTCTGATAATCTGATCTTCCGCCCAGTAGATTGTTTAAACTTTAATGCTCTGTGTTCATTTATGTTATCAATGCCCACCTCCCTCCCTCTGCTGGGCAACTTTAGTGTTTTTTATATATTTTTCTGACTTTAACACTGAATACTGTCTCTTACTAATACCTGGTGTAGACCACTGATAAAGACTATCCCAAACTGTACAGACTTAGCAAAATGGCTAACTCTTCCTCTGAGGGTCGTTGACAAAAGGCGAAGACTGTCCCTGAGGTAATTTTGAGAAGAAATCCGAGGCTTATGGTGCTTTCATTAAAAAAAAAACTACAGGGTTTCCAGACATTTCTGTACGGGCTTTTGTGAAATAATCCACACAACTAAGGACAACTCTTTCTACAGAGGCTGTGATTATTTGTAGGCGCTGTGAGTGTCATCATTCTGGCCAAAAAAATAAAATACATTGTCCATATTGTGCAGTTTGCAGCATATCCAGTGCAAATCAAAGTTATATGCAATCTAAAATGGCCTGCTATCATTTGTCAACATTCCCCTTGTATGCAGATTTTACAGACAATTGTCTCAAGAAAGTGGCACTGACATTAATATCGTAAAAAGCTGTATCTCTACAGATCAGTGGTCTTCAAATTAGCTGGCACCCTCCCTGTGTGTGGAGGAGCGGGGGGCTTAAATTGATATCAAGAGGGAATTATGTAAAGGAAGAGAGAAGCACTTACCCTATCCAGCCAATACAAATAAGCTGAAAAACATGCTGTTATATGAAACAAGCATTTGCAATGTAATAGGTCTCGCATTTGCTTGAGTCAGAGCTATTGACGTTGTAAATTCATAATTGGACTTTTCTTGCGACATAAACTGGTCAACCCTGCCGCATAGTTTGGTCTTCTCTGCCACATAATTCCAGTGGCTATTCATATAATTAATGCACTTCAATTTACCTTCTCCCTCTATCTGCAGCAAATATTTTTTATAGTATCATTTTAGGGTCCCACCACAACCTAGTGTTGTACCCCAGAGATGACCTAGACAGAAAGAGCACATTGTGCGGTGAGCTATGGGAAAAAGTGTTTTGTGAAAGGAATGCTCCGCAAAGCGAATATTGTAGTATCTTGACTGTAATGCTCAAAACAGTACGTAGAGGGCACCACTATAAAAATAACATTTGTAAGAAACATGGTTATGTAACCATATAGTCAGCCCCTAGAGAGCATAACCACATGAAAACAGAATAGCAGAACGTAATGCAGTGTAACCATATATTTACCTAGAAGGTGCAGTGCATCACACATTTTCAGGCCAAGCAGCCCTACTAGAATAATGGCTCTCATTATGAACTTGGCGGCAATCACCGTCGACCTCCGCGGTGAATAGAAGACTGCTAGTGGCGGTAGTCTACACACCGCCGAATTATGATGCCAAAAGTCAAACCTCCAAAAATCCTGCAACCTCCACCCATCCCCTGGGCCCACAACAGCGGAAAGGCAGTACACCCCACCGCACCACCGCCAAGCAAACAAATCCTCCGCCCACCAAATAATGATGCACAAATCAGCGTGGCGGATAGTGGATGCCGAACGACCACCCCTCACACTACCATCAGGATCCCATCCCCAGCATGTCCACATCAACCACATCCAACTACACTGCATGCCCACTATCCCACAAACAGACTTCCATCCTGCCAACTGTGTACAGTCACCTACCTCTGCATGGAATCCCAGTGGCACTACAGCACCCACAATGCACCTCCACCCCCAGAAAATGCAAATAAATATACACAAAGGGACCTTGTAAGCCACGACGGAGGAATATAAGCACAAAATAGGGCAAAGCAGTGCACCAATTGGCCAAAACGTACCTGACACCCACATGTCCATTCCCCTCCCACAGGCACCACCACCCATGCTACCTGGACGGAACCCCCAAGGAGTGCCAGCGCCCCACACAAAGACAGAGGCCCCACTCAGGAGAGTGCTGAGGGACGTATGGAAATTGAGGAATACCCAGGCCCATTACACAGTCCTGGATTGTCACCCTCCAGTAGCCCCACCCAGGATACCATTGACAGCCCTACCACACAGCCACCGTCATCAGCACTGGCCAAACAACACCACACCAGTGTCTCCCGGCCACAGACTGGCGGCCCACATGTACAGAGGCCAGAGTCTCAACCCACCAACAGGCAGGATGATGAAGGGGCCAGTGCAAGTGGGACTGCCAGATCTGTGCAGGGGACACAGGCACGGGGGCTAGGCCCAGTGGGAGGACATCAGTGGCCCAGGGTGGTGGCCAAAGGATGGATGCAGCAGCCCAGGAGGTGATTTCTGAGGTCCTAGGAGCATACCACCATACCCAGGACAGGATGGGCCAGATCCTGGCCACCCTGGAGCAGAATCATAGGCTGCAGGTAGCACACCACAAGGAGGCCATGGAGCAATGGAAACAGCTTAATGCCACCATGGCCACCATTGCAGGGGTGCTGCAGCACCAGTAACACAGCCACTGTGAGTTTTCCACCCACCTGCAAGCCCCCACCACTAGCCCTGCCCTCTACATCTGCAGAAGCTACTGGACTGGTGGCAATGCCTGGGGACACACAGGAAACCAGCACCCCTACCCTGCAGCCCAGCTCCAGCCACACAAACATGCCCTCAGACCCAGACACGCCACAGAAACACCAGCCAAGACCAAGCCCACCGCCAGGAAGTGACTGTGCCCTGAATTGACTCCCTTGTGTGCCACTATGCTCCCTTTTTGACTTGCCACTGCCATCACAACATCTACCAATGGCCACATGGAACTAAAGCCTGTGCTACCAACAGCGGAGCATATGTACCTGGACATGTTTATACACCATGTGCCCACTCCCTTTCACTGTCCCAACACTTATGTATATTTTGCCACACAATAAATACATCTATGCACTTAAATCGTATGTCCATAGTCAATATGAGTTAAGAATTGTGAGTGTGTATGCATTAGCCAGTCAATTTCATAATCATGCTTTCAGTGCAGGAGGGGATCCAATGTACTGTACTGTCTGAAGTATGTCACACTGTATATAATTTTGGGTTACCTGGCACATGCCACTTCAGTCATCAGTGAACCGTGTCACTGACTATAAACACCACATTACCAATTACATTAGTCAGACTCAAATATACAGTGAAAACATCAGCATCATTGAACAGTACCTTATAGTCACTGGAAGTATAGGCGGATCAGCTGGTTCCTGGAGGGTACATCTTCACCCTCTTCTTCCTCACCATCACTCACATCCCCTCTCTGAGGTTGATGTGCTGGTTGGACAGCACCCTCCTCTTCTAGAAAGGGGATAGCTTTCCTCACAGCCAAGTTGTGCAGCATGCAGCAGGCCACCACAATCTTACACACCTTGTCAGGGACATAGCACAGGGGTCCCCCAGAGAGATGGAAGCAACAGAATCTAGCCTTCAGGAGACCTAAAGTATGCTTTATCACCCTCCTAGTACGTCCATGGGCCTCATTATAATTCCTCTCTGCATCTGTTCTGGGATGCCTCACAGATGTCAGGAGCCATTGCAAGTTGGGGTAGCCAGAATCACCTGTAAAAGTAGGCGAAACAGGACCACAACAAACGGACATCACATGCACATTGGCTTGCTGTCAGCTACGTACAGATCCAGTGTCATACACACTCACTTATTAGCCATCCTCTGTCCCCTTGTAGTTGTTGCATTAAGTGTGGTACACTGCTGTTTCTCAGGACAAAGGAATCATGGCCTGAGCCTGGGAACCTGGCATTGACATGTGATATGTACTGGTCAGCAGTACACACCAATTGTATATTCATGGAGTGATAGTTCTTCCGATTCCTGTACACCTATTCATTCACTCTTGAGGGTAGGAGGGCAATGTGGGTACCATCAATGGCACCAATCACATGGGGGATGTTAGCAAAGGCGTAAAATCCAGATTTGATGGCCGGAAGTTCAGCCCTTTTGGGAACTGGACATATGTTTACAGGTGTTGGACGAATGTATCCAGGAATTTTGACAGGATGAGGCTGAACATTGGCTTTGAAACCCCTGCACCCATGCCCACTGTAATGAACCTGTAGCCAAAAAATGGAGTACAGATAGCACTTGCACAGTTGTAAAGATGGCATGCTGATTCCGATTTGCCGATTTCAGTACAGGATCCACCAATGCACAGAGGTCATGGATAGTAGCTCTATTGAGTCTGTAGGTGACAATGATGTGACGTTCCTCCATAGTTTCCAAATCAACCAGGGGTCTGTAAACCGATGGGGCCCTCCCTCGCCACATGGGTCTGTACCTATGGGGGAGGAAAGAACATATATTGAGTGTGAACATGCACGTGCATCACATGATGTCACTGTATCTCTGTAAGTGAGACACATAGGTAATACACACAGACGCAAATTATGAAGTACACCGTCAGGCAAATGCGTGCTGTGTGGAATCTGTAATAATGGCACCCCAGTGAGGACACAATTCCAAAGATAGGTGCATGTCAGGATCCTAGACTCATGTCAGCAGGCGACTAAGGTCGGAGAGTTTGAGGCCCTGGATTAGGGCCCTGGCCAGACTATGGTGACGTGGTGGTGGCAAAATGGCAGCCTCCTGTTATCCAGGTATGAGAAAGTGGAAGTGACTTCATTCCACTGGCGTTAGTCGTCATGGCGGAAGGCGGTGTTCACCGCCGTACACCCGATCATTGGATTACATGGATGTCAATGGGGGACCTGGGCCAATCATGATCGCTGCCGGCGGTGACGGAGCACACCGCCACGGTACCAACGCAATTTCGTCAAACCCTTGACACTTGACTCCTGATTCCCGTGCAGGGTAGTACTCCACTGCGTGTGCTGCTATGTCCTGACTCTAGTCCC
Source organism: Pleurodeles waltl (assembly GCF_031143425.1). NCBI lineage: Eukaryota > Metazoa > Chordata > Amphibia > Caudata > Salamandridae > Pleurodeles > Pleurodeles waltl. The sequence goes on along the minus strand of NC_090440.1, from coordinate 234,288,612 downwards.
TGAGATGGCGCGGGTCACAGGGAAACGGGGCCTGGACTTCACTGCGGAGGAGCTGGAGAAGCTGGTGGACGGGGTCCTACCCCTGTATGCCAAGCTGTATGGGCGATCAGAGGAGCAGGTGAGTTGCTGTATGTCCTCCTTACATGTGTGTGAATGTGGCTGATGCCTGTATGCGTTTTTGTTTGCTGTGTGACTGCTCACCTGTAGTCTGTCTAGCAGTGTGTTTCTTGGAAATTGTCCATATGTATGTCTCAATGGGCCATGTCAGGTTGAACGAGCATGGCATTTGTTTATGGGACACCCACACTGACGGATGTTTCTTTACTCTGTGTGTTCCATTGAAGTAAGCGCCCATCAGAAGAGGGGACTGTGGCAAGCCATTGCCAAGGAAGTGCGGACCCTGGGGGTCTACAACCGTCGGAGCACCCACTGCAGGAAGAGGTGGGAGGACCTGAGGAGTTGGGCCAGGAAGACTGGAGACGCCCAGTTGGGGAGGCCGTGCCAACGAAGAAGGGGTGCCCGTCGGACCCTGACTCCCCTAATGGCCCGCATTCTGGCGGTGGGCTATCCAGATTTGGATGGGCGGTTGAAGGCAGCACAGCAGCCACAAGGGGGTGAGTACCAACACTGTTATACCGCTTTGATGGATGTATGTTGGTGCTGTGGTATGACTGCATTCTAGTGCCAGGCACATGGACAGGTGTGTCCCTGCAGTACTACCCCCTCAAAGTCCCTGGAATGGTGGAAGGACTAGTTTGGGCAGTCTCCTTAGGCACATTGTGGGTCCCCTTATTGTCATCTGGTATGCTTTGTGGCGTCATAGACTTGTAAGTGCATTGGCTGGGCATGGTCTCTCATGGGTGTACTAAACAAAGTGTATCAGGTCCGTGTTGTTTCTGTGGGTAATGTGTATTCTAGGGTAATGGCCACTAGTCAAGGGCACAGTCATGACTTAAGTTGTAGGAGCTGCGTGTGGGTGTGTGACCTGGATGGGATTGTGTGTGAGCCAGATATGTACATATATTCAGTTTTGACCAATTTGTCCCTTTGTTTTGTCTCTCCACCCTGTGCTCCTGTGTCCTTTGTGTACATTAGCATCATCTGGCGAGGGAGCAGGGGCCCCTGGTGAGTGGGGATGCAGCAGCCCACGGTTCCAAGGAGGCAGAGTTGAGCGCTGCCAAGGGGACCAGTGGGTTGGATTGCGAGGGGAGTACCACGGGGGAGGCAACTACCACTGAAGGTAGTGACTCTGATACCTCCTCCGATGGCAGCTCCCTGGTGGTGGCGGACCCTACTGGGACCACCCATTCTTCATCATCTTCCGCCACTTCCCATACCATCAACGCCCGCCCAGTTGCTCCTCACCGAGTTGCCCATGCCCACTTACCCAGGAGTGTGGGCGTCTCCTTCGCCCCAGGCACCTCGTCCCCTGTCCCTGTCAGCCCTGCTTCCCTCACGGAGGAGGCTATTGACCTCCTGAGGACCATCTCTGTAGGGCAAACAACCATTGTGAATGCCATCCAGGGGCTAGCATCCCAGATGCAGCAATGCAATGCATACCTGGAAGGCACTCACTGTGCCATGTCTGGCCTACAGAGATATTTGCTGGCTCTGGCCTCCTCTTTGACGGCAGCCAGTGTCCCTGGTCTTTCTGTCCCCCCTCCCACTACCTCTACCCCTTCCAGCACCCCACTCCATTCACCCAACCCAAGCACACGTACAGACAGCCATGCACACAGATCAACACACAAGAAGCACACAGAGAAACACAAGCACCACACTTCCCACCACAAGCATGCACACACCCAACATACCAATGCACACACAACAACCACTTCCCCCAGTGTGTCTACCTCCCTGGCCACCCTGTCTGTCACCTCACCATGCACTCCCACACACACTGCACCCTCAGTCACTGCTTCTGCCCCCATTCATGCAGTCACCACAACATCTGACATCCAGACATGCACCCCAGACACCACACCTGCACTCACCACAACTACATTGACAGACACTTGCAGCACACCCAGACAACATCCATCTACACTGGCAGCCTGTCTTGTCCCACTGTGTCCACCCCCCTCCTCCCAAAATACTCAAACATTCGCAGATATCCACACCACACACATCCACCACACATCAGCATACTTTACAGGCACCTGCATCCATGTCCGGCACATTTACACCTCATACAAGCACTCCCTCAACCTCCACTCCCAGACCTTCCTCCAAATCCCCTCCAGCTGTCCCTGAGAAGCTTTTCCTCTCTTGTATTGACCTGTTCTAACCCACTGGCCCACCCCGTCTCGTACCTAAACGTGCCCACCTCCTTGCCCAGTCCACCCCTTCCACGTCCAAGTCCGCCCCAGTCTGCCCTTCCCATTCCCGTGCCCCTTCCCCAGGGAGGAGGAAGCCCCATGTTGTCCCAGGTCCCTCTGCCACCCCCGGCCCAAAGCCACTCTCCTTCCTTCCAAGGGCAAGCCCAAACCCCCTCCACTTCCCAAACCTAAGCCAAAGCCCCCCTTCCAGATGTACGTCCCCACCCCTGCCACCCCCTGCCTCTGTTCCCTGAGGTGCCTGACTGCCCCATTGATGCCCCCTTCAAGTGGAGTACCTTTTGCACATGCGGGAGTCAAGTTTGGCCTATTTTGGCCCTTCAGGGTCTTTCACATGGACTGGCCAATGGCCTTATGTGGACAATACATTTTGTCCAGTTAATACATTTCAGTGCCCAGTAGTGCTGTTGGCACATTATGGTGACATTGTTTCAGCGTTTCACTGTGGGGGTGTGGTGTGCACATGTGTGTACATTGGTGCAGGTCTTTGTTGGCTTGTGCCTGGTAAGTACATCTTGTTATGGTATGTATGGCTTGGGATGTGGGAGGTGTTGGGAGTGTGTTGCAGGGTTGGCGGGGTGGGTGTGTAACTGTGCCCTTTCTTCCACTGTTTACTAGGTTGCGGTACTTACCATTGTCATCTTTGTCGTCAGTCACGGTCGTGGAGGTATATGGCAAGAAACAGCACTGCCATAATTTCCAACTCTCTCTCCATTTCTGCGTCTCCGTGTTGTGTGTGCCTCCGGAAAGTGTTTCCTTTTATATTGTTCGTTTGCGCCACACTTTGCGTGGCGGTGGTTCCCGCGGTTCCCACGGTCTGGTGTTACATTATTTGGTGGGCAGGTAGGACCTTTCCGCCGGCCTGTGGGCTGCCTCCTCCGTCGTTGTCAGGACTACAAAGATGGCGGTGTGTGGATGGACCGCTACTTGTTTCACATGTGCTTCATTATTTGGCGGTCCAGATCGCCAGCCTGTTAGTGGTAGTTTCCGACACCGCCGGCAGGGCGATGTTTACCGCCATGTTCATAATGACCACCAATATTAGAAACATGGCCCTTACAACACAAACTATTCCCAGCTGTAAAACAAATGTTCCAGCCATGAGAGAACTTAAAAAGACACTTTTTATCCTAGAGTGGGGACCCAGAAATGCCATAGACAGAAAGTATGTGGTGTGCTGAAAATGTTGATGGTGGTCCCATTGTCCTAGGACCACCACACAGTGAGTTATGGGCACAAATGTTTTGAAAAAGAAATGCCCTACAACGCATTATGGGGCGAGTTTCCCAAGTGCAGTGAATATTGTAGTATTGGCTCTCCCGCTGTGCCGGGAGAGCCGCTTTGAGGATTTCTGTGTTTCTTTCTGTGTTAAATACTCCAGTTGGTATATTTTTCAAATGCTGAACTTGTTAAGTGGTACTCATGTAAATCACTCCTGAGATCGAGGTCGGGCTATATGAGACTTCACGTAGTCATGTAAAGCGCTCCTCCGATCGAGTTCACGCTATATGAAACTTCACGTCCTCATGTATAGCGCTCCTCCGATCAAGTCTGCGCTATATGAACCTTTTAAAAAAAGAAATTACTAAATAAATTAAAAAGAATCACTCAACCCCCATTTTGCAGCCTTTATGTGCAGGCACCACAAAGAAACAGCAACATTCCCACAACAAGGAAGAGGAAGAAACAACATACAGCCTCGCAGCATGAAGCAAAAGAAAAAAAATAGTGCACCACACTAAGGTATATGGCCGATCATGCAATAATCCATGTAACAACGTCAGTCTCCAAGGTGGTAACAAAGCAGCCTCAAGGCGGGACAAACGTAAAGCATATACCTACAAAATCAAGGGAATTTTGAAAGGCATGCCAAGGAACGAATGAAAGGGATGGGCATGTTGCAAACCCACATATGTAGATTACAACATGTCAAGAGACAGCGCTTGCACGCTGCCTAAGCTCAACCTAAAACGGTACTGCTTTTATCACTAACATCTCACCCCAAATGGTGACAAAAGATCACACAGTGGACATTGTTATTGTGAAATATCTGCCACAGTATGTTGCAAATCAGTATTTAAGTGCTGATTTAAGAGCCACAACTGAACATAAGGGGAGAGTTTAAAATATTCAGCATGTTTAAAACAGCCAAGTCATCCCTTGTCTTTTGCAACACATTCAGCCTTTTGTTTTAGCCAACAAACAATGCAGTTTGGGACATGTAGTTTCATGTCAATCTCAGCGTGTAAAGGGCTTTTGGCAAAAGCTAGGGCTGGCCGAAGGTATCAACCAAGCTGTGAGGGCAGCTGCCAGCTGAGTTCAATAATAAAAATTAAAAAAAGACGAGGCTGCACATCAATTTTTAGGAAGAATTCTTGGGTGCTCTCCATAGTCCGTAACACATTTTGGCTTCGCTCTTAACGATATATTTTTAATTTTACACATGGGATTTGCTGTCATATAAATGAACACAGAACATTGACGTTGGACTATTCCTCCAAATGTCCTCTTTGGCATTTTGATGGCTCCTCTATGAAAATATATCACACGAGGGGGTGGGTGGTTAAAAAGTTTGAGGACGCTGGTGTAGACAATTACATTTCTCTTCATAAATCAGGAAATAACAGCCTTAACAGTAAGAGTCGTAACCGCACGTTGTCTGGATTGATGGAGAATGTCAGTTCCATGACATCCACATGGACAGAACAGAAGCTCAAAATATCTCGCCCCCATTTACCTTCCACACCACCCCCACACCACCATCTTCCCCTTTGACGACTTCCTTGCATTGTTTGCTTTTGCTCCTCTAGATATTTTAAGGTTTGCACATAAAGGTCCTGTCTGACAGCTGAGGTCCAGGGCCAAACTGGAACACAAAGCATCCCTCGCAAACTTTGTCAGACCATCTCCCATAGGGTGCACAGTGAGGGAGCCTGACTACTACAATGGGCCTTGGGACGTCCCCAAAACATTTTTCAATACATATTCAATTGTATTCGTTTTTAATGCATATTAAATGGTGACCTTACAGTGCACCAGAATACGGTAATCTTTATTGGGGCTCCTCAATGACTCCCTCACCATCATCCAAGCCCCTCTCTCACATGTATTTCATTTGTTGTATAGCGCCTCTGTTACCAGCTTAGGGTGTTGGAGCACTTTACATCTCACACACACACACAGACTTTGAATCATACGTGTGTAAATCAGTGTATAGAAAATGTTGAATAAGGGGACTAAAAGGTGTAGGATTCACGTCATCTATAGTGGTAGGCACATTTTTTAAGAGCATTTGGTCTGGGAAAGCACACACTCAGAATTCAGAACGTAACACAGTGGTTAGGGTTGACTTTACTAATAATTTATTTCTGCCAAAACAAACCTTTTTTTTCATTTATTTTTTTAAAATTAGGATAATCAAAGACTGGGAAAAACATAACTTTCTAACCTATACCATGCATTTTGCATGCAGCTCTTTGATGGCAGTTCATAGCTCACTGGGCTAGATTGTGATTGTAACTTATGGACTGCACAGTAGCAAGAGTAGTTCTGTGACAAAAGCAGTTTATACACACATATATATATATATATATATATATATCATAAAATATTGTTCTGTAATTAATCTCTGCGGTACCCTAGATGAGTCAAAACTAACATTGGGCAAAACTCACCCAGTGATCAGCAGGTATATTAATCACCAGAGTTATCCTGACACTTTTATTGTTGTCTGAAAACTGTTCCACATACAAGGAACTCTGCAGCGCTTTTAAAACTGCTGCACTGCTACACAACCGGCCCCAGTGACAAAAGCATCCCGCCACCCTACGAGCCTCCTGGAGAAACGTCTGATGCCCAGTGCGGCCAGTCCGTCCTTGCTGAGGTCTCTTTGTGGGATGCAGCTACACAGACAGTAGGAAGTGTTGGCCATTCAGTATCAGCGGCGGATTGTGACCACGCTGCTCTCATCTTGTTAAAGATCCATGGCGCAGACCGTAAAGTACACAAGCTGATCTGTCATCAATCTCAGCTCATTCCTGTCAGGACAAAGGAATTATCCTGCACTTATATAACCTACGCACCTTACCTACGAAAGAGAGCAAAGGAGGGGGGAACAGGTGGTGACAAGTGAGAAGGAAAATTACAGTGTCAGCGCTCCAAAGAATCAGCAGACAGGCTTCAAGCCTAACCCTTTCTCTCCCTGATTCCTATGTGCGGCTGCAGGAGGGGAGGACTCTACCCAGGAGGCATTCACATGCCATTAACCCCTTGATAATGATATCCAGAGATTGTGGGTTCCCCAGGAGGAGACCAAGAAATTAACCAAAATACAGGAATTTGGGGGGGGGGGGGTGAATGGGGAAAACGTGCTGCAGAAGAAAGCATCTGTTTTTTCCCTGCAAATAGCATCAACAAAGGGTTTGCGATGCCAAAATCACCATCTTCTCAGATTTCAGGAACAGGCAGACTTGAATCAGAGTTTAAACACAGTTTTTGCATTTTACTGGAGTTTAACCCATTTTTACTACTTTTTGTGCTTTCAGCCTCCTTCCAGTTAGTGACAGAAATGGGTGTGAAACCTATATTGAATCCCAGACAGTTAAACGTTTGTGAAAAGTAGAAAAAATTCTGAATTCAGCAAGCGGTCATTTGTGTAGATCCTACAATATTTTCCTACAGAAAGTAACAGTTGAATAAAAAAAATATAGAAATTGAGTTGAAAGAAACAGCCATTTCTGTCTACAGTTTCTTCCGTAACTTTTTTCAGCTGTGGTAGATTTTTTAAAAGCATTATGCTGTTACGTCTGCTTGACCCTTCTGGTTGCAGGGATTTATAGGTCTTGTAGGTTCATCAAGAACCCAAGGTACCCAGAGCCAAAAAATGAGCTGCACCTTGCAATGGGTTTTCATTGTATACCGGGTATTCAGCATCTCATTTGGTAAAATATAAAGAGTAAAAAATAGGTATCAAGGAAACCTATGTGTTTCAGAAATGGGGACCAAATAAGAAGTTTAGAAGCAGTAGTTATTTGCACATCTCTGAATTTCGGGTGTCCCCATACTAGCATGTGAATTACAGGGCATTTCTCAGAATGACTTCTTTCTTAAACATTGTCTTACATTTGGAAGGCAAAAATGTAAAGAAAGACAATTAGCAATAACACTTGTTCTTCTATTCTATGTTCCCCCAAGTCTCCCGATAAAAATGGTACCTCACTTGTGTAGAGAGGCCTAGTACCTGCGACAGGAAACACCCTAAAATGCAACATGGACACATCAAATTTTTCCATTGAATATTGACGTGTTTTTTGCAATGTGCCTAGCTGTGGAGTTTGGGTTGTAGATCAGCCGGCACCTAGGGAAACCTAGCAAACCTGTACATTTTTTTAAATTAGAGGAAACCAGAATGGGGTGACTTGTGGGGCCCCCTGTGGGTTCTGTCACCCAGAATCCTTTGGAAATCTCAACATTTGGCTAAAAACACTTTTTCCTCACATTTCCGTGTTACAAAGTTATGGAATCTGAGGGCAGCCACAAACTTCCTTCCACCCAGCATTCCCCCAAGTCTCTCGATAAAAATGGTACCCCATTTGTGTGGGTAGGCCTAGTGCCCGCAGCAGGAAATGCCCAAAATGTACTGTGGCGATAATGCTAACTGAGGTGAGTGTACTAATTAGTCCTGGGATCCGGAACAATTTAGGAAAACCTACCAAACCCAAATATTTCCAAACAAAATGGACACCCAGGGGAGTCCAGAGAGGTGTGGCTTGTGTGAATTTTTTTTTTGCCCAGAATACCCTGCAAAGGTGAACCATTGAATAAAAACAGTATTTGTCCTTGCATTTACGTGACATAAACTACAGGAAAATGCATGGATCCACAAACATCTTACCACCTAGCATTCCCCAACTTGTCCTGATAAAAACACTACCCCACTGGTGTGCCTGGGGTTAGTGGCCATGACAGGAATGGATCACACAAGGGTCAGTGGTAGTACTTGCATGAGAGCTACTGTTGACCCTGGAGTGATCCATTCCTGACTTGGGCACTGGGCACAGGAACACAAGTGGGGTTTTTATCAGGATAAGTGGGAAACACTGGGTGGTAGGAATTTTGTGGATCCCTGCACATTCCTGTAGCTTACATGACGAAAAAGCATGGAAAAATAGTGTTTTTAATCAACGTTCCACATTTGCAGGGTATTCTGGGTAAGAAAACTTGTGGAATCCACACATGCCACACTTCCATGGACTGCCCCGGGTATCTAGTTTTCAGAAATGTCTGAGTTTGGTAGGTTTCCCTAAATGGCCACCGAGCCCAGGACCAAATGCACAGGTGACTGACTTCAAAACCAGGCTGGTTTGTGGTAGATAATTTTGATGTCTCTACAATCCGTTTTGGGCACTTCCCTTCGCGGTCACTTGCCCACCTACACAAGTGAGGCAACGTTACTCTTTGGAGTCTTAGTGGAACACTGAGTGGTAGAAAATTTGTGGCTGCCTGCAGATTCCAGTACTTTCCCTCACTGAAATACAAGGCAAATGTGTTTTGTAAGCAAAGTTTGTGATTTCAAGGGGATTCTGTCCAAGGATAACTGGTGAGAGCCATGCAAGTCCTGCACCCTTGGACTCCCCTGGTAAAAGTATGTTAAAGTTAATCCACCACTAACACTGGTTGGTTTTAGCACCTCCAGAAATTACGGTTCTAAATCAAGAATATTTAACAAAAGTATCTGAATACTGAAACCAAGGGCCAGATGTATCAAAGTACTGTTTTGCATTTCTTAAATAGCGAATCTTAAGAAATCGTTATTTAAGAAATACAAAATGGTAAATAACGTTTCCCTAATAGCGATTCCCACAGAGTTGCAATCGCTATTAGGGAATCACTATTAAGAAATGCACCTCCATTCATCCTATGGGCCTTCAGACCAATACCTGCGAATGTTTTTGCATTTCCTAATTTGGGATTCCTTATTAGGGATTCACAAATAAGGAAATGCAAAACCAGGGGTGCTGAGGGCCTAAGGCCCCCTTTAAGGCACCCCAAAATTTGCACATTGTGCACATGTAAAGTGCAAAATGCATCTTAATGCTTTTTAAAAAAAATGCACATGGTTCCAACCAACTTGGAGTTGGTGGTAATTGCATTTCCTAAATGCCTCGTTTGCATTTAGGAAATGCTTGATACATGTGCACAGGGAGTCGCAAACAGGAATCCCCTATTTACAATTTCCTATTTAGAGAATCATAATTTGCGATTCGCAAAATTGAGTGGCAATTTTAAAGAATCGCTATTTTAGCGATTCCTTAAAATTGCACTGTGAATACCTTTCATAAATCATGAAAGGCTATTTTACATTCTCAAACTGTGGAATTTTGCGATTTGCACTGTTTGCAAATGCAAAATAGTTTGATACATTTGGCCCCAAGTCTTCTGAAAGTGAGCCATAAAACCCCTCTAAGGCACCAACTGCTTTATGGTCCATTCACTCGCCATTCATGCACAACACACAACTCTTTCATACCGTGGCCACGGGCCCAATCCAACCAATTACTGCACTCACATCAATTTACCACTGCCAGACAAGGGCCCATCACATTCATACGCCACAGGACCTAATAAGTTTGACTACATTTTACCACCTGTCAAGTAACCGCCTCCTTCTTCCTGAACATTACCGAAGGTATGTGTAAGGAACCTTAATTAATGGCTCCCATGACAGCCACATGAGGCTCAGGAAGACATGTTTTTCATGCGCCTTTAGTACACTCACTGTGCTAAATCCAACTCCTTCCAGTTTGTGGGTGCAAGTTGGGGGTGTCTGAGTATGCCTTGGGAGGCCTATTCCCCGAACTAAGTGAGCATATCTACCTTTGGAACTGAGGCAGACATGCTGGGAAATTTTCACAAAGTTCCCTAAAGAGAACGTCAAACTATGAAGAAGGGTAGTGTTTGGCACACAGGGTAGTCCGTGAGAACGTAGCATATGTCCCAGCCACCATTATGTGCATTGCTGTGACTGTAATGCACTTATCATTCAGCAAATTGAGTGTCTACTAATGTCTGATGGAGGATGAACATGGCAAGCAGGTCAAACACTGACCCCTATGTGTCATTATCCTTCAGTACCCGGGTGGCACCAATGGGTTTGACTCCATAGGTGTAGATGATGTGCATCTGTACTACCTTTAATATCAGCATTCTACCTGTGCAATATCCCTGGGAAAGCACACCTACCATAAGCTTTTCTTACCTGTTCATATCCCTGTCCTCATCAGACTCCTGACTAATCCTGTATTATTGCCAAGTGAACCTATACTAATGCCTTCCACCATTAGCTACTTAAAGCTCAAGAAAACATGTCTTTCATGCGCCATCAGCGCACTTAAGCCCATATTTATACTCTGTTTGCGCCGGATTTGCGTCAATGACGCAAATCCAGCGCAAACTTAACTCCATATTTATATTTTGACACTAGACACCATCTAGCGCCAGAAATATGGAGTTAACGTCACTTTGAGGATGCGTGAAACCACCTTGCGTCAATAAGATGCAAGGTAGGCGTTCCCGTCCAAAAAGTGACTCAAACACCCTAGTGCCATATATATCCACCCTGGCAAAAATGACGCACGGGTGGGAGGCGGACCCGAAAAATGACTCTAAACCTGATTTGTGTCAAAGTTTATCGCCTGGGACAGGGCAGGCATTAAAATGAGGCAAATACACCACTACTTAAGGAAAACACACACAAGCAACATTACAGACCATCAGGACAACATGGAGGTGCTACTGATGCAGCTTGCAAGACAACGCCGAGCACAGGACCAACGGCAGCAGCCACCCCAACGCGGCCCACAAAGGCAACACAGAAGGCAGGAGAGACTTTTCAGGAACAGGACAACCCTCCATGGCCTCAGGGAACAGGACTTCATCCGGAGGTATTGACTCAACTGGCAAGCCATACAGCAGCTCCCACGCCATATTGAGCCACAACTAACAGCTAACCTGCAGACACCACACAACATACCACCGGTGACCAACCTGCTAGCTGTCCTGCATATGTTGGCAAGTGGCTCCTTCCAGACAAAGGGTGCCCTGGTCACTGGGGTATCCCAACCCTCATTCTCAGCCTTCCTGCCCAAGGTGTTAGATGCCATAATCTTCCTCACACCCCGCCACAGCACCTTTCCCAACACCCAGCAGAAGCAGCAGGAGATAAAACAGGGCTTCTACCAAATCCATGGCTTCCCTCATGTGCTCGGTGTAATTGACTGCACCCATGTCCAGATCGTCCCACCTGCTACAACACAGCACCTATTCATGAACAGAAAGCACACGTATTCCATCAATGTGCAGGCCATAGTTGACCACCAAGGATTGTTCACCAACATCTTGGCCAAGTATCCTGGGAGTGTCCACGATTCTTTCATATTCTGCTACAGCAGGATCAATCAGCACTTCTAGGACGGACAATATGGCATTGGCCTTCTTGTCAGTAAGTCAATAAACCTAGCAATATACACACAGTACAACAACCCTGTAGGACACACAAAACATACACCACTACATTGACATGTGGGCAGGCTGACACTGAGGTGTGACACTGGTAGTTATGTTGTACACCCTGACACAATGGGATACACACCCGTCTACAAATGACAGCTGCCACTCTAGAGCAACAAGGGACCAATGTCAAAGCCCACAGTGACAAAGACATGGCCTGCACTGGAAGTACACCTTGGAAGATGAACCATTTAAAATTACATTAGGCCATATAGTCAATCGGCCACCCTTCAAACAGTATGTAGCGCAGAAGGGGTGTGCAATGTGTGTTGCAGCAGGTCTAACACCATGAGACACATAGCATGATGATGCTGACTCAGATGTAGATGACACGGAAATACTGAGGCAGTCCCAACATCCTACATCACTCCTGGGGTGCCGTTTCCCGGTTGCAATAAGGAAGTGGACTGTGCTATGAACACATATTGATGTGGCACTAATGCAAACTGCACACTGCTGCACACACTGAAAGAGCCAATTGTCCATCAAAATAGCATATGTACAGGGAGCTGGCCCTTCCTGCACAGATACATCCATCTCCACAAGTCAGTTAGCCAGGTACCCTGGAGCAAGTTTGGTAGTGTAGGTGCACAGTGGCACATGAGCTACTGGCAGAGGGAACAACAAAGGTTTGACTAGAAACAAGTCACACATGGGACAATTGTGCATTGTCAATACTGAACAGCTCAGTGCTGCCAACTTATGGAGATGTGTTGTGCATTGTCACCTACCCAAATCAAAGGGCCTCACTGTCGCATTTCATTGGCAATGACATATGTCTAAATGGATGGGGTGACCAGGCCATGTAGTGCAGTCATGTTACTACCACATCTGAATCCATTGAATGTGTGGATGTATCATGTCCCCTCCAGTGAAAGCACACTAAAACATGATAGATACTACACAACGCATGGTACATACATACTGACCAACAGTTTGGGAAAAATCATAGATCCCAGGTTTATGAGCCAAACACAAGTTGTCATGTCAAACAACCCAGTGCAGATAAAACCTCACATAAGCCCAGGATCTCACGCAATACCACAAACACATATGAGCCACAGACGACACAAGATATCAACTGTCATGCTACCTGACATTCCTGTTGCAAGCACTAACAAAATACTCACTCCTATTATCTTTTGCAGTGGATCAGGGTTACGGGATCCAGCCATGGATCATGACCTCATTCCCCAACCCAAGCACAGCAGCAGAGCTTGCCTATAATGAGACACATTGGAGGACACGCACCATTGTGGAAAGGAACTTTGGCATCCTGAAGTCCAGATTCAGGTGCTTGGACATCACAGGAGGCAGCCTCCTATATGCCCCACACATTGTGTGTACAATTACACTGACCTGTTGTTCTGCTTTCCTTCTTATCTCGTATCAGAGCTTACAGAACATATCAAGAATGCACTTCTGAGTTCAAAGAAGACCTTTATTGTTGTTAATTCTTCCCCACCCACAAGTTAGTGAGAGACAAATTAATAGATTTCAAGCACAAAAAGTATTGCAGCAATGAAAACAAAATATATCACAGTACTTCTCAGTTGCAATGTACACAGCAGGTTATATATATATATGATATTGATAAGATATTGAATGCAAAGCGCGTCAAGAGGTGTGTCCAGGGGCAGGAGCCCTTTAAATTTCAACAGCGCTCCCGCCGTCGCGGGAAGCGCGTCAAGAGGTGTGTCCAGGGGCAGGAGCCCTTTAAATTCTAGCAGCGCTCCCGCCGTCGCGGGAAGCGCGTCAAGAGGTGTGTCCAGGGGCAGGAGCCCTTTAAATTTCAACAGCGCTCCCGCCGTCGCGGGAAGCGCGTCAAGAGGTGTGTCCAGGGGCAGGAGCCCTTTAAATTCTAGCAGCGCTCCCGCCGTCGCGGGAAGCGCGTCAAGAGGTGTGTCCAGGGGCAGGAGCCCTTTAAATTTCAACAGCGCTCCCGCCGTCGCGGGAAGCGCGTCAAGAGGTGTGTCCAGGGGCAGGAGCCCTTTAAATTCTAGCAGCGCTCCCGCCGTCGCGGGAAGCGCGTCAAGAGGTGTGTCCAGGGGCAGGAGCCCTTTAAATTTCAACAGCGCTCCCGCCGTCGCGGGAAGCGCGTCAAGAGGTGTGTCCAGGGGCAGGAGCCCTTTAAATTTCAACAGCGCTCCCGCCGTCGCGGGAAGCGCGTCAAGAGGTGTGCCCAGGGGCAGGAGCCCTTTAAATTCTAGCAGCGCTCCCGCCGTCGCGGGAAGCGCGTCAAGAGGTGTGTCCAGGGGCAGGAGCCCTTTAAATTTCAACAGCGCTCCCGCCGTTGCGGGACGCGCTCGGGCGGCGCCCGGGCAAAGCCCGGACCAAGGGCGGGCCCGTCCTTGCCCGTCATTGCCAGGAAGAGGCAGGGCAGGGCCACCCCCCTAACTTTCACATCAAGACACTCGGCCTAGGCAGCTCATAACTAGCTGGCCGTCTGAAGGTACTGTGCCAAAAAGGTCCTTTTAGAGAGGGCCTTAGGTTGGAAGCCACCCTCTCCCAGCAAAGTGCTTTTCTTATTATTACCTGCTAGATTTGAAGTGGGTCCGGGCCGGGTCGCTGTCTCTCTACTGTATTACAAGAAATTTACTTGTAATTTTTGAGTGTTAAACCTTTACTTAAATACCTGTCATATTCATTGTTAGTATTTATCATTTAGGCTTACCCCCACTAGACTTATTTTTACTCTTGTCCATAAATACATATTTGTCCTCGGGTTTCATTAGAGCTGAAGTATCATATAGGTGGCTCAAAGCATGGGAAAACGTAAGGCATCAGAACCCCCAAGGGGAAAAGAGAAATCTACAAAAAAAACTCAGGAATGCGGGCGAGAATTGCACTATAGACGAAATTGATGATCTTATTGAGGAGGTAGAGTCATTATTATGTAGTAGGGCCACTGTCCGGGAGGGACCTGATAAAAAGATTACCTCTTACTACACAAAGAAAGTTGAACTAAAGGAAGATATAGTGATAGACACTATTAGTCACCTAGAGGGGGAGGTATCACCCGATATTAGGTCTGGTAGCCCTAAGGATGCTACAACTCGATCCAGACATCCATGCTCCATAGATAGTACTAGGAAGAAGGGCCATATACAGGAGTGTGAAGTTGTATGTTCCAATAAATATGCAGTCTTGGCAGAACTTGATAGTAATAAAGAACAGAATACACTAGAGGGAGAATTGCTGAACGAGTTATACCCAACTATTCCAATTGTACAGGTACTTAGAGAGAGGATCTCTCCATGCAACTTAGAACCAGTGAATCCCCCAAAACATACAACAAGAACTATAGCAGACCTCTATGACCTACTCTCTGGATTAATTCAGGAAGTTAAGGACCTGAAACTTGAAGTAAAAACCCTATCAGATATTGTGGAAAAGGAGGGGGGTAGGGGTAGCCACAAAGCTCAGTGCGAAAAGGATACCCCCCCTATATCACTTCAGCTACAAGGTAGACCCACACGTTCTCAAAATTTGACTACTAACCCCAACCCTACCCCAGCTATAGCCAAGATTTTTCAGCAACCGCAGGGATATACGAGAGGGGTAAACGGGGAAAATACTGGCCCACGCAATTACCCTAGAAGTAATGCTAGTGATCTATGCCAAAAAATAGGGAATCCACGAAGAGAATCCCGTTTGGTAAAAGGGCCCCAAAAGGGGAATGTGGAGCTTACCCAGATCATCCATCCCCAAGCATCTCATGACCGTAACTATTATACTACATGGAATCGGCATTCTGTGGGGGATAGGTTTCCCATTAGGAACAATGTTGTATACCTATTAAATGTCCCAAAATTGGCCATAGATAGTAGTGAAGACGAAGATTCCTTAAAGAATAAGCGTACACATTGGATTAGGACCAAAAGACACTGTCTATCCATAATTCATTCAGATATTAAGAGGGCAGAAAGAATCTCAGGGGGGATGGGGCAACATGATGTTATTGCATTAACACTTAAGGATGGAAGCTTATCCAGAGGCCTGATCGACATGGAACAGAGAACCGCCGCCCCCACGATCAATGCCATGAGGTTCAGTTCGAAACCTTACACTACCAAACCCCTAGTCCCGAGGCCTAAGTATAATGACATGGAGGGACTGCAAAATAGAAACTCCGATTCCAATCTTGAAAGAGTAGATTGACTACTCCAGATTGATCAGGCACAAGTGGGACTAATTGGGGACCCAATAGTAGGTGAGCCCCTCATAGGGTTTGATCCTCATGTAACAGGGGCAGGGAATATAGTGGAGTCTCTGCCCCGTAGGATAGATTCGACAGCATATTTGAGCCCTACTTCTAATGCTATTACCCCAATCGGGAGGGGTCCTATCACTATGATCTCCTGGAATGTAGCAGGCTTAAAAAATAAGCTTACAGACCCGGAATGGCAGGACTATATTGATCAATATCATGTCTGTCTCTTTCAAGAAACTTGGCTTAAAGACCCACCGTATAAGCTAGGATATAAAACCTACTTTATTAGTGCAATTTCAGCTGCCAGAGGGAGACCGTCGGGGGGACTGGTTGTCTGGGTGAAAATCTCACTAAATGTTGAGATACGTATGCAAGACACAGAGTCAGATGACATTTTATGGTTGGTAATGGGGGGAAAAAATAAGATAATATCCCACTTATTCAATGTATATATAAGACCTAGAAGGACAAACTTGGAGTCGCCTGAAATAACTTTATTAGACGATCTGCTTAAAATGATCCCAGGAGGAGAGACAATTATGATAGGGGGCGACCTTAACTGTAATTATGAACCCATAACTGGATTTGAACATCTAGCAGAAGATGAGGATAGAGCCAGAGCAATTCCTTATTTAACAATAGAAAAATCCGTCCCAGGCACAGTGGCTGCATTGCAACTTATGGGCCTTACATTAAAACATGGACTGAGGGCTTGTAATGGTAGAGTGGGTGAAGGAGGCCTTAATTTGGATACCTTCCACAGAGGCAACTCTACCTCGAAAATAGATTATATTTTACATAGTATAAGTACATGGGGAAGATTAGTGACTTTTAAAATAGATAAAAGAAGGGAAAGTGACCACTTTCCGTTAATAACTGAACTTAGCGCCCACCTCCTAGATTTGGATTTGGAATATGCAGAACATAATAAGGTGGAGTTACAACCTTCCCTCAGTAACAACAGACGGGATATAAAATGGCCTGCAATAATAGGCAATCTGGAGACTATGACAAATATTTACCATACATATTCTAATCTCCTAGAGCCTTATGTTGAAAATGAACTTACTGATATCCCCATCACGGCCATCCACCAAGCAATGAGTATTGCACTAAGACCCTTCCTGACCAAACAGCCACGGTACAAGCCCAAAAAGGAGAAGGTGCAGATCACCCCAAGCAGCCCATGGTACAGTATTAAATGTAGGGAGAGGAAAAAAGAGCTGATAGAGGCTCTAAAGCAAAAGAACCAATTGGCCATACAACAGGCAAGGGCCAGCTACAAGAAAACACTGGCAACTACCCAAAGCAACTGGGAGGATCAAAAATGGCAAGATCTCCTGGAAGCAGCAAAAACCAGTGACGCTAGGAACTTCTGGAAAATAGTTACCCATGGTAGTAAAGAGGGGATAATTTCTACTGATCATCATATAGATCCCAATACATGGGTTAACCATTTCACTCACCTTTATTCTGACCCCCCCAGCCTTGATTTCTATCCCTCAAGACATATAACACTAGCTACTCAGGGCATCTTACCCGAGTTACAATTTAGCCTGGAGGAGACGGTGAACGCCATTGAAGCAATCAAGCTGGGGAAAGCCCCCGGTTTGGACAAAATCCCGGGGGACCTGTTCAAACATAGTTTAGAAATTTGGGCACCCTATCTAAATCTTTTAAGTAACGCTATAGCAAGGGGAGGTCTTGTCCCCGAGACATGGAAAGGGGCAGAAATAATCCCAGTCTTCAAAAAAGGTTCCAGGGATGAACCAGGGAATTATAGACCAATTAGCCTCTTAGATGTCATGCAAAAAGTATATGCTAGACAGCTGCTGAATAGGATTAACAGCTGGATAGATGGAAACAGCATACTGACCATATACCAAGCCGGCTTTAGACACCAGACGAGCACAGTCGATCAGGCCTTTAGGCTATTGACGATAATGTGGAAATATACTAGACTAACGAAAGGCCATCTCTATATCGCATTTGTGGATCTCCGCGCAGCCTTTGATCTAGTGCCAAGGGACTCCCTATGGGCTGCGTTAGGGAAACAGGGTATGCCAGGGAACCTTTTGAGCCAGCTAGAGAGACTACATGAGAATACATTTGCAAAGGTTCGGTGGGGGCCAAAGGGAGAGTTGACAGACCCAATACCTATTAAGAGGGGGGTGAGACAGGGTTGTGTGCTTGCCCCAACCCTCTTCTCACTATACATTAATGATCTGGTTCATTTTCTGAAACAAAGCAACCATGACTCACCAAGATTGAACGGTGATCCTGTCCCCGCCCTCCTCTTTGCAGATGATACTATCCTATTATCTCAAACTCCCATGGGCTTGCAAACTCTATTAGATAAATTTAGCGAGTACTGCAGCCTGAAGGGATTAGAAATTAACACAAACAAGACCAAATACCTGACTGTTAACCCTCATAAAGCACTCAAGAGAAACATTCGGATTAGAGGGCAGGCATTGGAACGAGTAACAAATTTCAATTATCTAGGGATACTCCTTGATGCCAAATTGTCATGGACACCGCATGTTAATAAAGCTGCTATTTCCTTGGCGCATAGCTCCATGGCAATTAGCAAAAATTACAAATGCTCAAGGTCTAGTATTGTTTCACCAGTATTTGAGATTTATAGGTGCAAAGCACAGGTTGCTGCTCTATATGGTGCTGAACTCTGGGGATTCATAAATCTAACCCCATTGGTTACCCAGGAAAATAATTTTATGAGGGGGGTACTCGGTCTCCCTCCATCTACTCCACTGATTCCTTTAACCTATGATATCAACATGAAACAAATAGGTAAATTGGCAGCCTTGAGGCCCTTGCTTTACTGGTGTAGACTTTGGTCTACCCCTGAATTAATCCATTATAGGCAAGCGCTAATTGAGATTATAGACTTGGACAAGGCAATTTCCCTCCCGTGGCTCCATTATATAAGACAATGCTTTTACACTCTTGGCCTAAAATTTTACTGGGAAGAACCATACACACTAACAAAACAATCTAAGATTCAACTAAAACAAGTATTTTGGGACTTTACCCTAAACAGCCCTCTCTACAGCAAGGATCTAGGTAGACTCACTTTAAGTTTCCTGGATATGAAACCATTACCGTATGCTGAGGAATGGATAGATACTATCCAACCTAGACGAGCAAAAGTCTTATTTATGAAGCTTCGATATGGGACTCTCCAGGTTAAGGCTTTTACTTCTAAATGGGGCCCCTTCAATGGGAGAACACAAGAGGTGATTTGTGGGCTGTGCAATATGGAGACTCCTGAAACGACGGACCATGTCCTTTTAAACTGCAATGCCTATGATAAACCAAGGAGGAAATGGCTTCGACCTATCTGCAGGAACGTTGGAATCAGGAACTATAATGAAGTAGCAAGATTCTTGAGATCTAGTACGATACCATATGTTGTCTTTGGTTTAAGCCGGTTTTTACTAGCAATTTCATTTATTAGAGACAAGGCGGGCCTAAGGCTCTAGGATTCAGTTATTTATTCACTTTATTTAAATAGTCCTCCCCTACCTAAGCAAAATAAGTGCCTGATGGCACTGGAGGCAAATTCTAAGGGTTTTATAAAAATGTAATACTGTAATTGATTCTTATTTATAGCTTTTAAGATTAATATTCCCTTTTATCCAGACAGTCGGCTTTTAGTAGCCAAATGAGTGTTAATTGCTAATGGAATAATGTGTCTTTTGTAATACTTGATTGTTTGCCTTCTATGGCTTTCAGCCGAACATAGGCATGTATGGGAAAAGAAATCGTTGGGCATTAGGGATTCCCTTTCAGCTCTTAAAAACTAGTAAAACAAGACCACATGCGATGGTGGAAGGCACATTGCCAAGATTCTTAGAGGCACTTTGGTATGCTAAGGACAAATGTCCTACAAAAGAAGCACGAAATTCTATTCTTACAATGGTCATTATTTGTGCTTACTTATAGTCCTAGAGACCAAGTGAACTTTCTTGCCAGTACACAGCCATAGCTATTAACAGTCAGATATCAATCCCATTTGCTTTGTGCACACAGATTGTATTTATGACCACTCTATAATATTCTTGGTGATTTGTAAAGTGATGTGTACTGTGTATTTTTATAATGTTTTAATCGATCAATTACTTATTCCTTTTCTTTTATCTAACTGTACTGTATGACCTAGGGGGAGTCCTGGATTTTATTTTTTTTCTTCTTATAATCTTTTGATGGGTCTGGTTTTACTGTTTTTACCAAATTGCTTTTGTTTTCTTTTAGAAATGTATGATTTGTGTTGGCATGCTTTTATGGTATTGTTTTACCGAAATAAAGCTGAATTGAAAAAAAAAAAAAAAAAAAAGAATGCAAAGCAAAACAAATACTTCACCGTGTGAGAAACTATTTACAGCTTCATCTTTCTGGGGTCTGCAAGTTGATGACTCCGGTCAACTGCGAGAAAGAGATTATCTACCCACACGGGAGACTTGCAACTGGCACCAAGTTCCAGTCCGAAGTCAGGCAGATTTCAATCTAATTCTCTGAAGCCCCGAGCCATCCGTTACCAAAGCATGCCCCCTCCTCTCAGACCTGGGAAAACTACGCAAGCCTTTGGAGACTGGCCAGATCTCCTAGACTCCTCCTCTTCCCAAGCCTGAGCAGAAAGGAAAACACCAAATGTACCCTCTCTTATCAGGTCTAGTCTACTGTGCGAAGAAAACCGCTTGGTCCATCTTGTGGAAAAACATAGCTTGGAAAAATACAGCTTGGATTCTCAAGTGCAATGTCTAACTCCACGTTAAAGGCAATAGGCAGCTAACCTAAATATCAAATGTAATGTCTAATGTCATGTTAAAGCCAATAGGCAGCTGAGCTGAATACAAAATGCAATGTCTAATATCATGTCAAAGCCAATAGGCAGCTGAGCTGAATACAAAATACATGCCCGTATTTATACTTTTTTTAGCGCCGTATTTGCGCCGCTTTTTGACGCAAAACAGCGCAAACCTACAAAATACAATGGTATTTTGCAAGTTTGCGCCATTTTTGCGTCAAAAAACGACGCAAATGCGACGCAAAACAAGTATAAATACGGGCCACAATGTCTAATATCATGTCAAAGCCAATAGGCAGCTGAACTGAATACAAAATGTAGGGGCATATTTATACTCCGTTTGTGCCGAATTTGCATCGTTTTTTTGACGCAAATTCGACGCAAAACGAACTCCATATTTATACTTTGGCGTTAGACGCGTCTAGCGCCAAAGTTCATGGAGTTAGCGTCATTTTTTTGCCTGAACACCTTCCTTGCGTTAATGATATGCAAGGTAGGCGTTCCCGTCTTTAAAAAATGACTCCGATGCATATGCGTCGTATTTATACTAACGGGCAAAAATTACGCCCGGGAGTGGGCGGGTCTAAAAAACCCGCATTAGCGCCGGATTTTAACGCCAGGGTCAGGGCAGGCGTTAAGGGACCTGTGGGCTCAGGATGAGCCCAGAGGTGCCCTCCCCTGCCCCCAGGGACACCCCCTGCCACCCTTGCCCACCCCAGGAGGACACCCAAGGATGGAGGGACCCACCCCAGGGACATTAAGGTAAGTTCAGGTAAGTATTTTTTTTTAAAAGAAATTGTGGCATAGGGGGGCCTGATTTGTGCCCCCCTACATGCCACTATGCCCAATGACCATGCCCAGGGGACAGAAGTCCCCTGGGCATGGCCATTGGGCAAGGGGGCATGACTCCTGTCTTTGCTAAGACAGGAGTCATTTCAATGGGGGTTGGGAGTGAAAAAAAATGGCGCAAATCGGGTTGAGGCGATTTTTTTGCCTCAGCCTGACTTGCACCATTTTTGGACGCCCATACTCCATTTTCCCCCTACGCCGGCGCTGCCTGGTGTACGTAGTTTTTTTTTAACGCACACCAGACGGCGCCGGCGGCTAACGTCATCCAATAAATACGGCGCCCGCATGGCGCTTCAGAATGGCATTAGCCGCCGCTAATTTTTTTGACGCAAAACTGCGTTAGCGCAGTTTTGCGTCAAAAAGTATAAATATGGGCCGTAATGTCTAATATCATGTCAAAGACAATAGGCAGCTAAGCTGAATATCATGTCAAAGCCAATAGGCAGAATACAGAATGTAATGGCTAATGCAATGTCAAAGCCAATAGGCGGCTAAACTGAATACAGAAAGTAATGGCTAATGCCATGTCAAAGCCAATAGGCGGCTAGGCTGAACAAAACATACAATGTGCTACTGGTGAACATTGAGCAACTAATATGCGCAGTGGTGAAACACAACGTCATTGGTCAAACTCCTTTAATATCATCACACCTGTGCTATCCTGCACAACATTTGTGTGAGGAGGAACATCCCATTATATGAGCCAGACCAAGAACTGCCTAAGGAGGAGGATGGCTGGCAGGGAAAATGAGGGGGAATAGCAGAACACAGCTGCAGGAATGAGCCGCAGGCAGCAAATTGTATACAACTTTTCCACTTAATTGTCACTCTACACACCTTGTTAAGGTATGTAAATAAACACCTTACTTCATCACACAATCCTGCTCTGGTTTCTTCATTCTCCATCACATGTTCCTTAGGAATATGAGTATTACCTCAGGAAGCATATTACAAAGACAAATCTGACTACTTCTGATGCAACTTCACATGTGATGTATATGATTGTACTGCAAACATCACACACATGTAAAAAATACTAATCTCTTGAATTTCACATATGAAGGACAAAATCAATGGAGCACAGTATATGACTCACATCCATGTTGCCAACATGGTCTACTGTAGCACATGACACACAACTATGACATCTCCAATTATAAGGTAAATAAGTGCCCCATACATGAGGCAGTGGATGTGAAATATCAGTGGAAACAGGAATGTATGAACAGACCCCTGACATTAGTAAGTGTGACAAGGGGGGCATCATTTGTGAAAATGGATAGCATGAGTGTCCCAGGTATGACAAGCAAGTTCACAACACATGCCCTGCACAGTCCATCCCTGGAAATCAGTCCTACCACTGCCATGTGTTAAGTCTCTGCCCTTCCATCCCTAAGGGGCACTGTAAATGGACTATCTGTACCCTGTGATTCATCATTAACTTTCACCCAGAGTCCCTTTCTGACTCCTGTTTGCTTCCCTTTTCCATAAGGCATGCTATAGAAGAACTAAATTAGCTTCCATGGACTTCAGGTCCCATAATGCACTGCTTGGTAGTCTGTAAGACCTGTAATCTTCTGTGTATTGCTTCCTATGGGAAACGTCCAGTTGTCCCTTTATACTGGATTCTCACCCCCAGGACTTGTGAGAGACTGAAGCTGCACACACCTGTGACCTTTCTTGTGCAGCCCAGCCTTGCTGCTGCCTGGAACTGCTTATAAGCTGCCATTCCCTGAAGCTCCTAGTCATGCATTAGAGTACAATTCCTTTGTGTTCCAGACCCCTTGTTGGGTTGTGTTACAGTCCTGATTACGCCTGAACCTGCTCTCTGTTTTCGCAGTCCTGTTCCTGCTTGTTCCAGTCAGAGTCCGCTCCCTGTTTCCCAGCCTTGTTCCTGTTAGTGTCAGCCAGAGCCTGCTTTCTGTTTACCAGCCCAGTTCCTGCTTTTGCATCAGCCTGATTCTGTTCCCTGTTCTTGGCTTTGCCTCCTAGTTTGTTCCTTCTGTTCCTGTTTCCTCTCAGGTTATTTAGTCTGGTTAATGTACTATCAGTTCTCACCTGTGTAGAAGTGTTTTCCTTTGTACTTGGGTTGGCACCTGGTTTCCAGGTGGCAAATCCAGCCCCCATCCAATGTTGCATGTGGTCTTTAGTGCCTAACAGTGACAGTGTGCTAGGGCTGTTTTCCAGGAATTGCCACTGTGCCTCCAGCTGGACCCACAAGAGATAGTCTTGTGTACGTAAGTACAAGCCGTGTTTGTGCCCTAAGGGTCCAGAGACAGAATCACTTCTGCTGCCTCATTTCTAAGGGGCTTGCATGGTGATGATCTGTAAGAGTAATCTGCAGAGAGGCATTGATGTTCCCTGTTGCTGTGGGAAGTTCTGAGCCCTACCCTGTGTACAACCTTAGTGATAACCCCAATGTGTTTGTCCATTACTGACCCGTTCCATATTTGTTCACACCAAGGTTGCTCTGCCTTCACTTTCCTGTTTTCTCTGCCTTACCATAGCTGTCCTTTCCCCTTGTATGCCTTTAGCTGCTCTTTTGCTTTGGTACACTACCTCCTTCTGAGATACTCTGTGAACTCAAGGGGTGCCCCTAACAGAGTCCTGACTAGACCCGCGCAAAACCGTGACACCATGGAGCCCAATCCTGACACAGGGTACAAATGCCCACACACTTGAAATGGACACTTCTGTGGAACGCACATCTGAAAATATGTGAACACATGCAGCCAGGGCAGCAGGTCCACCACAGCAACACAAGTAACATATGTAATTTTAATGAGTCAAAGTGACGTGTACCAAACATTTTATGGGCAGAATTAAGGCACAGTGTCTCAAACACAGTAAGCACCAAACATGTACACATGTCAGACATTTGTGTAGTCCACACACAAGTCACCATGAAGTCGTAACCAACAAGTAAGGACATATGAGGGGTAACATATCCTACATAGCACTCATCAGCCATCCTCAATGATACCTGAGTTTTGTTTGCGGTGTGAAATATAATGTCCCCCAAGTCAAACAACTACACAAATCACATGAGTCAACACATGTTACAAACACATACCATGACTGCTGTAGATCACTGATTGCCATCAAATGTAGATACACATTTGGAACACATTCATACATTTGCATGACGTCCAAAGTATTGCATTTCAGAAACACACACATCATTGTTACCGATCATTCACACACAAAACACAAAGGGGCATATTTATACTCCGTTTGCGCCAAATTTGCGTCGTTTTTTTCGACGCAAATTCGGCGCAAAACTAACGCCATATTTATACTTTGGCGTTAGACGCGTCTAGTGCCAAAGTATGAGGAAAGAGCGTAATTTTTTTGCGTGAACGCCTTCCTTGCGTTAATGAGATGCAAGGTAGGCGTTCCCGTCTAAAAAAATGACTGCGATGCAAATGCGTCGTATTTATACTCCCGGGCAAAAATCACGCCCGGGAGTGGGCGGGGCAAAAAACCCCGCATTTGCACCTCTTTTTAACGCCTGGGTCAGGGCAGGCGTTAAGGGACCTGTGGGCTCAAAATGAGCCCACAGCTGCCCTCCCATGCCCCCAGGGACCCCCCCTGCCACCCTTGCCCACCCCAGGAGGACACCCAAGGATGGAGGGACCCATCCCAGGGACATTCAGGTAAGTTCAGGTAAGTATACATTTTTTTTTATTTATTTATTTTTTTTGGCATAGGGGGGCCTGATTTGTGCCCCCCTCCATGCCACAATGCCCAATGACCATGCCCAGGGGACAGAAGTCCCCTGGGCATGGCCATTGGGCAAGGGGGCATGACTCCTGTCTTTACTAAGACAGGAGTCATGTAAATGGCGTCTGGGCGTCGTTAAAAATGGCGCAAATCGGGTGGAGGCGATTTGTTTGCGTCAACCTGACTTGCACCATTTTAAGACGCCCTAACGCCATTTTTCCCTACGCCGGCGCTGCCTGGTGTACGTGTTTTTTTCCACGCACACCAGGCAGCGCCGGTCTGCTAGCGCCGGCTAACGCCATTCAATAAATACGGCGCCCGCATGGTGCTTCAGAATGGCGTTAGCCGGCGTTAAGGTTTTTGACGCTAAACTGCGTTAGCGCAGTTTAGCGTAAAAAAGTATAAATACGGGCCAAAGTTGCATGCTCTACCACATGTGGCCAAGCACTATATTACACACTGCGGGCCGTACCATCCTATCTTCATGTTGATACAAGGTGCATCCATGTTAAATATTAGAAAATCACGCAAATACAGATAGAGTCAAAACATTTGACGCAAATGCGTAAAAAAATCAAGTAAACGCAAACTAACCATACATGGGCCCTTGGCGTGAATTCCAGCTGCGCACCACACATGCACATGCGGATATCCATTGAAATTGAGGTATACAGGTAATGCTTGGTATTTTGCCGCACATGTAGGTGATGTGTCGAAAATATTGACGCAAACATTGTATGTGTCAAGAAAATACACGCATGATGGAAAACGGGCCGCAAAGGGGACAGGAAGTGATGTAATAGGAAATCCTGTTTACAGGCATGGAACAGTGGGTGCACTTTCACTTTCACTTTACACTGTGCTATTTCTTGACTGTGTGGCTGTGTCTCGGTATTGCTGGTGTCTCAATTGCGTTTATTGTATCTTGTGGTGTCTCTCTTGTTGTGTCTTTTGTACATTGTGTTTGTTTATTGTACCTGTGTATGTGATTTTGTGTTGTTTAGTGTCCTTCATATTATATTTGTACTGTCAGGTGTCTGTCTGGGGGTTAGATTAGTTGGGTTAGTTGGGTTCTTAGGTTTGGGCTGTAAGTTTCCTTTTTTTCCATTTCTTTCCCTCTTTTTTCCTATATTTTCTGTTTGAATTTGTTGCTCAGGGACATGTCGGGAAGGGCGAGGCTGACACGCATGGGGGAGGAGGAGCTTGGGGGCTTTGTGTGGCTGGTGTGCCACTTCCTACCCTTGATGCTGGAGATGGGTGGGCGGGTGATATAGGGGCGAGGCGGCTGTGGTGGGGCAAGGTGCTCTACCACCTCAAGAGGGTCTACCATCCAAGCAGGAATAAGCACCATCTAAAACATTGCTGGGATAACCTGGTGGCCAGAGAGCAGGATTTGCTGGACTACCTGGGTGTGGTGATCGGTGGCCCTGTTGGTGAGTATCACATTGACAAATGTGTACAGTAGAATACTCCAGAGTGACAGTAGCAGCTGTGTTAATGTGCTGCATGCAATGTTTGAGGCTAGAATGAATTCAAGCAGAACAAAGTGTTAGTGTCCCAGTACTGAGATGGAGTCCACATGTCTATTCATGTTAACAATGCAGGCCTGAGGTTTGTTGAGTCATGTACCACTATCACTTAGGGCCACATGTACAAAGCTATTTTGTATTGTCACAAATGGCCTAGTTTTCTGAATTTGTGCGTTTACGTCAAGAAGATTTGTTTATTCCAATGCACATACCCAATTTTGCCATTCTGCGATTCCAATGCTAAATCAAAAAACAGGGTTGCTAGTGGTATTTAGGAAGGGGCGTCCTATTTGCGAGTCGCAGTCCGATGTATGATTGTTTGCTGACCGTGAATACCGTCACAAAACAATTGCAGTTACCACCAGTTTCAAGCACACAACACAGTGATGCATCAGTTTTCCACACAAAACTGTGCATCCCTGTATTGTAATGTACATGTAGGACTGTATGGGTAACTGCCCCCCAGCATCTAGCCCCATAAGTAGTACTCCATTTACGTGACACTTATGTGGTATATAATAGGCGTGCATGCAGGTCAAGGCCAGACGTGTGCTGCCATCAATGTGTGTGTTTTGGGAATTGTGTTGCCAGAACAACTGGACACATGGATGTAGATGTGAATGACCTATGGATACCTTATTCCTAGGTGGCAGCCCTCCTCACATGTGTTCCACTCACTAAATCCATGTATAAGTGGACATGCCTTCATGGTTGTCCTCGACAGTTGTGATGATGTATTGCATGCCCATCACCCCTGAGGCACAAGAGTAGCGGAACAACATATATGTAGGTAGATGTGATGGTCACAGTGTAGATGACAGTCATCTCATTCAAGCATGCATGTGTCCCAAACAACACTGACACCTTATGATTAGCAACTGCATACCATCCTGCCAATTACATCTACCAGTCACTGGTCTTGTGTGCTTTGAAGCTGACTCAGATGATAAAGATTAGTGGGCCTGGCCCATGTGAAATAGTTGCTGCCTTTGCATTGTGACACATTGCACTAAATCACTTTATTTGGTCCAACTATTGTTGTGCTTTGCTGTGGTGTAACAGACATGATGGGTAGGCAGCCTTGCCATTACATTCATCAGGGACATTCCATTATCTGGACTGTGATTCGGACTGCATGTGCAAATCGAGGCACAGTGTTAGATTATCATCTGTACATGCATCACACAATGATGACACTGATGTTTGCCTGTCTCATTTTTACAGCTGCCAACATGGATGTTGCGGAAATTAGGGCTTTCAAAAAGCGGGCAGTGCGATATCACCAAATCTTGGATGTTGAGTCTGGGTACCACAAGATGGCACAACCCTATCAAAGAGAGCGAGCCACAGGGTAATGGCGGGCTTTCAGCCAAGGGGGACCCGCATTGGCCACGAAGAGTGTAGCCCGCACCACACGTACACAGGGGACCACAGCCACCACCGTCACATCAGCCCCACCTGCTGCACCATCAACCTCAGCACAACAGCCCACCACACCTGCTGCAATGGACATGTTGGCTATTGTGGAGCTCCAGAGGGACATGAAAAAAGTCCTCAAAAAGCTAAGCAGCATTCAGAAGGAGGTTGACAAGAACACAAGGAGACTGAAGACCATCCAAAAGACACTGAGGAGGGTCAACCTGTGAACTCTTGCCTCCCCTCACCCCTAGTTCAGTCCCCAGCCTCCTCATTCCTCATCCTGTTTTGTAGTGAGTTTAAGGGTTTAGCGATAGGTTAGAGTAGGGTAGTTGTAGGATAAGTAGGTTTGGGGGTTGATTTTCATATTAGTTTGTGGGTGGGGGTTAATGGTGAGGCTTTTGTGTATATATATATATAAAAAAAAAATATATATATATATATATATATATATATATATATATATATATATATATATATATATATATATATATATTTGTTTAGTATTAGCTAGTATATGTTTAGGTTTGTCTATGTTGTCCTGCATGTGTCTCGTCATATAAGGGGGGGGGGGGAACAAATGTTTAGAGTGTGTTGTTAAATAGGGTAAGTAAGCTTAGCATAGGGTAGTTAGGGCCAGTTGTGGGTAATGTATAGTTAGGATAGATTAGGTTAGTATAGGTGTGTTACATAGGTTTAAGTTCAGTTCCATACATAGATAATAACAATTTAGGTACTCCCTTACTGTATGTGTCGTATGCTTGGGGCTCAGGGTCTTTGCATGAGTTTACAGTGCCAATTGTCAGTTGGTCTGTGAATTCCGTCCTGCATCCACATCCCTCTTTTGACATGTTAATTCTCAAGTCCAAATGAGCTGTCACATTGGCAGCTACAACAAATCTAAATATCAATGCATCTGCCATCCATTGTACCCACCACTCAACGTGACTATGGTTCCCATGTATTGAACAGGTAGGTGTGTTTTTTAAGCAGTAATTGTTTAGATCCTGTGTTGTGATGTTGGGCACTGTGGGACGTCTGCCTGCCGCCTGAAGTTCATGTCAACACTGCTAAGCTGAGTAGTGCCAATTTCAGATGAGGTCAAGTATACATATTTCTCGCCAATGTGTTTCACTTGTACTCCCAGCTGACGTTATTCGCCGAGCACTGTTACACAGCCCTTCCTGCTGCATGTAGTGGGTGAGGCATGTTGTTTTAAAGCAAATGTCACATACACAGTGACTTGCTTGTAGGTTATGTGGCCAGCATTGACGTTCATCATGTAGATACCTTGTGCGTAGATATCTTTCCACATTATTTCTGCACTCTTGCATTGACACACTATGACCATAACCATGTTACACACATCTCCAGCAAAGTAGATGTGTCACATTCCACAGAGACAAAGTGGTTGTGTAGGTACTGTTTATTTTAAAGTGCTGTAGTGCAATATTTATATAGTCCAGATCTGTGACCCCATTAGTGTAAACCATTCTATTGTGACGCAACACAAGTGCAAAGTTGAGGGACATGTCATTGGACAAGCTGAGGTGAAGTGCAGGGGAACATGAATTTCCAGTGGTGTAGTGAGAGACAATTGTAGTCCATAGTGGAAAGGTTAACAGTGTGTCGGTGAAGAGTGCATGTCACCAACTGTAGCAACACTGACATGTTGTCAAACACAGGACAAACGGAAATCACTGCCCATGTGGCATGGGCTGGTGCTACCGAGTATTCCTACGGGTGAAGATCATCCACCTCTTCATCCCCTGATGTGTTTGTCGTCTCCTCTGCCCTTGATGGTGGTGGTGGTGGGTCTGAGGGGGCCACACACACTTCAGTGGTTGGAAAAGTGGACACCAAATTCCCGGCAGCTGCCATCTGTGGAACTACATATGGCATCACTGCAGCAAGGAGGAGCTGCTGATTATTGAATATGGCAGCATCATCCCTGTGGTAGGCAGCCATTTCTGCCCTGAGGGAGTCCAGTTCCCGGTGCATGGAGTCCTGCTTGTTGTCATGCATGCAGCAGCAAGATTGGGAGGGTAGATGTAGTGGCAACTCCATCACGGCAGTGGTTAGGTCCCTTACACACTGTTGGACTCCATGCAGTAGGGATTGTGTGACTTGTATTGCTGCTGTCTGTTCTGTGGACGTTATCATGCACATGCGCATCCCCTTCAGGCTGGCTGCCATAGTTTGCATCCACACCCGCACCTCCTTGGCCAGCTCCCTCTGGACTCCAACTACCATCCTCTCAAAGGTGGTCCCTGTGTCATCAGAGTCCTCATCTGTGTTTGAGCAAGCAGGTCGTACTATTGGGGCGGTGGGTCCTCTGGGTTGGCTGCTACATGTATGCTCCTCCTTGCACCTGGAGGTGGTGTCTGGAGGGTTCCCAGGACATCTTGGAAGGTTTTTCTGGCTGATGGATGTCAGCTGGTCATCCAAGTCATCAAGGTAGTCCAGGACAGGCAGATTCACAGGAGAGCCATCGCCCTCTGCAATGAGATATTGTACAATTAGTGTGTCTGTGTTGTGCCAGTTGTAATGTGACGTCACTGACTTTCTATTGGTAGTACATTGTCATCTTGGTTCCCATGTATTGGTCCTGTCATTCATGTTTGCAGTCTTTCAGCCCTATGCCCCACCTTCATGTCACATGTAGGGAAGGGCAGTTTGGGCAATTCTTTGCGTCACATCTTCTAGGTGTGGGTTCTGTCCAAATTGTGGCTTGCCATCTTCTTGTCCTCATCAACCCTCCCTCGGCTTCCATTTGCATGGTGAGGCCTTGCAATGATTGTAGGTGTGCTGATGCCACAGCACCACACATGACAATATGGCCCTGTCCCAGTCTATCATTTTTCACATCCACCTATGCGGTGCTGAGACCTAGCACCACACCATGCATTGCGTTTCCGTGAGACAATGCACGTGTTACCATTGGTAGTTTCTCATGTTGATGTCTCTGTATGTGTGCTACATTGCATTGCACTGATGGACCTGGCTGAGTTTTGTTTCCTCTTGTGACTGTGCGGGTGTGTTTGCCTTCCGACACATATATGTCCTCCCCCTCAAGCAGTTGTCTTAGCACTATGATACCCGAGATGTTGCATGGTGGCATTGCAGCTAATGTGACACAGGCACAGGGGTAAACCCAGGGATGGCAAGCATGGGTATGAAATTACTGCTGTGTACATCATTATGTATGTGACAGTGACTGATGGTTATTGAATCTATGGACATGACCAGTTGACAGGAGTTGCACTTGGATAGGGATTGATGGGAATTGATCACGTAGTCATACTGAACCCTCATTTCGAGTGTGTTTGTTCCATGGGTACCTAACTGGCATTTCTTAATTGACCAGTACACAAATCACAGGTAGTTGTGTCAAATGTTGTCAATGGGGAATGTCGCTTCAGCCAATGGCCTGAGAGCGGGCATTATCCTCTAGTTTACATTCTGACAATACAAGCTGTCCTGTGACAGCAGACCAGTATTACGTTCTACCCTACCCGCCTGGTCTGCTTTAGCATTTCCAGCAGCTTTGGCATAGCAGTGTATCCCCATGCAAAGGTTGTTGGTGTTGTGTCGTGCTGTGCCCCTGGATGGCCCTGAACAGCCCATGCACCTAGCATGGGCTGTGCAGGAAGTCCCATATCGTGCCTCTTTGCCCGTTCCACTGCCTGATTTGCAGGGCTGACATGCATTGTGTAGTCTTGCACTTGACATTTTGGCATTTTGGTCCCCCATACAACTTACCCTGCATTTGTGGTGTTTCCTGGTAGTCTCCACTGTCCTGTTCTGTGATACCAGTGACGATTTCCTCCGGTATGACGGCTGCAACCATCTCCTCCATCTCGTCCAGGTACTCTTGCGGGGCTGGACTCCCACCTCCGGTCTGCAGTGCTGCCTTCTTGTTCCTTGCCATTTTCTCCTTTGCCCTCCACTTGCAGTCATGCTAGCATTTCTTGCACTCCGTGACAGTTCTCTTGACCTCTGCCACACTGTTAATCTTGACCACAATCTGTTGCCAAATTGCCTCTCTCCTTCCAATTGGTAATTTAGAGGTGATGAAGAGTTGATGCAGGTGCTCCGTCACCTCTCTCACCAGTATTTAATTCTCCTGTGCCCTGAAGCAACACTTCCTCTTCTTCTTGTCTCTCCCCTGGGTCTTGTCTGTGTCCTCCTGGCTGGTTCCTGGCTTCTGGGATCCATTTTGGGGCTCATTTGCATTGTTTGCTCTGTTTGCGTCGCTTTTTGACGCTATTGCGGGGAAAATGGTGCATTTCTATTTTGCAATGTGTTTACATGTCGTAAACCGGATTAGAGTCATTTTCACTGCGTTAACGTAATTTTGCCTTACGACAAGCCGCAATGGTTAGCATTAGGAAAAATGACTCTAACCTCTTCTTAGTGCCACCCATCATCAAAGTGTAAATATGACGCATGGGTGGCATTAAGAGATGGCGCTAGACAGCGCTAAACTATTTGATGCAAAACTGCGTTAGCGCAGTTTTGCGTCAAAAAGTATAAATCTGGCCCTTACTGTGCTAAATCCAACTCCTTCCATTTTGTGGATGCAAGTTGGGGGTGTCCAAGTATGCCTTGGGAGGCCTATTCCTGGAACTGAGTGAGGTCTCTAAAGTAAAAAAGTCAAACAAATATCCTGTGGGACTCATTCACCAACACTTCTACTATTGCTTTGAAAGTGAAGCTACAAATTGAGTTTGCACACTTTCAAACAAGTAGAAATGTGGGTGAATATGCCCAACAGGACATTTGTTTGACTTATTACACTTACTCTGGTTCTCGTTGGCAATCATGGTGGTCCTTGTGTAGCATACATAAGTTCCCTAACATGCGCTTCAAAATTCAGTCATGCCTTTGACATTTTGCCACACAGGGTACTCCCTAACAATATAGCATATGTTCTGTCCACTAGTATGTGCAGTGTGGAAACAATAATGCATGTTAATCGAACAGAACACCTACCATGTTCTGACAGTGGATAAAGGTGTCAAGCAGGCCATGTGAAAGTCCATGATTTCCTGAAGTAGATGAAGTCAAATTCTGTGGCTGCTTGTCTAATGAAGCATTGGCCCATGGGCGTTTGGTATCCATACACAGCCACTGAAAAGTTTATCCATTGGCAGCTAAACCTCAGTTGATTTCCCAGAACTTTGTTTTAGAATGATACAATGTAAAGCAAGCAGGGACACAGAGGCCTGGCTGAGATGGGCACTGGGGACAATAATAACGACTCTCCTGCCGCTTTCCATGCTTCGAGCGCACTTTACAGCGACAACATGGATGATCCTTTTGGGTGTTTTAGGAATGTGATCAGTGTCACTCCTGCAGCCTTGCCACATCCTCCAGAACATATTACGTGGAGGCTGCTGCTTCTGTAACAGCAATAAGTCTTTCAATTGCAGACAACTGGAAGTCAAGGAAAGTCATTTGTCTTCCTGTGGGTGTCTGATGATAAACATATGCATTGTATGTTGCCATCTGGATCAGGCGGGTAAACAGTTTCTTGTACCAAGTGCAAGTCTTACGACATGCATTGTATGGTTGAGGAACCTGGTTGTTCTTGTCCACTTCGCCCATGTACTTATTGTAATCGAGTGCACAGGTGGGCCTGTGGACTTCGGTCATCTGACCCCAAACCGTGATGGGGGAAGGGCTCTCAACATGAATTGTAGTGAACACGTATACATCACGCCTTTCTGAGAACTTGACTGCGAGCAGTTCATTGGAACACAATACAGGACTCTGGGATTTCTGGAGCTTCTTGCAAACAAGCTCCTGCGAGAATCCTTTCTTTTCAGGAGTATAGATCTCTGGAAACCTGGCAGACAAATATTCCACGACAGGCCAAGTTTTGAACAACTTGTCATGGTCTAGATGGTCCTGGGGCAATGCAGCAGAATTGTCACTGAAATACAGCATGCGCTGCAATAGCAAAAATCGATCTCTGCTAATGTACGATGTGAAGATGGGGGTTACCCAAACCGTGCGAGTCGTCTAGTAGGACTGCAAGGTGGGTTTCTGCAATAACCCCATTTTGAGCGTAAGGTCCAAAAATATCTTCAACTCTGCCAGCGAAGTGGGAGTCCACTGGCGTGCCCTCGAATGAGGCCCTACAGTGCCTCCATGCTCCCTCGGAGATTGTTCTGCACGGAGATTTGTTTGCTGCACAAATTGCTGAAGGAAGTCAACATCCAAAAAGAGATGGACGTAGTGGACTGACAAAAAGCTGGCCGTATCAACTTTATATCCAGTGTCACCAGTGAAAGGTGGAATTTAGAGCTGAACTAAATCGGGGGGCTGCCAAGAGAGCACTCTCTCTGTGTTTGCCGCAGCGCACACCTGCTGTCTGAGTTAGGCTAACCAGCTGTTGTCCCGCTGCACAGGCTGTGCTTGCGAAGGGACAGCACAACTGTCCTCATCATTCTTCCTCAGAATCACAGGAAGAGGTGTCGTTGGATGGTACTCCGCCGACTGAAAAATAATTCCCAGACTCTGCCCCATAGTCCCCTCCCTCAGATGCTGTCTCAGTATCTGCTGTCTCAGTCTCCGATCCTGCCTCAGAGCTGTCCGCCATAACCCAAGTTATGGCTTCAGCAGCAGTCATCCAATGAGGTGCCATCTCTGCTACTGGCTAAACTGTCCCTCTAAAGCACTAGCCTACGTAGAAGGGTGATAGGGTCACAAAATTGCTTGTGTGTGTGTGTGTGTGTGTGTGATGTGTGCAACAGTAAATGTCAGTCACCTAACCTTCGCTTCTTCTCTGAATCAGCATATTCTCTGAAGACACTGAAAAAAACAAAAAAGACAAGGTATTACTTAACCCTACCACTTACCCATCATCGCCTTAAGCGCTGGTGGCACCCAGTGCTTCAGTCATTTTTGGTGCTCTCCATCCCATGTTCTCCTCCTCAAATTCCCTCACTAACACCCAGCAAAAGTGCCCCTCATCTCTCCATACCCCCCTTGCACATACATTTCATGTGTTTTAAAGCGCAGGTAACGCCTGGCTTTACTAATCTACTCAGCTAAATACATACCTATCCTTTGCAGCAGGCATATAAACCATCTGTGCTACTTTATGGCGTCAAAACTGCTACTAGACAAAAGTCAGATCTCTTCCTATCTAGAGAGAATCTATCTCTAGAAAAAAAATATATATATATCACTTTTTTATATATATATGTGTATATATATATATATATATATATATATATATATAGAGAGAGAGAGAGAGAGAGAGTTTCTCTCTCTATCACTTTATATGTATACAATTTATACATGTGTGCTTTGCCTGGGGCTGATCGCGACCAGATGGGACAAACCTGCTGTTTTGAATTTTTTTTGTTTTATTAAAAAAAAAAATTGTATTCGCTGGAGGGGGCGCAATCGCCCCCAGGGGAAAACCAATATTTAAAAAATAATAATAATAATGCCCCATTTGGGGGGGGGGGCTGCCTATTTACACTGGGGCCAACCCCGATCCCCCCAACCCGTATCCCTGGTGCCTAGGGCCGTTTCCTGGCCATGGATTGCAGCTGCGTTCAAAAAGGGCTAAAAAAATAATATCCTCTGGAGGATTTTTAAAACCCCTCCCTGGCATCAGCCAGTGATCATGGCCCGCACCAGGGAGGGTGTGTGTGTGTGTGTGTGTGTTGGCCATTGGCCAACATGTGTACTAATAGGGCCATGACAGGATGTCTACCCCATGCCCAGTGTGGGAGATGCTTGATCCCGCAGACTATGGAGTGAGGTAGATTGGGCAGATTGGAGTGAGTAGAGTGGAGTGGGGTAGATTGGAGTGGGGTGGCGTGGAGTTGGATAGAGTGGAGACTGGAGTGGAGTGAGATAGACTGGAGAGGATTGGAGTGTAATTGGAAAGATTAGGGTGGAGTTTGTAGATTGGGTGGATTAGAGAAGGGTAGATTGGAATGGGGTCGATAGGGAGTGGGGTAGATACGAGAGGGGTAGATTGAAAAGTGGTGAATGGAACTGAGTAGTTTGGAGGGAGGTAGAGTAGACTGGAGTGGGGTAGATGAGTGGGGTAGATTGGGTGGGTTGATTTAGGGTGGGCTATATTAGGGTGGGATAGATTGGAGTATGGTAGATAGGGGTAAGGTAGATTGGAGTGGGATGGAGTAGGTTAGATTAAAGTGCAGTGGGGTATATTTGAGTGGAGTGTGGTAGATTGGAATGGGGCAGATTGGAGTGAAGTGGGGTAGATTTTGGTACTGTGGAGTGTGGTAGAGTGGAGTTGGATAGATTGGGTGTGGGCTGGATTGGAGTGGTGTAGGTTAGACTAGGATGTATTGGCTAGGTTGGAGCAGAATGGGGTGAAGTGGGGTACAGTGGGGTAGATTGAAGTGGGTAGATTAAATTGGGCTAGATTTGAGTGGGTTAGAGTGGAGTGAGATTAATTGGGGTAAATTTGAACACAGTGGGGTAGATTGGGGAAGAGTGGAGTGCAGTGGATTGGGGTAGCTCGGAGTGAGGTAAATTGGAGTGGAAAGGGGTATATTATTGTGGAGTAGAGTAGATTAGGGAGCAGTGGGGTAGGGTAGAGTGGAGTGGGGTAGTTTGGAGTGGGATAGATTGGGTGGATTGTGGTGGGGTAGATTGGAGTAGAGTGGCGTAGACTAGCATAGACTGGAGTGGAGTCCATTGGAGTGGAGTAGATTGGGATAGATTGGATGGGGTACACTGGAGTCGGGTAGTTTGGGGTGGAGTAGGGTAGGGTAGATTGGAGTGGGTTCGATTGGACTGGAGTAGGGTAGATGTGAGTGGCATGTAGTATATTAGAGTGAAGTGGAGTGGGTAGAGTGGAAAGGAGTGTGATAGATTGGGCTAGAGTGGAGGTGGGTAGATTGGGTGGATTGGAGTGGGTAGATTGGAGGAGGGTAGATTGGGGAGAGTGAAAGGGGTAAATTGAATGGGCTGGAGTGGGTAGATTGGAGCGGGGTACATTGGGGTAGAGTGGAGTGGGGCACAGTGGAGTGGGATGCAATGAAGAGGAGTGAAAGAAGATAGATTGGGGAACAGTGGAGTGGTGTGGAGTAGACTGGAGTGAATGTATTGGGGTAGATTAGGTTGGGGTAGAGTGGGGTAGATTGGGTGGATTAGAGTAAGGTAAATTGGAATGAGAGGGCTAGATTGGAGTAGGATAGACTGAAGAGGGATGAGTGGAGTTGGTTAGTTTGGAGTGGGGTAGACTGGAGTGGAGTGGGATAGACTGAATTGGGGTGGAGTGGAGTGGGGTAAGTAGGGTGGGAGGGAGAATGGTGAAGCAGGGTAGATTGCAGTGGAGTAAACTGGGGTGGAACAGACTGGGTGGGGTGGATTTGAGTAGGGTAGTTTGGGGTAGAGTGGGTGGGGTAAATTGGAGTGGGTTATATTGGGTTAGATTGGAGTGGGGTGGGGCAGATTTGAGTAGAGTGTGGTAGACTGGAGTGAGGTAGATGGCAGTGAAGTAGAGTGGGGTAGATCTGGGTAAAGTGGAGTGTGGCAGAGTGGAGTAGAGCTGGGTAGAGTGGAGTGTGGTAGATTGGAGTGGAGTGGGGTAGTGTAGGACGTTGGATATCTATGCAGGGACCCAATGTAGAGGGCACTATGCAAACAGTCCAGGGCAATCCTTATTGGGTTACATGGGTAAAAATGACAATCCCAAAAGCTCTCTTTTGTGGTAGTGTGGGTGAGCAGCTAGGCTTATCAGAGGGTAGTGCTAATTATTTGTTGAACGAACAGTCACTAAATGAGAGGCACACCCAAGAAGCAACTCAAGACCCTTTGGTTAGAAAAATAGTTGCTTTCTTTGTATTATAGATAAACACTGGAGTAACCTCTTCCTGGCACGGTTACCTCCACTTTTTGCCTGTTGTCAGTATGTTTTGACTGTGTTCACTGGGATCCTGATTACCAGGACCCACAGTGACGATGCGCTCCCCTTTTAAACTTGGTTGCCTGGACCACACACACACCCCACATTTGGCATACTGGTGCCCCCTTGTAAGTCCCTTGTATATTGTACCCAAGTACCCAGGGCATTGGGGCACTAGGGGTACCCCATGGGCTGCAGCATGTATTATGCCACCTATGGGGAGCCCATGCAAAGTGTATCTGCAGGCCTCACATTGCAGCCTACGTGGAAGGATACATGCACCCTGTTCACTACAGGATACTGCACCAGGTCACTGTAAGTCACCCCTGTGATAGGCCCACCAAGCCCAGAGGGCAGGGTGCAAGTACCTGTGTGTGAGGGCACCCCTGTATGAGCAGAGGTGCCCCCACGAACTCCAGCCCTATTTTTATGGACTTCGTGAGTACAGGGATGCTATTTTACACATGTACGGGACATAGGCCACTACCTTTGTCCAGCTACATAATGGTAACTCCGAACCTAGGCATGTCAGAATCATACCCCAATACTGTTGCCAGTATTAAAAGTATGATCCCATGCACTCTGGGGCTCCAGAACATTGGTCCTATCTGCTTTATGGGTTTTTTCCGGGCAGCCCAAGCTGCTGCCACCCCTCAGATGGGTTTCTGCCCTCCTTCTGCTTGATCAGCTCAGGCCCTGGAAGGCAGAACAAAGGATTTCCTCTGAGAGAGGGGGGTAACACTCCCTCCTTTTGGAAACAGGTGTTGCATGGCTTGCCTCCCCAAGCCACTGGTTTGCTTTGAAGAGCACATTTGGTGCCCTCCTTGCATAAACCAGTCTGCACTGGTTCAGGGACCTCAAGTCCCTGCTCTGGCACGAAACTGGACAATGGAAAGGGGAGTGACCACTCCCCTGTCCATCACCACCCCAGGGGTGGTGCGCAGAGCTCCTCCAGAGGGTCCCTTGATTCTGCCATCTTGAATCCAAGGTGGGGAGAGGCCTCTTGGAGCATTTGAGTGGCCAGGCCAGGCAGGTGACGTCAGAGCCCCCACCTGATAGGTGGTCATCTGGATAGGTGACCAATCCCCCTTCTAGGGCTATTTAAGGTCTCCCTCTTGGGTGGGTCCTCAGATTCAGCTTGCAAGATTCCAGCAGGACTCCTCTACAACCTCTACTTCAACTTCTGGCCACCGGAACTGCAACTGTGCCTTCCAGGAACCGACAATCTGCATCCACGACGAAGACTCTGCTTGCAACATTGTTTCCATGGCTCCTTCCAACATTTCCCCCGCTGTGCATCATCTAATTGTGGCAAGTCTTCCATTTGCACAAGAAGGAAGAAGGAATCTCCCACATGCACCAACTGCAATGAGGACCAGATGAGTGGATCTCCTCTCATCCTGAGCTGCATGGATCCTGCATCAGGAGCGGTTGTCTGGAGTGGTCCCCTTGGTCCTCTCTGCCAGCTGTCCAACTTTGGTGAAGGTAAGCTCTTGCCTTCCGGCTCAGGACAGTACCCCTGTGCACCATGTCCCTTGCAGCTACCAAGGCTTGTTGGCATCTCCTCCAAGGGATCTTCTGGCTCTTTGTAGCCCCAGCACCCAGCACTCTTCCCTCCAAAGCACAGCCCTCTGCGTGCTTCTCCTGCGGCATGGGACCCTTCTTCAGTTGTGTTGCGTGGGCTCCTCTGTGACTCCTGGGTCTTCTTCCAGTAGGTCCCCTGTCTCAGCTGCCTTTTCTTCTGTGGACTCCCTGCATCTCTGAGGGTCCCCTGAGACTACCCCCCATCGGTTGATTTGTCCTGTACCTTTCTGGTCCCCAGCAGCTCCACTTTTCCTCTTGCCTTTGCCAGGGCTTGTTGGTGTCTTTTCCACGCCACAGACAGACTGTAATCTTCCATCCGGCGTGGGACGTCGACTGCATCCTCCAGGAACTTTTCACTGACTCCCGGGCTGCATTGCTGACCGTCTTCATCCTACCGTTGACCAACTCCTGCAACCACAGACAGGTGGGTAGTGGCTCCTGCCACCACTGACACTTCTGTGACTTCTGGACTTGGTCCCCTTCTTTTTCAGGTCTTCCTCTACAGGAATCCACCACTGGTTTCTTTCAGTCTTGTCTGAGTGGTGCATTATTCTTCTTTCTAGTCCTCTTGGTGGTTTGGGGAAAATACAGTAACTTACTCCTTTCTTCCAGATCGCTGGGGGCACTGTGGTATCCTTTGGGGTTTCGTAGTTCCCCCAGCTCCCCTCTACAGATTCCACTTACCTGAGTGGGGGTCCTGCATTTGCATTCCATTTTTTAGTATATAGTTTGGGCTCCCCCTAGGGTCACTATTGTCTATTGCTATTGCACTGTATTCTACTGCTTTCTATGCCTATTTCTGACTACCCGTGTACATATTTAGGGGGTTATTACAACTTTGGAGGAGGTGTTAATCCGTCCCAAAAGTGGCGGTAAAGTGACGGATATACCACCAGCCGTATTACGAGTTCCATAGGATATAATGGACTCGTAATACGGCTGGTGGTATATCCGTCACTTTACCGTCACTTTTGGGACGGATTAACACCTCCTCCAAAGTTGTAATAACCCCCTTAGTGTGTTACATACCTCCTATTGGAGGGTTGCCTATCTAGTATGTTTTGGTAGTTGTGTCACTAAATAAAGTATCTTTATTTTTGTAACACTGAGGGCCTGATTTATGAAACGCTTGCGCCGCCTTAGTGTCATTTTTTGATGTAAAAGCAGTGCAAGTTTACAAATATAATTGTATTTTGTAAGTTTGCACAGCTTTTGCGTCAAAAAATGACGCTAAGGCGGCACAAACTTTTCATGAATCAGGACCTGAGTGTTATCATCATGTGTGTAAGTGCTGTGTGACTATAGTGGTATTGCATGAGCTTTGCATTTCTCCTAGATAAGCCTTGGCTGCTCATCCACAGCTACCTCTAGAGAGCCTGGCTTCTAGAGGCTGCCTACATTACACTAATAGGGGATACCTGGACCTGGTATAAGGTGTAAGTACCTTAGGTACCCACCACACACAAGGCCAGCTTCCTATAAACACCAGAACATTTGCAGAAAAATAAATACTGTTGCAGTTCTTAGGACGATTTGCAAGTAACACTTTTGTGGCTAAATGCGTATTTCCACAGCACGGGTTCCAAAGCATTGTGTCCTTACACTCATTACTCAGTTCTCGGGGATCCCTTGTAGGTAGCAGGGTGGTAGGGGTGCAAAGGACAAGACCAGCAGTTCAGACCTACCTGCCCAGGACCGTCCAGGTGCAATGGTGTTTGTTGTGTTGGGTTCCTGCACACTGAACACTTGGCGATGAGGGGGGGGGGCATCTGAAAAGAGAATGCAAGAGAGGACTTGAGGACAAGTCTGGGAGCTCTTGCCGGGGGGGGCTTGGTAGGCGGGCGTCCAGAGAGCATGGGGTCATAGTTGGAAGTTGTGGACCCAGCCCGGGGCACTCTGTGCAGTGGATCCTTAGCGGTGGTGCTCCTGCGTCAAGGCGCACACAGTTCTTTAGGTGACCTGCAGAAGGAGAGACAGAACAAGACAACTGGACGTCTGAAAATGCCATCCTCTGTGATACTGACATCCCTCGCCAGCAGGTCTTTGGTTCTACTGTTGCAGTTGGGGTGGCCTTCAACAAGCCTCGGTTGGTGCAAGGGGTCCAGTACCCCAGTGCTGGTGCAGCTCGGCTTCGGTGGATCCTTGGGTCTTCTCATTTGGTGACTGAATACGTGGAGCATGGGGACCTCTTCCTGGACAGCTGCTGCAATAGTGGACCCAGGGGTCAGCAGGCCAGTGCACTGGATGTTGCGGTTGGTGCCTGCCAGAAGCAGGGAAGTGGCTCCTCCACTCCAAGTAAGATGCTGGTGAAGTGCTGGAGAACCTCTGAGGCTTTTGGAGTCCCCACAGCTGCAGAAGGAGTCGTGATGTTGCAACTGTCTGGGCAGCAGCAGGTAAGCAGGCAGGGTTTCATGCCAAAAGTT
This sequence comes from Pleurodeles waltl, assembly GCF_031143425.1. Lineage (NCBI taxonomy): Eukaryota > Metazoa > Chordata > Amphibia > Caudata > Salamandridae > Pleurodeles > Pleurodeles waltl. Next base: position 234,246,240 of record NC_090440.1, on the reverse strand, counting down.
TACCAGGCATCTGCAGTTCTTGCTCTTCCGGCTCTTCTGTGTCCTCTTCTTCTTGTCATGCGAATTTGGTATCTGGTGTTGGGGAGCCGCCTAAATACGGAATTTTGGGGCATTTTAGGGGAGTGGTGGATAGCAGCCAGTGGCCTACTTAGCCTTGGGGGTGCCTACACCCCGTTATGACCTCTTCCTGCAGGGAGTAGGCAGATCTCTATCCCAGGAGGCCTAGTTCCAACCAAAACCAAGATGGTGGAACCCTTCTTGGAATGTCCACCTCAGGTAGCCTACTGACTAGCTAATTTTTCCTGTTGTCCTGGTGCCCAGTGGGCCTCAGGGCAGGAAGTGACTACACCCAGACTGGGGAAGCTGGGAGGTGTGCATACCAAAGGCACCAGGGTCTTTGAAGGCCCTGGCTTTGGTATGCAGATCTGCTAGACATCCTGCTGGAGTGGATGGTAACACCCCTCTCCAGAGCAGGCATTGTTTCCGATCTCTGAAAGTATGAGCTCACACCTCCAGGGGGTCAGAAGCATGTCTGGTGGTGGCGGATTTGTCTGAACTAATCAGTCACCACACCAAGAGACTTGTAGGTTTCAGAGGGCACCTCTAAGGTGCCCACTTGGTGCATGTACAAGCACACCCAGAGACTTGTAGGTTTCAGAGGGCACCTCTAAGGTGCCCACTTGGTGCATGTACGAATAAATCCGAGACTGATATCAGCCCAGACTTATCAGGATAAGATGTTTGATACCAATCACCATAGGGTTCAGTTAAACCATTATGTGACTGGGTCAATTGTGTTGACGAGTGTCCAGCACATACCTTAAAATGTCTTCCCGGTTCACTTGCAATTCTCAGCAATGGGGCTGAGCATCACAGGGCTATATCCACTCGTGCAGATATGGCCACACAGTAAGTATACTGCACCCTGCCTTAGAGCTCTTAAGCCAGCCTTAGGAGTGACTTAAATATACTTAGCTGCAGTGATGGGGTCATGTTGTGTTTTCTCCTGCCTTGCACCCGTTCACGTAGACCGCAATGGCAGCTGTGTGCTTCTCATTGTTAGGGGGGCCCGAGGGTGGCACAATCTGTGCTGCAGCCCTTAGGGACCCTCTCCTCTACCCAGGACCTAGGTACCAGGGGTACCACTTACCAGGGACTTACATTCGTGGAGGAGTGTGCCAATTGTACACCATGTTACCTGCTTTTGGGAAAAGAGCACTGTCACTGGCGGCCTGTTTAGCAGGAATCCAGTGCACCTCAGTCAAAAAACCTCAGTACCAGTGGCAAAAAGTGGGGGGTGACCATGTCAAAGAGGGCACTTTCCTACAGGTATATCGTGGTAGTTTGAAGTGGGGTAGATTGGGGTGGAGTGGGGTAGATTGGATTTGGGTAGACTAGAATGGAGAGGAGTTGGATAGATTGCAGGGGATTTGGAGTGGAGTAGGATAAATTGGAATGGAGTGGGGTAAATTAGACTGGGCAGTTTGAGTAGAGCAGATTGGAGTGGGGTAGAATGGGGTGGACATGGGTAAATTGGAGTGGAGTGGGTTGGATTGGGGTAGATTGGAGTGGGGTAGACTGGAGTGGAGTGCAGTAGACTGGAATAGATAGGAGCAGAGTGGGCCAGATTTGTGTGCAGTAGACTTGAGTGGAGTGCAATGTGGTAGACTGGAGAGGGCTGTGGCTGACTATGTTAGATTGTGTGGAGTGGGGCAGATTGGACTCTAGTGGAATAGTTTGGCTTGAAGGGGGTAGATTGGAGTACAGTGGGGTAGGGTAGACTGGGGTGGAGTGGGGTAGATTGGAGTGAGGTAGATTGGAATGGAATGGGCATACTGGATTGAAGGGGAGAGGATTGGGGTAGACAGGGTTAGAGTGGGGTAGGTTGGGCTACAGTGGGGTAGACTGAAGTGAGGTAGACTGAAGTGGGGTAGATTGGAGGGGTGTGGGGTAGATTTGGGTGGAGTGATGTGGGTAGATTGGGGTGGGGTAGATTGGAGTGGAGTGGGGAAGACTGGAGTGGGGTTGAATGGGTGGAGTGGAGTGGGATAGACTGGAATGGAGTACATTGTAGTGAAGTGAGTGGGGCAAGGTACATTGGGGAACATTGGAGTGAAGGAGGATAGATTGAAGTGAGGTACAGAGGGGGTGGGGTAAGTAGTGTGGTGTGGAGGGACGTGGAGTGGTGCGTTGTGTCGAGGAGTGAGTGATGTAGATTGGAGTGGTGTGGAGTCGAGTGGTGTGCCGCAGAGTGTCTTAGAGTGGAGGGGTGTAGAGTGGAGTGAACTGTTGTAGAATGGAGTGGCATAGTGTGGAGTATACATGATGTGGTCACGTATTGCCAGTACAAAAACACATTTCAATTAAAATGACCATTACATTTGCAACTAAATATGGTTTTATTGCACACAAATGGTAATGTGTGCAAATGTCATCACCTAGTGTATTGATGTGTTTTGATCATATTCGTATTTGTTTTCACCACACTTCCGAATTACAAAGAAAATGTGCTTCATTCATTCTAATTCTGATATATTCTGAAACATCAGCACAGTTCTTTTTTTGTTTGCTAGAAAAAAGAACATCCCTTCTCATCTTACATGGGTACTCAGTAGTATTGTCACATAAGTTCTCTCACTTTGAAGTCGGAGAAAGAAAAATAAACACCAAGCTACCTGGAAGAGAGAGTCTGACATTTGACCTGTGTTTTGAAATACACAGCAAATGTGACAAGATAAGAACGAGACTTAAAGGCATGTTCACAGAAAGCGTGTTTGTGGAAGACTACAGCAAACAAGATTTGGGTAATGGGAGGGACAAACTCAATCTGGACAACCTAAAGAACATAAAGCAAGCAAACAGAAAGCCAGATAATGTAAGTTACAGTCCCCAAAGCCAGTAGTAAGCAATTGGTACAGTGCAGTCCTAGATCACTTTTTTTAATGTCCCCAGGATGTCTTTAACAAATCAGACAGCTGTGCAGTCTACCTCCTAAAAAATAAAAAGATACAGAATTCTCACAATATTAAGATGTACCAAATACAGTTAGATTTCACAGGCTCATAGATCAATATTATCACTCACATTCGGAGACCTACTTCCTCGGACAGCCGATAAGCAGTGACTGTTTCTCAAATATCAACTTTCAGTATATTTTTGGAAACATAATCACTTTGGGGCATATTTATACTCTGTCTGCGCCGAATGTGCGACAACAATTTTGTCGCACATTCAGCGCAAACGTTGCCCCGTATTTAAACTTTGATGTCCGAGCCCGTGGATGACAAAATTCCGCTGTGTGCGTCATTTTTTGGATGCGGCAACCCATCTTGCGTTAATGACATGCACCGTAGGCGTTCCCGTCCAAAAAATGACTTAAACGTCAGTGCGTCGTATTTATGCTTTTGGGCAAAAATGCCGAACGGCCGGGAGGCGGACCAGGAAAATGACGCACAGCCCGATTTCCGGTCAAATTTAACGCCTGGGTCAGGGCAGGCATTAAAATGCGGCAAACACACCTGTATTTAATCAGAACACACAGAAGCAACAGCAGAGCAGCAACAGGGAGACATGGAGGTGATTCTTATCCAGCGTGCACGCAGACGCAGAGCCCAGCAGCTACAACGGCAGCTACCACAACACCAGCAGGGACCCCAAAGGCAGCGCAGGAGGCAGGAGAGGATATTCTGCCCCAGAACAACCCTTCCTGGCCACAGGGAACACAACATCATCCAGAGGTACAGGTTGAACTGGCAGGCCATTCAGCAGCTGCTGCGAAACAGAAAGCCGCAGTTGGCACCCACTTTGCTGACACCGCGCACCATCCCAACAGAAACCAAGCTGCTTGCCGTACTTCACATGCTGGAAAGTGGCTCTTTTCAAACAACTGGTGCCCTGGTTGCCAGAATATCACAACTATCATTCTCTGCCTTTTTGCCCAAAGTACTGGATGCCATCATTGGACTTACACCCCGCCACATCTGCTTCCCTAACACAATGCAGAAGCAGCAGGAAACAAAACAGGGGTTCTACCTCATTAGTGGCTTCCCACACATCCTTGGTGCCATTGACTGCACACATGTACGCCTTGTGCCACCTGCTGCAACTGAACACCTCTACCGCAACAGGAAGCACACACATTCCATCAATGTGCAGGCCATTGTCGATCACCAGGGATTGATCACCAACATCGTGGCTAAATATCCTGGGAGTGTCCATGACTCATTCATCTTCCGTCACTGCACCATCAATGAACACTTCCAGGATGGACGGTATGGCAATGGACTACTTGTTGGTAAGTACAAAAACCTACTTATATACTCACTGCACTGCAACCCTCTAGGACACACAACACATACACCACAACAGCAACATGTCGACAGGAACACACTGAGGTCGTGACATCGCTAGCCATGTTTCATAGGTCTGCAGTGAACCTGTCACACATCTGAAATTAGTGTACAGTCTCATGTTAAGACATCAATGATCACAACGTGTGGAGTGGGTTGCCTAAATGTCACCTTGCAAATTGTAAGTGTCCCAATGACGTTTACATTAATCCATTGCATAAGTCTTAAAGGTATGGGATGTCCAGGGTACATTGATATGAATGTGTTAACAACACTGTCAATTTTAACCTGTGTATGGCACTATCATCTCACCCCCAGTGAAGGCACAGGGACACCTGTGGGCACACTGTACTGAAAATCCAAAAACATACTGCTGACAAACGGTCAGCAGACAAACAGTTGTTCAGCCAAGGAAACAACACAATGCAGATGGTACATCCTAGAAGCCTAGGATGCGACATTATAACACAAAAGAGTCACAGACAACAAAAGACAACTACTGCCATGAAAGGTAATTTCAATAGGGCCAGCTACATCAACATGATCCCATTCATTTTCTCTTGCAGCTGATCAGGGGTATGGCATCCAGCCATGGATAATGGCACCTATTGGCAACCCGAGTACTGCAGCAGAGCGTGCCTACAACGACGCACATAGGAGGACACGCAGCATAGTTGAGAGGACCTTCGGCATCCTCAATTCAAGGTTCCGGTGCCTCGACATCACTGGTGGTAGCCTCCTATATTCCCCGGAGATGGTCTGTAAGATCATCCTAACATGTGCAATATTGCACAACATTTGCATTAAAAGGAACATTCCCCTCCTGGAACCAGAGCCCCCATGCCTGAAGAGGAGGAAGAGGAGGATGGTGGCCTGCAACATGAGGGGAAACTACAGAACACGGCCGCTGGTATACGCAGGCGGCAACATATCGTCAACAATTTATTTTAAATATAATCACCATCACCACTTTAATTAACTAATTTAACTAATTTAAATAAACACCTATAATAATCACCATATCATGGTCTGGCTAATCATTTTTGCACACCTTCATCTCTAACTATCAGAATAAGAGTGCTGCCTCATGGAGCATTGCTGATATACTGATTAGGACACTGAAAATCCCAGAGCTAATGTGATGCGTAATATACAATGGTCACATTCACACCCACTGTAAATGACATATATCATGTACATTTCTCCTTTGAAGGCCAATAGCAGAGGACCACACCTATTTCACACATACATGTTGAAATCAAAGTCCAACGCAGCACATGGCACGCAACTAAGACACCATCACTCAATAAGGGGAAAACAAGCCTCATACATGAGGCAGTCGATGTGCTTTTGCATCAGTAACAGGAATGTCTGACCAGACCCTTGACAGCAGTAAGTCAAGCTGCATCCAATATTTGCAAGGACTATCTGTGACCAGAGTTCCATAGAAGCAGAACATAGACAGCACAAGTGCCACTCATATGAGCAGCATTGTGCACATGACATTCCATGTACATGTTAGCCCATTTCCTAACTCCTGACACACCCATGCACCTGGTCACAACCCACCTGTCTGAAGAGGTCCCTGGAATACTAAGATGTGTACCCTGATATTCCCTCCTCTACACACACAGACTAACAATAGCAATCCAGTGTGCTACACCCTTTCCTATGGTATGCCATTGTCATAGAACATCTGACTGCATGGACGTCAGGTCAATTAATACACTGGCTTCTAGTTTCTAAGCCCTGTTAGCACCTGTAGATTGCTTCCCGTGTGAAAAAGTCTGTTGGCCATTAGAATGCAAATCTCACCTACAGGACTTGTGAGAAACAGATGCAGCCCACACCTGTGATCGCCTCCATGCACACCACCCATTTCAACAAGCACTGCCCCTGCTGATGCCTGGAACAGCATAGGAATTGCCATTATGTCAAATACACCATTAAGCATTGATACTAATTAAGCCGTGTAACACAGCCCCTGGGTTCATTTGTCACCTTCAAAAACACAGGACATACACAGTTTGACATGTCAACTGTCTAGTTCGTCCTCCAAACAGTCTGAGTCAGACCACTGATTATGTAACTTGTCAAATTGCTGGATCCTGATTCACCCTGCATTCTGTCAGCCTGACTGGCATCTGTCTATGCGTCACACTAAAGTATCCCTGTGTCTACATATGTCCCAAACTTGCGTTAGCAAGCCTCTCATTCATCTGGGGTATTGGGCATGGGCTTCTTCAATGCATACACAAATACACTGTATAGCATCAGCTGCCTTTTAACTGTACCATATGAGTTAAATCCTCTGTGAAAAGCAAAATTCATGGCCCATCCCTTGTCTGGGTCTCATTTATGCATGAATGACAAAGTGTGACAGTGTCCCAGGGCCGTATGCAGGGATTGAGTACGGGGCCTTCAGCAGAACGTGCTGCCTCGTCTGCTGGTCCACCACAGCCACTTGAGAGTTGTGGCTCACTTCTATGACCTCAACTGTGGTGTCATCATACATTTGTGATTCACCTTTGTCTGTCTGGGCAAATAACATGGTACCCACTTCCTCAATGCATGTGTATGACCCACTGTGAGATTCACCAACTAGTGCCTAGGAAGCTGTTACCAAAACTCTAGGACATAGGATGTTGAAAATGTGGACCATTGACATGAACAAGCATCTGCCATCTATCTGGTGCATGCTATGTCACATGTGGTGTCTACGTGACCCTAAATCTTGGAAGTCCACTTTACGGATGTTGCTACATGTATGACTAACACATGTCCTCTCTCATTTCCACAATGACTTGCATCTAAGGATTGGACACATGGACGTCACATTCATACAAGCATATGTGCAATAATGCTTAATGTGATACACACACACTTGGTCAACAAATACATTAGTTGCCAAAGCACACACATTGAGCCAAAGGCATTTAGGTATTGTACATATGTGTGTCACATTGCTATCCTCTCCTTATGCCAAACATGCCCAATTTGTGCAACACATATATGTAGGCCACACATATGGCCATCTAGTGCGTCAGCCAACCGTAAAAATACTGCAATATGATGTCACACATGTGAACATACACCATCAACACCAATATGGGTGCAATCAGCCTATCTCTGATGTGTCCCAAATGTAACATAATATAAAAACTGAAAAAATGTCCAAAACCAGTTCATGCACTGAAATTTTGACGTTCCTAGCGTTATGCGTCATTTTTTGTCCACCAATACTGTTTTTGGGTCATTTTTTTGACGCACAGGAGTGAAAACTAGGCCGCATCCAGATATTTGTACAGGCCATGTACTATTATTTGGATGCGGGCTAATTTTTACTCCTGTGTGTAAAAAAAAATGACGCAAATACAGTATTGGTGGACAAAAAATGACGCATAACTCGAAAAAAAGGGCAGCCCTTTCATACAGGAAGTGATGTAATAGGATATCCTGTTTACAGATCATGTACAGTGGAGGTACTTTGACTTTCACTTTGCAGTCTATGATTCTTCTAGACTGTGTGGCTGTGTAGAGAGTGGTGTCCTAAGATTTTGTGCTTTTTTGTCCTGTGTGCTGTCTCTATTGTCAATTTGTGAAATAAATATTGTTGGTGTATACTGTCCTACTGTGTTTTGTGTCCATTTGTCCATTTACCTAGTATTTGTGTTGTTTGTGGGAGTCTGTTGTGGGTAGTGGTAGTTTGGGGATAGTTGGGCTCTTTTAGTGGTTAAGTTTACTTTTCTTCTGTATTTGTACCCCTACTTTCCCCCTTTTCCCCTTTCTATTTCTTTAACCCCTATTCTCTTTCACAGTTCCACAATGTCTGGTAAGCCACGTCTTGGCAGGATGGGTGAAGAAGAGTTGGGGGGCTTCATATGGCTTGTGTGCCATTTCTTGCCACTGATGATCGAGGCAGGGGCAGGGTGATACAGGGGTATCACACAGAGGCGTGCAGAATCCGGTGGGGAAAGGTGCTGCATCACCTGCAGCGTGTGTATGCCAGCCAGAGGAGTGACCACCAGCTGAAGCACTGGTGGGCTGACCTCATCACCAGGGAGCAGGATCTCTTGGACCACCTGGGGATCGTGATTGGTGGCCCTGTTGGTGAGTACTAATCATGTAAATGTGCACAATTAAATGCTCTGTAGTGACATCAGATGATTTGTACTGTGTCTGCCAGGCAACTTGCTGACTGTGTGTAATGCTGGGGAAACATACAGGGATAATTGAGGATCACAATTGCTAGCTGTCAGGTAGCACGTGCTCAGCAAACTTACAGGATACTTTTCCATGAACTAAATTGGTGCGGCCTTTGTGTCAGACAACCAAACAAAATAGGAGCCAATCATGTCTATATAGGGCACTTTTGCCAGAGAAGTTAAGATGTACAAACATATTGGCTAACTTTGTTGACGCAACAGCTAGACTGACTTTCAAATCACTACATGATGCAGAAAATGAGTGCTGGCTTCACGTCAATTGATTATAGCAAAGTGGCTCAGACATATGTCTTATGTGAGTCTGGTGAGTGTGGAAGGAAAGCGTTCACGGAAGTACTATGAATGTTTGGGATTATTGTGGTCCTTTATCTTTTTGGATACATGTCAGATCTGGATTTGGAAACATCATGAAAAGGTGTAAGGTGCCCTCAGCTAACATCTTAGAATGTTTGTTGGAGTTAGTTGTGCCACATTCCAATTAGGGATGGCAGTCCAAACGTATGCACATGGGTTCACATCTCCATGGTTGGTGCAAATCACCATAGCTGGGCCACATCAATTGAATAAACTGTAACAACAGGAGGGCTTACAAAAGTCCCTGCCCCTCCCTCTGTACATTATACCTATGTGTCATTAATGTGTCATGGCCATATAGCATGTTTGACTGGTAATGCAGTCCTCAAGTAACCAGGCTTTGGATGTCTCTCTTGGATGCACTTTATGATTACACTCCATATTTTTTTCAGGTTACCAATGACGGGCATGTTTGCCACCACATGATAGTTAGGGCCAATGCATGTGTGCAGATATGTGTGTAACTGTCACAGGAGACCCATGCTATGTACAAGTTGGCCGTGATATATCAGATGCAGTATCATCATGTCTGAATGGCTGCCATTTCCTTATTCAGCCTACACATTGTATATGTTAATGAAATTGTTGGTCAGTGCACAGATTTTGAGCACATTTCTTCCTTCCATGCCTTACAGGTGGATCGGCACCCTACACTGTGGGAGAGGTGGCGACATTTGAGGACCCCGACCACTCCAGTAAGTGTTGATATGTCTGTTATGTGTTGTGTTTGCTGGTTATGGACTTGTGTGTGTTGAACGCATAGCAAGGTGTGATGCGTTGGGCAATCATTTCTCTTGTTCCATGAGTGGGATTTCAGTTTCTCAAATGTTTAGAGTTGGCCAACGCGTATCCTATGGTATTATCTAGGGATTGTAGGCCATTCCTGTACGCCCCACAGTGAGTACTGGGGTGAGTCATGTGTACGACACTTGTATCAACAAGAGTCGCACTGGAAGTCAGCTCAGATTTAGTCAGCCTGTCAGACCCACATCCTCCAAGATTGGTACAGCAAATTGCTTTCCAATAGACTTCTGCTTCCCTATTTACCAAGGTACTCATTAAACTGTAGGTAGAACCTCCTAGCAGCATGTACTTCCACATGTAGTGCTACAAGTATGTGGAACTTGAGTGCAATGCCCTAGGTGTGCATGCTAATCATGATCATGGGTGTTCTTGCAACTCTGTGTCTGATGTAAGCCAGGCCTTACTGGAAGTATATGTTGTGTACCAAGTTCTGCATTTCCTGACATGTGTGGCCCTATGATTGGTCTATGGTTTGCTGACTCCTAATTGTTGATAGACCTTACCTGTGGTGTGTGTGTAGAGCCAAACACGTGTGGAGTTTTCTATACACTCCTCGGTGTACATGTTGTTGGAAATTGATAGTTGTTTATCCACCCCACCACCCTCAAACACGGGCATGGGTTTGTGAATGGGGTACCTAGTACTGATGCTACCAGTATGTTACACATACATGTGAATAAGTGACTGTTTGGTTGGAACCTAGTATACACACTCAGGTTTGGCACTTGGTACTATACTGGCAAGTCCAGTTACAACTTGCAGACCATGTGGCTTTAGTTTTGCATTCCGTACACTGACATTTGTAGCCCAGGTCTTGGCGGAGGATATTCAGCATGATTTTTAGCTGATAACTGGCAGAGCCCAGATGGCAAGTCAAAGCCAGTTGTTACCCATCTTGTAGGTTATGGATGTGCTATGTGTGATATGACCTTTGTAGGCTGACCTGCCATGTACTTCCGCAGGGACATTCAATGATCTGTATTGTGATATGAGCTGTTACAAGTACAGTAGATGTATTGTCTGATTAACTTCTTGTGCCATTTCACACAATGCAGTTACAAATGTAGAATATTTGCATTTGTCTTCACAGCTGCAAACATGACTCCAGACCAGGTCTGTGAATTCCAGCGCCGGGCCATGAGATACCAGCACATCCTGCCGGTGGAGTCAGGGTTCAGGAGGATGGCCGTTGATATCGCCATGAACGGGCCACCGGGGCATGGAGGGCCTTCCCACAGGGTGGGCCTACTTTGCCTACCACAGCTACCACCAGCACAACCACCACTTCAAGCCAGGTGGCCCCACCCACAGCTGGGACTGTTGTGCCTACATCTGCTGGACTTCCAGGCCCTAGCATTGCTACATGTGCAGGACGCCCACTGGCCTTGGCTCCACACACACACAGACCTCCTCCACCGGTACCCAGACTGCCCCAGCTCCATCTGTTGACCCTGCAGCCTTCCACAACATGGAACAGAAGATGGACCGTGTGCTGCGCAAGTTAAGCCACCTGAGCCGGGATGTGCGCCACTTTAACCGGCGTGTGAAGTCAATCAAGAGGACCCTCTGCAGGGCCAACCTCTAGACTGTTTTTTAAATGGACATGATTCCCTACCCTCCCTCCTCTTTCCTTGTTCTTATAGTTAGTGGGCTTAGGGGGCTTAGTGTTAGGTTAGTATAGGCTGTTAGTTTAGTTAGTGTTAGTGGGTGGGGGGTGGGGGCTCCTTATTCTTTACATTTTTACTTATTAAGTGTGTGAGTGGGTGGGTGGGGGTCTATGTTGGGGCTCTTGTGTGTTTAAAAAAAACAACACAAAAAAAAATACAAAAAATATATATATTTGTTTAGGGTAGTATGTGTTTAGGTTAGTATGTGTTGTCCTCCATGTGTCCCGTCTCATAAAGGGGGGTGGGGGGTGGATGTTTAGAACATTTCGTTACATGTAAGTGTAGCTTAGGTTAGTTAGGGACAGTTGTGGGTAATGAGTAGTCAGGGTAGATTAGGGTAGGTAAGATTTTTCCCTCAGTTTCCTCTTCTGTGATTAGCATTTAATAAATATTTGGTTAACCCTTAACAGTATGTGTTAAATGGTACTTGATCCTGGGTTTGGAATCAGTGTACATGAATTTTGTACTATTACATTTGTGTCCTATGCTACAAACAAATCCCAACTGAGCTGTACGATTGGTAGCTACCCCAGAGCTACCTTACAAAGTTTCCACCCTTCGTTGCAACCACCAATCACAGTTAATATGGATGACAATGTGTTTCTGTTGATAAGTGTGTTTTCTACGTCACAAACAGTGCTTCCAGACTTGGTATTGGGGAAACAGTTTTAGGTCTGACTGCAGTGTGATGATCAAGGACACCCTTATAAGATGAGTTCTTGTAGGCACTCTTGTATTCTTGTCTTCATGACTCTCATACGTCATTTGTGACACAGTTCAGCATGATTACCTATTTGGATGTAAACTCAGACACCTTCATTCATGCAGTTTTTGTAGTGTTTGCTTAGATTAGTGTGCACTGTTATATGTGTTAGTATTACATGGTGACAACATTTTGCGGCCACTATTTGATGACTTAGATATCCCTTGAGGAAGCATTCTTCTGTCCAACACAGCAAGATGGTGTATGGTTTCTCACTTCATCAGATATGTCCCTCAGGATGGGCAGAGTATGATGCAATCATGGGCACTGTGCAGATTTATCTGACTACATAATATCAGGACAGTTGTATTGACAAGCTACGTAATTTGACAGTAGGCACATTTCAGTTATCTACTGCACAGTTGATATGTCACATTACCCAGAGACAGATTTGTTGTGTAAGTGCTATTTATTGGAAAGTGTTGTAGTGCTATCTGTAAATTGTCCCTGATTGTGAGTCCATTATAGTCACATCTTACATTGTGATTGTACACAAGGGGTTACGGAAATGCTTTTGACATGCTGGGGTTGATGTTTCAGACAGTGCAGAGGGACAGGATTTGCCAATGAGTAGGAGAGAGACAATCACTGGGCAGGCTGACAAGATATACAGTGGTAAGCAGAACAGTCATTAAGTTGTTGCAAGGCTGGCAAGTTACAAAGCGCAGGACCTTGGTAATAGTTGGCCATGTGGCAGGGACTAGTGCTTCCGGGTACTTTTCCTTGTGAATGTGATCTGTTCCATGTCTTCTTCTTCTGATGTGTGTGTTGCCTCCTCTGCCCTTGTTGATGGTGGTTGTGAAGGGGAAACACACACCTCAGTGTCAGAAGACGTGGAGTCAGACATCCCGGTCGCTGCTACCTGTGAAGGTCTTAAGGGCAGTACTGCAGCAAGGAGGATCTGCTGGTTCTTGAGAATAGCAGCCACATCACAATGGTAGGCAGCCAGGTTGGCCCTGAGAGGTTCAATGTTGCATTCGTGCACGTGTTGACAGGATTGCTGTTGTAGGTGTTGGGTCAACTGTATTACAGCTGTGCTGATTTCCTTCTGTTTTTTTTGCTGTTCCTGCAAGATAGATGTTAGGGCTTGCATAGCTGCTGCCTGATCTGCAGATGACATCATGCACAAACGCACCCCCTCAAGGCTGGCTGCCATAGTTTGCATCCCCACCCGCAACTCCTTGGCCAGCTGTACTCCAACTAGTTATCTCAAAGCTGGTGTCAGTGTCATCTGAGTCCTCAGCTGTATTGGAGCTGGCAGGTCTTACAATTGGGGTGGTGGGTGGATCTTCTGCTGCTTGTTCTGTGCTCCTCCTTGTGACTGAAGGTGGGATCTGGGGGGTTTCAAGGACCTTTTGGATAGTCTCCTGGGAAATGTTTATCGGCTCGTCATCCATGTCATCAGGGTAATCTGGGACAGGCATATCCGCAGGAGATCCATCTTCCTCTGCAATGAAACAGGGTACAATAAGTGTGTCTGTGTTGTGGCATGAGTGATGTGACATGCCTGCCTTGTGATGGATTCACATTGTGATCTTGTTTCGTGTTCATTGCTCCAGTCCTTCAGATGGGCATTCTCCCAGGCCTATGGCCCACCTGCATGTCACATGTATGTTATTGAGTTATTAGACTTGTCGGCATCATCTCTTCTAGGTGTTGGTTTTGGCCAAATAGAGAATTGCCACCTTCTTGTCCTTCTTAACCCTCCGTCTACATCCATTCTCATGGTGAGAACTTTCACTGGCTGTGGGTGTTCTGATGGCCCTGGCAGCACACTTAACAATCTGGACCTGCCCCAATCTCTGATCTTTCACATCCACTTAAATGTATTTGACGTGTGGCATATCCTATGCATAGCAATGTTATGACACGATATGGATGTTGGCATTGGTAATGTGTACTGCTGATGTTGGGGATTGCGTGGTACATTGGATTGCCCTAATAATCGTATCAGTGTCCTATTTCCTCCTCTGACTGTGCAGGTGTATTTCAGTGACCAGTTACATGTGTCCCCCCCTCAATGCTGTTGTCTGAGCAGTATGACATTTGGGATGTTACATAGTGACCCAGGCACAGGATGGACCCTGACATATGCAGCATGGGTATGTCCTTAGTGCTGTGTAGCTCCTATTGTTGTTTACATTGGCTGATGTTTGCAAAAACTATGGGCATTGACACATGACAGTACTGGGGCCTTTGTCTTTTTTCAGGGAATTGTTGAAGTTGTCATCCTCAGCCCCCTAATTTAGGTGTGTATGATCCATGGGGAGGTTACTGCCATTGGCTACTTAAGCTGCACACAGAGCGGAAGTGGTAGTGGCAACTGTTGTCGCAGTTACATTCCAGTTGTCGGTATGGCTAGAGGTTGTTAAGAGGGCCCTAGTTAAAGTATGGGGTATGGTGGCTGACGTGTGCCGGGATGTCAGATTGAGGTTGTGGCCTTCCCTCCTGGCGTGGTTTTCCCTTTGCTCCATCGTTGGCATAACAGCATGCCCCCATGGGACTGTTGTTAGTGTAGTGTAATGGTGTGCCTCAGCTTCTGTTTGTGCAGGCCATGCCCCCATGCCGTGCCCCTTTACCCATGTCACTCCATGTATATGATGACTTCCATGCATTTTGTGGTCGGCATTCCCCCCTGCTTACGGTTAACATTAGTGCATTTTGATTCCCCATACGACTTACCCTGCATGTGCGTTGTCTCCTGGTAGTCTGCGCTGTCCTGTCCTTGAATCCCTGTGACGATCTCCTCAGGGATGACGGCTGCGACCATCTCCTCCATGTGGTCCAGGGGCTCCTGGTGTGCTGGACTCCCCCTTTCAGTCTGCAGCGCTGCCTTCCTGTTCCTTGCCATCTTTTCCTTTGTCCTGGGCTTGCAGTCATGCCAGCGTTTCTTGCATTCGATGACTGTTCTGCGTACTTCAGCCACACTGTTAATCTTGTCAACAATTTGTTGCCACATAGCCTCTCTCCTACTGATTGGCAACTCTGAGGTGACAAACAGTTGGTGCTGGTGTTCCGTCACCTCTTTAACCAGAATTTCCTGCTCCTATGCACTGAAGCGACACTTTTTCTTCTTATAAGTGTCCTGGTTCTTGTGTGGGTCCTCCTGGCTGGTTCCTGGTCTGTTGTCATCTTCCTTGGGTCTGTAGTGGCATCTGGGATCCATTTTGGCTCTCCTCTGGGGAAATGGCAGTGTTCGTGTTTTTTTTTGACGCTATTGCGTCAAAAAACGGCGCATATCCGGTTTGCGGGGTCGTAAATCGACCCACAGTCATTTTTCCGCCGCATTAACGTCGTTTTGCTTTACGACTTGCCGCTGCGGTGTGCGTCAAAAATAATGACTTCCACCTGTGGTTTGCGCTGCCGTGCATCAAAGCATAAATTTGACGCCCGCACGACGCACCAAAATGGCGTTAGCCGGCGATAATATTTTTGACGCAAAACTGCGCCGGCGCAGTTTTGCGTCAAAAATGATAAATATGGCCCTTTGTTTCTAACCACTGCCTTGTCGGGTTATGACATTACACATGGTTTGCTATGAAATACAGCCTTTTTATTTTGGAAAAAAGTAAACTCAATTCCTCAAAAAAGCTGCCCATTGTTATGAAAGAAAACACTGTTTTTCCCTAAAATGCCAGCTTTTCATTTCTACAAATGCATGTTAGTTGCCAAACAGCATTTTATCACGTAATCCCATGTAGCGCTGCCAGACGTAAATAGATTATGCATTTCACAGTCAAATATATAACCGTATCATTCCAGCAATGCCAAAATTGTTGACAGGCGCCTGGGTAATGTATTTTGTATTTTTCACTTGAGGAGTATAGGTCATACACTTTATGAAATGGCTGATATGACTGGTATATTCTCCGGAATATATTTGCTGTCTGTAGATTTTTTCAACGTTTTCATGTTTGAACTATAGAGAGGGGACCTGTTACAATATTTTGGGTAAGTTCCTTTTCAAGTTTTCCCCATTTATAACGGTGGCATTTTGTGTTTCTTCTGTGTCACCTCCCCATGCTGTGGATCAGGCAGATCTCCATCAATAACTTTTAAAAAACATAATAATATGATTGACTGTCTTTTTTTGGAATGTTTTATACTTTACATCTGCATGGTATTCATCTGAGATGTCATGTTTACTATATGTTTGAGGCTGGTATTGTGTATGCACAACACATGATAGGGTCGTTTGAAGTGCCTGGAGGCTAAATACATGTAACCAAGAGAGTTGTTAATCCTGGTGTACGGTCTGTATGGGTTTATGGTTTTCTTTAATAATGCTGCTGCCTCCTCTCTGTTTAAGATCTGTTCATCCAACATGTTGCATGTGTCATGCAGCAAGTCCATTATTTTGCTATGGCAGAACCTGGCAAACATTCTCCTTATTCATTATTCCTTTACACATGCTTACTTAATCATGTTTTTGCACTAGGAGTAAGTGTGTATGTCTGTCAGGAGATGTGCCTCAGATCTGGTGGCACAGGTTTGGTCTGAAGTGAAATGGTACTCATTTAATGGGTGATCTATGTATTTTGGGCATTTTTGGTGAACTGTTCATGGTGTCGCTACCAATGCCAATGTTTTTCTGCATGTGCTAATGCTTTTTGTAAACCTGTGATATTATAGATGACCATGCCTTCACTACTTTTTGTAGGCCCTCATTAATATCATCAGAATATTTTCCTTACATGTACATTGCTGGTTAAGGCATTTATGGGTGTGATGATTTTGCAGGGATGTATGGTGAGGGTTTCCTGTGAGATGTTGGAACAGTGGGTTATAAAGATACAGCAAATTTGTAAGACATAGCCGTCCCCTGAAGCACTTGGACAACTGCCCTTTCCACACTTCATTCCATACTATGTGAACTCGTCTTTAACTTACTGCAGATAAGTTTTCAGTTCCTTTATCGAATCTCACAAATGAGAAATCTCATTATCTTGTGACAAAACAATGTTTTATATTGTGTACAAGACCGAGCAGCTGCTTATGCTTTTGTGTACAAGCCATTATTATCTTCGAGTACTTGGATAGCTAGGAACACCAATTAATGTTTTTCATCTTCTGGGCACTGGGCCAAACTCCGTAGTGCATATGTAGAAGGAGAAAATGGGGCTCAAATGCAAAAAGACCAAGTGATGGACCGAATGCTGAACAATGTCAAACATTCACCCCCAGTACAGAGATCTGGGCCTAAATCCATCGTTTATTTGCTGCCCATGCCATTCCAGTTTGGACCCAGCCATATGCAAATCATTCTTGACCCTGTTCCCCATGGGAACAGTCCAGCCCCAACTGCCAGGCTAGGTCTACCCTGGACTGGAAACAAGCATCCTGGGACCGGTTTCAGGGTTTCACCCCTACAAATGCAAAAAGAACAAGTGATGGACGGAATGCTGAACAATGTCAAACTTTCACCCCCAGTACAGAGATCTGGGCCTAAATCCATCGTTTTTTTGCTGCCCATGCCATTCCAGTTTGGACCCAGCCATATGCAAATCAGTCTTGACCCTGTTCCTCATGGGAACAATCCAGCCCGAACTGCCAGGCCAGGTCTTCCCTGGACTGGAAACAAGCATCCTGGGACCAGTTTCGGGGATTCACACCTCATCAGCCAGGCTAGCTTAAATCCAGTGGCATGGGAAGCACGGGACCCACGTCTGGGCATACCCTTCCCACTTAGGGCGACAAATGCAAAAAGAACAAGTGATGGACGGAATGCTGAACAATGTCAAACATTCACCCCCAGTACAGAAATCTGGGCCTAAATCCATCATTTTGTTGCTGCCCATGCCATTCAAGTTTGGACCCAGCCATATGCAAATCAGTCTTGACCCTGTTCCCCATGGGAACAGTCCAGCCCCAACTGCCAGGCCAGGTCTTCCCTGGACTGGAAACAAGCATCCTGGGACCAGTTTCAGGGTTTCATCCCTCATCAGCCAGGCTAGCTTGAATCCAGTGGCATGGGAAGCACGGGACCGGTGCTTGTGCGAGGGGTGCGGCTGCACCGGGCGCTGACCTCAGGGGGCACTGGTTTTAGCATTAACTTAGGAAACTTGCCATTTAAAAGCACCTGCTGAAAAGTTTATTGTGGGCCCAGCCTTCAGGAAACATTTAAAATGTCAAGATACCTCTTGGAGATTAATGTTCTTGCTAGAGCAAGAGATGGGAGTTTTCTATGGCGGCAGCTTTGACTCGCCATAAAGTAGCGCAGATGGTTAACATGCCTGCCGCAAAGAACAGATCTGTATTTTATGTGGACAGCGGAGTGGGTTAGTAAAGCTAGCATTTGCAAACATTTTAAAACAAATGAATGTATGTGAAAGGGGGGCTCTGGAGAGATGAGGGGCACATTTTCTGGGTCATAGTGAGTGAATCCAAGATGGTTGTCATGGGGTCGGGGGCGCCAAAAAAAATTGTTGTACAGGGCACCACCAGTGCTAAAGCTGGCCCTGCCTGAATCCAGCCGGTCGAGGAATAACGGGTTTAGCAGTCACAAAGGACCCACTGCTTAGTAAGTCAGCACCTCACGAGCATCATCAGCTATGGGGCAAAATTTATAGTCACTCTTTACCTATGTACAAACACCAGCTTGATACTTATTGCAAGGATACTCCCCTAGTACTTAACACGTTTGCCTCCATTTCCAGGATACGTGGGACAGAAACTGCAGCTGCATTAGGAAATAAATTAGCCTGCAATGTTTGCAGGAAGGTATTCTAAGAGGTTCATAACTATCAGTTTTTTCTTTCGGGATCCCAGGGAGAATTGATGCTGTTGCTGTCCATCCAGCCAGAGGTATGTGTTCCAGTCAGCTGTTTTCTTGTCAGATTTTTACTGCTCCAGGTAGAGGAAGGGAAGTGCTTTACAAACTGACTGAGTTTTGATGAGAAACAGCGGACAACTGAACTTGCGACCTTTGCAGTATCTGGAAATCCAAGGATGCTGCAGCCAAGCAGGACACTCAAAGGCGCAAGACTGCGATGCAAGGCTAGCATTGGATATGCCGTCATCTTTGGTTTTAAAGATTCATTTACATGGAGGTTTGAAGTGAAAGAGGTGTGTGATTGCAACATCAAAAGACAAGCACAGTAGCCCCTGTGCGAGCGGGTTAGTTACCAAAACCTCTGATAGCAGACAGGACGCAAATGGCATTTCCTGCAACATTCACATAAACTATTATTTTAGTTAACTATTAGTTTAAGAGCGTCTTTTTCAGAAAAGGTGTAATTACTTCGATTGTCTCTGGCCAGGAAGCAAAGTACGGCATGGTGTTATGTCAAGCGCTACGCTGTGAAGGTTCCTTCATTTTCCTTATTGTCTGCCTGCGTATTAATATACACAAATTGTGCCCAATATCTCCTTAGGAGTTACCTAGTTAGGAGGAAAAAACAACAAAGGGAAGAAAAAAACACATTGGCAATACTGGTATTTGTTGATTGAAGATTATGGACAACACAGGAGATGATAAAGGTGGCACCAAAAATACCTTGGATTAGGGTTTAGAATGACCCAGTATACGACATTCAGAAACACAGAGATCTAGAAGGCTTCCTGCTACAAAGTAGAGAAAATGATCCACGGAGGAATGACATCAAATGAAAAGATGTTTGAACCATTTTAGATTGCGAATTAGAGGCAAGAACCAATGGAAAATCAACCTTCTTGAATACTTATATTATATTTAAGGCTAGCCGGGGCGTGGCCGAGCCGGCGACCAGGATGGCCGCATGGCACTGAAGCTCCACGGATCTTGCCTGCACACCACTGTCTATGGGCGCCATCCTACCTCCTCAATGTGCCCCGTTGCCGTGATCTCCAGTGTTTGAGGGTGCAGTGCCTAGAACGCCCAGCTGTGTGCCGCAGAGGCCTCTGGATCGGCCACCACATGATGTGCAACACACCTGCATCCTGGATCTGAGGTGAGCCACATATCACCCTCAGCCTCCCTCCGCTCACCTCGCCTTTGTGTAAGCTGGTCTACGGCGCGTGGACTGGGCTACGGGCCTCCTGTCTTTCAGTGGTAACTGTCTCCCTTTCAGGCTATCCCAGCCGCTGCGCTTGGCGGCCCCCTTCTCCGATTCACTCCTGAATATCCCCGGAGGGCGTGTGTGACCTGAATGACCCAGTATACAACAGTGACAGTGAGTCACCATTCAACACCTACGTACCCAAGAACGTTTCCTGGGCCGTTACTCCTCTGCATGGATCGCCACACAAGGGCAGAACACATCCTACTGGCACACACTACACAGCACTTGATTGGGATAATTGGTATGCCACATGGGCATAACACTGGGGATGTAGACTTCGTGCTGCAGGATCACAGTTAGGCTCACTCTGAATGTATCCTGGCACACCTTGAATCCGATGCGATGGTGTCAGCTGTGCCCTGACGTGCTGCACTGGTTGCATCAGATCCCACCCACGTGCGGTGCATTGGCTGTTGGCCTATCTGAATACTCACTTCCTCTGTGACTCCTATGTTCTACTCCTCCATCCATCCATCTATCACTACTGGACCGCATCCCGCTTTCACAGCCTACCGTGTAATCCCCACATTAGCACAGTGGGGTGAGGGGACCCTAAACAGAACTCTGTGTTATATCAAGAACAGAGGTCTGAGGGAGTCCACATACTATCAAGAACCAATCTGTGAGTAAATCAATGTATTATCAAGAACAGAGCAGTGAGTGATTCTATGTATTGTCACGATCTGAGCTCTGAGAAACTCTAGACAGACTTAAGCCAATGTTTTAAATCAAAGCACCCTAGCATCCCGCATAGATAGTCTTAGTAGAGGGATGCCCAGCTGCCAAACCATGTTCACCACTTCGGGAGGGAAATCAAAGCCGTCAACTGCCATAGTTCAATCTCTCAACGTGGAAGTATAAGTTGTTGATGTTTTGATGAAGGACTCTGCCCTTTTAATGGGAGGGCAAATTCCCATGGCCAGAAGCTTTGAGTACCACAATCTCCTGGCCCAGTGTGGGCCACTAGAATGACTTGGGCCCAGTCATTTCTGACCTTCTCCAGATTTTGGAGCTCGAGAGATAGTAGGGCTCTAGGCACAATGTGCCTCTAAGAAAGAGCCTCTTAGGGAACTATGAATCACAAAAGTGCTGGCATTGTGTGTTATCTGGGGTGACGACAAGATTGAGCCAGGGTTCTCCCCACTGACTGAAGACACCTTGAGTTGTTACACCTCTGGGTGTAACTGCCATTCAGGGACCACTAGGCAGCGACTCAGTCTGCCCACCCTGTCATTTACAGATCTTGTCAGGAGACTCTTCACCAAGGAAATCTCCTGGCATTCCAGTACTACATGGTGGTGGTGTTGTCCATGAGCACCCATACAGCCATGCCCTAGTAGTGGACAGAAAGGCTTTCAAAGATAAGTTAATTCCCTTAACTCCAGCAAATTAATGTAGAGCTGAGCTTCTGCTGGAGACTCAAGCACTCTCATCGCCACCCCTCCTAGATGGTTTCGCCAACCAAGTAGTGATGCATCCGTCACCACTGTCAAATCTTGGTGAGGTATGGAAAGGGATTTGTCTCTGACTCAGTTGCGATCCAGCAGCCATCACAGAAGGTCCTTGGCAATCTCCTCTGATATCTGAATACAATTTGAAAGATGCCCCTGCTCTGCCCACTGGGGCTTGAGGTCCTGCTGCAAAGTCTGCATATGCCATTTGGCATGTTTCATCACTAGGATGCAGGAGGCCAACAATCCCAGCAGCCTCAGAGTCATCTGCTCAGAGATCCAGGACAGAGGCTGAAACTTCTGAATCATTGCCCAAATGTCCTGGACTCTCTGCTCTGGGGCGAAAGCACAAAATGTATCATATTCAAAATGGCTCAGATGAAAGAGAGCATCTGCAATGGAGTCAGTTCTGACTTTGGTGTATTGATAGTGAACACCAAGGAGAGATGGCTGACAACAGCCTGGGGTGAGTCCACCTTCAACAGCCAGTCATCAATGTAGGGAAACAGAAGTACCCTCTAACCTCCTAAGGTGTGCTGTGACCACCACCATCACATTTGTGCACACCCAAAGGTCTCTGATAACACTATACGGATCACTGCAAATTGAAAAGCTCCTCACCCACTGTTAACAACAAGCAGCGCTTGTGGGCCTGCAGGACAGGAATATGGAAGTATGTGCCCTGCAGGTCCAATGAGCCAGTCTCCCGGGTCTAGGGCAGACAAGAACTGGGCTAGCATGAGCATCTTGAATTAAGAATTAAGAGTGTTGAAATCTAAAATAGGATGAAGGCCTCCATCTTTCTTCAGTACCAGGAAGTAGTGTGGGTTACACCCTGCTCCCACTTCCGATGACAGAACACGCCCTATGGCCCCTTTGGCCAAAAGGGTCTGAATGTTCTTATGCAAAATGGATAGGTGATCCTCCCTCAGCCTCCTTGAAGGTGGTTAGGTGCAGCGGGGTGTAAAAAAATGTGAGAGGGCGCTGCTCCGATGTAAAATTTGGAAGACCAACTTGTCTTTGGTGATGGCTTGTCATCCCAGGAGAAAATATCAGATCTTGCCTCTGACACGATGGCTGTGTGCCAGAAAGGACACATTAAAGTGGTTTTGCAATTGTCGAAGAGGTGGTGAACTGAACTGCACTGTATCTCTGATGCCATGGTCTTTGTCTTTGAGAGCTGTAACCTTATACACTTAAAGGCTGGAAGAACTACAGTGTTGGCAGAGGGGCCTAGCATTGGCAAAACTGAAAACCTCTGCCATAGCCACAGAAAGGTATGAAATTGTTGGTGTGAATTGTCTTGTGGGAGTAGATAGACAGAAGGAAGGTGCTGTGGCCCAGTTCTCCTAAACCGTTCCAGGAATGAATCTGATTTGTCACTAAAAAGGCGAGAACCGTCAAATGGCATATTCATGAAGGATGCTTGCACATCCCCAGAGAAGTCTGTAGAACTCCTTCACATGTGGTGCTGAAAGGCCACACCCTTACACCTCACCCAACCTAAGCAGTTGATTGTGTCCAAGCCAGAGAATTCAATTTGGCTGTGTCACAACCATCCTGGATATCTTGAGTCAGGGATGCCCTGAAGTTGCCCAGACTGCCAGTTAAATTTGGGATACCATGCCCATAGGGCATGGAAGTAACAGTCTAAAAGACAGCTGGAGTTCACAGACAGGCCAGGAAGCTCATCGACGAGGAAATGCAATTACCAAAGTTCTCTATCCTTTTAGCCTCAAAATTAGGCCGGTGGTGGGAAAGGCATTAGTATTAATCTTACTGGTGGAGGCCTGCACTACCAAACTCTCTGGTGTGGTTTGCTGAGGAAGGAACCACCATTGCCTGTGCTAGTCAATGGTGCTGAGTGACCTGCCTTTTGACTGACGGTCCCAAACACGATTTAGCCTTGGTGCCTAAGAGGGTATCCATGATGGCTTCAATAAATGGCAATTGAGGTTCTGTAGGAGCTTGGCCAAGCTGAAGTACCTGTGCCAGATCTTTAGTCTTCACCTCTATAGTAGGGAGATGTAGGTCTAGTACTTCTGTCTTCCGCTGCATACTGACAGCGAAGGCCTCTGGCATTTTGTACTTCTTCTTACCAACTTTCCTCATCATATTGGAGGACAAAATCAGGCCCCTCATCAAAACTGACGTTATCCAAGGCATTGTTAAAGAGATTGAGCAAAGTCTGGGCCCTACCACATAGTTGTGTGTCAAAAATTTTACCGCCGGCTAACGCCATTCCAACGCACCATGCGGGCGCCTTATTTATGGAATGACGTTAGCCGGCGATGCTGACTGGTCTGAGTAAAAAAAAATGACTCACACCAGGCAGCGCCAGCATAGGGGAAAATGGGGGTTGTGCGTCAAAAAATGGTGCAAGTCAGGTCTGAGGCAAAAATCAGGCCTCAAACCGGACTTGCGCCATTTTTTTTTACGCACAATCCCCATTGACATGACTCCTGTCTTAGCAAAGACAGGAGTCATGCCCCCGTGCCCAATGGCCATGCCCAGGGGACTTTTGTCCCCTGGTATGGTCACTGGGCATAGTGGCCAAATTAGGCCCCCCTATGCCACTTAAAAAAACGATAAAAAATACTTACCTGAACTTACCTTTACTTCCCTGGGATGGGTCCCCCCATCAATGGGTGTCCCCCAGGGGTGAGCGAGGGTGGCAGGGGTGTCCCTGGGGGCAGGGGAGGGCAGCTCTGGACTCCTTCCGAGCCCACAGATCCCTTAACGCCTGTCCTGAACCAGGCGTTAAAAAACGGCGCACAACAGGCTGTGCGCTGTTTTTAAGGCCCACCCCCTCCTGTGCGTCAAAATGACGCTGGGGTATAAATAAGGCGCACAGGCCTTAAAGTCATTTTTTGGAAGGGAATGCCTACCTTGCATATCATTAACGCAAGGCAGTTTCCCGCTTCCAAAAAATGACGCAGATGGTGGAATATTGACGTCCGTCAAAGTTTAAATATAGGGCAGTGTTTGCGCCGAATGTGCGTCAAAATTTTTGACACACATTTGGCGCAAACAGAGTATAAATATGCCCCAAAGTATCAGAGTTTAAAGAATTGCCAACCAGAGCTGCATCATTCAAGGTGGATTTTGCTCGGAGTCGGAGAGCAAAATAGTTTGCAAATCCTCATCCAGGGTCGGTGGCGTCTGCACCAGTGTCAATGTGAAGAGAACTGGAGCAGCTAATGGCAGCGTAAACAAAATCAGCAACGGAGACAGTGCTGAACCCAAAGCAGGTTCATGGGGCACAGACTAGGATAGATAACCCAGCATATATCTGAATGGAGGTCCCTGCAGATACCTGGGTCATGAAGGCGCAATAAACAATAAAATGCCAAAAATGTGCAGTGTGGCATCCTTAAAGGCTTTAAGTTGCTGTGATATCACAGACAGACCAGGAAGCCCATGGTGCACTGGGACTAGACTCAAGATCTGCACAGACATCAGGAGACTGAGAGCGGGGGGTATGGAGCGGATTCCCTCGTAGAGTTTTTATGCTTCCTCAACGTACCTGAAGTGTTCAGCTGCAATGATTATCAGCTGCAGGAGCGACTTCTGGAGCGAAAAAGGAATCTTCTTTTCTACATCGACTTGTCACAGTGTGGGGGCTTCCAATGTTTGGTGACATACAGCTTCGCCTTTCGGTCCTGTATGGCCCCTGGATTCATCTGGGTGTCACATTTGGAATTTTGCTCCAACCACAGGCACCAGAGGCATACTTCATGGGCATCCATCAAAGTCATATGGTTGTGACAGTCCATACACGGCTTGAACCCTGCTGTCATAGGGGAATTACATTTTCCCTTGCACAATATCAGAGAAACCAAGAAGAAGGCCCTAGATGAGTGCATAGAACTCAGTTCCAAGAACAGCAAGGAGATCTTCGGATTCATCAAGGACTTAACCACCTCAACAACCACCCCAACAACATCAGACCCACTCAAGTCATATTTGAGAACCTGTTCTGCATCAAAATTGAAACTATCTACAACAATTTCCACTTCAATCGAATCCCAGCAGCCTCAACACCAGCCAACAAATGGAAAACACAAGAAATGCCATGACCACATAGAAAACAATCACCACAGAAGAGACAGCTACAATCATAAAAACCATACACTACGGAGCCCCACCACACCTACAACATGAGAGTCTCCCAGATCAGTGAAAACTCACCCACATCCTAAACACCTCCATCGCAACTGCCACCTTTCCAAAAGCCTGCGAACATGCAGCAAGTGACTTGGGGACTACCTCGAAGAACACCAGCTTCTAGACAACCCACAATTAGGCTTCAGAGCCAACCACAGCAACGAGACTGCCCTCATCGCAGCAACTGGTGACATCAGGATGATCCTCGATCAAGGGGAGACAAGGGCCCTCATTCCGCTAGACCTCTCAGTAGCTTTCAATACAGTTTCCCACCCCACCCTGATCAGAAGAGTGCACAAGACTGGCATTTAAGAACCCTCACTTGGATGTGCTCTTTTTCAACTGTAAGAACTCAGAATGTCCACATGCCACTTTCCACTACAGAAGTTATAAACCTCATCTGCTGAGTCCCCCAAAGATTCTCACTTAGACAACCTTTTTTTAACATTGACATGACATCACTGGCCAACATCGTCAGATCTCACAACATCCACATACTCACCACATACTTATGCAGAAAACACACAACTAGTACTGTTTCTCATGGAAAAGATGCTGAGGACGAGGATCAACTTCTCTGCCTGCATGACTTCAGTGGCCACCTGAATGAAGTCCAACTGCCTCAAGCTCAACTCTGACATGACAGAAGTTGTGATTTTCAATTAGAAGACCTAACAGTGAGACTCCACCTGGGGGCTTACAGACCTAGGACCCACTGCCCAAGCAAGAAACCTAGGAATCATCTTCCACAGCAAGCTCGACCTAACAACCCAGGTCAACTCTGTTGCCATAACCTGCTTCAATATCCTGAAAATACTGTGAAAAGCCTTCAAGCGGCTCCTAGTTAAACAAAGGAAAACAGTCAGACAGGCTCTCCTAACCAGCAGACTTGACCACAGCAATGCACTATATTCTGGAAACACCATAAAGCTCCTGAACAGACTCAAAACTGTCCAGAATGCAGCAGCCAGATTCATCCTCAACCTACCACGCTGCACCCACATTACACCACACCTCAGAAAACTCCACTTGTTCAACATACACAAACACACTCAATTCAAACTCCTCACACACACATACAAACCACTACACAACATAGGCTCTGCCTACCTCAACAGCTGTAAACACTTAAATCAACCCTCAGGACACCTTAACGCAGCCACACTCTCACTGGCACAATCACAAAAGCAGAGCAGCAGGTCTCCCCTTCTCATACATCTCCCCCCAAGAACAACCTCTCATAACACATCACAGCCTCCTCATCACTTCTTCAGTTACACAAGAAGCTGAAGACCTGGCTTTTTAAATAATGTCCAAGACCACCACCTAGCCACCTGTGAAGCACCTTCATACCATCATGTGTGATTAGTGTGCTACACAAATCTGCATAACATAACAGAAGTAAACTTTTGCTGACAAAGGCCTAGAAAATATTAAGGAGTAGCTCTGGATCCATGTCTGAAAGGTTGGAAAGAAAGGAACTGATGTGAGAGTGCATGGGTGGTTCTTATATGCAGCTCCACTCATCACACAGAATAGCGTCAGTGTGGAACCGCACTACGCCACCTATTGACCTTAGCAATACAGCTTCAAAGTTTCTAGATCCAGTCTAAAGTCTGGGGAAAATTCAGAAGGTAAGCAATTCACAGTTAAAAGTATCCATCAGAAAGTTATTGTATTGCTCAATGATTCAGTTAGACAAACATTCTAATGTTGATTGTCCAGGGTTCCAAATTAACACGTATGTCTGTAATGGACATTTCAAAGTTTTTAGAGCTGCATTTGCTGCAATATAGATATCTAGGATCTATTAATTTAATTCACCATGAATTCACAATCTGAGTATTAAGAGTGAATATATGAGCACGTCTTTTGAAGCTGGACCCCTGGATTCTGCTGTTAATTATTAAAAAAAAGAAATTAATGACAAAAAAACTATGGGGGAATTGACTTAGACATTATTGTCAGAGGATTTTTATGTGAATTTGGGGTATTATCCCAAGAAACATTTGAGTGAGCGTGATTAATATTGAGATCTTCATATTTAAAGATTCAGGGTACTTTCAGAAATAGAGTTCTAGTCACGCTGGATATTGTAAAGAGTGCAGTTCTGAGAGACTCCGGGATTTTACAATAGAGCTCTAAATTAATCTGCAAAGCAACATCAAAGGCGTGATTGTATCTGGGCATCTGTGGTGTCAATTTGACAATTTTGATGAGTCGCTTTCAGATCTCTCTTTAAAAAATACCCTATTGTAAACTACAATAAATCATTATAATGTCCCTTAGACTTTGAAGTGACTTACTAGTGTTTTTCTGCTGCAGGATTTCTTGGTTTGACCATTCAGGCACCCACCACTGAGCGCGGTACTGCTTTGGGACTCTATTCATTAGGTGAGGAATCCACAGGTAGCTTATGTATCCACCAGAAAAGTCGCTACCGAAGGTAAGTAACTCGTTCTTCTGATGGATACAACTACCTGTGAATTCCTCACCTAATGAATAGAGTCCCAAAGCAGTACCGCGCTCGGTGGTGGGTGCCTGAATGGTCAAACCAAGAAATCCTGCAGCACTGACCGTGCAAAATGGCCGTCCCTTCTGACCTCAGAGTCCAAACAGTAATGTTTCGCAAAAGTGTGAAGGGACGACCAAGTTGCGGCCTTGCAGATGTCGACCACCGGAACACCCCTGGCCAAGGCTGAAGTGGCCGACTTAGCTCTGGTGGAATGAGCTCTAATACCATCAGGAGGATCCTTCTTTGCTAAAGAGTAACACATTTTAATGCAAAGAACAACCCACCTGGAGAGTGTTCTCTTGTGGACTGCCTTTCCTCTCCTCTTTCCCACGTATCCGATGAAAAGCTGATCCTCCAGCCTGAAATCCTTCGTCCTGTCTATGTAGAAGCTTAACGCCCTCTTTGGGTCCAAGCGGTGTAGTCTTTCTTCTTCCTTTGAAGGATGAGGCGGAGGATAAAACGTGGATAGAGTAATTGTCTGTGCCAAATGAAAGGGTGAAACAACCTTCGGAAGGAAAGCAGCCTTGGTCCTCAACACCACCTTATCCCCATAAAAAGTTGTATAAGGGGTTTTTACCGATAGAGCCTGCAACTCACTCACTCTCCTTGCAGATGTTATAGCAACCAGGAAAACTGTTTTAAGAACTAACAATCTTAAGGGGCAAGAATGCATAGGCTCAAAAGGGGACCCCATAAGGAAAGTTAGGACCAAGGACAAATCCCATTGAGGCATAACGAAAGGATTTGGAGGAAATTTATTCATAAAGCCCTTCAAGAATCTAAGTACTATAGGAGATTTAAATAATGAAGGCTGGTCTGGAAGACAAATAAAGGCTGACAAGGCAGACAAGTAACCCTTAACAGTAGCGACTGCACAACCCCCCTGTGCTAAAGACAAAGCAAAAGATAAAACATTCGACAAATGAGCACGTAAGGGATCAATCTGCCTCTCTCCACACCATACCACAAATTTAGACCACCTATTAATGTAGATAGATTTAGTGGAGTGTCGCCTGGCCGCTAAGATAACATCCACTACATCAGGCGGGAGAGAAAAGGAACTCAGGTTGCCCCGTTCAATCTCCAGGCATGAAGGTGAGGCTCTGGAGGTTGGGGTGTAAAACCTGCCCCTGCGACTGCGAGAGGAGGTCTGCCCTGAGAGGGAGACGGAGCGGAGGGCACATTGAGAGTTGAAGAAGGTCGGAAAATCACACCCTCCTTGGCCAATCCGGAGCAATTAAGATTACTTGGGCCCGGTCTTGGCGTATTTTCCTCAACACTCGAGGAATCAAGGGTATGGGGGGAAACGCGTAAAGCAACTGGTCGCACCAGGTTCTCTGAAACGCATCCCCCAACGCTCCCTGCACCGGATACTGGAGGCTGCAGAATAACGGGCAGTGCGAATTCTCCCGGGTGGCAAACAGATCTATCCGAGGAAACCCCTACATCTGGAAGATTAGACGGGCTTGATCTGGATGGAGACGCCACTTGTGGTCGGCCGAGAAATATTGACTGGGACTGTCCGCACGTACATTCAAGACTCCGGCCAGATGACTTGCTACCAAGCAAATCTGATGGTCCTTTGCCCAGGACCATAGCCGAAGAGCTTCTCTGCAGAGAAGGTACGACCCCACTCCTCCCTGTTTGTTTATATACCACATTGCGGTAGTATTGTCCATCAGGACCTGAACCGACTGACCGCGAAGGGATGGGATGAAAGCCTTCAGAGCCAGACGTACAGCCCGTAACTCCAACAGATTGATATGAAACATCTGTTCCCCTGGAGACCAAAGCCCTTTGATCTCCAGGTCCCCCAAATGAGCTCCCCACCCTAGAGTGTAAGCATCCGTTATGACCGTGGTCACTGGTGTAGGCTGCATGAACGGCCTTCCCCGGGAAAGATTGTCGTCCGCAATCCACCACTTCAAATCCGTGGCAGCATCTCTGGAGATCTTGACAGAACCTTCGAGATCTCCTTTGTGTTGAGACCACTGCCTTCGGAGGCACCACTGAAGAGCCTTCATGTGCCAGCGAGCATGCGTGACCAACAGTATGCAGGAGGCAAACAGACCGAGCAGACGTAGGACCTTGAGGACTGGAATGACCGCTCCACTTTGAAACATTGGAACCAACGCCTGAATGTCTTGAATCCGCTGAGGCGGAGGAAAGGCTCGATTCAATGTTGTATCCAGTACTGCCCCTATGAACAGGAGGCGTTGAGAGGGCTGTAGGTGAGACTTGGGCACGTTCACCGAAAAGCCCAGGTCGAACAACAACTGGGTTGTCGACTGCAGATGATGCAACACAAGCTCCGGGGACTTGGCTTTGATCAACCAGTCGTCCAGGTAAGGAAATACTGCTATCCCCTTCCTTCTGAGCTCTGCCGCAACCACCGACATCACCTTCGTGAAGACTCGAGGTGCTGAAGTAAGACCAAATGGGAGGACCGCAAACTGATAGTGCTGCGATCCTACCACAAACCGGAGATACTTCCTGTGCGACTTGAGTATCGGGATATGAAAATAAGCATCCTGCAAGTCGACAGACACCATCCAATCTCCCTTGTTCAATGCCAAAAGCACCTGAGCTAGGGTCAGCATCTTGAACTTTTCCTGTTTGAGGAACCAATTCAACATCCTCAGGTCCAGGATTGGTCTCAACCGACCATCCTTCTTGGGAATCAGGAAGTACCTTGAATAACAACCTTGACCCTTTTCCTGCTCTGGAACCCACTCCACCGCGCCCTTTAAAAGGAGGACTTGAACCTCCTGTTCTAACAACAGGAGGTGTTCTTCTGAACAATAAGATGGGCGGGGCGGGATGGGGGGCGGAAACTCCCGAAAGGGAAGGGTGTAGCCTTTTCTCACAATGCTGGTAACCCAGGCGTCTGATGTGATGACCTCCCACTTGTGAAGAAAACACAGTAACCTTCCCCCTACAGGAGAGGAGTGAGTGGGAATTGGTGTAAGCCTAAGGCTGCTTCCTCTGCTGCACCCCTCCAGAGGAAGAGGAAGAGGCAGAGTGCTGCTGAGAGGCTCCCCTGGTACGGACCTTACCCCTCCCTCTAAAAGATCTATAGGCGAGAGAAGAGGTAGGCTGTTGGAATTTCCCCCGAAATGAGGAGGAGGATGAGCCACAACCAAATCCTCAAAACCTCCTAAAAAATCTGGAGGAGGTAGAAGAAGTGGCTTGTAGTCCTAACAACTTGGCCGTGGCCCTGCTCTCCTTAAACCTCTCCAAAGCCGAATCTGCTTTGGCACCAAAGAGCTTGTCCCCATCAAAAGGGAGGTCCAACAGGGTCGACTGCACATCCGAAGAGAACCCCGAGTTGCGAAGCCAAGCCTGTCTTCTCGCAACCACAGCCGTGCCCATCGCTCTTGTCACCGAGTCAGTTGTATCCAACCCAGATTGGATAACCTGGGTTGCAGCAGGTTGAGCGTCTGACACGAGATTCAACAGCCCTTGAGGAACCTCTGTATACGTAGATGTTATCTCGTCCATCAGAGCATAAATGTACCTCCCCAAAATACACGTAGCATTGGTGGACTTTAACGCTATGCTACATGACGAAAACACTTTCTTTGATTGCATATCCATCTTTTTGGAGTCCCTGTCCGCCGGCACTGATGGAAAAGATCCAGGCGCAGATCTTGTCGAACAGGAAGCCTGGACCACCAAGCTTTCAGGCGTAGGGTGTCTGGAAAAAAAAGCCAGGGTCAGTTGGTGCAGCCCGATACCTCCTGGCCACAGACCTATTGACAACCGAGGAAGATACCGGCTTCTTTCAGACCTCCAACACAGGTTCCAGCAGCGCCTCGTTAAATGGCAAAAGAGGTTCTGCTGATGTAGAGGCCGGATGTAAAACCTCAGTCAGCAGATTTTGCTTCGCCTCAGTTACCGGCAAAGGCAGTTCCAGGAAGTTAGCTGCGTTCTTTATCACAGCATGAAAAGTGGCCGCCTCTTCAGTATACTCCCCTGGAGATGACAAGTCCCACTCAGGGGAAGTATCATGGCCACTAGCTGTGTCCAGCCCATGAAGACCCTCGCCAGAGTCCTCAATTTCTCCTTCCTCCAGGACCTGCTGATACTCTTGTTCTTCCAAGAGACGGAGAGCACGTCTCCTCGAATGCAGCCTCTCCTCAATCCTC
The DNA here is from genome assembly GCF_031143425.1 of Pleurodeles waltl. Classification (NCBI taxonomy): domain Eukaryota; kingdom Metazoa; phylum Chordata; class Amphibia; order Caudata; family Salamandridae; genus Pleurodeles; species Pleurodeles waltl. Next base: position 234,213,757 of record NC_090440.1, on the reverse strand, counting down.
GGCGTCGACATGGCGTCAGCAGATGTCGAAGAACGACGCCGATCACTGGATCCGTCCGACGCCGGGTCAACAGGCGCCACAGGTAGCTTCGGCGCCGAACCAGGAGTCGGATGAAGAGAAGACTGCCTCGGAGTCGCAGAAAGCCCAGACGGCGTCACTGTCCGAAACACCGAAGCCGATGGAGCCGAAACCTCCGGAACCGAAGCCGCTGAAGCCACCGGATCCGACACCGGCGCCGAGCCCACGTTCCCCAAGGGGAGAAAGGGCATGAAGGGTGCTGGTCGCAGCGGAGCCGGAGTACCCAAACTGAAAGCCAAAGGACCCGAAGGCCCAGCCGGTGCACCAGCTGGAGCCATCTGCTGAAAGATGGAAAACATTTCATTTAAAATTGCAGTATTATCGGCTCCAGGGGCCGGAAAAGCCGGATACTGGGGTGCCTGGATCGAAGGTGACACCGACGCCGGCCTCGACGTCTGCAACGTCGGTGAGAACATTTGAGGCTGTAGCACCTCAAATACTGAAGGCGGCTGGCCCGAAGACCTGGGCGAAGTCAGCGAGGCTGGAGAAGGCAACGGCGTCGATGGATGAGGAGTGACTGTGGGACTGACCTCCCAAGTCTTCCGACGCCGAGTCGATGGCGACCTCGACCGAGACCTCTCCTTACTCGACCGGCGCCGTGATTCCCGACGGCGCCGGGAGTCTCGATGACGTCGATGAGACTTCGGCGAGGATTTTCTATGGTGCCTCTTCTCCTTTCTCTTCGACTTCGCCATAAAAAGTTTGGCCTCTCGCTCCTTCAGAGCTTTCGGATTCATGTGCTGACATGAATCACACCTGGCCACATCATGGTTGGAACTCAAACACCACAAACAGTCTGAATGTGGGTCAGTAACCGACATTTTGCCCCCACATTCTCGACAGGGCTTAAAACCAGACTTCCTCTGAGACATAGTAACCTCAGAGAAAAAACACACAGCCCAAAAAAAACTGTAACTGCCGAACAGCAACAGTAGCTCCCTCGAAGATAACCGTTTCGAATGCACGGAAAAAAGGGAACTGACGTCGGCGCGTCTGCGAGGACCTCTTATTGCCTGTATGACGTCAGACGGCGTCGCGTGGGCAAATGCGACGTCCTCGTCGAGGTGCAGAAGCTAGGAAGAAGATTTCCGTCGAATGCTGGCGCAATGGGAGTATTCATTAGGTGAGGAATCCACAGGTAGTTGTATCCATCAGAAAGAGACAAAACACTGCTACGTCTTGCTGGTCAAGCCAGGCACCCTGTATCTTCGGGGGGAGGTTGTTGTTGACAGAGTGATAGTAGAGTTAGTGCACTCAACCTGCTTGAAACTGAATCTCTCTTTCTGATATGGGCACAGGAGCAGTAGAAGAACACTGGGATGCTCCAGCACTTTTATTGGATAATAATAACTGTTGGCACAATTACTAACACTGCATTACCAAAAACCCAAACTGAGTACCATAACAATAAGTACTGTGACACTAGGGCTGGCTTCACAGAGATTCACTGTTGCAAAATACAATTAGAACTTTGGTTGTACTTATCATGTACAAGTAAGACAAACAAGGGCATTAGTTATATCAAATATAACTTTCCTGCATGCATAGGATTAAACTAAAAGGAACAAAAACAATCCAAGAAATACAAATGTCCACTCTGGGTTTAAACAGTTAGGGTGGCACAGTTTGGTTCGGATTCACTGTGTGTGTGAAAAACCCTTCAAAAGCAAATTCCTCAAACCTGAAACACAAGCATGAATGGCACAATTTAAATCCAAGAGTTATGCTATTAGAGAAAGAAAAGTCACGTAAATGCTCTTTTAAAAGGGCACTGTCACTTTTTGTAGTACTTGAGCTCAAGCAGATTTACTGAAGCACATTTAGGCAAGTAACTACAATAATAATATAGAATGTTCAGAAATGCATTTGTCTCTTCAAGATAAGCAGATGAGGTCTGAAATACACCAGCTATTCTAGGAAAGCGCGGCGCTCAAAGAACAAACTCCCTTGAGAATACTAGTCACTTAGCTGCAGTCTTTTCCGGAGTGCTGGAGGAATGCCTGGTTTTCAGCTGGTACAGGAACGAAGAAAAGAATTGCCTCAAAAGTCCTGAATACGAGGATGACAGCAAGGGCTGAACTGCCAAATCAGATGCTGAGATCAGCAAGCAAAACAAAGCCAACCAGGGAGGCATGCTTCACTCTGCTATTTATAGCCAATCAGAAAAGCAGTTGAGTTTCCACATGTGGATGAGTCACCACACCCAATTAGAAGCACATGTCTACACCACACCCAATTAGAAGCACATATCTACACCTGCTCACATTAGCAAACAAGCATTGATAAAACCAATTGTGTAACAGAGCACATTATGTTTACTTAGAAACATGAAGGTTTAACCAAGAACAGATTTATGATTTAACCCTAAGCCCTGGGGATGCTGACAGATAACGCAGGAGGCACCTTGGGGATGCCTGACAGTCAACAGGTGGGCGTAGACTGTCTACTTCTCTACCCTCTGGCCACCCAGCTCCCCCACAGCTAGGAGAGTGCCAGAACTCTAGCTTGCCCCTTTTGGGGTGATTCCCTGTTTGAATACTATTGCTGACACATGTCGCTTTAATTGGTTGGGTGGGCTGCATTCGGTCCGGTAGGGGGACTGAAGTGGGAGACGGGTGAGATTAATATTGGGTTTCTGTTTGTAATTGGTTTACATTTCTTTTTTACCCCTTGTTTTACCCTTACTCTCCCCCCTTCACTCAGAACACACACATCATTCTTGCTGCGTAGGCTTGACCTCTGCTGTGACTCGTGGCCCCACCTAATAATGTGCATGAACGGAATGATATGGCACCCTTGATGTGTGTGACGTGGAATATCTGTGGGTTGAATGATAGGCGCAAGCCCACCTTCTATTGGGTACCTGCAGCGGCATGGCACAGATATCTGCTTCTTACAAGAATTGCAACAGACAGAACACAAATTAGGTCACTTACAGACTGGTTGGATTGGAGAGAAGTACATAGCGTACTATTCGAATTATGCACAAGGATTTGCGGTGCTCCACTCCCTATGTGACAAGCATGGTTGTTATGTGATGCTCTCCAGAAAGTTTCAGGGCCATCCACTTTAACTCATCTCTATCTATGGCCCCAATGTAGACAACCCCGAGTTTTTCTCTGAAGTTTAGTGGTGGGCAGGCACCCTTCGGCCTGGGGCCACACTGTGGGGTGGGGACGTTAATGTGGTTCTAGTCCCCCAGTTAGACAGATCCAGCGCTACTAGGTAACCTCATCCCAGCACTGCTTCCTACTGCATACCATTATGACCAATTATGACCTAGTAGACTTGTGGAGAGATCACAATGGGAGCTGTAAGGAAGGTACATGAATAACACCTGCTCAATTTGTCTGGTCACGCATTGACTTTTGCTGGTCTCACGGGACGTTGCATCATGGACCAGTGAGATCGCCCATATGCCGTGCACGCTCTCTGATCATGCTCCTGTGCTACTTAAGTTCTTCCCTCCAGACTTTAGGTCTTGTGCCTTTATGTGGTGCTTTCATCTGGGGCATTACAAGACCTGATGTTTCAGGAGGAGGTCCGGGCAGCGATTGATGAGTATTTCACTCTCAAAACTAGCTCAGTTGAATCTAGCTCTACTCTCTTGGAGGCATTCAAGACAACGATCTGCAGGGTGTGCACATCTAAGCAAACTGGAGTCCTACGTGCCTTGCTCGGGGACCTGGTGCACCTAGAATCAGAAATCCGTGCTTTGGAGCTCTAATTTTTTGTGGATCAAAGTGACTCCACGCTTGCTGCTATTCATGGCAAACTTAGTGACTTTGAGGAGGCCATGCAGAGGGAGGTACATTACCTGGGGAGAAAGGCTCGGGCTTGTTGTTATGGGGAGGGCCACAGGGTGGGCAGAACGCTTGCCTCTATGTTCCGTAAGCCCTGGGCCAATGGTTATATTGTTGAGCTGAGGACCGAGAGGGACAAGGTGGTAGCCGGCACAGAGGAAGTGCAATCAGCAATTACCACTTTTTATTCTTCATTATATCAGACGACTCAGGAAACTGCTCCTCCAGATCTGGCCTCCCTTTTTTGATTCATTGCAACTGCTTTGGCACAGTGATGGACAACGCCAGTTCCTGGATGAGTCACTGATAGCAGAGGATGTCATCCTGGTTATAGGCACAATGCCGTGAGACAAGGCCCTGGGCCTGGATGGGCTTACCGCTGTATTCTATAAAACGTTTGCTCCTCTTCTGGCCCCGCACCTCCTGGCCATGCATGAGGAGTCCCTAGAGAGATGCATGTTACCTTCCCTTCCTCCATGAGGCACTCATTGTTACCATCATAAAGCCTGGTAAGGATACACAGAAATGCGACACTACATACCGTTATCCATGATTCATATGGATAGTAAAATCATAGCCACACTCACTGCCTCTAGACTTCTGCAGCTGCTGCCACGTATAGCCAGACTTGATCAATCTGGCTTTGCTCCTGGACGATCCACTCGCCACTTCTTCATACTATGGAGCCCAGTCTGGCATCGATTTTCCTAGATGCCACTACGGCACTCGATTCACTTGAATGGCCGTACCTGTTCGCTCTGCTATCCCGAATGGGCCTCAAATTTATTAAACTCATTCATCTCCTCTATACACAGCCAGTAGCCGACCTTCCTATAAATGGTATGATTATCCCCACCTTGTTGGTGTCCTGCGGCATGCATCAGGGATGGCCCCTCTCACCCATCCTGTTCATCATTGTGGCTTGGCCTTTGCACCCCAAGTGGTGCTACTCTCTATGCTCTATGCACCCAGATGAGGTCACTTTATATGTAAAACACCCCCATGACAACCTAGATACCTTTATCTTGATATTGACCAGATTTGGCAGCCTATCCAGAAGTCTTATTAACTGGGCTAAGTCGGTTATCTTCCCTCTCACGGCAACTACCCAGGAGGTGACCTCAGAATTCCCTCTACGATGGGCAACAGAACCTATTAAGTATCTCGGAGTCTGGATTAGCCGTGATTTGGATACAATGTAGTGCACCAATTATGGCCACCTGATGGACTAGCTGCAGGAGTGGGTAGAAGCCTGGAAGAAGCTCCCCCTTTCTATGGCTGGCAGACTAGCCCTGGCCAAGGTGGTCCTCCCCAAATTCCTATACTTGTTTATCAAACTCTCACTTCCATTACCACTATATTTTTGGCACCGGCTCTGTTCCCTATTGGTGGCAGTGACATGGGCCAGCAGACAACCCAGAATTGCCTGGGAAGTCCTCACACTTTCATTTGAGCAGGGTGGGCTGGCAACACAAGACATGGCCCTTTGTTACTTGAGTGTGGAAGCTCACTTCGCACAGTATTGGCTGTACCCAGTTCAGTACATGGCCCATACAGGTCCTGAGCATGACTGCGCTGCCCCTTGCCCCATTCATGTGGCAACGTTCCAAACCCGAAACATCCTAGGACTGAGATAGACATGGTGGGATGCATGGAAGGGGCATGGGATGAGTTGAGGAAATGAGCCCATATTGATGTCCTCTTTTGCCCCTTTATTCTCCTGATAGATAACCTTGCATTTCCCATCAGACAGGATGTCTGGCAGCAGTGTTCTGGATGAGTTGTAGTTTTTCAATGTTCCTGGTTGAGATGCCAGCGTAGAGGTGTTGCCGTACTCGAGCTTGCTAGTGACTAAGGCGTGGGTGACTGTCCTGTGCCAGTCTACTGGGATCCATCTGAAGATCTTGTGAAGTTTGCGAAGTGTGCGCCAGCAGGAGGTGGCGAAAGAGTTTACCTGGTGAGTCATGGATAGGGAGGAGTCGAGGATGATTCCTAACTTGCGTGTGTGCTCAGTCAGTGCCGGGGGGTGCGCTGAGGGATGTTAGCCACCAGGAGTTGTCCCAAGCTGAGGTGAGCTCAGTTTTGTCTGAGTTGAGCTTGAGACAGCTTTCTCTCATCCAGGTGGTGATGCTTCCATTCCTGAGTGGAAGTTCCTCTTGGCGGTGTCCGGGTCTCCACTGAGGGAAATGAGGAGTTGTGTGTCATCGGCATATGCCACAAGGTTCATACCGTGGCTTCTGATAGTGGCAGGGAGAGGGGCCAAGTATACGTTGAACAGTGTGGGACTCAGGATCATTGAGGGACTCTGCAGTTGACTCCTGTGAGTCTGGAAGTGTAGGGTGGGAGTCTGACCCTCTGTGTCCTCCCGGAAAGGAAGCAGTGGCTCCATTCCAGGGCTCTTCCACGGATTCCTATGTCGTGGAGTCTGGTGCGCAGAGTGCTGTAGGAGACCATGTTGAATGCTGCTGAGAGGTCGAGGAGTAAGAGTGCTGCGAGGTCTAGGAGTAATCTGATGTTGTCTGTGGCTTCCAGGAGGGCTGTCTCCGTGCTGTGGTTTCTGCAGAAGCCGGACTGGGAGCCGTCCAGGGAGTAGGCAGCCTCTATGAAATTCCGTAGTTGTGCGTTGATTGCTTTATCCAGTACTGTGGCGGGGTATGGTAGCAGCGAGATGGTCCGTAAATTCTTTAGTTCTGATGGGTCGGCCAAAGGTTTCTTCAGGAGAGGGCGTGTTTCGACATGTTTCCAGTCCTCGGGGAAGGTGCCCGTGTTCATGGAGCAGTTGATTGTGTTCCGGAGCTCGGGGGCGATGGATGCGCTGGCTCTTATGTATGTGTGGTGCGGGCAGGGCTCCGAGGGGGCTCCGGAGTGGGTGCTGTTCATGATGTTGACTGTTTCCTCTGTGGTGAGCGTGGACCAGCTGTGGATGGTCTGGGTGGGTTCTGGGGGGATGGTTCGGTCAGAGGTTATGGTATTAGGATTTTCTGGGAGGAAGCTGTTGTAGATGTCCTGGATTTTGTGGTGGAAAAAGGAGGCAAGTTTATCGCAGAGGTCCTGTGACGGGGGATGCTGGTGGCTTCGGAGGGGGATCTGTGAACTTGTTGATGACTGAGAAGAGTTCCTTAGAGTTGTGTGCAGAGGATTTGATGAGCTTCCGGAGTGCGTCCTTCCTAGCGTTCTTGATTTTTTGTCAGTGGGTGACGGTTGCGGCTCTGAATGAGGTGAGGTCTTCGCTGGTTTGGCTGTTGCTCTATTCTTTCTCCAAACGTCTGCGGGTGTGCTTTGATTCTTGGACTTTGGTGGTAAACCAGCTGGCTTTCTTAGGTACACATTTGGCCGATGTCAGACGGAGAGAGGCTAGAGTGTCGGCGCATTCGGTGATTCATGTGTTGAGATTGGATATCAGGGCATCACCAAGATGAAGACTCACCTTAGGGACAAGGTTTGGTGCCCTGACATGGATAAGTGGGTTGAGGAGAAAATGAAGAACTGCTACTCATACACCATCACAAGTGGGGACCCCCTAACAGCGCCAGTGATCACAGAGGAAACAAGCACACAACCCTGATCATCCACAGCATGGATTTTGGGAACTTTCCAGCCAACAACCACCCTCGTCATCATGGACAGTCACACAAAGTTTCCTGCAGTTGAGTTAATAAGGTTGACAGCCTTTGAATATGTCAAACCCGCACTAGAGAAACTATTTGCATTGCTTGGGCTACCAGATGAAGTCAAAACTGACAGCGGTGTACTGTTCCAAGGGCAAGAATCCCAAGAGTAGCTACATAGCCTCAACATCAAGCACAGAAGGATAACCCCCCAATGGCCTCAAGCCAACGGATAAGTAGAAAGGTTTATGAGGACACTTAACCGAGCACTCAGAATTGGTGTGGAAAAAGGTGACAACACCAAGTCCTGCCTGCATCAGTTTTTAAGAGAGTATCGTCAAACACCTCACAGCAAAGAACAGCTAGATAGAGAAAATAAAACAAGACCGTAAATGGGGCTATTTTTAAAATAATAAAAACGAAGCTGAATAAAATATATCTAGGTTAAAGAGCACAGCGGGAGGCCTAGTATGCTAAAATAACATGTATAAAACTATAGCTAAAATGGCTACACAACACCCTCCCCTTGCCGGGTAAAAGGTGGTTTAAAGCCTAATTATGTATAAAAAGCTACTAAAATTCAACCTATATATAAGAATGTCAATAATGACAAGTTAAAAAGACACTTGAGCATGTATCAGAAGGACAATTTAAAATGTTGAGTGTGGCACCAAAAAAAAAACAGAATCTCAAAAGTCAGAGTCATTTGGGTAGTTGCCAATTAAATCTGGGATAATTGAAGACAGGAAATCTTCCCCTTTGGCAGGTAGTAAAGTAGGAAGTTAATTGCCAAGGAAAATCAAGGCGCAATCGTGTTCCAAAGCATGAGCTCCAGCCAAGGCAGCAGCATTCCGCAGTGTGCCCAACAATGAGTTTAGAGCTGCATCATCCACGAAGGGCAACTCATAAGGAGCTTCCCGTAGCAAATGCACCCTCAATGCGCATGTCTGGTAATGAGCCCTCACCGAGAACATCAACAGATCAGCGCCCAGTGAAACTAAGCGCTGCGTAGAAAGACAAACTTTCAGTGCATGTTCGAACGAGCACCAGAGGCACCGAAACACGGGCTGCACACAATGCAAAACTGGTCTGAATGACAGAGACCAGTCACACTCCAGGAATGATGCTCCAAAGTACTGCATCATGTGTTCACAACACAGCTGCGCTGGTGGAAGCGCTTTCAGTCCTCCTTGTTGTGACAGGACAGCCACTGCGCAGAAAAAGTAGTAATAGCAAAATGCCACCTATTATAGCCAAAGTTATCAGAAATCCCCCAAAAATACTGGATAATATTGAGTGGATGGCTGAAGGTATTAAGCTTAATTTAGAGGAGACGGTGTGAACGAAACCAGAACCAACAGCCTTAAAGAAATGTGCGATTCCAGTAGTACTGGATGCATTAAATATTCATCCCACAAGCTCACCAAAGTGTCTCGGAAAGTTAGTACTTAAAAGGGTACTGTATCTCTGCTGATGACCTTGCAACCTGAAGCACACAGGTCTCACGTGCAGATGTGAGCGCCACATATTTTTGAAACAATAAAAACTTGAGTCTGCTCAACCTGTCAAAATTCACATTTGAAGTAGCAATATGGGGCCAAACCTCAACTACTTACCTCTGTTGTGTAGGAAGAAAAAGTACGTTCCCGCAGCATGTAACAATCTTAGAGACCAAAAAGACAAACTATTCTGGCTCGCATCCCACAACAGTTCTCACTATTGAGGAGGACATAGCTGCCATTGGAGAGCACCTGGAACGCAGGTCTTTTATGCTACTGAGACATTTATACGAGAAGGGTAACTCCCACACGTCATGGATGTAACTATCTCCTAAACTTTCATATCTGCCCACTGTTCTAAGCAGGACGTGAACTGAAGTGTTGAAATAGGCAGATTAATGATCCCGTGTATTAACCACTCAGCAGATGGTATTTCGGCCACAGTAAAAGGCAACTTTTCTAATTTTTCAATATTTAACATGACATAAGTTGCTTCTTTCTTAGCCATTAGCTGTTGTTGTTGTGTTAAATTAAATGTAGAAAATATGTCCCTTGCGCTAACATATTGCCAGGGAACGCAACCCGCCTTCTGTGTTTGTAGTGTCCAACCTAACTGCATAATGGACCTTAGTTGACTCTGTCCATGTTGTAAAGAAGACATGTCACTTTGTATTATGTCTATAGCAGAAGAACCTATGTTGTTTAAGGTGTATATCCAGTCGGACAGGGTATTAATCCCATTATCTACAACAGCTAATGCCTTCTGTGAGTTTTCCTGATCTATTTGCCTTAACCGGGCAGCAGCTTCTTTTTGAGGAAGCTTCCAAGACTGCATATAAGAAGCACTTTTCTGCATTGTTTCCTGGGGCCTAACAGGAAATCCTGTAAATCAGTGTTATTAGATAGGAGACTGAGGTGTTCTCTAACAGCATCTAGTGAGGAACCATTGCTGGCATAGTTTCCCTACAATGTATGTTGTTACTATACCTGCATGTTCAGATGACACATAGCGAGGGTCTGGCCTACTTGTTCTAAAACCCCCAGTGGAGTTTATAAAACGGTTATGACACCCGTTGGTATCTACTGGCCACAATAACCACCTACCAGGACAAGAAATTTAACCATTAAATGAACCTTTTTGGGCCCATTCATCGAGCTGATCTTCAGTTGCATTTATATATTTTTGCTACTTGTAAAATTTTGCAGGGGCAGGGATACTAGGCGCATTCAATTCCTTAATTTTTGCTAAGCCTAAACAGCTTGTCTGTTGTACAGTTTCATTTAAAAATATAATTTGAACAGGTATCGGGCATGCTCTAAATAAAGCTTCCTTCCCCCTTATTTGCCAATTTTTTGTTCCCCACACACTTTTTAAGTCAATCAACTTTAGCCAATATTCATAGCCTTCTATAGCCAACCGGGAAACAAAGGAATCCGAATAGATGAATTTTGTATCTGTCAATAATATATGTACATTTTCCATCAATGACAATTTGAAATAATATGACTCAGTATTTTTTAAATTGTGCCCAGAAAAATATGCAATTTTTTCAGACTATGTTTTAGAACTCCCTTGTGGTGGAGTTGGACAATGTTCCCATTGTGTGTAATTAAAAATAGTCTTTGGGGTACTTGCTCTGTGAATGAAATGGTGTCCATAATAATTATAGCAAAACATGTCACCACAATTCTCTTTGGATTCATATGCATCCTCACTTTCAAATACAGTAAAATACTGCAATTCAGTCATCATAGAATCAACTGTTTTCACATCGAAGTCATCAGAAACAACTCCGGGTATTATTACATTGTTCAAAGAAAGTTTAAACACATATGGTATGTGGACAACCTCTGTGGGGCCATATGTATCAAATGTGACTTTATCCCAAACAATCCCTTCAGGAATTGGTATAGCGGAAATGTTCACGAAAGACAAGTCTCTGCGGACCTTGTGAGAAGATAAATGGGGTTTTAAGACCTCATCCACCAGTTCAACTGTTGATCTTTCAGGAAGGTAATGACCATGTATTAGTAGAAAGAAAGTAATAACAAAGTCAATCCTAAGGAGGAAAGCTAATATAGTCAATGAAAGCCACAGATAGTTCCATGAGAAAATAAAGGCCCTGATTCCTACTTTGGCGGGCGGCGACGAACCGCCAGAAGACCGTATCGCGGTCAAAAGACCGCGGCGGTCATTCTGACTTTCCCGCTGGGCTGGTGGGCGACCGCCAAAAGGCCGCCCGCCCGCCCAGCGGGAAAGCACCAGCAACGAGGAAGCCGGCTCCGAATGGAGCCGGCGGAGTTGCTGGTGTGCGACGGGTGCAGTTGCACCCGTCGCGATTTTCAGTGTCTGCCAAGCAGACACTGAAAATCATGCTGGGGCCCTGTTAGGGGGCCCCTGCAGTGCCCATGCCAGTGGCATGGGCACTGCAGGGGCCCCCAGGGGCCCCACGACACCCGTTCCCGCCAGCCTGGTTCTGGAGGTGAAAACCGCCAGAACCAGGCTGGCGGGAAGGGGGTCGGAATTCCCATGGCGGCGCTGCTTGCAGCGCCACCGTGGAGGATTCACAGGGGCAGCGGGAAACCGGCGGGAAACCGCCGGCTTCCCTTTTCTGACCGCGGCGGTAGAATTGCCCCAGAAGCACCGCCAGCCTGTTGGCGGTGCTTCCTCCGTCCCCTACCCTGGCGGTCTCGGACCGCCAGGGTAGGAATCACCCCCAAAGTAATTTGTTTCAAGCTGGTTTACAAGGTTACATATTTTTGGCAGTTGAGATGTAGAAGAGGCAAATGAATCCAAAAAGGTGTCATTGATGGTCGGCAAAATATCCAGTAGCAGTTTTTTCAAAAGCTGGAGCCGTATTTGTAGGATGAGAACTGGTAGGGGTCTCCCGCGGTAGTTCCCTCTAAATGATGCAGTGTAGACGTTGTGTCAAATCGATCAGTGATTTCTGTATTGTTTGTTGTAACAGATGTTAGTGGAACCAATGCAAGATCATTTTCAACCCTCCCCAAGCTTGGAGAGGTGTCATTGTTGCTGCTCAAGACTTGTAGAGGGAAATATCGGCCAGTAGTGAGAGGGATTCTGGAACTACTGGCTGCTCCTCTTGGTCTGCTGTGCAGGATCAGCTACATGGTGTAACTTGACATTATCAATAGATAAAAAGCGATTTTATTTAGCGCCAGGCAACGGTGGTAGAATGACAGTTCTGGTACTGTGTATTCCCAGGACTGGGAATGATGCACGATAAGAAGGACCGAACTCCTTTTTCACAGCAAATTTTACACGTACTAGATCCCCAACCTTTGGAATCCAGCCGGTAGATGTTATTGGTACATCTTTATCCCTACGGAGGCAGCACTGGCAGAAGCGTTGTAGTCTCCGAACTGTTGTAATTCCTGCAAGACAGTGACACATTCATTTATGTCAAAAGGTGTTTCTGCCGCCTCCACGCCAGGACCATCAAGATCTGGAACATACATTCATGTTCCAAATAGGCACTCGTATGAAGTACGACCCCGACTTGCAAATCTTTAATAACAGTCTGAACATTGTGGCCACACCCATAGAAATCTGGAGCAAGAGTCGACAGCGACTAAGATGTATTTGTATGCACTGTCTGGTGTTAGGGGACCACAATGTTTCAAGTACACACATTGTAAAGGTTTGTTGGAAATTAAGAGGGGTGTCTGCAGTGGGTGTTTGACGATGGAGCCCTTAATTTGTTGGCAGATGTCACAACAAAGGACATACTGCTTGGTCTGTTTGTATAGACCTGGCCACCAATAACGTGCTTGCAATAATGATATTGTAGCCGCCACACCAGCATGAGCAGAACCAACCCCCTCGTGCGTTGCTTTAATCAACTCTGGTCTTAGGTCTTTATTGGGAATTACTCAAACTCCCACGCCTGGTATTTTTACTTCTGCATCAAGGAAGCCTCCCAGTCGGTAGGAATATTTAGCTGGAAATGCTTTTGGAAAGGGCGTGCCTTCAGCCGTGGCTTTCACGGTAGCCCATATGTCATCGTCCAGTTTCGTTCTAGAACAAGTTACTGCAGCAAGAGCAGCTGTGGCTACTGCTGATTTGGCTGCTTCATCAGCCAGTGTATTCCCAGCAACATGTATTCCAACTTGCTGGTGTACAAGTGTATGTACAACATGGACGTTTGGTAGTGTTTCCTGCGGATCCGCTACTTTCCCCCACAGAGGTCTGTGTTTGATGGTGTTACCTTTGGAATCTCTGTACCCATTCTGGCGCCAGAAATGCAGATATTCATTGAAGGACTGGACACAATAGTACGAATCACAAACAATCAGTGTTAGCTGTGCAAGGTCTGTATGTTCCTTGCCATTACCAGAGCCTTTAGCGCTGCCAGTTGTGCAGTGCAATCCCCTAGGGTTTGCATGAATGTATGTTGTGGATAAAACTTATTAACCTCCATTTAACCGCATATGACTGCGCAAGCAGCTGAGTATTGATGCTTTGTGCCTATTGCAGGTTGTTCTGAGCCATCCGCGTACATGACTGATATTGATCAATAGGTAATGTATTTGCCGGAACTGGGTATTCTAGTTCATATTGCAAAATTTCTTGTGTTTGAAGTTTGGGGTCAAAAATGTAGTCGACATCAGTGGCTGTCAAAGACATGGACCATTGAATCCAACGTGGATGTAATGCTTTAGAGTTTGGACCGCTGGCTTTGGCAACAGCCTCAAGGGCTGGATTTAGAGACACGACAATAATGCGTTTCCCCTGGGCCTGTGGTCTTTCTTTAATGACAGCCATCTACACAGCAGTGAGAATCTTCTCAGTGGGAGCAAAGCGTTTTTCTGCTGTAGAGTACAAATGTGATTTGAATGCAATTGGGACTGTCTCACCCTCATTGAAAGTTACATAGGTGAAACAAATGGCACCATCAATTACTCTGATGAACAGATGGTTTTTTTGTCCCTTGTGTGTAAGTGTTGTGCTGCAAGCATGTCTGTTTGCAAAGCTCTGAGAATGCATGTGTGTTCGCCTGTCCAGAATTTACTGGAAAATTCAGGACGTATTAAGTCATATAAAGGTTTTATGCATGATGCGTAACCTGGAATGTAAGTTCTGCCAAAATTTAGGAAATCCAATAAGGACTGAAGTATTTTCAGTGGTATTTGGGGGTTGTAACTGTGCACATTTTTCTAAGAATTATGGCGCTTGGCTCTTTCCTTCACTTGATAACTCGTATCCCACAAATAGGAAGGTAAGGAAGGCTATTTTAATTTAATTTTTTTATTGAATTTATAGACGAATTCAGCAAATCCTACAACAATGCGGGCTACCCATCTTAGGTGTTGCAGTAATTCATCTTCCGTGAGATAAATATCATCTACATAGGACAATGCTTCAGGGTCAATGTCGTGCAGTATTGAAGTCACACGAGCCGCGAACAGTCCTGGACTGTTCTTGTAGCCCTGCGGTAAAAAAAAAAAAATTCTGGGAGGCTAGTGCGCTGAAACTTGTTAGGTCTGTACTCTCGGGTGCTATATTTTGGCAGAAAAAAACATTGGAAATGTCCAGTATTGTTTTGTATTTTTTGCGCACTATGTTGTTCATAAGTGCTGTACTGTGTGAGTTTTGTATAGCATATGTGTTTGTATGACTGTTTAAATGTCTGTAGTCTAAGATTATTCTATACAAATGGTCCGGTTTAGCTACTGGGAAAAAAGGATTATTCATTAGTGAGACACAGAGTTCGGTTATGCCCTGGTACTCTAGTTGTATGAGGATTTCCCTCACAGGTGCTTTAGCATCATGTTTTATAGGATATTGGGGTTGAGACTGATTTTTTTATTGGAATTACATGATAGGAGGAATCGTTATCCCACCCAACATAGTTGCAATATAACGCGGTGCCTGCGCCAATGCCCAATCGATGCCGTAGGATTCTGCGAGCTCATCGGGAACAAGGGGAGAGAAAGAAGGTTTGATAACATCTTCCCCATATGGGTAAGTACGGACAAATTCAGGTGGCCAATCCCTTTCGGCCAGTAGAATATCATATATATAAGCAGAGCGTTCCCAAAAGATTGTGTCGGTTGTGCATTCAATGTCTCCTTCTAACTGTAATGTTACTTTGTACACCCTTTAAGGCGTGGAGACTCGCATGTCAACTTGTAAGAAGTCATCAGTTGCTTTCACCTCCAGATGCTCTTGAAGATTCCGGCGAACTATTGTGACCTCTGCCACGTTGTCTAACAGCGCTAGTGCCCACTTTGTGTTCTTCAATAGAGCCCTCTTCTTGAGTGGCATGACGAATCGCAACTGCTGCCACTTTCTTCTTTTTCAATTGGGGTTTTTGTTGGGGAAGTTTCTATTATTTTTTAAGAGAAACTTCTGAAGAGCGTTGTGATTCCTGTCTTGGTTTCACGTACTCAGTTCTTCGCTCTGACCGCCCACCTGTGTTTTTCCAGCGAGTTCTGAAAGGAACGAGATTGGCGTGTATCAGTATACTGATATCTGTCAGGCGCTTTTATATTATCTCTATTTCTGAGATTATATCTGTTTTGTGGGATCTCCGTATGCGGAGATTCTCCCGTTTCTTTTTTAGGTGTTTGTTGTTTTCTATCCCAGTGTTTTTTAGATCCCTCAGGATTGGTAGAATCTTTATTAAATTTTCCCTGAAAATGTGGTTTTGGGGGTCCGGCCCCCAGACTATCTTGACCAATACTAAGAGTGTGTCTCCGCGATAACCTTAAGCAGTTCATGTTCTTGATCCTGAGGAGGAACATCCTGGAGCAGGTGCAACTGCTTCCCCCTTAAGGTTACTTAATATGATTGAAGATACCGTGCCAAAATTGCCCATAAGTTGCATCTCCAAGTCCAGGGCCGGGGCAGGCCCTTATTCATCTTGAATTAGTTTCAACACTTCCGGTAAATTGGCAGGTGTCGGTGTACAGTGTGTGATAGTATAGAGCGTGGCAAATACCTTGCCTCATCTATTGCAGTTATCTACTGTGGGAATCGTCCCAAATGGCAAGCACATAATTAATATTCTATGCTTATCCTGAGGTCCCGTATGGGGAAATACTGCTTCCAGTGCATCTATTTTTTGAGCTAACCAAAACGGAATCTCTTCTTGTTTGGCGGGTACTTTATCCATGATCGAATGTACAGTCGCAGGATTAATGCCTGGCATTATTGCATGTGGTTGCCCCTGGGCAGCAAGTGCTGGGTTTGTATTTAATGTTTGCATTATAGACTGTACTAATCATCTGTATATTGCCGTAAGCTCAGCATATAAGCGACGACCTTCAGCTACTGTCAAGGTTGCTGCAGCAGGGTGCTGTGTATATGTGGCCAATAAAGGCAAGCTACGACCATCATTACTTAGAGGACCTAACCTAACATGTAGAATTGTATGGGGTTGGGCGCAATAAAGCCAATTATTATGTTCTTGATAAGACAGAGGTATTTCTGCATATGCTCTATATTGTTCAGGTATATTTGCAGGTGTAGAGTGATGAAATGTATTTGTGTTCCCATCAGCTGCTGGAAATGTGATCCAAGAATAAAAAATGTCTGTTCTGTAGGCTGGATGAGCCTCAACCACAAACGTAAGTGGACCCCCCCTTACTGCAATAAATGTGCAGTAAGGGGTGGTCACATATTGACTGCAATTGCTACCTGTTGCGGGTTTGCCATAATGAACGGTAATTTTGTTCAGAGATAAGCACACCAAATGGGGATTAACCTTTTAGAGTTCAAGCTTGAACGATCTACAGCGTTAGTTAGGTACTCCCTACTTAGCTGAGGAGGAAAATCCTCAATACCACAGACGTCTCTGTATATAGTACTGAGGTGTCTTTGCATGTAGTGAGACAGAGATACTCAGGAGGACCCGAAAATGAGTGCCTGATCAAACGCGGGCGGCGCCATGTCGCGTATGCTCTCATTGTCCTAATGAGACTACTGGATTCAGGCAGCAGAATCACTTGCACTGTAGGGGACTGAGTCTGAACCCACTACAGGTGACACCTGTTGGCCTAATCCAGGATTTGTTCCGGCTAACTAGCAGTGCCTCATCTCTACCCAAGAGCAGGGATGATTGGTCAACCGAGCGCATGACACAATTGACTCCTCTGGGAAAACGTGGTCACTCAGATCTCATCCGTTTCTCTCAGTTTCATTAGTCTCACATATGCAAGGACAATCAGAGGCAGAACATAGTTCAATAAGGTTTTATTGAAGTAACCATCTTAGATTTTAAAAAAGCATGGATTACAATAACTAAGACGATAAAGCATGACAGGATTAAAATTGTGACACGGAGAGTAAAGCATAAAAATAACGCTACCATATTGTCACTACGATCGTTAAGAGTAGTCCTACCTAGGCTATGTTAGAGCACAGCATGTTAAGCCCTAATTCTGCCCTCATGTTCCCCTGGGAAGACATCATCCCTCATACCTGAGCAAGAGTAATATCTAGCTCTAACACGACGGCCGTCACTGTTCCGCCTGCGGGATTATGACCCCACCTGCCACCATGGTTTTCGTGGTTTTCTTAACGCCATGAAAACCATTGCGGTAGGAACTATCATTGACAAGGAACTCCTTCCCTGTCACTAATAGGGGTCTCCCCGCCTCCAGTTAGCCCCCTCAACCCCCCTACCTCAACATAGCTCCCCCCACCCCTCCTCTACATTCACGCCCACCCTTCACACACACACACATACGCATACACACACCCATTCCCACATGCATCCACGCATGCATACATCCATTCACACACACATCCACACACACTTTCATACATACACGCAGACATGCATTCACAGAACACAACATACACACACTCACACCTCCATACATGCACACACGCATTCAACACACAACACACATCCACAACCACGCACACACAAATATTCACACACCCCCACACACACACACAACACCCCACATCCCCCACCCCCCTCCCCTGTCGGAGACCGGACTTACCTGTGGTCAGGGGGTCCTCCGGCAGGAGACGGGGCGGGGCGCTGCTGCCATCAGCAGCGCCTGCCAGCAGAACACCACCAGGCCATATTATTTCTCATAATACGGCTGGCGGAGGTCTCCTGGCGTGGCGCTGCTGGTGGCAGCAGTGCCACCTTATCGCTATCCACCGGCATGGCCACAGCCGGATTTCCGCTATTCTTCTGGTGGAAATCCGGCTGTGGTCATAATACGACGGACGGCTGGTAGCCGTGGTGACGGTCTTTTGGCGGCCGTCGCCACGGCAGTAGGCGGTTTTTAACACCAGTATCAAAATGAGGGCCTTAATGTATTGTGGAGCAGCTGATCTTAGCCAGGTTTCAACAGCGCCCAGTAGTTTCCTGCACAACTAGTTGCAGATGGCGAATCATTTAATTGCACAGATGCATACTGTTAGACCTGACAGCCTTAGGGTAGTCACCCCTAACTTTTTGCCTGCCTCCCTCCACTCTTTGGATACTGTTTTTGCTGGTTTTTAGACTCTGCGCACTTTACCACTGCTAACCAGTGCTAAAGTGCATATGCTCTCTCCCTTTAAACATGGTAACTTTGGATCATACCTGATTGAACTATTTAATCTACTTATAAGACCCTAGTAATGTGCACTACAGGTGCCTAGGGCCTGTAGATTAAATGCTACTAGTGGATCTGCAGCACTGATTGTGCCACCCACTCAAGTAGCCCCCTTACCCTTGTCTCATGCTTGCCATTGCAAGACCTGAGTGTGCAGTTTCACTGCCACCCCGACTTGGCATTTAAAAGTACTTGCCAAGCCTAGAACTCCCCTTTTTCTACATATAAGTCACCCCTAATGTGTGCCCTAGGTAACCCCTAGAGCAGGGTGCTGTGTAGGTAAAAGGCAGGACATGTACCTATGTAGTTATATGTCCTGGTAGTGTAAAACTCCTAAATTCGTTTTTACACTACTGTGAGGCCTGCTCCCTTCATAGGCTAACATTGGGGCTGCCCTCATACACTGTTGAAGTGGCAGCTGCTGATCTGAAAGGAGCAGGAAGGTCATATTTAGTATGGCCAGAATGGTAATACAAAATCCTGCTGACTGGTGAAGTCGGATTTAATATTACTATTCTAGAAATGCCACTTTTAGAAAGTGAGCATTTCTTTGCACTTAAATCTTTCTGTGCCTTACAATCCACGTCTGGCTGGGCTTGGTTGACAGCTCCTGGTGCATTCACTCAGACACACCCCAAACACAGGGTACTCAGCCTCACTTGCATACATCTGCATTTTGAATGGGTCTTCCTGGGCTGGGAGGGTGGAGGGCCTGCTCTCACACAAAGGACTGCCACACCCCCTACTGGGACCCTGGCAGACAGGATTGAACTGAAAGGGGACCTGGTGCACTTCTTAGCCACTCTTTGAAGTCTCCCCCACTTCAAAGGCACATTTGGGTATAAAACAGGGCCTCTGCCCTACCTCATCAGACACTTGCTGGAGAAGGAACCTGAACCAGAAACTACATCCTGCCAAGAAGAACTGCCTGGCTGCTCAAAGGACTCACCTGTCTGCTTTCTACAAAGGACTGCTGCCTTGCTGTTGCCCTGCTGCCTTGCTGAACTCTTGTCTGGCTGTGAAAGTGCTCTCCAAGGGCTTGGATAGAGCTTGCCTCCTGTTCCCTGAAGTCTCAGGACCAAAAAGACTTCCCTTTTTCACTTGGACGCTCCGTGCGCCGAAGATTTCGACACACAGCTTGTTCTGTGGCGAGAAAAACGCCGCACACCGACGCTGATCGACGCGACGCTCTTGGGACGACCGAAAATCCGACGCACGGCTTCACAAGGACAACGCCGCCCGACCTCTAGAGGAGAAATCGACGCGACGCCTGCCGTGAGATCGTAATTTCGACGCGCAGCCCTGCAGACCGACGCGCAGCCGGAGAACAAGCAAGAAAGTCCACGCACAGACCCGGGACATCTGGTAATCCCCGCGATCCACAGAAAGAGACTGTCCGCGCGCCGGAAAACAACACACGACTTCCCCGCGTGGAAAATAACGACGCGAGTCCGTGTGTGCTGGGGAGAAATCGACGCACACACCCTTTTTCCACGCACCTCTTCCTTTGTGGCCCTCTGAGGAGATTTTTCCACTCCAAACCAGGTACTTGTGCTTGAAAGAGACTTTGTTTATATTCTAAAGACTTAAGACACTTTATATCACTTTTCAGTGATATCTCTACAATTTCCCATTGCAACTTTATTCTTTTTGACCTACAATTATCCTGATAAATATTATATATATTTTTCTAAACACTGTGTGGTGTATTTTTGTGGTGCTATATGGTGGTATTGTATGATTTATTGCACAAATACTTTACACATTGCCTTCTAAGTTAAGCCTGACTGCTCGTGCCAAGCTACCAGAGGGTGGGCACAGGATAATCTTGGATTGTATGTGACTTACCCTGACTAGAGTGAGGGCTTTTGCTTGGACAGGGGGTAACCTGACTGCCAACCAAAAACCCCATTTCTAACACATGCATGCCAACTTTACAAATTTAGGTAGTAGGCTTTCACTTTTTAGGCAGCCCCGCTTCCAGTCTTCCTAAGTTATCCTATTTTTTTCATGAGGTTAGCCCGCGCGCTTTGAAAAAAATATAAATGGCACACGCATGTCAGAAAGAGACTGCCAGTCCAGAAAGAGGTTGTCTGGCTTGTGGGATAACTGACCAGCAATTTAGATGGCCACTCTCAGCCAATGAAATTAAAAATAAAAAAAATAAAAAACGCTCAGGTCCATATTTATACTTTTTTAGCGCCACATTTGCGCCACTCTGACGCAAAAGCGACACAAACTTCATCTAGTTAATTGATGCACTTAACTATAGAGTTCAGAGTGGATAAGAAAGTTGAAAGAAGACCTGTCAGTTATAACCCCCCTAATTTGCCCTGGATCTCGGATTTATGGAAGAACATGCAGTGGGGTGCAGATGGACGTCCTCATTCCAGTATTAAGCAAACAGCCCTTTACACTCTCCAAATCCATTGCCTAGGCTGCCAGTTTTCAAGGCTTGAGACTAGGAAGGCTGTGTAGCAATTCTGCTGGGGTTCACCGTGCCTGCGCCCAGTAATGCCTAGGACTGGACAGAAGAACATTTATGTTTTACTTCACGATTTCTGGGAGAACAGAGTCTGGTTGCTTAGAGTCTCTCTAAGCTGCTAATAATAAGGGCTTGAACACAAAAGCAATCCCTAAACACACCTCACTTTATACACAATATTCTCCTCAGTGGCCTTTCAGAGCTTCAAGTGGCAGCACTCACTGTTGGAAAGTGTGCAAGGGAAGCCCATGAGCTCTTGGCTCTTCTGAGGCCCAGCTCCCAGTTGTCCACCCTATGGGCCTCACAAGC
Source organism: Pleurodeles waltl (assembly GCF_031143425.1). NCBI lineage: Eukaryota > Metazoa > Chordata > Amphibia > Caudata > Salamandridae > Pleurodeles > Pleurodeles waltl. Next base: position 234,192,390 of record NC_090440.1, on the reverse strand, counting down.
ACAAACAGCAGTGGAACAGTGATCTTTGGCAGGGCTGGGAAACCTCGTTCTTCACTCCCTGTTAAATCGGGTAGTTTAAAGCACCTGACAGCAGCAAAGAAGGTGACTTGTACAGCTAGTAAAGATTTACTGTGTGCACAATTTCGTTCAATTAGGTCGTTAATAGTTTTTCAGCAAGAAACAGAACTTCATGATTTTTATCAAAGGCTTCCGAGATTTAGTTAATTCTGCCCTTTCTACTGTATAGCACAACATCATTCAATGCTGAACACTATCCATGCTGTGACTTTTCCGAGACCTTGCGTCATCTGCAATTTCAAGACAGCCAGGTCTTAAAAACATTGCTTGCTTTATTGTGTGACTATTTTTTGTGCATTCAGTCATTGGGTAATCATTGGGTATTTCAAAAAGACCCCTGCATTCCACTTTTGATCCATTACTGTAATTGTGATATACTGTGTCTTGCCTACCCTTACCACTTTATGCAGACCTTTGGATTTACTTGTTATATTAATGCTGATATATCTAGATATAGGTGGTCAGAAAGTTGCGCCATAGCAGTACAGCTCACGTGGAAAACCTATAAAGCTACTGATGTAGAGCCCAATCACCAAGGATTCACATGGATTGCCGATCAGACTAAAGAAGTAGTGATTTTTCAACAAGAATCAAGTGCTGGGGATGGTAAAGATGCTAATAGAGCGCTCTGGCAGCAGTGGTGAAATAGAAAGGGTGGTAAGACTATTGACTTAGTGCCCCAGTACCAGAGTTTCATAAAGAGAGCTGATAAAGTTGGTAAACAAATGTCTTGCCATCCGGGTTCATGTGTAAGTAATACGAAAGTTAACGAGATGGTGCTTTGGAAGTGGGATTGGATTTATGAGAACAGTGTGGGTGTAAAGCTATACAGTTAGTTTCTTTTCACAAGAGTTTGGGCCTGATTTAGAATTTGGCAGATGGGCTTACTCCATCAGAAACATGACGGATATCCCGTCTGCTGTATTACAATCCCATGATATCCTATGGGAAATGGCAAAGCAGCGGACATGATATCCGTCATGTTTGTGAGGGAGTAACCCTTCCGTCAAACTCTAAATCAGGCCCTTTGTGTGCAGAGCTGGTAAGGTTATTGATGTAGACTTCTTACATTAGGGTTCATCCGAACAGTACTGCGACAGTCCTCTGACAGTGAGGGTCAGGTGTAGAGTGTGAAAGAAAAGTTATTTGGGTGGCCTCCTTTAGTAGGGTGCATGTGTAGAGCTGGAAAGGCTAAGAAAGCACTGCCCTTGCAACACTCATGTTAATGTTCTTTACCTAGTGTCTACGTGGCTGAAGCAGCTTTGTAAACAAAAGAGCGTGTACACAAGTGCACATGTGAAGAGTGTGATAGGGCTACAGAGGTAGCCCCTTTGCACTGGAGCTCCTGTGGAAGTCCTGGCATTGATGTAATAGCTCAGCACCAGGACGAGCCTGGAGAGCATCGTGAGGGTATAGGATTGCCTAAGTACTAGGGTGTATGCGGTAAGTTGCACGCCAGCAGCACAGCTCCTGTGGAAAGTTAGTAAAGTTATTGAGGTTTTCCTCGAGCTTGGAGAATTCAGATGTGAGCTGGTATGGCTACTTAGAGCACTTTCACCAGGGTTCACCTCAAGAGAATGATACGATTTTTTGCTGACCCAACAGCTGGGCTCATGTGGAATTTGTGGTGTGCCCGGGCACCCTACAGAGATCTGGTAAGGTCACTGAGATGGTGACAGTGCATCTGCACTCACAGGCCAAAGGTTTCAGGTAAGGTTGCTGAGGTAGCGCCCTGACACTGGGATTCGTGGCGCAGCGCCATAACTCCAGGAGCCCAGTGACGATCAGTTTCGGTAAGGTTACAAGTATCCCCCTAGCAGTGGTGCCCTCGGTGGAGCACATTAGGTCACACACTGCGGCTGCACGTGCCCAGCAGGTCTTCTGCTAAGAGCACTTCCGGGGAGAACGTGAACAGAGGCTGGCATCACTCCACTAATTAGAAGCCGGCGAGGCCGCCGGTCCAGGCAGCATCACCATCTGGCAGCTGGCCGGCGCGAGAGGATTGACTCCAGAGCTCGCGGCGCAATCCCCAGGGCTAATTGTTTTTCTTAAACTAACAGACTCCTTTAAAGTTAAAGCTGTTTCTCATCGTTGTTTCTGTATAAATGGATTACGCGCCACAGATTGATCTACTCAGTAATTGCCATAATTTAGAGGATAACCTAAAACTCCGAATGAAAGGCTTGGGCAGGGATTACTCAGCAGGCTGCGGCGCCTGCACTTTGCATGATGGGTCTGTAAACGGAGGCCAATCACAAGTGGAGCACCACTGCCCACACAATAACACTATGAGCTGAAACACGCCACCCACCTTCGATACAACAGGATGGATAAAGACAGACCTCTGATGATGCAACAAAGCCTGGGTATGCAACTAATCTACCAGTTGGACACCAGCAGCAGCCGTCTCCTGTATCTAACACAACAATTACATTATTGTAAAGCACTCACTGTAAGTGTAGGTTGTCATGTACAGATTGCTACAAATTAGAACGACGCTTGTGGAAAAACATTTATAACCTACTAAAGACATCTTAATTTAAAATGACTATTTGTTTACTTAACAGAACTACGGTATACATTACAGCACACCAAAGAGCCCCTATAGAGCCTGAACGCAGGTCAAACTTCTACCTATGGCAGTGCTAGACAAAGGACTGTAAATGGAAGCACAGTTATCAATGAATTGCTCATTAAGTTCCCCAGTTTTCATTTGTATTGCTTTCTACAGATAACTACAGGCATGACGCCATATGTTTCCATGCCTGTATTCATGTATACACTTGGGCCCATATTTATACTTTTTGACGCAAAACTGCGCTAACGCAGTTTTGCGTCAAAAAAATTAGCGCCGGCTAACGCCATTCTGAAGCGCCATGCGGGCGCCGTATTTATTGAATGACGTTAGCCGCCGGCGCCGGCTGGTGTGCGTTAAAAAAAACGACGTACACCAGGCAGCGCCGGCGTAGGGGAAAATGGAGCTTGGGCGCCAAAAAATGGGGCAAGTCAGACTGAGGCAAATTTTGCGCCGCAACCCGATTTGCGCCATTTTTTTGGACTCCCAACCCCCATAGAAATGACTCCTGTCTTAGCAAAGACAGGAGTCATGCCCCCTTGCCCAATGGCCATGCCCAGGGGACTTATGTCCCCTGGGCATGGTCATTGGGCATAGTGGCATGTAGGGGGGCACAAATCAGGCCCCCCTATGCCACCCAAAAAAAAAAAAAAATTATACTTACCTGAACTTACCTGAGGTTTCCAGGGATGGGTCCCTCCATCCTTAGGTGTCCTCCTGGGGTGGGCAAGGGTGACAGGGGGTGTCCCTGGGGGCATGGGAGGGCACCTCTGGGCTCCTTCCGAGCCCACAGGTCCCTTAACACCTGCCTTTTGCAGGCGCTAAAAAACGGCGCAAAAGCGGCCGTACGTCATTTTTTTTGACCCGCCCACTCCCGGCCATGAATTTTGCCCGGGAGTATAAATCCGACGCACATGCCTCGGAGTCAATTTTTTAGACGGGAACGCCTACCTTGCATATAATTAACGCAAAGTAGGTGTCCACGCTAAAAAATGACGCAAACTCCATGGACTTTGGCGCTAGACGCGTCTAACGCCAAAGTATAAATATGGAGTTAGTTTTGCGTCAAAATTGCGTAAAAAAAAACGACGCAATTCCGGCGCAAACGGAGTATAAATATGCCCCTTGGTGGCAATCATGACTGCCTTGCCAACGCATCGGCAGATCGACAAGCAGGTGAGCTAAAAAGGAAGGGGTGGCAAGGGAGTGTCCTAATGATGTTTAAATAGCTGCAAATGTGACGTTTGTCCTATAAGCACATATTCCCATATGAAGTGATTTGATGTCCAGTAATTTAAATGGCGACTTATAGCACTAATACAACTCCTTCACCCAGGCTTCCACTATGAGCGTGCTTTTGTCTATTAAATAAATGCTGCAAAATTACTAGGTAAATATACCGTTTTTTCTCCATAAAACACATGAAAGGTTAAACAGAAAAAGAGTTGAAAAAATAAATATGGATAAACACAAACCGAACAGAAATAAATAATTATCATAAAAAATTGGGAGTGCTAACAATAATAAAAAGTAATAACATAAGGTATATGACCATTCAGGGCATCTGAGAAAGGGACAATGATCCCTATTCTTCAAGGCTAAAAACTCAAGAGATAATTACACTGAAAAATGTAGAAAATGGTGGCGGTGACTGACCCCAGTTTAGCATGTACACATCAGCATTATGCAGAGGTGGTTGTGTGTAAAATGTGGTGAAGGGACCCCGAGGTTTGCACGACTAGCATTGTGACTGCCCATTTGCCTGCTCTGAGCATTCAGTTAGACCACATATATCTACTTACTCATCTGACCAACTGGTGTTAACTCTGAATTGTGGGGCCCACAATTCCCTCCATCATATACACTCAGTGGGAGTTGCTTTTGCAGGGTGGGAAAGTAGCAAAGACTGAGGCAGACAGGGATGATGGCATTTGAGGGCAGAGTGAGTCTATAGTGGAGATGTCATAGAGTCAACATGGAGACCTAAGTTCCCGAACTAAGGGCCTGATTTATACTTTTTTAGCATCGCATTTTCGTCATTTTTTTGATGCAGAAGCAGAACAAACGTACAAAATATAATTGAATTTTGTAAGTTTGCGCCGCTTTTGTGTCCAAAACATGACGCAAATGTGCACTAAAAAAGTATAAATCAGGCCGTAGGTACTTAAGCAAAACAAATCAGGCGCCTATTATAATTTTTCCATAATTGGTTCTTCTTTTTCTTCAAATCTTGTTCTTTTCCTTATTTGTCAGGATCTTGCTTTATAAAAAAAATTGAAAAAAAGAATAAGACCTGTCAATAAAGCATTGTGCAGCACATGTTGAAGATAGCGGCTAATGAGGGGGAGAAGATCCTTGTAGCAGTCTACGGGTTGCATCGGGGTCAAAAGCCACCAGTGGGAGGCCTGCATGTGTGGTGGAAGTGGAACGGTGGTTGCTCCCCGGTGAGTAACCAGAAGTGCATGCAGTTGGCTAAACGAGCAAACCACCACGCTTGAGGAGTTTCTTTTGCCGCATGAAATTGCTCTGGGTCAAAAAATCGAGGAATGAAAAACAAGACCCAGTCTTAACAAAATGAGTGTGGGTGCCCACCACCTGGAACCACCGGCACAAATTAAGCTCTATAGAGGTGTTGCTTGGTCTGGACGTGCTAAATACATTAAGCTAACATGATAATTGTATTTGCGTTAGGTAATGGGCCAGCCTCTCACGTTACAAGATTTAATCACTTTTTTAATGATAATTTATTTTATTTTAGAAATATATTCTATAGGCTGCAAGACTGAAAAACCTTTTTGTGTTCGCTAGACGATCACAAATACAAATGCCCTTCAGGGTATATAGGAACTGATATACAGTAAATGAACAATGTATCAGTTTAGTCAACTAGGTAGCTAATGTATAACAATTTAGCAAGGCATATGGCTCTTAGGAGTAGAGGGAGTTGAATATTTAACAATGAATGTGTCATTTCAATTACGATAGTTTCATAATATTACTTTATAGCATGCTCTAATTCAAGCATTAGATAGTATCTGTAAAACAGGATTAGGCTTAAAGATGTAATACTGTATTTTATGACTTGTTTCATGTTTAGTATGTGATGTTTTTATGACACTACTGAAGCCTAGCCTAGCTCTGGGATATTGGTCTACTCATGGTTTGTGGAGGGAGGTTCCTGCTTCTCCTATGTCTATTAATTTACACTTTCTAGTACTTTTCCACTTTGGAGTAACTTTACTGCTTTCAATATTCACAAACTCTGGGTGTAAACTTATTACAAAAGTGTAAGTTACATGTATTCACCCCAGAGTAATGCAATTGGCTTTCTAACTCTTTTTTGTGGGTGGGTGACTTCCCTGCCTAACCCATTCACTTACCCTCCCTAAACCTCTCTTACTCCTCCCTAATCCCATCCCCTTTTGTAGTAAGTCTGCCCTGTTTCCCACCCACTCATTTCAGTCCAACCACATTTACTATTAAAACGTATACTTAACTGTGTGGAAACTCCCCAGTCAGGATGGAGATCTCCGCCCACGTAAGTACAGGTAATGCAGTGGCATAAAACTCTGCACATAGTTTGTGAATTGCAATTTATAATAAGCTTTGTATTAGTACAAAAAGTACTACAAAGTTAAGTTTGTGAATCCGGCCCTGAGTGCCTAGTAAAATGTAGGCAGATTCATTTGATTCTATTGTACAATTTACTTATTTCACCAACATTGCGATTAGCTACACATTTTTTAGATTCTGCAATGTCGTTATGGTGGGAATACTGAGCCATTTTTATGTTTTTATTACTTTTAACTTTTAACTTGTAAATACTTTGGGCCTAATTTAGAGATTGGAATAACCATACTCCGAATTTAGAGATCTCCATCAGCCTATCAGACATTTGCTTCCTGTCAATGTACTATAAGTTTGACAGACTGCTCCGTTAACATGACAGTGCCGCCTGTCAAACTTTCAATATGTTTTTGTATTTTCCAAAACTGAGATTTTGTTTTTGAAAATACTAAAAACTAAAGGCCCTCACACCATGGAAAGCGTTTCCCATGGTGTGGGGGTCATTTTGCAGTTTTTACTGCCTCTCACACCCAGGTTTTATCCAGCAGTGGCAGGCAGTGAAAAGTGGCCATTCGACTGCCCACACTGAATCTCACGGGCGGTGGAATGACCAGGCATCCTTTCTCTTTCAGGCGATCGGAGGAGTATGTCCACGACAGAGATAGACTAGTCTCCGCTGCTGACATACTTAAGATCTGCCCGTCTGTAAACTAGGCAGGCGAACCATCAGTTTGGCGGAGAGAGTATGCTGTCGCCATAGTGACCAAGTGCCCTCTCCTCCAAACTCTGAATGAGCCTCTTTGTAATTTAGTTCTATATCAATACAATAAAATCAACCCTACCATGTGTATTTAAACGAAATAAACTTACTTACCAAACAATAGTCTGGCTGAGTGTGAGCATTAGCCAACCTCACACTTTCTATATGACACAGTAACAAGAGTATTACTTCATTAAGCGAACTGGGCCAGCGCAGACATATTTGTTGCAATAGGTTAAGGGCTAATGCAGCAAATTCCTTCCACAACAGCCGGAAAGCAGTTCAGATCGGTTTTAACAGGAGCAACACCATTCAGCAACAATTCCACCATCCTATTTCGATTTTTTTGAAACGCAAGAAGCTGGAAGGAAAACAGACAGGATGATGTAAAGAGCATAGCAAAGATTATGAACAGCTGGCAAGCCTGGAGTTTGCAGCAGTTGAGGATGAGAGAGGCGCACGCAAATTGCAACCAACCTGTCATATCCTTAGTATCCTAAGGTAGTTTCTCCTTATGCTTCTTTTTCTGACCATCCCATCCCATGCTCATGTTCAGTGGCTACCTCCACAAGTTGAACAGGGACAGGGGATCGTGGGGGCGGAGGGGGGGGGGGGTGGGGGACTGGGCAATAAAATAAAAAATACATTAAAAAAACATACCTGTCCGCTGTCTTGCTGGTCTCCTGATAGTGTTGGTGTCCCAACAGTCCCAGGGACACCAGCACAGGCTCCCCAGGCAATCCTGGCACTGCTATCATGCTCTACCTAGCATGAGAGCAGCTTCAGGATTGGTGTGCCACTCAGAAAGTGCACTGGAGTCTGAGCTGTTTTTCCAACCCAGCTGTGCGAAACAGCCAGGTTGGAGAAACCTAAGTGCGCATGTCAGTTTGACCGGCCTAAGATGGCCGGCCAAACTGACATGCGCAATTAGGTGTGCTCACTCCACTCCTTCCCCCTCCTCACATGGCCCAGCCCTGCCCCTCCCTGCACCTGCTGGCTCAGAGCCAGCAGCTGAAAAATAAACAGATAATCAAATATTGTTTTATTTTTCAGCTGCTGGCTCTGAGCCAGTGGGGCAATGCTCCTTCCTGCTCAAGTTAGTACAGTGAGGTAGTGAACCCCCAGCTTTCACAGCTAAAGCAGGGATGGTGTTGACCACCAGCTTGTTCTGTCTGCAGCTCTGAAGACAGAAGATCTTTAAAAAAAAGTAAGGAAAAATCGTTACAGAGTTCCGGAGTGCAAAGCCAGTCTTAGACAAAAGAGGACCAATGATGAGGGAAAGAGAGGAAAAGAGTTTGCAGAGGTGTAGATTCCATAGGTGCAGCAAGAGCAGTGGCACGGAGGCCCAGAGACCTAAAGGGCTCACTGAACTTCGATTTGTGCTGTATTCTATAATTTAAATAGAAATTGGAGCCCCATATTTTTCCTTCCATTTAGGCGCACAATACACTGGCTATATTACTGAGACTGACATGAACGAAGGCCAGTATGCGTGAAAAGATGCATGCAATGGTGAAAGAACAAACAGGTGGAACAATATTTGCATGGATGGGTGAAACCAATGGATGGAATAATGGAAGTCTGAATCAATGAGTGGATGAACGAATGGAAGTCTGGATGGATACATTTATAAAAAAAAGGGGGTGAAATGATGGATGGACTAAAATGGTGGATGCATGGATGGAAGAAGATGGATGAATAACTGGAAATCTGAGCGGAAGGATAGAAGGAGTTATTGAAGAATTTAATGATGAAAGGGTGGGTAGACAATGGTAAATAAAGGATGGACTGAATTCTGAAAGGATAGATAGAAGCATAAAAAGGATGGATGAAGGAATGGAAGTCAAAGAATGGAGAGACTGATAGACGGTGAGATGAAGGGACCTCATCTATGTTGGGCAGGACTTCCTTCCTTCCCTTAATGGATGGCATTCGAGGTAAGGATCAACGTGGGGGATATTTTAACTGTCTGGCAACACCCTTGTGTTGGTACATTCCATTCCAGCTGTAAAGATTCTATATGACAGTTTGTGACAGTTGTTTGTTGTCGTTGCAAGATGATGCTCCAGATTGTTTCTCGCAGAATAAACTCCAGTTTTAGTTTACCTGGATCTTGTCCATTACTGCACAGCTATCTCACCCCCACACGTTTCCAACAGGCAAAGGAAATAACAGGGTAAAAGCGCAGGGCGACTGTAAAGCATTTTTTACTCTGCCTTAAATGAAGTGTCTCTAATTCTGGGCACCTGTGGGATCAACCAGTTTTCTAGGGCTTTCATGGGGACAAAAGTAAGCCATTAACAGATGGCAGGCTGACTCTCAACAAAGGGCAGAGCCAAGTTGTGGCATTACACAATCAAGATCACTGGTGAAGAAGCACTGAGCATTATACAGGGCACAGTCTTTCCATTATGGTGTTTTTGGTCTGCTGTCGTCATGTCTTTCATGCAGATGGTGCCTTTGGTAGGAAAGGGCCCATTTTCACCTGGTTACCCCCTCACACGTTTTGCCTGATATCTGATGCCAACTTGACTAAGTGTGTGCTGGGATCCTGCTAAACAAGCCCAAGTACCTGCATTCTTTCCCTAAACTGTACCATGGCTTCCACAATTGGCACACTCCTGGCACACAGCTAAGTCCCTTGAAAATGGTACCAATAGCACTAAGGGCCCTGTGGCTAGATAGGGTCCCTAAGGGCTGCAGCATGTATTATTCCACCATAAGGGAACCCTCACCAAACACATGCACACTGCCACTGCAGCTTCTGTGTGCTGGTGGGGAGAAAAAGGTACCATGCCCACAAACCACTGCCTGCGACATAGGTAAATCACCCCTCTAGCAGGCCTTACAGCCCTATGTGTAGAGTGCACTATACCACAGGTGAGTGCATAGCTGCATGAGCAATATTCCCCTACAGTGTCCAAGTCCATTCTCACAAATTGTAAGTGCAGTGTGGCCAAATTGAGTACATGGACTGGGAGTTTGTAATTACAAACTCCACAGCTCCATGATGGCTTCACTGAAGACTCGAAAATTTGGTATCAAACTTCTCAGCTCAATAAATCCACACTGATGCCAGTGTTTGGTTTATTGAAAAATGCACACTGAGTGCATCTTAGAGATGTCCCCTGTATTTCACCCAATCCCTTAGTGTGAGCTGACCGGTCTGTGCCAACCTGCCACTAGCAGACAAGTTTCTGACTCAATGGGGTGAGAGCCTTTGTGCTCTCTGGGGTCAGGAACAAAGCCTGCTCTGGGTGGAGGTGCTTCACACCTTCATCCCTGCAGGAACTGCAAAACTTGGCGGTAAGCCTCATGTTTCACCACCTCAGGGCACTCCAGCTACTGGAGATGCTTGCCCCCGCACCAGGCCCCACTTTTGGTGGCAGATCGGGTGGGAAAATTAGTAAACTGCCCACCCCAGCTAGGACCACCTCTAGGGTGCCCAGAGCTGAGGTGAACCCCTCCTGGCAGAATCCTCCATCTTTCTTTGCAGGATATTAGCCATTAGGGTTAGGAATGTGTCCCCCTTCCCAAAGGGAGTGGGCACAGGAATGGTGTAGCCATCCTCAGGGACAGTAGCCATTGGCTACTGCCCTCTGACTCCTTTAATGCCCCTAAATCCAGTATTTAGGGACACACCTGAACCTTGCTGTTCAGATTCCTGGCAATCTAAAAGGAAGAAGAAGCACTGAAGATCCGCCCCAGCAGAGAATACTCCAGATGACAACTGGCTTGGGCCCAACCGGCCTGTTGCAGCTTCAAGACTCCTGCTACAAGAAGACAACTCGTCCAGCAGGACCAGCGACCTCTACAAACCCCCAGAGGACTGCCTGCCTACTCAAGAAGCAAGATCTTGTGAGGACAGCAGCCCTGTCCACAAAGAAACCTTCAAGGACTCCAGAACCACCCTTGATCCGCAAATTCTACCAACTCTGTACCCGACGCCCACGGGCCATGTCCAGGTGGCCCACCAGTCCAGAGAAGATCCCCAGGCAGTTCTGACCTAGAGTCCACCCTGGGTTGACTCTGACCAACACAACGTCTGCAGCCTAAATCCAGAGGATCCCCCTCTGGTGAATATTTCTCAATGCCTAAAGGATCCCCTGCACCCTGGCCTTGGGGAACCCAACTGATGGTCTAGCACCATCTAGTGAGCTTTCTACTTACCTGTCCAGTAGTTGGTTTTCTTCAGTCGACTCCCTGGACAGCGCCTGCAGCATCTTTGTGACCCCTGTGGTTCTATGATAGCAAAGCATTAGGTGCCCGACGCTGTGTTTACACCCTGCATCCAGCCGCCCCTGTGCTGCTCAGGATGTGTGTTTACTGTTGACCTGTGACCCCCCGTGCAGATCTAAACCCCCAAGGTCTGTGCCCTGAAGTAATAGGTACTTACCTGCAAGCCGTTTCTTTCTGAGCGGCCTCTGTCCGCATAGGATTCCATTGGGCCCCAACACCAACTTTGACCTCTGCACCCGGCTGGCCCCGTGTTGCTGGGCCCGTGTTGCTTGGTGTCTTCCTAAACTTTGCCCTGTGGACACCTTAATCCCCGAAGACTGGAATTGCAAGTCGAGGACTTACCTGCAAATTGTGTTGTTAATTTTCCTTCCTTAGGATTGCATAGCTTTCAATGAGAAATTGCAGTGTCCACTTTTGGAACTGAAAAGTATTAGTTACCTGTAAACTGTTTACCTGTGAATTCTAAACAAAGTGCATTTGATACTTAAAAGTGATACCTTCTTGAAACTGTACTTACCTGCAACAAAGATCATTTTGGTACCAGAAATAAAGTAACAAAGTAGATTTTTGATAAATAAAACATTGGCCTGGAATTAGTCACTGAGTGTGTGCCTAATTTCTTGACTGTGTGTCTACAACAAATGCCTACCACTACCCTCTGATAAGCCTAACTGCTCCACCACACGACCACAAAAGAAAGCATTGGATTATCTACTTTAGCTCTGTAAAGCCTCTGAGGACCCACTGGACTCTGCACACTATACCTTATGTTAATATAGTATGTACAGAGCCAGCTTCCAACAACCCCTTTGTGTACACCTCTAGATGTGGAATGCATACCAGTGTTTCAGAGTGAAGGTCACCACTGTGTTTTTGTGCAAAAGGCCAACACCTACAGAGTCGCAAGAGAGGACTGCCTTGTGGGGAAGTGGGGAAAATTCCCAGACTACCAGATCCCTCTGAAAGGCAGCAGGGCCTTGAAAATTCAGTAATTTCCATGTAATTTCTTATTCTTCAACGCTGCCTGTTTTTAAGGGGCACTTGGCAGTCTGTACATCACTTTTTTCTTTTCTGACAGACATCTCTTAACTCTTTGTATTAAGAATTTTCTTGTTTACAACATTAAACATTGTATACACTGACATTATTATACAAGTTATAATCGGTGTAATTCAGTAACAATATAACTCTTATGCATGCCCTTAGTGCCATGTATTACTTTTTCAATATTTCTGAGTAATCAGCATGAATGCAATTAGGGCAGATTTGTTGGAACATCGTAGTACACAATTTCTTTTATATTTTTTCCTTAATAACATCAATCGGACTGGTCTGCACGGGTCAGAGGGTACTGTCACAGTATCCTGTAGTGCGCAGCAGTGTGTAAGCACGTATCTGTGCGGTGCCTGCCATGTCATGCGTCCTGTGCTATTACAAGGGGGAGTTAGCAGGTGCTCCAGGTTCTGATGCAGGGAGGTGGTCACCATCGCATGCAGCAGCTTGGAAGTCTGCCAGAACGGCATCCCACACAGCCGCTATGGGATGTTTACGTAGCCGCTTAGTGTCCCTCGGTGTGAGGCCCTGCTTTCAGCCTCTGCCCATGCATTCATTGGAAGCACCCAGCCCTCAGAGGTGGGGGTGTCAGATGATCTCCACTTGCATGTGATCTGACCTTCAGCCAGCAGCATGGCCAGGTCGATGAACTGAGTGAAAACTCTGTAAAGCTTGGTGCCTCACGGCAGGCAGGGGCAACTGGCGTTCATGGGTACAAGGGAGAGGGTTGCCCTGCCACCTTCCAGGAGAGGCAAGAACAGGGGAAAAAATAATCACAGAGCGTCTGAAAATAAATCACTGCTCCGAGGCAGCCTGCTGAATGTCCTGGGTGAACTTTACAGGTGTCCTACTGTGCAAGCGCCAGCCTGCGAGGTTTTCTTAGATCCTCAAGCACAACCTACAGCAGTGACATCCTCGGAGAGGGAGTGCTGAATTAGAAAGCAAGTGATCCTCAAGCACAAGCTACAGCAGTGACATCATCGGAGAGGGAGTGCTGAATTAGAAAGCAAGTGATCCAGGTGCTTTTGGGGCACATAAGCCACCCATCCACTTCAATGGATGTGGATGCGCCAGGCTGATGAGGACAAGGAGGCAGTAGGTGGCAACAATTTGCTGATCATCACAGAGGGGCAGGAATTAGGAGCAGTTTAGGGGGCTATTCTCCTGGAAGTAACACATGTTTAGTACTGCATTTGGTTTCACTTTGAAAAAACCATTATGGAGCTGAGCATGACAGAGTGCTCCTTATCTGGATTCCATAGAGGTCCAAGAGAAGGAAGAAACCAGCTGCAGACAATTGCACTAGTGGACTAAGAGGTAAGCGTGCAGTTAAGCATCAGGGGCACCATGTCACCCCCCACCCCAACCCAAATCCACTCCCTGCTTTAGCAGCTACAGGTGAGGTGGGGTTCTTGATGGGCCTCTTCTGACTGCAGATCGGCAGACAAAAGCTCATAACTAACTTAGGAGGGTGAGTGAAATAAAGGATGGGCGGATGGATGGATGAATGAATGAAAGGATGGATGTAAGAATAGAAGAGTGAAACAGAGAGAGAATGTATGAGTGAAAGGGAGGATGGATGGATGAGCGAAAGGATGGATGAGTGAAAGGATGTCTGTAAAGATAGATGAGCAAAAATGGATGGATGTGTGAAAGGCAGGGTAGATGGAGGTCTGGATGAAAGGATGAATGGATGAGTGAAAGGGTGAATTAAGGGATGGATGAATAGATGGATGGGTGAGTAAAAGTATGGGTGGCTGAGTTAAAGGGTAAATGATGGGATGTATGAGTGGATGGATGGATGGGACAAAGGGTAGATGGATGGGTCTAAGGACAGATGCCTGAATGAAAGGTGGATAGATGAATGAGCCAAAGGGAGGATGATAGATGGATGGAGTGAAAGGATAGATAGATGGAGCGAAAGGGTGGCTGGATGATTGAAAGGATGGATGGATGGATGATTGAAAGGATGGATGAATGGATGTATGGAAGGGGTGGATAAGTGAAAGGATGGATGATTGAGTGGATGGATTGGTTTGATGGATAGGTGTTCCTGGACCAGTGGCAGCTCTCCTTTATTGCCTTCACAGCTACACTACACACTACTTGTTTTGTGGTCCATTTTTATTGTATCAAGAGTGAATAATCATTCACTCTTGGCATAAAAAAAGTAAAATGCAGGCCCGCTTCGGGTCCAGCAACAACATGAGGCAACTAGTGACATTGGTTGATTGCTGACAAGGTGCATGAAGGTGCCTGCACCAGCTACCAGAGATACTGTTCGGAGCTGGTGAAATCCCAGCACTGTGAGCATGTCTGTGTGACTATGTGTGTGAGTTAAAGTGAGAGAGTCAATGAATGAGTGAGAATGAGTGACAGTAAAGACAAGTATGTGTGTGAATTAATGAGAGTGAGTGAGGGAGAATGACAGTGAGTGTAACTGAGTGTTACTGTATGCAAGACTGAGTCACAGTACAACTGAGTAATTCAGAATGAGTGGGACTGAGTGAGACAGAGTAGGTCAGAGTAGAATGAGTGGGAACGCGTAAATTAGTGAGACCAAGTGAGACTGAGTGAGTCAAAGTGAGGCAGTAAATTTAGGGTGTTATTTGCAAGAGCTCTGTGCTACCGAAGCATCACTTTTTTAGATGATCCTGTGGCGCAGGCCTCTCAATCATATCTATAAGGTGACGAAAAGCCACGCTGCGTGATTTTGCATGGCCTCATAGATATGGAGTAAGGCAAGCCAGTGCAAGTCATTGCATTGGCTTTTTCTGCATCAAAGAGGTATTCTATGGGTGTTACGGTGGGTGTTCCCATGCAACACTAAGGGATTTTGACACTGCCCCAGATTTACAGTCACATAAATCAGGGGCATTACCAAAACCTTTTGGCTCCCCAGAGCAGGCATAACGAGGAGAAATGTTTTCATTTCTCCTCATTTTTTACCTCTTTCCATGTGTGCTGCATTCTGCAGGACACATAGAACAAGGACAATGGCTCTATGGATTGTGTTTGTGCAGGAAGGTGTCCATTCCTGCACAAAAACAAAACTGCCAACAATGCAGACACCCTTGCACCACGGTGCAAGGGTGCCTGCATTGGCGCTAGGCACTTAATAGTGCACTGACTGAAAGGACAGGAATGCACCATATTGCGTAGATATGGTGCATTCCTGCTCTTTCGATTTGGCATAGGGCAGAGTAGCAGTAAGACTCAAAGCACTGTTCTACGATCAATCTTTGTAAATGAGGCCCTTAGTGCAACAAAGTGTGAGAGAACCCTTCAAGAAGAAGCTCATTGAAATTCAAGCCAAGGATTACACCCCACCACTTTTAAAGGTCACCATCTGCCACTGCTAGCAGGCACACCGCCACGGCATGTAATGTTGAGTGTCCCGTACATCTTGTTAAGTGGGCTGTGACTGTGTGACAGGACAGAGAGCACCTGGCATGTCCAAAATATGTGGACAAAGTCCGCAACTATCATATGGCAGTGTGGGTAGGTGGCGTCAGTGCGCTGGAAATATCTGCTGATTTTATGAGGGGCAAGGTATACCCTGTGTAGCACATAGCATTGTGTGAGGCGGAAACGAGCATCGCAGGGTATCAGGGTAGGGAATTCAACTATGTGCTGCCATTCTCAGTCAGTGTTTGGCTTTACCCATTTTGGCATCCCAGTGCTGTCATAGCACGGTCAGGGAGGTTGCAGTGTGTGTACGTATGTGTTTGCAAGCCAGCGAACCAAATGACGGCCTTTACCCAGCACATGCAAGCATTGTATTGTTAAGTGCATATCTGGTTCCTCATTTATGTCACTACAGTGTTTCATCAGTGACCGTGTTAAAGAATTGTATAGTAGGAATTGTCCCGGGGTAGCTCAGTTGCTGCCATGAGGTCCTCTACTGGCTGGAGTGCCCCACTGCTGTATAGATCTTCTAGCGTATGGATCCCCGCCTCGTCCCAATGGCCTAATACACACAGCGAGGTGAACACTGAGGCACGTGGTGTACCTCGGAGGGGAAGGAATGGCATGTATGGTTTTATGTATTGTGTAAGGTAGAGGCTCCGTTGGTTGCATCGCTGTGCGACTCGGATCAAGGTCGGCCATGGCACCTGTTGCCTGGACTGTGGATAGAACAAGCTCAACACTGGGGGAACATCTCACGCGGGAGAAGTCGATGTCGTGTCCTCAGGTTGTTGGCTGGCAAACCCTCAAGCGACCCATTGAAGCTGGGAGGCCAGGTAGTATTGTTCGAAATTTGGTACGCCCAGGTCACCCTGATGTAGTGTGAGTCAGAGTGTAGCTAGAGCAACTCGGCAGTGGGGTATGTGCCAAATAAAGTCTCCCATTGATTGTTCCAGTGATCAAAAGAATGGTTTCGTAATGTAGAGTGGGAGGTAGGCAAAGAAGTAGAGGAGTGGCAGCATGACCAATTTACCTAGTGCTATGCGTCCCACCACGGAGAGCGGTAGGGCCTGCCAGAACACCATTTATGCTTGTAAGTTGGTTACTGCCAAGCCCAAGTTACCGTCCATGAGATCTAACGGTGAGTGGTATATACGGATTCCCAAATAGTGGAATGTATCAGGTTGCCACAGTAGGGGAATGCCGTTAATCTGGAGTGCAGGATCAGTGGTGGAGGCCATAAAGAGAAACAGGCAGAATTTACTCCAGTTAACTATTAGGCCGGATACTTCTGTGAATCCAGTTAGTGTGTGTGCTATATGGTCTGGAACACTCCCATAATCCTTGAGATACAGAAGCACATCATCAGCATAAACGGATACCAAATGCTGGCCATCCTGTAAGGGGATCCACCATTGTGACCTACAGTCACGGAAAATGTGTGACAGTGATTCCACAGCCAATCAAAATAGTAGTGGGGACAAAGGGCATCCTTGGCGGGTGTCCCGTGAATCAGTATGGAGTCCGAGATTAGTCAGCACGTTTTGACCCTGCCTCTGGGCTTGTGTACAGAAGTCGGACAAAACGGATTAATTGTATTCCCTGGCCACATCGAGGGAACATCTCAAAAAAGTAAGGACACTCTAGAGATTCAGAGGCCTTCTCTACATCAAGGATCAGACATCTAGAGATCGGCCAGTCAGTGGGGGCAAATTCAAGAACCCGGAATAGCCTTTGTAAGTTTAGGGAGGTGTTCCTGGAAGGCACAAATCTATTTTTGTCCGGGTGTGGGACCAATGGGGCCAGTCTGTCAGATAGTATTTTGGCCAGTATATCTTACAGTTCATATTGAGAAGCGCCAGTGGCCTACAGGAGATTAGCTCCTCAGTGTCCCTGCATGGTTTAGGCAATGATGAGAGAAGTGCCTTGTGTAGTGAGTGTAGAAGGGATGTCATAGACTCATAATATAATGGTTTCAGTTTTCGGCCCAGCAGTTCTGAGTACATTTTGTAGAATTCAAGCAGTAGGCCATTTGGGCCAGGACTTTTCCACATGGCCAGTGCTCGGATGGCCTTCTGAAACTCATGTCCCAATTCATGTCCTCCTGCTGCTCAGGGATAAAGCAAGGGAGTGTCACTAGTTTCAGGAAAGCCTGGATATCTGTCAATGTAACTCTAAGCATAGCTTTGTACAGCATTGTGCGACTGCATCTTGTATGTCCCATTGCTTGTGTATCCTATCGTCTATTACCAAGTGCATAGATAGTATGTGGCGCTTGTGATGTTCCTGCCCAGTCAGCCATGCCAACAGTCCTCCCTGCCTTGTCTGAGTGTGTTCTAGCAGTGTGGGCCGTTTAATTTCGGCAGCGCAACATTCCCAGTAGCACTGCATGTTCCTGCCTTGCCTGCAGTACCGTTCCCAACAAGAGTGGGTCTGCCATGCTTGATGCTCGAGCCGTAGTAGCCTACGCTCTAGCCTCGCAATGTCCGTGTCAAGTCTGCGCCTCGTGTATGGTATTCCTCTGGCAATGTCCCCTAGTCGCCACCTTGAAGCGTTCCATTCAATGAGGCCAGATGTAGCAGTGCCTGTGGTAATGTCAAAATATTCTGTAATGCAAGTGTCTAGTGTGGCACGGCGGGATAGGTCATCTGGGCATCCACCTGTGGTCGCCACAATGGGAAGGATTGTGGTTTGTGTTCCCAAAGGATGTGTAGGTCTTTTGGGTTATGGCCCGAATGTGTCTGGCCTAGGTAATCTGTATTTATAATGTGGGTTAATATGTCCGCTGTGGTGACGAGTCTGTCTATACGTACGTGTAGGTCATGTGAGTGTGAGTTAAATTAATGAACTCCATTAAGTCTGTTGAGATGGTGCCAGACGTCCATCAATTGTCACTGTTGTAGCCAGTCTGTCAGGGTTTCCGCATTGGAGGTGGCAGGTGTGCGGGGGAGGAAGAGGAATGACCTGTCCATGCTCGCATCAAGGATGCTGTTAAAGCCGCCCCCAGTTGCCTATGGGATCTCGCTCCAGCCCGCCAGAACTCCAGATAAGTCGTGTAAGAAGCATGCTTGATTGCCATTACATTTATAGATTGTGCACAGCAGCAGGTGTCAGCACTCTAGATGACCCTCCACAAAGACATACTGCCCCCCAGGGTCTGCAACAATAGTAGCAGCCATGAACTAGACTCCTGCGTGAATCCACAACAGGGTCCCACAGTATATATGGAATATTCGGTAGAGTAGACTTGCCCTCTCCATCTCTTTTGCAGATGTATAGCCTCTGTCCGTGTAATATGAGATTCTTGAAGGAAGGCTATCTGAGTTTTCCTACGACACAGGTTAAGAGTAGACTGCTTACCTACGAGAAGGAATGTACATGCAATGGACATACCAAGTCATCACATTGGTGTCAGATGACACTGCTATTGCCAAGAAGTGGGGGGAGTGGGTGGAGGGGGAGGTGTCTCTTAGGTTTCATCTGTGTGATGGGGGGCAAGGGACTGCAAATGGAGGTGCTTTTGACAGGTGCTGACATCAATCAAAAACAAACTAAATCTAAATGCTATAGAAATATAGGCACTCATTACAACCCTGGCTGTCGGTGTTAAAGCGGCGGTAGTACCGCCAACAGGCCGGCGGCAAAAAAATTGAATTACAATCACGGAGGAAACCGCCAACATAGACAGCCACTTTAACACTCCGACCGACACGACGGTACAAACAAACAGCGCGGCGGTAACCGCCAGCGGACAGGCGGAAGACAATGCGGAAGACAATGTACCCTATCATAACAAGGCAATCAGCCACCTTCTCCGGGGCAGAACCAATGCAAATAAAAACGGCGGAAACAGTACAGAGAAGGGGAAATCACTCACCTCTTCACACCCCACGAGGAACCAGGACGCCATGGAGCCAGAACTGCAGATCCTACCGGCGATGGTCTTCCTGCTCCTCTATCAGGAGCTCCAAAGACGGCGGCAACGACCACGGTGAGTACTGCACCTACAACACAGGGGAGGGGGGAGGGAAAAGAGAGCGACACACACACGCAACATGCAACACCCCCACCCTCACCCACAACACCATACACACAAATACATGCTGCAACATTACATATACATTACATATACACCCCCCCTTGAATAACGCAAGGACAAAAGGAATTGATTTGAACGAATGTAATCACTAAAAATCGAGTAGTCAAAACTCAAAATACAGTATATTCAAATATGTACACCAACTACACAAGTCCAGATAGTGCACCAATCATTGTCCGTGGACCACTGGGCCCAAAATGCATGGGTGAGGCCCACACTAGATACCTGACTCGAAACGGAGAGAACACTGCTGGGGCATCAGACCGAAAATATACAGGCACCTCAGGGGGAGGGGGGCACCTCAGCCTGGTGAACGCACGACGCCACTGCTCCACGAGGGGGCCCCATGCCCATTGATGTATCCTGGGGAGTGCAAAGCCACAGCCTCTCAAGTCTCTCATGTGGGTGGTTTGCCCACTGCTTTATCCTGGGGAATGCAAAGCCACAGTCTCTCAAGTGGGTGGTATGCCCACTGCTTTATCCTGGAGAGTGCAAAGCCACAGTCTCTCAAGTCTCTCAAGTGGTTGGTGTGCCCACTGCTTTATCCTGGGAACTGCAAACCCACAGTCTCTCAAGTGGGTGGTTTGCCCACTGCTTTATCCTGGGGAGTGCAAAGCCACAGTCTCTCAAGTCTCTCAAGTGGGTGTTTTGCCCACTGCTTTATCCTGGGGAGTGCAAAGCCACAGTCTCTCAAGTCTCTCAAGTGGGTGGTATGCCCACTGATGCATCCTGGGGAGTGCAAAGCCACAGTTTCCCAAGTGGATAACAGTCTCCACTGGTTCTGGAGGGGGCCTGCTGCCCAGAGTGCTTCATCCTGCAGTGACAGAGGTAGTGGATGCATTTCTCCACTGGTTCTGGAGGGGGCTTTGTGCCCAGAGTGCTTCATCCTGCCAAGGACAGAGGTAGTGGATGCCTTTCTCCACTGGTTCTGGCAGGGGCTTTGTGCCCAGAGTGCTTCACCGGACGACTGACCACTGGGGATGGCAGCCATGTCTGCGGTGGTGCCACTGGCTCAGGATGACGCGGGGCCGCTGGCGGTGCTTGCGGCGGTGTCAGTCGCGGTGGTGCTTGCGGCAGTGTCAGTCGCGGCAGTGCTGGCTGCGGGCTCTGTGGCAGCGGTGCTGGCTGCCGGCTCTGTGGCGGCGGTGCTGGCTGCGGGCTCTGTGGCGGCGGTGCTGGCTGTGGGCTCTGTGGCGGCGATGCTGGCTGTTAGCTCTGTGGCGGTGGTGCTGGCTGCGGGCTCAGTGGCAGCGGTGCTGGCTACGAGCTCTGTGGCGGCGGTGCTGGCTGCGGGCTCTGTGGCGGCGGTGCTGGCTGCGGGCTCTGTGGCAGAAACAGGTGAGTACACTGTGAGCATGCTGAATGGGCAATGGCTGTTTGAAGTGGTGTGGATCGAAGATACATGGGGGGAGAGTCAGGCCTGCATGAGTGGACGGTGAGTGTCTGTGCGTCAGGGCAAGGGTGGGAACATGTGCCAATGAGTATGACGGTCCGGACGGGTAAAGATTTTCCTTTTCCCCTGTACTATTCCTCTAGGTCAGCGCCCACCAGAAGAAGGATATTTGGCATGCCATCGCCAAGGACGTCCGGACCCTGGGGGTCCACCACAGATGGAGCACCCACTGCCGGAAAAGATGGGAGGACATTCGTCGCTGGAGCAAGAAGACGGCGGAGTTCCAGCTGGGGATGGCCTTCCAACGTGGGAGGGGTGCCCGTCGCACCATGACCCCCCTGATGTTCCGGATCCTGGCGGTGGCGTATCCGGAGTTGGATGGGCGCTTGAGGGCATCACAGCAGCCACAAGGGGGTGAATACAGTCACATTCAGCTGACTCTGCGCACATTACGAGGTGTCTGGGTGGGGGAGGTGGGCAGTGGGTAGTGGGTTCCCCTAGGCCAGGGCCAGCTTGGTAGGCAAAGTCCCTTGTGAGGCAGGTTTAGTGGCACCCCAACCCCACTAGTGGTTAGTGCCATCTACACCTAGTCAGGCTCCTGTGACTTCCACGCGTGCAGCAATCAGGCTTAGCCCTTGTACCCCATGGGCATGTGATAAATCTAGGAACTATACAGTAAGTGCATGGTGTAGTGCAGAGGGCTGCTGTGTCTGTAGTGTCCCCCAACGGTAGTGGTGTTGCATGCACTGAACATGTCTTTCTTTTGTCTTTCCTCCCCTTTTGTGGTCTCCCTGTTCTTGTGTGCAATAGCATCATCAGGCGGAGGAGCAGTGGCACCGGAGCAGGAGGGAGCTGCATCCCACTTGGCCCTGGAGGGCGACACAACGGAGTCTGAAGCCACCAGTGGGACGGAGGGCGAGGGGAGCTCCACGGCGGGGACAGGAGGTGACAGCAGTGACAGCGACTCCTCCTCTGATGGGAGCTCCCTTGCGGTGGCGGGCACCTCTGTGCTCCCAGCATCAACAGGTACAGCCGCCACCCCCTCACCAGCACCGCCCTCCCAGCAGCCCCTCAGCGTGTGTCCCGTGCCCGCTCACCCAGGAGGGTGAAAATCTCCTTCGCCCCAGGCACCTCAGGCCCTGCCCCAGTCAGCCCTGCTGCCCTCAGTGAGGGGGCTATTGACCTCCTGAGATCCCTCACTGTTGGGCAGCCATTGTGAATGCAATCCAGGGTGTCATCCTGGAGGGCATTCATTCTGGCCAGGCAGCCCAACAGAGAGCATTTCAGGCTCTGGCCTCAGCACTGATGGCAGCCATTGTCCCTGTGTCCAGCCTCCCCCCTCCAACTTCCTCCACCCAGACCCAATCCCCTGTACCTCAGCCTATCCCAAGCACACCATCAGACTAGCATGCACAGCACACACCTCACCACACAAGGGTGGCTCAGGCAAACATAAGCACCACACATCCCACAGGCACTCACACAAGCATCATACCCATGCAGACATACCAACATCCACTGCCTCCACTGTGTCCCCCTCCTCCACGTCTCCCTCCTCCCTCCCAGTCTCGTCTACACTCACTTCAGCCACTACCTCCATCACCAGCACGCCCATCACCACACACCTCTCACGCGCACTCACCACCCCCACTACCATGCACACATCCCCAGTGTCCTCTCCCAGTGTGTCAGTGAGCCCTCCTCCCAAAGTACACAAACGCAGGCACACACCCACCCAACAGCCATCCACCTCACAACAGCCTCCGGCCCATGCACCTTCACCCAAGTCCAGCAGACGTACACCTCCTACAACCACTACCTCTTCCTCCACTCCCAAACCCCCTCCATCTACCCGTCCCAGTGTGTCTAAAAAACATTTCCTGGCTAATATTGACCTCTTCCCTACACCTCCCCCCGGTCCTTCCCCTAGGGCCAGGCTTTCCAGGTCCCAACCCAGCACCTCAGCCACCACATCCCCAGGCACAGTGGTGCCAGCAACTGCGAGCTATTGGAGTGCGCCAACCATCAGGGCTGCCAGTGTACCACGGAGCAACTGCAAGGACATCACGCCACCTGCCAAGCTAAAAACGTTGTCCACATCCCGGAGGGAGAAGATGAAAACACCTGCCACCAAGGGGTCAGGGAAAACGAAAGGGGATAGTGGCAAGACAGCAGCATCACCTTCAAAGCTGGGGAAGAGCCAGAAACTGAAGGGCAGGTCAAGAGAGGGCATGGTGGCACCGACTGAGGGACCAGTGTCACACCTTCTGTCCACGTCGACGCCAACCTGTACGGCGGAGAAGACCGCCACCTGCACCGCCACAGAGGTCTGGAAGACCGTACAGTTGTGTGTACAGGGGGAGGACCCCATCCACTAGTTTCTGCAACTCCTCCGAAGTGAAGGCAGGGGCCCTTTCCCCAGACACATGAGCCATCGTCGCTTCCAGACTGAGGTCACAGCAGCACTTGCAGTGTAGGTCCTCTCCTGTTGCAGGTCAGGTATCAAGTGAGTGAACAGACAGAAAATGGCGTACCGTCACCGCCGGCGTACATCATTATTGGCTCCTCGGACCCATAGGGTCCAATGTTAACCAAAGCAGAATTGCGCTGCGGTCTTCGACCGCCTACCGCGACAGTGTACAATGCCAGCGCAGTTACCTCATATCCCCTTGTCCCACCTTACAGGTCAGGCAGCCGCCATTTCAGGGGGCCACATGGCATTAATTTTAAATGCGTCACACCGATGTAGGCCTTGCATACACACAGTAACAGGCACATTACGGATAAATAACATTTCTGCAAAAAACACATTGTGATACCTCAGTGTTGGCTGACTCTCTGCTCGCTGTTCTCGTCCATAGGGCACGTCTGCTGGGGCAGGTGATGAGATGGCAGCATCCTCCAGGGTACAGACCGCTGGTGGACCTGTCGACAATGGAAGAGAGCCACGTAATAGTCACCTACAGACTTGATCGTGCAACAATCCATGAACTGTGTGCCCAGTTGGAGCCAGACCTGATGTCAGCTATCCACCATCCCACAGGAATCTCCCCTCTAGTGCAGGTCCTGTCAGTACTCCATGTCCTGGCAAGTGGATCCTTTCAAACAACAGTGGCCATTGCATCAGGGATGTCCCAGCCAATGTTCTCTAACGTGTTGTCCAGAGTGTTGTCTGCCCTGCTGAAACACATGCGCAGCTACATCGTTTTCCCTCAGGTGGAGGATTTGCCCACAGTGAAAGGTGACTTCTATGCCCTGGGACATATCCCCAACATCATAGGTGCCATTGATGGGACACATGAGGCCTTGGTACCCCCCCCCACAGGAGTGAACAGGTGTACAGAAACCGGAAGAGCTACCATTCGATGAATGTGCAGATGGTCAACCAGTACATGTCCCATGTGAATGCCAAATTTCCTGGCTCAGTGCATGACGCTCACATTCTGAGGAATAGCAGCATCCCTTATGTGATGGGGCAACTCCAGATGCACCGTGTGTGCCTAATTGCTGAGGACAAGGACCCTATACAGTGTGAATAGTTGTCTGGTATGGGGTTGTCCCTACGGGTTAGTATGTGTCTAACAGTTGTCCCTCAGACATTTGCAGGTGACTCTGGTTACCCCAACCTGTCATGGCTACTGACCCCAGTGAGGAATCCCAGGACAAGGGCAGAGGAACTCTACAATAAGGCACATGAGCGAACTAGGAGGGTGATAGAAAGGACCTTCGGCCTCCTGAAGGCCAGGTTCCGGTGCCTCCATATGACAGCTGGTTCTCTCTACTACTCAGCAAAGAAGGTGTGCCAGATCATCGTGGCCTGCTGTATGCTGCACAACCTGGCTTTGCGATGACAGGTGCCTTTTCTGCAGGAGGAGGGTCCAGCTGGAGGTCTTGTGGCAGCTGTGGAGCCTGTGTACAGTGAAGAAGAGGAGGCAGAAGAAGAGGATGTCGACAACAGAAACAACGTTATCCAGAAATACTTCCAGTGAGACACAGGTAAGAAGATGTCACTGCCTCCCACATCTCATACTATTGTTTGAGCTATCATAAGTCTGTCATTTTCACCCAGTGTATGGACCGTGACTTGTCACTTTGCCTTTCCATTTAACAGATGTGGGTCCCACTTTGTGCCCTCTGCTATATTTCATCCAGCCCTACAGCTATGTTTCATCGGTATGTGAACAATTAAATTGACATTGCTATATTCCATAGTTATTGCAATTACACATTTGTGAGAGCACAGACCGACTCCAGATTGTTTTGTGATTTAAGTGTGTTTATTTCTGTGCAAATAAGTGGAAGGGGTTGTAAAATGGGCAGGGGTGATGGTGGAGGAATGTCCATGGCAGAGTCCAGTCTATTTGTTTCACAGGTGCATTGTCCAAAGGGGCATAGGAAGTGGAGCAAGGGCAGTTGTGGGATGGACAGGGTGACTAAGTGGGACAGAAGGGTGACATTCAGGGGGGGTCTCATTTCCTGGCGGGGGTCTTGGCAATGTTCTCTGTCTTGTTCCTGGATCTCAGGGACCATTTGCGGGGTGGCTCTCCATCTGCAGGGGGTGGGGTGCTGGTGTTGTGGTCCTTTGGCCTCCTGTCCACTAGTGCCGGCGGAGGTGGA
Organism: Pleurodeles waltl; assembly: GCF_031143425.1. Classification (NCBI taxonomy): domain Eukaryota; kingdom Metazoa; phylum Chordata; class Amphibia; order Caudata; family Salamandridae; genus Pleurodeles; species Pleurodeles waltl. The sequence goes on along the minus strand of NC_090440.1, from coordinate 234,166,601 downwards.
GGGCTGTTCATCATCCAGGCTAGTGTCAGGGGCCCCTTGTTGTGCCACAGTGTCCCTCCTGGTGTTGACAAGGTCCTGCAGCACCCCTGCAATGGTGACCAGGGTGGTGTTAATGGACTTGAGTTCCTCCCTGATCCCCAGATAGTGTTCCTCCTGCAGCCGCTGGGTCTCCTGAAAGTTGGGCAGTACCGTTGCCATTGTCTCCTGGGAATGATGGTACGCTCCCATGATGTTGGAGAGTGCCTCTTGGAGAGTGGCTTCCCTGGGCCTGTCCTCCCCCCATCGCACAGCAGTCCTTCCAGTTTCCCTGTTTTCCTGTTCCTCTGTCCCCTGAACCATGTTCCCAATGCCACTGCCCCCAGGTCCCTGGTTTTCTTGGGGGGGTGGGTTTGCCTGGGTTCCCTGTAGTGCTGGACACACTGCTGCTTGACGTGTCCTGGGGACAGAGGTATGGGCCCGCTGGGTGGGTGCTGTGGTGGTGTTTCCTGAGGGGGGAGGCTCTGTGGTGACTTGTGCCAGTGTCAGAGGAACCGACTGTCCCGGGGTCCCAGATTGGCCGGGCTGTCATCTTGATCCAGTTGTGCAGAGCTGCTGTCATCACTGTGGGCCTCTTCTGTGGGGGGGCTGGCTATGTCTGGAACCTCCTGTCCGGTGACGTTGGGTAGGGGTCATGCAGGGGTGTAAAGGCATGATTATTGCATCTGTGTGTGCCATCCTGTGCAATGGGTGAGTGACCCTGTACTCCAGTGCTTGCATTCTTGTCTAGGTCCTTGTGTGATATTTGGTTTGGGGTCTGTGTGGGTATCTGTAGTGGACATGCTTTGACGATGGGTGTCCATGCTTTGGTGTTGCATGCAGGGCTTGGTGTTGGGGTGGGTGGGTTGTGATAGTGGGACGTATGTGAGGTGTTGGAGTGATGGGGGTGAGGGTCAGGGTGGGGGTATGTGATGGCATGCAGGGAGGGTGGGAGATATAATAGTTAAGATTTGACTTACCAGAGTCCATTCCTCCTGCTACTCCTGCGAGGCCCTCAGGATGCAGTATTGCCAAGACTTGCTCCTCCCATGTTGTTAGTTGTGGGGGAGGAGGTAGGGGTCCACCGCCAGTCCTCTGTACAGCAATCTGGTGTCCTTTAGACCACGGAACGCACCTTCCCCCGTAGGTTGTTCCACCACTTCCTGATGTCATCTGTAGTTCTTGGATGCTGTCCCACTGCGTTGACCCTGTCAACGATTCTGCGCCATAGCTCCATCTTCCTAGCAATGGAGGTGTGCTGCACCTGTGATCCAAATAGCTGTGTCTCTACCCAGTCGATTTCCTCCGCCATGACCCTGAGCTCCTCCTCAGAGAACCTGGGGTGTCGTTGAGGTGCCATGATGTCGTGTGGGTGGTGTGTGAGGTCTTGTCGTTGTGATGTGTGAAGGGTTGTGTTGTTGTGTGTTGTTTGAGGTGCGTGGATGTTGTGTGAGTGATGGTGTTGTGTGTCTGTGGATGCTAGTGTTGTTTCTGGTGGTGTCTCTCTCTGGCCTTCTTTTGAAATTTCGGTAGTAAGGGTTTGTGGGTGTGTGCTTTATATTGGATTGGGTGTGTGGGAGTGGTGTGTGTATGTGTATCAGGTGTGTGTATTTGGAATTGTCCAATGTGGTTGTGTTTTGTAAATGTGTGTGTATTTTGAGCGCGGCGGTGTGTACCGCCAATGGAATACCGCGGTTGAAAGACCGCCGCGTGGATTCGTGGGTCGTGATAGTGTGGGCGTTTTCTTGTTGGCATGACGGTGGAGGTTTTGTTATCGCCAGTTTATCACTGACCTTTGGTGTGGGGGACTTGTGTGGGTGTCTGGATTATGGCGGATTCCGAGCTGTGGGTCATAATAGCTGTAGTGGAATTCCGCCGCCGCCGCGGTGTGTTGACGGTCTTCTGCACGGCGGTAAGCGGGATTTACCGCCAATGTTGTAATGAGGGCCATAATGCCATAGAGAACAGAGATCCAATGGCATCCTGCCCAAACATACAAACCGAGTGAGCCAATTTGTGGCCGCCAACTGAGGGATGCGTGGTGATCTGCTGCTGTAATCCCATAGCATATAGGAGACAATCTAACCCCATTCAGTACCTGCCATCACTGCTTTTGAGCTCTGTGTGGGGTACGCTCAACTGCGTCGGGGGCAATGCATGGCCCTCAAGAGGAAGGGCACAATGGACTGCTCTATAGTGTGGAGAGTAACCCCCAGTGTATATGCATGTGTAGGTGTCAGTGGAGGAGGAGATAAGGGCCGGCCAGAGCAGTCTCCAATGGTCAAGCCTGGGGGAGGGTGGGTGTGTTAAGAACCACTTATGTGCCGAAAGGAGGAGTGAGGAGTGAGATGATGGGAGGGCAGGAGGTGGAGCACATCTGAATTTCAGCATGTTGCATGCTAAATAGTTGAGTCCTGGAAAGGGCGAGCAGTATAGTTATCAAAAAACGTAATCAGTCATTTGGGGAGTCACGCATGGTAGTGTATCAGGGTCTTGATAAAGGAGGATGGGGTATGTTGAGCCCTCCTAGCTGACTGGTTTGGCATCCCCCTCCTCAGTGTCCAGTGAAGGGGCAGCCACCGGTAGCAGACTCCTGCATCAGCTGTTTCAAGTCTGGGGCAGCTGTAGAGGTTCTTGTAGTCGGTGTCACCCATGCCGACTTCTTTCGTGACCTGGAGGGCGCATTCGGGGGGGTCTGACTCTGTGGGGCATGTGGTCCAGAGCCTCCACCCACTCCCATGCATCTTTTGTGGTTGGTGAAGAGATGAGCCATGTCCATGTCCTCGGCCCGGAAAAGGGCCAGATACAGGATCAAATATCTGATGCTCAGTTCTCTTACTTTCCACTCAACAGCCAAAACAGCCAAAAACGTGTGACTGTCTTTGAACAGCAAGAGTGTAGTCCGGAAAGAGCATCTCAGCGGGACTGTCTATCTCCAGATTTTCATGCCTCCGGTGGTATGAGATCCCTTTCTTTGTAGTGATGTAGATGGGCCACCAGGGGCGTGGGTGGACCTGGGGAGCACACTGGTACTCAGGGAGGGAGGGATGGAGGGAAAAGAAAGGTGTGAGATTGGAGGCAGGTATGAAACTCCAAGCCATGTTCCTAAGTATATGACGGCATCTTGTCCCTTTATGCCCTCTAGTGCCCCACCACTCTTATGGTAATTCCGAGGGAGTGCCCTTCGGCGTCCTCTGCCCTGTCTGCAAGTGCGCAGATATGGTTCAGTAGGGTTTGCAGCTGTTTGCGCATCTCCCAGATTTGCGGCTGGAGTTCAGATACCATCTGTTCTGTGGTTCAGACCCTATCTGCAAGTTTGCAGTGGTCGTCCTGTAGCAGTGTGAGATCTGTGGCCACTATGTAAAGCTTGCCTTCTAAGAACACCTGGGACCATTCGATCACCTCTAGCACAATGCCCAGTTTTTCCTCAGTTGTGATGGTTCCTGAAGGTAGTGTCATGGAACCTGCAGCTCCTGTGGGTGCTACCAATTGACACCCGGCGTGCATTGCTGTTTGTTGCGAGCCTGAGCAGAGGCACCCCATCTCTTTCACCCAGCATATAATGCTTCTGGCTGAGCGTAGAAGCAAAGAGGAGGAAGGGGGAGCCCCCTCACTCTCAGAGCATGGCGGTGAACCCACTTAGCAGGTCTGGGTGTCTTGAGCACGCCCACAGCACATGTATTCTGGGGCCACTAGTGTAGTTGCGATGTAGAGTAACAGTGGGCATCCAATAGGGCTCAGGTGGATGTGGGTCCCCACAGTGTGGTTCTAGGGTACCGCCTGTCAGAATTGTTATAGCGTGGGTCCAGGAGTGCTGGTAAGGTCCCTGTAGGTAGGCAATGTAGGTCACATGGGCCCCAGCTGCTGTGAATCAATGGTTGCAGTTTCCAAGGCCCGGGAGGGGGGAAGGAAGAGGATGGGCGCTGTAGGTGAAGGGTCTCAATGACCAGGCTCACCCCCTTTGCTCCTGGCTTCCCACACTGCCAGGGACGCACATCACACCGCTGCTGCCACGGTTTCCAAGCAGCCGCCCACCCAGGCCACCAACAGTTAGGCCTGCCCTCATAGCGAGAAGTCAATAACGTCACCAGCAGGTGCAGCGGCAGGCATACAGCAGCCTGCCCCAAGGGCCCAGCAGTCTCTGATGGAACCTCGGTGGCCCCCTGTCCCAGTTGCATCTTGCCTGAGTCTCCATGATCCAGATAGCCACAGGGCATAGTCGCCTGAGTCACAAGGCCTGAGTAATCTTGGTGCAGAACGGGCCCCCACCAGGTCACCGGACCTGTCTTTGGGTCCCAGATCACCTTTTCGCAAGCGGAACCACCTTCAGCAGGCTGCGAGTCCGATGGCGGCAGTTAGTGGGGAATCGATGTCACATCAGGGGATCTAACTGTGGGGCTCTTTTAGTGAGTGTCTGCCACGTCACCTGTCTTAGCCACGCCCTGTCTGTATGTCACTTAATATCACTGCAGACCAATCACAAACTGCCCATTCCTATTTGCAAGCAGCACCTTCACCAGGACTTATAGACATTGTAAGGAAATGCCTCTTTTTGCATGTTCACCCCCACATTTTAGGACTGATTCCGCAGTTTTTTCTACTCTGAGAGTGCATTGAGGTCTTTTACCCAGACCTCAGTGACAGTGTCTAACCCCTTACAAAGTGTATGTCGAATTGACTATACCAAATTGGCAAATACTGACTTACCTATAAGTCCTTAGTATACAGTACTCAAGGTAGCAAGGGATTGTAAGGCAGCTCGTCCACCCAGGGCTGCATCACTGATTGTGCCACCCTAAGTGTTACAAAGTACAAAATGGCTTCCAGCCTGCCACTGCAGACTGGAAGGGCGGTGCTTACTGCTAGTTTAATTTTGCCTTTTAAACCAATGGCAAATTCACCATTTCCTTTAATAATATATGTAAGTATCCCCTAAGGCCAGCATGTAGAGCCCTATGGCTGGGAGCTGTATATTAAGAAACACATATAATTTTCCATATGTCTTAGCAGCCACACCTCTAAATTGTTGTTTTGCTGTGAAAAGTTAATAGCCCCATTGGCTAGTACAGGGTTACCGGCTGGCATCCCAGCCTGGCTAACTTCTGAATGGGCCTACTAAAATGGGTACTTCAAGGTATCAAATTAAGTGTGGCATTAAACCCGACCTGATGCCCAGGTCGAATTTAATGTCACTATTAAAGTAATGCAACTTTTAGAAAGTTTCCACTCTGTTAGCCAGCTGGTCCAGTGGCCTCACATGGGCACTGGCCAACAGACAGCGTTCTGCCCACTTGGACAGTAGTGTGAATGACTCTCAGGCTTAGAAACAATAGACGTCCATGAAAGGGTGAGGTGCTACCTCCCCTTAGCAGGAAGCCATTCTGGATGTTAGCCCAAAAGGCAAGCTTTAAAGAGGAAGCCACCTTTGGTAGACAAATGGTGATAACACTTCCGAAAGGCTCCCCTTTGTTCAGGTAGACAGGCTGGAGACAGGGCCAGAGAGGGAAGGCCAGTGCCCAAACTTGTTTTCCTGTGGGCGTGTGGCCCCCAAGTGGCCACACAGCTAGGGTGGGCTACCAATAGAAGGTTCAAACTTATTGAGTGTTGCTAGAATAGTGCACCCTGGGATTGCCACATGCCACACTTTGCCTGAAATGTGTCACCCAAAGGGAGGGGACCTGGTAGCCCATTGTCTAGTGACAGTGTGATATCCTCAGGACACCTTCCTGAGATAAATTTGGCATCTCTGGCACAATGAATGTCAGATCACACCAGAACTGGAACAATGACTGCCCTGCTGCTTTTGGACCCACACAAAGAAATGCTATATCATCTGCTTGACTGCACCTGCTGCACTTTGGGCTAACAAAGTTGGGATTATGCCTGTGGCTCCTGGCATGGGGAAAAGACATGCCCCTGTCCCAGACAAAAGCAGGTGCTCCAAGGATCAGTTGGCTGATCCCCTGGAACCAGCTCCAAGAACAAAAGAGCTGAGGAACCCCAAACCTCACTGCACTGCAGAAGACATGCAGCTACCAGCATCTGGGCACCACAAGAGAATGATCCTCGACAGGCAAAAGTTGCACCCGAGTCGAACTTGGGACTAAGGCTGTCTTATACACTTATAAAACGATCAGCAATGATACTCCTGATACCTTAGGTACACTGACGGAGGGGTGGGTGACAGACATTGGGGAGATCGACATTGCTGATTGGTTGACAGCCCTGATGCACCCCTGGGAGGTGGCATAAAGTCCCAGCTCCGCCTGGTGCAGTTCAAGATACTCCACCAAACTTACTATGATCAGGCAAGATTTTGGGGCGGCCTCCCCGGGGTGCTTGAGATGCACAGAATAGCAGGGAGATTTTCTACATACACTCTGGGGCTGTCCCACCCATACAGACCTACTGGTCAACAGTTGTGTGAGAACTGCAGGTGGTGTTGGGGTTGGCGTCCCACTTGACTCAAAATACTTACTTCTAGGGATTCCTACAGATATTGATGTCTCCAGATCTAAACTCCTGTTCTGTAACTCGGGGTTGGTAGTGACAAAAAAAGATGTAGCTAGATATTGGGGTGCCTGGGAGAGCCCCATGGTGAACCAATAGAAAGAGCATATGGATAGGTATATGGCATCGGAAAGAGTCACGTATGAGAGCAGGGGCTGTCCCCGCAAATTGAAAAAAGTTTGGGGTCCATGACTAAGACACTATGGGGGTTATTACAACTTTGGAGGAGGTTTTAATCCGTCCCAAAAGTGACGGTAAAGTGACGGATATACCACCAGCCGTATTACGAGTTCCATAGGATATAATGGACTCGTAATACGGCTGGTGGTATATCCGTCACTTTACCGTCACTTTTGGGACGGATTAACACCTCCTCCAAAGTTGTAATAACCCCCTATGACTTGGAACCTGAGGAACGAGTGGGTGATGGCGTGGATCTGAGTGCCAACACTGAGGTGCGGTGACTGCATGGCTAACGAGGCATCCCGAATTATCTACTTGGCAGAACTTTTCTTGACTGGTAACATGCAACGTGTGGTGTTGGAGTCATTGTGAGGGCTGATGACTGTTGTCAGATATAATTCACCTGCCATCTGTTTCTAGCTGTGTACCTCCTTTGTTATTATCGCCCAGTAATATTTGATATTGCCCAAACTGCACCCTTTGAAAATGACAATGTGAATGCTCCATGTTGCTTTTGTGTTGTTTGATGTTTTTTAGAAAACTTCAATAAAGGTACTTAAAAAAAAAAAAAGTTGCACCCGAATCAACCAAACCCAGGGGTGTTGTCAGAGTCCAGATTGGTCACCCAAGAGGGACGGCTGCCCCCACTTAAGGTTTTTGCTCCAACCTCTCTGTCCAGAGACCAGTAGCCCAGCAACAGCTGTCCCTCTACTGGCCCAAAGAGCACTTCATGGCACCTTGACTTCTGTGGCCAAAGTCACCCCACATCATCCGTGAACTGAGGAATCACCACAAAGACACCCGCAATTACCACACAGCAACCAGAGCATCCTTGGGCATCTTTTCATTCTGCATCCGGACCATCAGGACCACTCCATTATAGTCTATAGCTGTTGAGTTGTAAAGTTTAGAACTAGGCTGGAAAATGTTCTGGTGACCAGGTAACAGTACAAATCTATTCAGTGCCCTCCTTCCCAGACCTTCATCCTCTCAAAAGTTTCCAAACTATTTGTTGCCCAGTGCTTGTTTGCAGTTAGATTTAAAAGTGATAGTATATTTAAAAATCTGTAATTCTGGAACCCTCCAGTGGATTTTGCTCATCAAAGTCTCTAAAAATGAATACAAATATAATCTATTTTTATAAATTGGTGCCCTGGTTCCATGTTGTGTGACTTTCTCATTCTGTTGTTTGGTACTGTTAAACGTTCTACACTCAGGTGTTTAAAGGCATGGGCAAAGTGACTGTTGCCCAGTGCCCCCAGCACTTCAAGTTAGCCCCTAATAGAGCCACATCTGTTCTGCAGAGTCTTGCCTTGAACACAATTTTCCTTGAATTTAATTTAAAGAGGGTTATGTGTGAGTGTCTATTACAGGCATTTTGCAGAGAAATGTTGTGTTTATGTTTCATGCAACATCCATAAAAAGGCTTTCAGTTCAAAACAGGGGACCTCACATATGAGAAACTGGAGGTCATCACAGAAATTATCTGCAGTAATATTAGTTAGCTGCTGCCGCTGTGTTACAGCATTAAAAGCATGTCACTACCCCCAAATATTTGATGTAACCATATTTTAGATTTTTTTATCCATGTGCCTGTGCGCTGTCAGTGACCTGACCAAAGAGGGCACTAAATAGCTGAAAATGGATCATAAGTTTAAAGCTTTTCTGAACCGGGCCTCTAAAATACGTTTGGCCCAGGGCCCCAAAAATCCTTAAGAGGTCCCTGTTTACACTAATTCCTTTGTGCAAGCCTTGCTTCTCAAAAGCCATAGCTATTGTGGGTTGAGCTTAAGGTTGTTCAAACAAGCCTGACTTGTCCAAAGACCGTTTTTGTGAGTGTATTCTAAGATAAGGTCCCAGAGCCATATCATATAATTCACCAAATCATCACAGAGATCAATGGTTTTCTCCAGCAGAGTGCGTCTACTTATGGCAGAAACAGGCACTTTGGTGTAGAAAACCCTGTGTGCTGGTTAGCAGCCCTAAATTTGGTAGGTTTTAAACTGCCATTTTGGGGAAGATGGTAATTCCACCAACATGGCAGATAGAAACTCCACTGGGCAAACCATGAATCAGTAAATTACTCCTTTGACTTGAAGGTTAACTGCCATCCCACAGCATTTTCATATATTTTGAGCCAGTCAGGTTTCAGGTATTTGTGTTGAGGTACTGGGGCACACAGTGTTTACAGGATAATTAATCGAGTTTTAATTTCAACTGGGTTTTTTATTGCCAGTCAACAAATGCATGCAAAATAATATATATTTATTTTATTTATTTAACAGATTTGGCTACCAGCTTTTGCAGCACTGGGAGATATATAGCTTCTTCTCATCAAACAATAAATGGACGCTATCTTGTCAAAAAATCTCAAGTGAGTTATATTTTGTCATTGGTGGTCATCACTACCACTACCAACATTTCACAAAAACCCTAATCCCTCAGTTAAATTCTCTCCTTGCCATGTCCATTGCTGCCACTTTTCTCATCACTAACTAAACTCTCTGTGGCAACAATTTTTGCCACCATATCCAGCACCCTGGCAGTAGTTTCTTTATCTGCAAAATATATTTGTCATTGCTTTAATCAAAATCAAATCAGCTGTCTGCAATAGCTAATTTTCTTCCTAATGTACCAGTAAAAAAATCAGTTATTCTTACTTTCCCTCAATTTCCATGTCATTGGCATCAATTGAGGAAACATCATCCCTCTCCCACCAACCATTTCACTACCTCCTCCTGAAGGCACAACCCCACCTGTCTACTTATTTCCTATTGAGAGCTATCCTCACACCCTCTGTTGCACTTGCAGTCTGGAAGGAATGTGTTCCAATTTTTGATACATCCAGTCCACAGCATGCCAATCCTTTTTATGAATACTGCTAGTGTCTCACTAACTTGTACTCTTGTGTGCAAAGAAATCATAATTTTCTTCTTTTTTTTGGGTCGAGCCTGCAAGTGTATGGGCCAGCGCATGTGTCTCACTTGCGAGACTATGGGCTTGGAGCCCCCTCATTACTTGCCATTTGTTGGCTTGCATGGCACACTTCTTTACAGCCTCGTAATTCATCACTACAGGCCTGGCATAACTTCCGCTCCTCTCTGTGGAGCAAGGACCAAGCACTGATTGATTCAACTTACTCAGCGGCCATCCGTTGCTCCTGATGTGACTGAGGTACTATTTTGTGCTTTTTAACTTCTAGTGCCCTGCAAACAGGAGGCGTGTGACAGGCAAAAACGTGCCCAACAGGACAAAAAAAAAACTGCAAAGTTTTATTTTCTATAGCAAACTTTCTTTTTATTTGCCAAGTCGTCTATTGTCACTTTGCATTTATGTTTTCTTTTGTTTTTGCTCGTGGACGCTGTCCTCAATGACTATTATCTTGTTTTGGATAATACAAAGCAACATTGTTTATTTTCTTATGTGTAATTACTGAAATGATGACTTAACACGTAATTGTGCAGTGCACCCTAATTAACCCCACTCCAATCTGCCCCTGTACAATGCATGCCAATCCACCCCACCTCAGCCCACACCAGCCCACCCTACACAGCCCAATCCACACCACTCCAATACAAACTACTCACCCAATCCAATTCACTCTAACCCACCCCACTCCAATCCTCCCAACCCCCTCCAATCTGACCTGCTCCAATACAACCCATTCCAATACGCCTCACTCTAATCCAAAACATTCTGCCCAACTCCAATCAAAAACAGTCTGTCCCACTACAATCTGCCACAGTCCTCTTAAAATCAATATGCCCTACTCCAATCCAAAACGATATGCCCCACTCCAATTCAAAACAATATGCCCCACCCAAGTCTGCCCCACTCAAGTCCAAAACAATCTGCACCACTTTGACCCAAAACAATCTGCCCCACTCCAATCCAAAACAATATGCCCCACTGCAATCTGCTGCACACCAATCTGCAACAATCTGCCACTCCAGTCTGCAGCAATCTGCCCCAATCCAATCTGGCTAATTCCAATCTGGCCCATTCCAATCCAAAACAATCTGCCCCACTCCAATCCAAAACAATTCTCCCCACTCCAAATCAATTCAATTCAATTCACCTCACCCCAATCCCATCCACCACATCCCTTCCCAATTCTTCCCACTCTCATCCAAACCCACACCAATACAATCCCCACCCCACAACAATCCAATCCCCAAATCCAATTCAATTCAATGCAGTCCCCAAACACCAATCCCATCCAACCCAATCCAAGCCACCCCTCAACAATCCAATCCATACCAGCCAACACGGATCAAATCTGTCCCACTCCAATCCAAAATAATCTGCCCCACTCCAATCCAAAAAACAATCTGCCCAACTCCAATCTGCCCTACTTCAGACTCAAACAATTGGCCCACTCCAATCCATTTCAATCTGCCCCACTCAAATCCAAGACATTCCGCCCCAATCCAATCCAAGACACTCTGCCCCACCCCAATCCAAAACAATCTGCCCCACTCCAGTCCAAAACGATCTGCCTCACTCCAGTCTACTCTACCCCAATTTGCCCAATTCCAGTCCAAAACAATCTGCCCCACTCCAATCCTGCTCACTCCAATCTGCCCCACTCCAATCCAAAACAATCCACCCCACCTCAACCCAGTCTACCCATTCCATCCCAATTCACCCCACTGTCCCACCCACCACCACTCCAATCCACCCCACCCCAATACAATCCACCCTACACCAACCCAATCTACCCCACACCAATCCACCCCAGTCGAATCCCATCCACCCCACACCAATACAATCCAATCAAATCCAGCCCAGTCAAATCTACGCCACTCCAATCCATGCCACCCCACTCCACAGCACTCCAAAGCAACCTGCCCCACTCCAAAACAATTTGCCCCACCCTAATCTGCCCCATCTTCAGTATGCCTCACTACAATACAATCTGCCCCACTACAATCTAAGACACCTTGCCCCACTCCAATCCAAAACAATCTGCCCCATTCCAATCCATATAACTCTGCCACACTCCAATCTGTCCAATTCCAATCCAAAACAATCTGCACTACTCTAAGACAGTCTGCACCACACCAAAACAATCTATCCCACTCCAATCCAAAACAATCTGCACCACTCCAAAACAGTCTGCCCCACTCCAATCCAATACAATATGCCCCACTCCAATCTGAAACAATATGCCCCACTCCAATCCACTGCCACACTGCAATGTGCCCAACTCCAATCCAAAACAATCTACCGCACTCTAATCTGCCACACTCCAGTCTGCCCCACTGCAATCCAGAACAATTCTTCCCACTCCAATCTGCCCCTCTGCAATTCACAACAATATACCTCATTCCAATCCAACCATCTGCCGCACTCCAATCCAAAATAATCTGCCCCACTCCAATCTAAAACAATCTGCCCCACTCCAATCTAAAACAATCTGCCCCACCCCAATCCAAAATAATCTGCCTCACTCCAGTCTTCCCCACTACATTCTTCCCCACTCCAGTCTGCCCCACTGCAATAGAAAACAATATACCCCACTCCAATCCAAAATAATCTGCCCTATTCCAATCCCCCCAATTCAATCCAAACCAGTCTGCCCCACTCTAATCTGCTGCACTGCAGTCTGCCCCACTGCAATCCAAAGCAATCCGTCCCACGCCAATCTGCCCCTCTGCAATCCAAAACAATACACCCCACTCCAACCCAATCCACATCACCCCAATCCAATCCACCCCACTCCACCCCAATTCACCTCACTCCCATCCACCCCACCCCACTCCAATCCATCCGACCCCAACTCAATCCACCTCACACCAATCCAATCCACTTCACACCAATCCACCACACTCCAATCCACCGAACTCCAATCCAATCCAGCCTACTCCAATATAGCCACTTCAAAACAATCTGTCCCAGTACAAAAAAATCTGTCCTAATCCAATGTGCACCACCTCAATCTAAAACAATCTGCCCCACTGCAATCCAAAATAATCTGCCCCTTTCCAATCCAAACCAATCTGCACTGCTCCAAAACAATCTATCCCACTCCAATCCAAAACAATCTGCACCACTCCAAAACAGTCTGCCCCACTCCAATCCAAAACAATATGCCCCGCTCCAATCTAAAATAATCTGCCCCATTCAATCCACTCCCACACTGCAATCTGCCCAACTCCAATCCAAAACAATCTACCCAACTCAAATCCAAAACAATCTGCCCCACTTCAATCCAAAACAATCTGCCCAATTCCAATCCATATCAATCTGCCACACTCCAATCTGCCCAACTCCAATCCAAAACAATCAGCACTACTCCAAAACAATCTACCCCATTCCAATCCAAAACAGTCTGCTCCACTCAAAAACAGTTTTCCCCACCTCAATCTGCCCCACTCCAATCTGCCACACTCCAATCCAAGACCATCTGCCCCACTCTAAACCAAGACCATCTGCCCCACTCCAAGACGAAACCATCTGCCCCACTCCAAAACAAGACCAACTGCCCTACTCCAATCCAAGACCATCTGCTCCACTCCAATCCAAAACAATCTGCCCCACTCCAATCTACCTCACTCCAGTCTGCCCCACCACAATCCAAAACAACCTGCCTCACTCCAGTCTGCCCCACTACAAAACAAAACAATATACCCCACTCCAATCCAAAACAATCTGCCCCTCTCCAATCCCCCCACTTCAATCCAAAACAGTCTGCCCCACTCTAATCTACCACACTCCAGTCTGCCACACTGCAATCCAGAACAATCCGTCCCACTCCAGTCTGCCCCTCTGCAATCCAATACAATACACCCTACTATACCCCAATCCACATCACCCCAATCCAATCCACCTCACTCCATCCCAATTCACCTCATTCCCATCCACCCCAACCAACTCCAATCCAATCCATCCAACTCCAACCCAATCCACCTCACACTAATCCAATCCACCTCACACCAATCCACCGCACTCCAATCCACTGCACTCCAATCCAATCCACTACACTCCAATCCAATTCACTCCACTCCACTCCAATCCAATCCAGCCCACTCCAATCTACCCACTTCAAAACAATCTGCCCCACTCCAGAACAATCTGCCCCAATCCAATGTGCCCCACTTCAATCTAAAACAATCTGCCCCACCACAATCTAAAACAATCTTCCCCATTCCAATGCAAAACAATCTGCCCCACTTCAGTTTGCCCTACTCCAATCCACCTCACTCCATCCCAATTCACACCACTCTAATTCACCACAATCCTCCTACCCCAATCCAGTACAACCAAATCCAGCCAAGTCCAATCTTCCCCACCCCAAACCAATACACCTCACCTCAAGGGCAAAGGTAGGGTGCTTGTTTCTGGCATCACTACAGGTAATAAGTTTGGTAACACAAAAGGATGATGGACGGAGTGCTGACAATGCAAACACTCACCCCCAGTCACAGATCTGGGTTTAATCCATCGTTCTTTTGCTCACCATGCCACCCCAGTTTGGTGACATTTAAAAAAAACTGCTTTTAACTGGGAATTTGCATTGTGACATTTGGGAGACCCAGGGCTTTTTTTTCTCTGTTTTTTGGCTGAATCAGAGCAGGTGTTACGTGCTGCTTCTATGCCATTGGCAGCCATTTTGGTGGTGTCATCAGACTGCAATGATTAGCTGTCTAGCTCTAAGTACTACAGCTCTATTTAGGATGGCTGGAGAGTGGACGCATGCAGCGGATGCACTGCTGGCACACGAAAACAGGCCCGTCAACATCCGACCAGGGACCTTGGTCCTTTTCAGCCGGATAGCCTGATGTATGTCTGACCAACTTATGGTGCTGCGACCTGCTCGCCCTCTAAGCTGCCAGACCCCAGATCTATGGGTGAGTATGCTGACATGCAAGCAACTTCTGTTATTTTTCTTTCCATCCATCTGTTAGTTGGCTCAATATGTCGACTGGAACTAATCACTATTATATAACGTCATCGTCAGGGGACAGGCTGTGCAAAAGAAGCTCCCCTGAGACAGGTCTCCCAAGCAGTTTCTGCAGTTCGCTCACCGGCACATCTCGCTTGCTGCCCTCTGATGTGACTTTTACCATTTGTAGTAAGCTGGCTATCTATGCTGTGACCCAATGTAAGGGGGCATTATGCAGATAGTTCAGGGCGACCCTTATTGGTTTACAGGGGTAAAAATGACAACCCCAAAAGCTCTCATTTGTGGTAGTGTGGACAAGCAGTTAGGCTTATCAGAGGGTAGTGATAAGATTTGTTGAACGCACAGGCAATAAACGAGACACCCACCCAAGGAGGACCTCAAGACCAATTGGTTACAAAAATAGTTACTTTCTTTCGATTGCATGTAAACATCAGAACATTTGTTGAGAAATAAATACTATTACAATTCTTAGGACGATTTGCACTTTTGTAGATAAATGAGTTTTTAGGCAGCACGGGTTTCAGAGTATGGTGTCAGCACAAGAACCCTTACACTCAGTTCTCAGGGGTCCCCTGTAGGTAGGAGGGTGCTAGGGTTGCAAAGTTACAAACAAGACCAGCGGTTCAGATTTACCTGCCCAAGTACATCCAGTTGCAGTGGTGTTGGTCGTGTCGGGTTCCTGCGCACCGAACACTTGCCGACGAGGGGAGCCACCTGGAAAGACAATTCAAGGGGGGACTTAAAACAAATCTGGGAGCTCCCAACATGGGGGCTCAGTCAGTGGGCGTCCAGAAAGCAGGGGGACACTGTTAGAAGTAGTGGACCTGGGGCGAGTGCTCAGGTGCAGTGGATCCTTAGCGGTGGTGCTTATGTGTCAAGGCGCACACAGTCCTTTGGGTGACCTGCAGAAGGATACACAGAAAAAGGCAACTGGGCATCTGAGAAGGCTGACCTCTGCGATGCAGGTGTCCCTCATCAGCAGGTCTTCTTTTCTGCTGTTGGAGTCCAGGGTGGGCTTCAACAAGCCATGGTTGGGGCAAGGGGTCCAGTGCCGCAAGTGTTGGTGCAGCTCGGCTCCGGTGGATACTGGGGTCTTCTCCCTTTGTGGGGAGACAGGACTGACTTCTTAGAGCATGGGAACCTCCTCCTGGAGGACTGCTGTGATGATGGACAGGAGTTCAGCAGGCCGGGGAACTGAATGTTGCAGTTGGTGCCTGCAAGAAGCAGGTAAGGGCCCCCTCCACTCCAAGGGAGATGCTGACGGGCTGGTGAAAGTCCTAGAAAACCTCCAAGGCTTTTGGAGTCCCCGCAGCTGTAGGATGAGTCATGATGTTGTGATTGTTGAAATGGCAGCAAGTAAGCAGGCAGGGTTTTGCGCAAAAGGTTTACCAGACATCCGCAGTTCTCACTTTTCCACCTCTTCTGTGTCCTCTTCTTGTTGTCAGGAGATTCTGGCTTCTGGTGTAGGGGAGCCACCCAGATACTGAATTTAAGGGCATTTTATGGGAGTGTAGGGTAGGTGCCAATGGACTACTTACCCTTGGGGGGTGTCTACACTACGTTATGACCACTTCCTGTGGGGAATGGGTATATCCCTATCCCAGAAGGCCTAGTTCTGACCAAAACCAAGATGGTGGAACCCTTCTTCGAATGTTCACCTTGGGTAGCCACCTTAGGGGTTTGGTTAGCCCAGGGATGATACACGCCAAGAACACCTCAACTTCGAACTACAGACCGACGCCAAGACAACTGTAAGAGGCTCCCTCATTTACAGACCCCTAGGACCGGCCTTCAGTGATGCCATTCCCAACCTCATTGCCCCTCTGGCCATCAACTTCAATGTGCTAGGATTTACTCTGGAAGTGAAGGCTTGGACCACCAAGCTATCCAGGGTGGGATATTGGGTGAGGAAGTTGGGGTCCCCTGGGGTGGGGCAGTGGCAGCGGGCATTTGTTCTATTCACAGGAGTTCCTGTGCAAGGCTTGGACCAGGCCCTGAGTAGGACGTCCACGTGGAGTTCATTAAATGGGAGAAGCAGTTCGGAAGGGGTGGCTCCCGGCTGAAGCACCACCGTCAAGACGTTCCTCTGGGTAGCCAAGGCAGGCAGCTGAGGGTCCATGACCATGGTCACCGTCCTCACCACTATACCAAATGAGTCTCCCTCCTCTGTAACCATGGTAGGAGAAAAGTCAAGCCAGTATATCCTCACACCATGGGGCCTATTTATGAAAAATGACACACAACTGTGCTAGTGCAGTTTTGTGTAATTTTTTTTTATGTGAGCTAGCATCATTCCTTAGCGCTATCCATGCGTCATATTTAAGAAATGACAAATATGGCGCTAAGGAATGGTTAGCGTCCCAAAAAATTATGCTAATATCTGCGACATGCCATAAGGAAAAATTACGCTAATGCTGCAAAAGTTGCGCTAGACCCTTTTGCGGAACGTAAACCTATCGTAAAAGGGTTAGCACCATTTTTTGACTCCATTAGCATCAAAACAAAATGCACAAGCAGGAAAGAGTGCAATTGCAAGAGAAGATGGATTTTTCAGGCCAGGACAGACCAGACCCCCAGGGAGACCCCAATCACCCAAGTACCAGCCAGGAGCGTCCAGAAAAGTCCAAGGAGAAGGAGAAGAGAAAGCCCAAGTGTCGCTTTATCTAGAGGAGCATGACATCCTGGTCAGAGAGGTGATGGAGCACCAACACCAACTGTTCGTCACCTCCAAATTGCCAGTTGATAGGAGAGACGCAATATGGTAGCAAATAGTGGTCAAAGTCAACAGCGTTGCAGAGGTGAAGAGGACTGTCACTGAGTGCAAGAAGCGCTGGCACGATTGCAAGTGCAGGGCTAAGGAGAAACTCGACAGAAACCGAAAGGCAGCACTGCAGATTGGAGGTGGAAATCCCACACCACAGGAGGACCTGGATGAGCTGGAGGAGATGGTTGCAGCGGTCATCCCGAAGGAGCGGGTCACTGGAATCGCAGGACAGCGCAGACTACCAACAACCACCACAAATGCAGGGTAAGTTGCAGGGGGGGGTTATCTGGAATTCCACAAATGGCAGAAGGGGGAGGCACATAGGACACACTCAATGCATGCTAAAGGGTTGCATTGGGACACATAGGCCCTGAATCAAGACACGCCATCCCCACACATGAACTGACGCTTTGGTTGTGCTATACACTCCAACAAATACATCAACATGGGCCACTCACTATGACTATATACCACCATGTAAATATGCACCACATTGCCTGGAAGGCACATGAAAATAGTGTGGCTGTGGCTGTGCCATTACAACACCCATTGCATATTGTCAAAGCCCTTGTACCAACAAAACGTAGACATTAGAGACTAGGAAGGAAGTCAGTACCAACCCAGGGGTGGTGTCAGGGTAGTGTCTCTGGCCAAAATGCTTCCCTTCCTCCTTGTCGCATTACCTTTACTCATGTGTGCTGCATCTTGTAGCATAGATTTAAATGCCATCTCAGCAAAAATAGCTTGCACATGTGCAGGAAGGGACGCCTCCCTGCACATTAACATATAGGGGGTCATTACAACATTGGCGGTATAAGGCGCTTACCGCCGTGCAGAAGACCGCCAACACACCGCCGCGGCTGCGGAATTGTGCCACAGCTATTATGACACACATCATGGAATCCGCCGAAATTCAGACACCCACACAATACCGCCACACCAAAGGTCAGCGATAAACATGCGGAAACAAATCCTCCACCTCCACGCCAACAGAAAAACGCCCATGCCATTACGACCCACGAATCCACGCAGCGGTCTTTCAACCGCGGTATTCCATTGGCGGTACACACCGCCGCGCTCAAAATACACACACTTCTACAAAACACCACCACATTGGACAATTACAAATACACACACCTGATACACATACAAACAAAACTCTCACACACCAAACACAATATAAAACACACACCCACATCACACACAAACCCCTATGACCAGAATTTCTGAGAGAAGGCCAGATAGAGACAGCACAGAATAGAGAACCCCATCACACAGAGGCACACTACACCATCACCCACACAACACCCACGCACAAAACACCACATACCACTACACTCACCACACTCATCAACACATACACCACCCAACACCTCACACACACCACTCCATGTCACGCCAAAGACACCCCCGCTTCTCTGAGGAGGAGCTCAGGGTCATGGTGGAGGAAATCGTCCGGGTAGAGCCACAGCTATTCGGATCACAGGTACAGCACACATCCATAGCCAGGAAGATGGAGCTATGGCAAAGAATAGTCGACAGGGTCAACGCTGTGGGACAGCACCCAAGAAATAGGGAGGACATCAGGAAGAGGTGGAACGACCTACGGGGGAAGGTGCGTTCCACGGTATCCAGGCACCACATCGCGGTACAGCAGACTGGCGGCGGACCCCCACCTCCTCCCCCACAACTAACAACATGGGAGGAGCAGGTCTTGAACATCTTGCATCCTGAGGGCCTCGCAGGAGTTGTTGGAGGAACGGACACTGGTAAGTCAAATCTTAACTATCATATCCCCCACCCTACCTGCATGCTATCACACACCCACACCCTCACACCCTACCCTATCACCCCAAATCCTCACTAATCTACCCATGACACCAACCACCCATCCCAACCCCAAGACCTGCATGACATAACTAAGCATGGATACCCATCACTAAAGCATGCCCACTGCACAGACCCACAACACCCCCCAACCATCAGCACACAAGCCCCCACACAGGAATGCCTGCACTGGTGTACACGCACACCCAACCATTGCACACCATGAAACACACACATGCAATAATCATGTACTCATACCCCCGCAGGAACCCGAAGGAACGTCACCACACCAGAGGGTCCAGACAACACCACTCCACCCCCAGAAGAGGCCCACAGTGACAACAGCAGCCCTGCCCTACTGGATCCTGATGACCAGCCTGGACCATCATGGGCCTCCGGACAGTCGGTTCCCCTTGCCCAGCCACAGCCCAACACCGACCTTCCACCCTCTGGGAACACCAGCACAGCACCCACCCAGCGGGCCCAAACCTCCCTACCCAGGACAGGTCAATCAGCGGTGTGTCCACCACTACAGGGCACCCAGGCTAACCCAACACCCCAACAACAACAGGGACCTGGGGGCAGTGGTAGTGGGCACACGGTCCAGGGGACGGAGGCACAGGAACACAGGGGAACTGGGAGGGCTGCTGTGCAACAAAGGGAGGACAGGCCAAGGGAACCTACTCTCCACGAGGCCCTATCCTCCATCATGGGAGCATACCACCACTTCCAGGAGACAATGGCAACGGTACTGGGCAAGTTGCAGGAGACCCTGCGTCTGCAGGAGGAGCAGTATTTGGGGTTCAGGGAGGAGCTCAGGACCATCGGCTCCGCCCTGGGCACCATTGTAGGGGTGCTGACGGACATTCAAAAGACCTTGAGGGACACCGTGGCACTCCAAGGGGCCCCTGACACTAGCCAGGACAATGAAATGCCCACCACCTCCGCCGGCGCTAGTGGACAGGACGCCCCGCCACAGGACCAACACACCAGCACCCCACCCCCTGCAGATGGACAACCACCACGAAAGCGGTCCCTGAGATCTAGGAACAGGACAGAGCAAGATGGCAAGACCCCCGCCAGGAAATAAGACCACCCTGATTGTCCCCCCACTGTACCACTTTGTTACCCTGTCCAAATCGGAACTGCCCCAGCTCCACTTCCAATGGGCAGATGTGCAATGTACCTGTGAGACTAATAGAATGGACTCTGCCATGGACATTCTTCCACCATAACCCATCCCCATTTCACAACCCCCCTTCATTGTTATGCACTTAAATAAACACCCTTGAAACATTAATAAAACTTGAGTCAGTCAATGATTTTGAACTTTGTATTGTCAATTACAGTGTCAAAAATGGTTACCCATTGGAAGGCCAACATACCAATGTCACACATCACAAGCCTTTCAAGGGTGCAAGCTGTTGACACGTAGGTTACCACATTAGTGAAACTGAAATGGAAGGGGACAACTCAGTTAACAAATAGTGAGTGAAATGTAGGTACAGGATAGAGGTAGACGTGTCAAAGTTAATATTATTTTAAAGCTGAAAATGTACTCACCTGTGTCTCACTGAAAATATTGCTGTATGACTGACTCCCTGTTGTCGTTTTCTTCTTCATCAGCTTCATCCTCATCACTGTCCACAGGCTCCACAGGCTCCACCGCTGCTACAACACCGTCATCTGGATCATCCTCCTGCAGAAAAGGCACCTGGCGTCGCAATGCCAAATTATGGAACATGGAGCAGGCGATGATGATGTTGCACACCTTCTTCAGTGAGTAGAATAGGGACCCACCTGTCATATGGAGGCACCTGAACCTGGCCTTCAGGAGGCCGAAGGTGCGTTCGATCACCCTCCTAGTCCGCCCATGGGCCTCATTGTACCGTTCCTCTGCCCTGGTCCTGGGATTCCTCACTGAGGCCAATAGCCAGGACAGGTTGGGGTAACTAGAGTCCCCCAATAGCCATACACGGTGCCTCTGGAGTTGACCCATCATATCAGGGATGCTGCTATTCCGAAGGATGTAGGCGTCATGCACTGAGCCAGGGAACATAGCATTTACCTGCGAGATGTACTGGTCTGCCAAACAGACCATCTGGACATTCATAGAATGATAACTCTTCCTGTTCCTGTACACCTGTTCACTCCTGCGGGGGGGACCAGAGCTACATGGGTCCCATCAATGGCACCTATGACGTTGGGGATATGTCCAAGGGCATAGAAGTCACCTTTCACTGTAGGCAAATCCTCCACCTCAGGGAAAATGATGTATCTCCTTACGTGTTTCAGCAGGGCAGACAACACTCTGGACAACACGTTTGAAAACATAGGCTGGGACATCCCTGATGCCATGGCCACTGTAGTCTGAAAAGAGCCACTTGCAAGGAAATGGAGCACTGACAGCACCTGCACGTCAGGGGGGATTCCAGTCGGATGGTGGATTGGTGACATCAGGTCTGGCTCCAACTGGGTACATAGTTCCTGGATTGTGGCACGGTCGAACCGGTAGGTCACGATCAAATGTCTCTCTTCCATTGTCAACAGGTCCACCAGCGGTCGGTACACCGGCGGATTCCACCATCTTCCAATATGTCCCAACTGACGGTGCCTAAGAAGGACAACAGTGAAGAAACTGTCACCATTCCTCCAGGTATGTACCCACAGTCACACACAAGACTACAACAGACAACTAACCCATTCGGGAAATGTTTTGAGTGTAGGCCTCGGTATGTGTGACACAGTAGTAAATGAAGCCATGTGGGCCCCTGAAATGGCGGCTGCCTGACCTCTAAACTGGGACAATGGAATTGTGGGGTAACTGCGCTGGCGTTGGACACCATTGCGGTAGGCGGTCGTAGAGCGCGGCGCAATGCTGCATTGGTTAACATTGGACCCTATGGGTCCCAGGAGCCAATGAACTGGTGCGCTGGCGGTGATGATGCGCCTCGCCGCGGACGTCACCGCCGCGGACGTCACCACCATTTTCTATCTGTTGAATCACTAAATACCTGACCTTCGACAGGAGAGGACCTACACTGCCAGTGCTGCTGTGACCTCGGTCTGGAAGCGACGATGGCTGCTGCGTCTGGGGAAAGGGCCCCTGCCTTCACTGCACAGGAGTTGGAGAAACTTGTGGATGGGGTCCTCCCCCAGTACACGCTACTCTACGGTCCTCCAGACCAACAGGTTAGTACACAGGGAGCACGTAGTATGGGCTATTCTGGGTGGAGAGGGCTGGGTGGAAGAGGGAAGAGGGCAGAGTACATAGAACAGGTATGCATGGGGATGAATGGGCCACATGGATAGAGTTGGGAGGGGGCCACTCACATTGACGGTGCAATAGGTAATGACTGTTCCTCTTTCCTTGTGCATGTCATGTAGGTCAGCGCCCACCAGAAGAGGGACATTTGGCGTGCCATCGCCAAGGAGGTCCGGACCCTGGGGGCCCACCAGAGACGGGGCACCCACTGCCGTAAGAGATGGGAGGACATTCGCCGCTGCAGCAAGAAGACGGCGGAGGCTCAGCTGGGGATGGCCTCCCAACATGGGAGGGGTGCCCGTTGCACCATGACCCCCCTGATGTTCCGGATCCTGGCGGTGGCCTACCCGGAGTTGGATGGGCGCTTAAGGGCATCACAGCAGACACAAGGGGGTGAGTACAACTTCATTCTGGGGACTTTGCGTGCAGTGGAGGTGTCTGGGTGGGGGAGGTGGGCTGTGGGTGTCCCTAGGCCAGGGCGAGTTAGGTAGGCAAGGCCCCTCCGTAATGTAGGCCATGTGGCACTCTACTCCAGCTCAGAACAGAGGCAAGTTGATGTATAGGTGCCCCTTTGCCATCCATGTGCGCAGATTTCTACTATTGCCATGTAGGCCATATCCCAGAAATTGCATGTGCAGAGGGCAGGAGCACGGCGTAATGCATGGGGCTGCCTCGTCTGTCTTGTCCGCCAACGGTAGCGGTATGCCATGCACTAAAACTCTCTTTCTTCTGTCTCCCCCCCCTTTTCCTGCTCTCCCTGTCCTTTTGTACATCAGCATCATCAGGCGGAGGTACAGTGGCACCGGAGCACGAGGGAGCTGCATCCCACATGGCAATGGAGGGCCACACCACAGACTCGGAATACACCAGTGGGACCTAGGGCGAGGGGAGCTTCACGTCAGCCACAGGATCACCAACCAGCGACACGGGCTCGTCCGCCGATGTGAGCTCCCCTGTGGTGGCGGCACCATCTGTGCGCCCCACTTCTACAGGTACAGCCGCCACCTCCCCTACCAGTACCGCCCTCCCAGCAGCCCCTCAGCATGTGTCCCGTGCCCACTCACCCAGGAGGGTGGGCATCACCTTCGCCCCAGGCACCTCAGGCCCTGTCCCAGTCACCCCTGCTGCCCTCAGTGAGGAGGCCATTGACCTCCTCAGGTCACTCACTGTTGGGCAGTCTACCATTGTGAATGCCATCCAGGGTGTAGAACGAGAGTTAAAACACAGTAATGCATTCCTGGAAGGCATTCATTCTGGTCAGGCTGTCCTTCAGCGAACCCTGCAATCTCTGGCCTCAGCACTGATGGCAGCCATTGTCCCTGTGTCCAGCCTCCCCCCTCCAACTTCCTCCACCCAGACCCAATCCCCTGTACCCCAGCCCATCCCAAGCACACCTACAGACCAGTAGGCACACAAGTCAACATCCAAAAGTAGCTCAAGCAAACATAGGCACCACACACACCACAGGCACTCACACAAGCATCACACCCATACAGACACAGCAACATCCACTGTCTCCACTGTGTCCCCCTCCTCCTCTTCTCCCTCCTCCCTCCCAGTGTCGTCTACACACACGCCTGCATGCACCACATCTACACGCACTAGGACTCGCACCAGGACACCCAGCACCACAAGCCGCTCACCTGCACTCACCACCTCCACTGCCATTTACACGTCCCCTGTGTCCTCTCCCAGTGTGTCTGTGACGCCCCCTCCCAAAGTACCCAAACGCCAGCAATCACTCACCCAACATCCATCCACCTCACGACAGCCTCCAGTACCTGCACCTGCACCCAAAACAGCTAAAGTGACACCTCCTACAACCACCTCCTCTACCTCCACTCCCAGACCCCCTCCAGCTACCCATCCCAGTGTCCGTCAGAAACTGTCCCTCTGTCAAATTGACCTGTTTGCCCCCAACACCCCCCTCCAGTTCATCAGTCCCGTCGTAGCGCCTCAGCCAAAAAGCCTCCAGTGCCAGTGGTGCGTGTTCCAGGTTTTTGGAGTGCACCGTCCACCAGGGCAGGCAGTAGGACCCGGAGCCAAGGCACTGGCAGCCCACCCCCTGTAAAGGCTCCGAAATTGGAGAGTGGACGACGGGACTGTGTCAAGACTCCTGGTGGGACAACAACTGAAATGGTATCGAAGGCGATTGGTGAGTCAGCTGTAACTCCAAAGAAGGTGGGGAAGGTCCAGAGGAAGTCTGCCCAGCCTGTTGTAAGTGTCACGGCGGAGAAGTGCGCCATCATTTCCGGCGGTGCAGACACAACCGCCAGCACCGTCGTTACTGGTCAGGAGACCACCGCCGGAGTCAGTGCCCAGGAGGGCCCAAGTATCGTTACTGGTCAGGAGACCACCGCCAGAGTCAGTGCCCAGGAGGGCCCAAGTATCGTCACTGGTCCAGAGACCACCGCCAGAGTCAGTGCCCAGGAGGGCCCAAGTATCATTTACTGGTCAGGAGACCACCGCCAGAGTCAGTGCCCAGGAGGGCCCAAGTATCGTTACTGGTCAGGAGACCACCGCCAGAGTCAGTGCCCAGGAGGGCCCAAGTATCGTTACTGTTCAGGAGACCACCGCCAGAGTCAGTGCCCAGGAGGGCCCAAGTATCGTCACTGGTCAGGAGACCATCGCCAGAGTCAGTGCTCAGGAGGGCCCAAGTATCGTCACTGGTCCAGAGACCACCGCCAGAGTCAGTGCCCAGGAGGGCCCAAGTATCGTTACTGGTCAGGAGACCACCACCAGAGTCAGTGCCCAGGAGGGCCCAAGTATCGTTACTGGTCAGGAGACCACCGCCGGGGTCAGTGCCCAGGAGGGACCAGGATCCCACAGCCCCGCTGGGCGATGATGGAACGTCATGCCACACACCAATGTCCAGTGTGGAGTTCGTCATGCCACACACCAATGTCCAGTGTGGAGTTTGTAATGCCACACACCAATGTCCAGTGTGGAGTTCGTCATGCCACACACCAATGTCAGTATCCGAACCGCCATGTCAGAGCACCGCTGAACAGTCCATAGACCGCCATGGCAAAGCACCGCTGAACAGGGCAAAGACCGCCATGTCAGAGCACCGCTGAACAGGGCAAAGACTGCCATGTCAAAGCACCGCTGAACAGGGCAAAGACCGCCATGTCAGAGCACCGCTGAACAGGGCAAAGACTGCCATGTCAAAGCACCGCTGAACAGGGCAAAGACCGCCATGGCAAAGCACCGCTGAACAGGGCAAAGACTGCCATGTCAAAGCACCGCTGAACAGGGCAAAGACTGCCATGTCAAAGCACCGCTGAGCAGGGCAAAGACCGCCATGGCAATGCACTGCTGAACAAGTCCAAGACCGACATGGTGAAGACCGCTGAACAGTCCATAGACCGCCATGTCAGAGCACCGCTGAACAGGGCAAAGACTGCCATGTCAAAGCACCGCTGAACAGGGTAAAGACCGTGTGGGTATGAATAGGCCGCCACATCAGGCATCCTTATCCCATTTGCAGCTGGGACAGTGACAGGACAGGAACTTTCACGGGGAGACTCATCCAGTCTGGGCACCAGTCCCACCCAGTACCAGTTGAGAACTGCATCTACTTGCGATAATGTGGCTTTGCACTCCCCAGGATGGTACAGTGGGCAAACCACCCACTGTAAAGACTTGTGAGACTGTGGCTTTGCACTCCCCAGGATGGTACAGTGGGCAAAACACCCACTGTAAAGACTTGTGAGACTGTGGCTTTGCACTCCCCAGGATGGTACAGTGGGCAAACCACCCACTGTATAGACTTGTGAGACTGTGGCTTTGCACTCCCCAGGATACATCAATGGGCATGGAGCCCTGTTGTGGATCTGGCTTTGCATTCATCCGGCTGAGGTGCCCCCCCTTCCCTTCCCCCTGAGGTGCCTGTAGTGTTTCTATCTGATGCCCCGGTAGTGTTCTCTCGGATTTTGGTCAGGTATCTATTGTGAGCCTCGCCCATGCATTTTTGGACTGTTGGTGCACGGACATTGTTGTGTACATATCTGCACTACTTCTTGTATTGTATATATTATTATGACAGATTTCGAGATGAATTCAGTATATTTTTATATGACATGCATATTGGCACATTACAATGTTTGCCCGCAATTCGCTTTGTCTTTGCATTGTTCCGGGGGAATTGTGGGTTGTTCATGTGATATTTTTGACTGCATTGGTGTGTATATTGTGATATGCGAGGGTGGGGGTGTTTAGTGGGTGTCCCCCTAACTTTTGCCTCCCCCCTCCCCGTGTCATAGATGCAGTACTCACCGGTATGTTCTTCGCCTACGTCGCTGTTGTTCGTAGAGGAGCAGAAAGACAAGGGCAGGTAGGATTTGGAGTTCCGGCTCCATGGAGTCGTCGTTCCTCGTGGAGTGTGTTCAGGTGAGCGTTTTCCCATAGCAAAAGCTGTTTCCGCCGTGTTTTTATCCACGGAGAATCCGCCCCGGAAAAGGTGGCGGATAGGCCTGTTGTGATAGGGTGGGCGGTACATTGTCTTCCGCCTGTCTGTTGGCGGTGACCGCCACGCTGTTTGTCTGTACCGCCGTGGCGGGCGGTGTGTTAAAGTGGCTGTCTTTGTTGGCGGTTACCGCCATGGTCCGCCAGGGTCATTATTCCCTTTTTTTGTCCGCCTGTTTGCGGTCTTACCGCAGCTTTAACACCGTCCGCCAGGGTTGTAATGACCACCATAATCCCTTCAAGGCAGGCACCTCTTCATTATGCTGCAACAATGCCTGTGTTGGTGCAGGGAGAACAAATCTGTGCAGGTGCAGGGGGAATTGCAGGGCTGTACTGTATTCAAGTAAACATGGCACATCCCTGCGTATCTAAACTACTGCAGTGCACTGCAACACATATTGTAGCTGCCCTGACCAGTGCCACATGAGAAAAATCTGCCCTAAAGCTTGCAATCTGTGGAACACAATCCATACAGGGTGAACCCACAACAACTCAGAGACAACCGTATGCGACATACGGGAATGGCCACAAAATAAAAAATATACAACACATTGTGGATGTCTGTGAACATCATGTGTGCAGCTGTACAAGTAGCTGCAATCTCACGATCTGACAAGATAGAGGGCCAGATCAAACAGAAAATGATAGTGCATGCTGCTGTGCCAAATTAGGCAGCATCACGCACCATCATTTTCAAAACACAGGGATGCACCATATACATAAGAATACAATGCACACCCTGTGTACCATGCAGCGCAAGTGGAAATTAGCTGTCGTGCACCAACGCAGCACACATAGAAAAAGCAAAAACTCAAGTAGAAATGTAAGCATTACTCATATATTTTGGCATACTAAACCCACCCTTGGCTCGTGTCAGATATTTGCGCAGCGTCTGGGTTATAATTAGTCCTAAATCTGAGACAGTGTCAAAACGCAATGGGTGTTGCTGTGGCACGCCCACAGCAACACCCATTGCACACACCTTCTATGCAAAGTGCTGCATGTGAAGGGGCCATGTATACAGGTGGTGTCAAGGCCCAAAAAGTGGCTTCATGCATCCTTGTAAATACAGCATAGGGCATTGCGCCACCTGAGCCTCACCAAAAGTGACACTCAGATGGCGCTTGGGGCACCCACATATGCCCCAAAATACCTAGTGAGCTTGACCCATGTGTGAAACACAATGTTACACATAAGTACAACTATAACCTTGGGTCAGTAAGATGTCACTGAGCCTCCAGTGGCAAATAAATGATGTCCCATGTCAGCAGCCAAAACCAGTGAATATTGATTTTACACTATCACATCGCAGAGGATGATGGCTTACCTCCTAACGACCTGCCTGTTCTGGATTTTGCAGATGACATGGACGACCAGCTGCTATCAATGAACAGACACTCCAGGATGTCCTAGGATCACTCCAGACACCACCCCCAGTCGCATGGACGAAACACAACGTTGTGGGGTCTCCACATGAACCACCCAGCACCCAAAACACGCCACCAGCCAGTACTCACACAGCCCTGAACTCCGAGGACCCAGAGATCAGGTTTCAGAGGACAGTGGTAGGAGTCCAGTGGGAGCTGGCCAAGTAGGTGCAGGGGGGGATGGAGACTATGGCAGGCAGCCTACAGGGAGTGCAGATGTCGCCTCAGTCCAAATAAGGAAGACTCAGCAGCCATCAGAGGCCCCCACTGACGTTACATGGACTCCAGCAGTCTCTTTGCCAACATAGCTGCTGTTATGAAGCAGGGGCTACAACAAATGCCCTCCCTAACTGGCAGCGGGATAACAGACAATAAGCTGGGGGCTATGCAGAATACCCTGGAGTCCATACAGTGGGAAGTTGCCTCTCTGAGGGAAAACATGGCTGCCTACCACTGTGATGTTGCTGCGGTGTTGAAATATTAACAATTCCTCCTTGCTGCAGTGATCCCTTATGTGTTACCAGAAATGGCAGCCGCTGGGACCTTTGACTCCACACCCTGAAGTGTGTGTGGCCCCCTCTACCTCTACAATATCATCAGCCATGGCACAGGAGGCATCACACACATCAGAGGATGAAGATATGAAAGGAATAACATTCACCAGGAAAAGCATCCGGTAGCACCAGTCTGTGCGACACGGACAGTTTCTCCTTAGTTCTGGGTATAAGATCATGCCAGGGTTGTGACAGTAAGAAATGTGCCCTCTTCACCTAACCACTGCTGATTTGTCTGCTATTCACTGTCATTGTCTCTTTCATACCAATTGGCAATGTTTTTAACTCCTCACTAATGCACACTACTCCTAACCATGTCTCATGACATGTCCCTCAACCCTGGAATCCGATTGTGCTACATATGGCTAACGTTCACTCATGGTATCTGTGAACTGGACATTGTATAGAATTCACAAATACAACTGCATCTGTAAATAAAGCACCTTGTACACATGTAGCATTTCTAAGTTTACTGTGAGCTATCTATTCAGCTAAAAGATAGCATTGTGTCAATCCATGTCAATGTGTACAGAATATCATTACATGAGTGCATGACTGTCAGACACAAAGCCACACACCAGGATCCTAACATAAGAAAGGTGAATGATGGTGTTGTCAGCTACTACCAATTTACTGAGTATTCTACATACATTTTGAACAGATATCCTTTGAAGTAGACATACGGCATGTATGGCTCTGAACCTGGTCAATGGTAATGTACCCAGATTGGAGTGCCAGTACAACTTATTTGTGTGGTACAGGAGAAGTTAACCTTATCAGTGATAGGCATATGTCAGTGTTGCAGGATACAATTCCAAATTTGCCTGTTGTCAGATGTGCCACACTTGCCAACAATGAAATTGCAGGACCCCCCCCCCCAATGACAGATGAAGTACCATATTCACTTAAGATAAAGTATTCATACACATTGTGAATGGCTGGAACACTGGATGGCAAATATATGCACTAGTTGACTGTAAGTAGCAGCCAATCTGACAGCTCCTTGGTCATAGGGGATGCACATGGTAATCCTTGTAAATCAAGACAGTAAACATACCGTAGGCCATTCCTCCAACTTGGCCAGTGCACTCATGAGAACCCCCAGACAATCAACTTACAAAATTATTAGTCTAAGAAAAACAGGATTTATTGTAAAACCAAATACCTACAACTAACCTAAAAACTAACCTATGCTAAACCAACCCATACTAACTTAACTAAAAACCACACCTATCTAACCTATTCTAAATTCATCTTACAAATGTAACACCACACTATAAACATTGCTCCCCATCCCCCTTAAGAGACAAGATACAAGTAGGACAACAGAAACTATGACTACACAAGTACTAACCTTATCTATGGCCTAAACAAATATATAGTTTTTGGTTTTTTTTTTAATACACAAATACCCCACCATGACCTCCCACCCAACCCCCCACCAATAAAAAAATGAAGAACCCCCCCCCCCAACTATACTTAACCTAACCTATGCCTACCATACATAACCTAATTCTACCCATCTAAAACCCAATCTAAAACTATGTACAGCAGTAAAAGGGAGGGGAAGAAACTGGGAGGCTGTGGGAACAATATAAGTTCATTTCTTCATTTTCTTTTTTATGTACCGCAACATCATCCTGTAGTCTGCACTCTCCTCCTCCAATCTGTCAAGTCTGGCTAAAATCTTGGCCATGTCCCTTCTCATATCTTGTTCAAATTGGCTTACAACTGCAGCACGTGGCTGAACAGGTGCCTGGCTCCTGACAGGTGCAGCTGAAGTGAGGGGCATTGGACCTGCTAAGGCCTGCTGCACCCCTGATGTCTTTCCAACACTGTCCTTGTGTGGCTGTGACTGCTGTGGAGGTCCACCATGTGCAAACACACGCCATTCCCTAGTTCTTTTTCCACTGCAGAACCTCCTTCCCATTCAACGGTATCCTGCTTCCACCTCCATTATGTGCCGGTAGCGTTCGGCCCTCTTATGAAATACGTGCCTCTGGTCTGCTGTCATATTGGAAGCTGAAACATGAGGAGAAACAAACATCAGATTCAGCACTGGGTGGAGGCTGAACAGACATATGTACACTGCAACTGCAGATAACACATACAGTTCACCACACGTTCCTCAACAATAACTTACTTCTCAACTATGACTATTTTCTACCAGCCATCTACAGTATCACTTCCATGTCACTGGGATGACGGCTATCCATTGCTAACCAACGGGGCCCTGAGGTGAGTGGACAAAATTGTCCATGATCAACATTTGTGTAATCAAACATGTGAGGATGACATCCCCAACAAGTCTGGATTTCCTGTGTCCCTGTGCATAAGGGGGGCTGTGCATGCAATCCACCACCTCAACACCCCTGGTGAAAAATCAAGGCTTGCCCAGCCATCATGGATGCAAGGTGGGGGCCATATGATAGGGGGTCTGGAAACTTCCCACCGGCTATTCTAAGGTTTGGTAAATCATCATTCGTGTGTCCTGGTGTAAGACCTGACCTGAGCATCCTTTACAAGGGGGCACACCATTGCCCATGATGTGCCCACATGTACAACTGATGCAATGTCCCCAGAAAATGTGTCCAAAGCCTGACCTGCACATCAAAGTTATCGACACATTAGAGACCTAAAGCCCCCTACCTTGTGCTATGTTGTGCTGCATGTGTTAAACAGCACACACATGGTGGCTGTTTTGGTGCCCTTAGGTCCACAGTGAGTTTGCCACTGCACTGGGTGCTGCAACAGTATTCTGACACATTGTACATCATTTGCACATGCATGTCAGACATCATTAAAGTACCGGGTACGCACACAGCATTCACATCATATGCATATGTGATGTGACCTACATCGCTCACAAATATCATGGTGGCAGGACCGTGTTGTGAAAATTGCTGAGATCTGGCGTGGGAAAAATCATAGACTTTCCCACAACCATATGGAGTTGAGTTGTCTACTAATTGTGTACACTGCTGACTGTTGTCCAGCACAATGTGGGTCCTTGCAGTGCTACAGCCTCAATACATATATATGAAGGGTAGTGAGGCACCGGTGGTGCGTCTCCTACATAAGCCCTCTAGAGACCTCAGAAGATATGACCCACATCTGTACCATCTTGTGAGTAAGTGCAGGTTATGTGTGGCACACAGTGCTGTCAATAGTGCTGTGACAAAGTGGTTGTCAACAGACATGCTATGTACATACAAAGCTACCCTGGCATGTAAACATGTGATAGATGTTTAGGGCCCAGGCATCCTTTTACTGATGTTGCAGAGTGTAAATTTGATGCGTTTGGGTCATTTTTTTGGACGCATGACAGGCTTGCGTGGAATTTTGCAATGTAGGTCTTGAATGCACCGAGATTCACTTACCATGTCACATGGGCTGTGAAACAATGTTGTATATATGGTATGGCTACATGTGTTTAACTATCCAGTCATGTCATAATGGTGACATTGGTATGTTGAATCCATAGGTTTGTTAATAAGTCTGCTGCATGCAGTTAGTCATACTTTGTGCATATGTGCCTACAATGTGTCCACATACATACTGGCACATGTGTGCTATGTGTATAAATATGTGTTTGATTACTAATTTGGGAGTACTACATTGCTGTAGGGAAATGCCTCCCTTGCCATGGTTACCCCCTAACTTTTTGCCTTTTGTCAGTTATGACCGAAAGTGTGCTGGGACTCAGCTAATCAGGCCCCAGCACCAGTGTTCTTTCCCTAAACTGTACCTTTGTTCCCACAATTGGCCCAGCCCTGGCACACAGATGAGTCCCTTGTAACTGGTACCCCTGGTACCAAGGGCCCTGATGCCAGGGAAGGTCTCTGAGGGCTGCAGCATGTATTATGCCACCCTGGAGACCCCTCACTCAGTACATGCACACTGCCTCACAGCTTGTGTGTGGTGGTGGGGAGAAAATGACTAAGTCAACATGGCACTCCCCTCAGGGTGCCATGCCCTCAACCCATTGTCTGTGGCATAGGTAAGTCACCCCCTATAGCAGGCCTTACAACCCTAAGGCAGGGTGCACTATACCACAGGTGAGGACATATTTGCATGAGCACTATGCTCCTACAGTGTCTAAGCCAAACCTAAGACATTGTAAGTGAAGGGTAGCCATAAAGAGTATATGGTCTGGGAGTCTGTCAATTACGAACTCCACAGTTCCATAATGGCTACACTGAAATCTGGGAAGTTTGGTATCAAACGTCTCAGCACAATAAATGCACACTGGCATTGTGGGATTTATTGCAAAATGCACATAGAGGGCATCTTAGAGGTGCCCCCTGCATGCCAGTCCGACTCCTAGTGTTATGCCGACCAGTTCCTGCCAGCCTGCTACAACCAGACGAGTTTCTGGCCACATGGGGTGAGTGCCTTTGTCACTCTGTGGCCAGCAACAAAGCCTGCACTGGGTGGAGGTGCTTCTCACCTCCCCCTGCAGGAACTGTAACACCTGGTGGTGAGCCTCAAAGGCTCATGCCTCTTGTTACAGCGCCCCAGGGCATTACAGCTAGTGGAGATGCTGCCCCTCCGGACACAGCCCCCACTTTTGGTGGCAAGTCTGAAGGAGATAATGAGAAAAACAAGGAGGAGTCACCTACCAGTCAGGACAGCCCCTAAGGTGCCCTGAACTGAGGAGACCCTTGCCTTTAAAAATCCTCCATCTTTGTTTTGGAGGATTCCCCCAATAGGAATAGGGATGTGCCCCCCGCACCTCAAGGAGGAGGCACAGGGAGGGTGTTGGTTACTGCCCCCCAGACCTAAACACACCCATACATTCAGTATTCCTGCAATCTACAACAAGAAGAAGGACTGCTGACCTGAAAGCCCCACAGAGACGACGGAGATGACATTTGACTTGGCCTCAGCCCTACCGGCCTGTCTCCAGACACAAAGAACCTGCACAGCGACGCATCCAGTGGGACCAGCGACCTCTGAGGATTCAGAGGACTGACCTGCACCTAAAGGACCAAGAACCTCCTGAGGACAGCGACTCTGTCCAGAAACAGCAACAAAATTGCAACAAAAAAACGAATTTAAAGAGACTCACTTCCCGCCAGAAGAGTGAGTCTTCACACTCTGCATCCAATGCCCACGGCTCGAGTTCAGGACAACCAACACTGCAGAGAGGACTCCCAGGCAACTCCAATGATGTGGACACTCTGAGTCGACCTCCCTGCACCCCTACAGCGACGTCTGCAGAGAGGATCCAAAGGATCCCCCTGACCGCAACTGCCTGGTAGCAAAGGAACCCGATGCCTGGAACAAGCACTGCACCCACAGCCCCCAGGACCAAGAGGAACCACCCACCTGTGCAGGAGTGACCAGAAGGCGGCCCTCATCCTAGCCCAGTCGGTGGCTGGCCCGAGACGCCCCCCTGTGCCCTGCCTGCATCACCAGAGTGACCCCCGGGTCCCTCCATTGTTTCCTACGGCAAACCCGACACCTAATTTGCACACTGCACCCGGCTGCCCCTGTGCCACTGAGGGTGTGTTTTGTGTGCTGACTTGTGTTCCCCCCAGTACTCTACAAAACCCCCCTGGTCTGCTCCCCGACGACACAGGTACTTACCTGCTAGCAGACTGGAACCAGAGCACCCCTGTTCTTTATAGGCCCCTATGTGTTTTGGGCCCTCCTTTGACCTCTGCACCTCACTGGCCCTGTGTTGCCTTGAATCCCCAACGGTGGGCTGCCTGTGCCCAGGAAACTGACTGTGTAAGTGCTTACTTACCTGAAAAACTAACCAATACTTACCTCCCCCCAGGAACTGTTGATTTTTGCAGTGTGTCCACTTTTAAAATAGCTATTTGCCATTTTAACCAAAACTGTGTGTACTACTGTTTTTAAATTAAAGTTCTATACTTACCTGTGTGAAGTACCTTGCATTTTATGTACTTACCTCAAATTTGAATCTTGTGGTTCTAAAAATAAATTAAGAAAATATATCTTACCCCCCTTATAAATATATAACCCCCCCAGAAGAATACAAAGACCAAAGAAAATAAGTGTAACCATTGTAATATATTAAAATCCAGTACGCAAAAATATATATAAACAAAATACACACCAAGAATAGTAGTCCAGGTAGTGCTCCATTGAAGTCCGTGGAACACTGGGCCCACACGGTATGGGCGAGGCCCACACTCAATCCCCGAACATGACAGAGAGAACACTGCAGGGGCATCAGATAGCAAGAAAACAGGCACCTCGGGGGAAGTGAAAGGGGGGGCATCTCAGCTGTTTGAGTGCACAATGCCAAATCCAAGAGTGGGCCACATGCCCACTGTTCCATCCTGGGGAGTGCAAAGCCACAGTCTCTCAAGTCTCTCAAGTGGGTGGTTTGCCCACTGCTTTATCCTGGAGAGTGCAAAGCCACAGTCTCTCAAGTGGGTGGTTTTCCCACTGCTTTATCCTGGGGAGTGCAAAGCCACAGTCTCTCAAGTCTCTACAGTGGGTGGTTTGCCCACTGCTTTATCCTGGGGAGTGCAAAGCCACAGTCTCTCAAGTCTCTCAAGTGGGTGGTTTGCCCACTGCTTTATCCTTGGGAGTGCAAAGCCACAGTCTCTCAAGTGGATGCCTTTCTCCACTGGTTCTGGAGGGGGCTTTGTGCCCAGAGTGCTTATCCTGCCAAGGACTGAGGTAGTGGATGCCTTTCTCCACTGGTTCTGGAGGGGGCTTTGTGCCCGGAGTGCTTCATCCTACCAAGGACTGAGGTAGTGGATGTAAATCTCCACTGGTTCTGGAGGGGGCTTTGTGCCCAGAGTGCTTCATCCTGCCAAGGACTGAGGTAGTGGATGCCTTTCTCCACTGGTTCTGGAGGGGGCTTTGTGCCCAGAGTGCTTCATCCTGCTCGTGACGGACTCAGTAGCGTCATTGCCCTTGGCGCTCATGGGCCAGCGGTGCTTGTGGCGGCGGTGCCCTGTTCAGCAATGCTTGTGGCGGGCGGTGCCCTGTTCAGCGGTGCTAGTGGCGGCGGTGCCCTGTTCAGCGGTGCTTGTTGCGGCGGGGTCCGTTGCAGTGACTCAGCTGCTGGCGGTCCTGTCTGGCCCAGCGGGGCTGGTGCTGTCGGTCCTGCTGGCGGTCCTTCATGGCCCAGCGGGGCTGGTGCTGGTGGTCCTGTCTGGTCCAGCGGGGCTGGTGCTGGCGGTCCTGTCTGGCCCAGCGGGCTGGTGCTGGCGGTCCTGTCTGGCCCAGCGGGGCTGGTGCTGTTGGTCCTTCATGGCCCAGCGGGGCTGGTGCTGGCGGTCCTGTCTGGCCCAGCTGGGCTGGTGCTGGCGGTCCTGCTGGCGGTCTTCATGGCCCAGCGGGGCTGGTGCTGGTGGTCCTGTCTGGCCCAGCGGGGCTGCTGCTGGTGGTCCTGTCTGGCCCAGCGGGGCTGGTGCGGTCCTGTCTGGCCCAGCGGGGCTGGTGCTGGCGGTCCTGTCTGGCCCAGCAGGGCTGGTGCTGGCGGAGGCCTCCTGGGCAGCAGGGCTGGTGGCGGGGGCCTTCTGGGCAGCGGGGATAATGGCGGTGGCCTCCTGGGCAGCAGGGATGATGGCGGTGGCCTCCTGGGCAGCTGGGCTGGTGCTGGCGGTGGCCTCCTGGGCAGCGGGGATGATGGCGGTGGCCTCCTGGGCAGCGGGGATGATGGCGGTCTTCTCCGCCGTGCTGCTCTTCCCAGACTTGCTGACTTTCTTGTGGCCCTTCCCCACCTTGAAAGGTGTCGCAGCTGCCTCCACACTCCCACCTGTACCCCTGGGAGCAGCTTTGGTGGCTGGAGTCTTCCCCCTCTCCCGCCGGGCACTGGACAACTTTGGATGCTTGACAGGTGGAGGACTGTCCATGCTGTGGCTCCGTGCAACACTGGCTGCCCTGGTGGCCGGTGCACTCCAGATTCCAGTGACTACAGGCACCACTGGTCCCCAAGATGTTGTGGCTGAGGTGCTAGGTTGGGTCCTGGAGAGTCGGGCCCTAGGAGACGGACGGGGTGGGGGAGGTGTGGGAAAGAGGTCAAGGTTGGACAGGAAAGGTTTTTGGGGAACACTGGGACGGGTAGCTGGAGGGGGTTTGGGAGTGGAGAAGAGGTTGTGGTTGTAGGAGGTGTTCGTTTGGTGACTTTGGGTGAAGGTGAAAGCGCTGGAGGTTGATGGCTGTTGGGAGGGTGTGTGCCTGCGTTTGTGTATCTTGGGAGGTGGCGTCACAGACACACTGGGAGAGGACAAAGGGGAAGTGTAAATGGCAGTGGGGGTGGTGACTGCACGTGAGCGGGGTGTGGTGGTGGGTGTGCTGGTGATGGAAGTAGTGGCTGTAGATGAAGTGCATGCAGGTGTGAGTGTAGACGAGACTGGGAGGGAGGAGGGAGACGAGGAGGAGGGGGACACAGTGGAGGCAGTGGATGTTGCTGTGTCTGCATGTGTGTGATGCTTGCGTGAGTGCCTGTGGGATGTGTGGTGCTTATGTTTGCCAGAGCTTCCCTTGTGTGTTGAGGTGTGTGCATGCTGGTCTGAAGGTGTGCTTGGGATAGGCTGAGGTAGAGGGGGTTGGGTCTGGGTGGAGGAAGTTGGAGGGGGGAGGCTAGAGACAGGGACAATGGCTGCCATCAGTGCTGAGGCCAGAGTCTGAAAAGCTCGCTGAAGGGCCGCCTGACCAGAATGAATGCCCTCCAGGAATGCATTTGTTTGTTGCAACTGCCTTTCTACACCCTGGATGGCATTCAAAATGGTAGACTGCCCAACGGTGAGGGACCTGAGGAGGTCAATGGCCTCCTCACTGAGGGCAGCAGGGGTGACTGGAGCAGGGGCTGAGGTGCCTGGGGTGAAGGTGATGCCCACCCTCCTGGGTGAGCAGGCACGGGGCAAAGGCTGAGGGGCTGCTGGGAGGGCGGTACTGGTAGGGGAGGTGGCGGCTGTACCTGTAGAAGTGGGGCGCACAGATGGTGCCGCCACCACAGGGGAGCTCACATCGGCGGACGAGCCCGTGTCGCTGGTTGGTGATCCTGTGGCTGGCGTGAAGCTCCCCTCGCCCTCCGTCCCACTGGTGTGTTTCGAGTCTGTGGTGTGGCCCTCCATGGCCATGTGGGATGCAGCTCCCTCGTGCTCCAGTGACACTGTACCTCCGCCTGATGATGCTGATGTACAAAAGGACATGGAGAGCAGGAAAAGGGGGGGAGACAGAAGAAAGAGAGTTTTAGTGCATGGCATACCGCTACCGTTGGCGGCAAGACAGACGAGGCAGCCCCATGCATTACGCCGCGCACTTGAGGTCCACTGTTCAATCCCTGGGACATGGCCTACAAG
Organism: Pleurodeles waltl; assembly: GCF_031143425.1. NCBI lineage: Eukaryota > Metazoa > Chordata > Amphibia > Caudata > Salamandridae > Pleurodeles > Pleurodeles waltl. The sequence continues at coordinate 234,128,384 of NC_090440.1, read as the reverse complement.
GCTATGGACGACATCTGCACACATGGATGATACAGGAGCCTGACTAGGTGTACTACGCACTGTACACAGGGGGGGTGGGGTGCCACAGGGTCTGCCAGAACAAGGGGACCTAACTAGCACACTCGCCCTGGCCTAGGGAAACCCACAGCCCACCTCCCCAACCCAGACACCTCCACTGCGCGCAAAATCAGCAGAATGAGAGTGTACTCACCCCCTTGTGGCTGCTGTGATTCCCTCAAGCGCCCATCCAACTCCGGGTACGCCACCGCCAGGATCCTGAACATCAGGGGGGTCATGGTGCGACGGGCACCCCTCCCATGTTGGGAGGCCATCCCCAGCTGGGCCTCCGCCGTCTTCTTGCTCCTCCAGCGGCGAATGTCCTCCCATCTCTTACGGCATTGGGTGCTCCGTCTGTGGTAGACCCCCAGGGTCCGGACGTCCTTGGCGATAGCACGCCAAATATCTTTTTTCTGGTGGGTTCTGACCTACATGAATTGTACAGGGGGAAAAGAAAAATTATTACCAAATGCACCGTCACAGTCATTGGCCCCCATCCCTACCCTTGCCATGATGCACATGCACTCACCGTCGTTTCATGCACGCCTCAATCTCCCCCCCCCCCCCATCTTTCATCCACCCCACTCCACACAGGCATAACCCATACAGCATGCTCCCAGTGTATTTACCTGTTTGTCTGGAGGACCGTAGAGTAGCGTGTACTGGGGGAGGACCCCATCCACGAGTTTCTCCAACTCCTCCGATGTGAAGGCAGGGGCCCTTTCCCCAGACGCACGAGCCATTGTCTCTTCCAGACCGAGGTCACAGCAGCACTTGCAGTGTAGGTCCTCTCCTATCGAAGATCAGGTATCGAGTGATTGAAGTGATAGAAAATGGCGGTCACGTCCGCGGCGGTGCGTACCGTCACTGCCGACGTACATCGTCATTGGCTCCTGGGACCCATAGGGTCCAATGTTAACCAATGCAGCATTGCGCCACGGTCTTCGACCGCCTACCGCAACGGTGTACAACGCCAGCGCAGTTACCTCACATCCCATTGTCCCACTTTACAGGTCAGGCAGCCGCCATTTCAGGGGCCCACATGGCTTAATTTTTAACTGCGTCACAATACCTAGGCCTTGCCTCAACACTCATACAGGCCAAATTTCGGATTATGATTCGTGTTCTGTGTAAGCTGTGGGTACGTACCTCTGAGTTGGTTGACTCTGTGCTCACTGTTGTCCTTCATAAGCACCGTCCGCTGGGACATGTGAGGAGATTTCGGCATCCTCCGGTGTACAGACTGCTGGTGGACCTGTCGACAATGGAGGAAAGACATGTGATCATCACCTACAGGCTTGACCGTGCCACAATCCTGGAACTGTGTGCTCAGCTGGAGCCAGACCTGATGTCAGCTATCCGCCATCCCACAGGAATCCCCCCTCAAGTGCAGGTGCCGTCAGTACTCCATTTCTTTGCAAGTGGGTCATTTCAAACAACAGTGACCATAGCATCAGGGATGTCCCAGCCTATGTTTTCCAACGTGTTGTCCAGAGTGTTGTCTGCCCTGCTGAAACACATGCGGAGCTACATCGTTTTCCCTCAGGTGGAGGATTTGCCTATAGTGAAAGGAGACTTCTATGCCCTGGGACATATCCCCAACATCATAGGTGCCATTGATGGGACACATGTGGATTTGGTACCCCCCCAGCAGGAGTGAACAGGTGTACAGAAACCGGAAGAGTTATCATTCCATGAATGTGCAGATGGTGTGTTTGGCAGACCAGTACATCTCCCATGTTAATGCCAAGTTCCCTGGCTCAGTGCATGACGCTTAAATCCTGCAGAATAGCAGCATCCCTTATGTGATGGGTCAACTCCAGAGGCACTGTGTGTGGCTATTAGGTGAGCACCTGGAAGCAAGTCAGTGGGAATGGTTGTCTGGGTCTGGGGATATCCCTACAGGTTGGTGTGTGTCTAACAATTGTCCCTCGCCATTTGCAGGTGATTCTGGTTACCCCAACCTGTCATGGCTACTGACCCCAGTGAGGAATCCCAGGACAAGGGCAGAGGAACGCTACAATGAGGCCCATGGGCGAACTCGGCGGATAATAGAGCGGACCTTCGGCCTCCTGAAGGCCAGGTTCAGGTGCCTCCATATGACAGGTGGATCCCTATTCTACTCACCAAAGAAGGTGTGCCAGAACATCGTGGCCTGCTGTATGCTTCACAAGTTAGCTTTGCGACGACAGGTGCCTTTTCTGCATGAGGATGGTCCAGATGGAGGTGTTGTTGCAGCTGTGGAGCCTGTGGACAGTGAAGACGAGGAAGCAGAAGAAGAGGACATCGACAACAGGAACTCAGTAATCCTGCAATATTTCCAGTGAGACACAGGTAAGAATACAAACCTGCCTACTACATGTACTTTAACACTACTACCTCTCTACTGTCTGTTGTTTTCACCCAGTGTATGGTCACTGAGTTGTCACTTTCCCTTACGCTTTCACAGATGTGTGTCCCACAGTGTGACATCTGCTTTGTTTCCTCATGGACTAGAGCTGTGTGTCATAGGTATGTTGACATTACAATTGAAAGAGCATTTTGGCACTATAATTGCTAATACACTATTTCGAAATCACAGACTGACTCCAGATTGTTTTGTGCTTCAAGGGTGTTTATTTAAGTGCTCAATATTGGAGGGGGTTGTAAAATGGTGAGGGGTGATGGTGGAGGAATGTCCATGGCAGAGTCCAGTCTATTAGTCTCACAGGTGCATTACCCAAATGGGCATAGGAAGTGGAGCTGGGGCAGTTTAAGTATGGACAGGGTGACAAATTGGGACAGAAAGATGACATTCAGTGTGGTCTCATTTCTTGGCGGGGGTCTTGGCATCATTCTCTGGCTTTGTCTTGGATCTCAGGGACCGTTTGCGGGGTGGTTCTCCCTCTGCAGGGGGTGGGGTGCTGGTGTGGTGGTCCTGTGGCGGTGCCTCCTGTCCACTAGCGCCGGCGGAGGTGGTGGGCAGTTCATCGTCCAGGCTAGTGTCAGGGGCCCCTTGTTGTGCCACAGTGTCACTCCTGGTGTTGAGTACTTCCTTCAGCACCCCTACGATGGTGCCCAGGGTGTAATTGATGGTTCTGAGTTCCTCCCTGAAGCCCAAATACTGTTCCTCCTGCAGGCGCTGGGTCTCCTGAAACTTGGCCAGTACCGTTGCCATCGTCTGCTGGGAGTGGTGGTAGGCTCCCATGATGTTGGAGAGGGCCTCGTGGAGAGTGGGTTCCCTTGGCCTGTCCTCCCCTGTCGCACAGCAGCCCTCCCAGTTCCCCTGTGTTCCTGGGCCTCCGTCCCCTGGACAGTGTGCCCACTACCACTGCCCCCAGGTCCCTGTTGTTGTTGGGGTGGAGGGTTAGCCTGGGTTCCCTGTAGTGGTGGACACACTGCTGATTGACGTGTCCTGGGGACAGAGGTATGGGCCCTCTGGGTGGGTGCTGTGCTGGTGTTTCCAGAGGGGGGAAGCTCTGTAGTGGCCTGTGACTGTGTCAGGGGAACCGACTGTCCCGAGATCCCCGATGGGCCGGGCTGGTCATCTAGATCCAGTTGGACAGATCTGCTGTCATCACTGTGGGCCTCTTCTGTTGGTGGTGTGGACATGTGTGGACCCTCCTGTCCGGTGACGTTGTTTAGGGGTCCTGCAGGGGTATAAAAGGATGTTTATTACATCTGTGTGTGCCGTGGTGTGCAATAGGTGGGTGACCGTGTACCCCAGTGCTTGCATTCCTGTGTGGGACCTTGTGTGATGGTGGTTTAAGGGGGTGTATGGGTATGTGCAGTGGCCATGCTTTGGTGATGGGTGTCCATGCCTTGGTGTTGCATGCAGGGCTTGGTGTTGGGATGGGTGGGTTGTGATAGTGGGACATTTGTGAGGAGTTGGAGTGATGGGGGTGAGGGTGGGGGTATGTGATGGCATGCATGTAGGGTGGGGGATGTAATAGTTAAGATTTGTCTTACCAGAGTCCATTCCTCCATCTACTCCTGCGAGGCCCTCAGGATGCAGATTCGCCAAGACCTGCTCCTCCCATGTTGTTAGTTGGGGGGAGGAGGTGGGGGTCCGCCGCCAGTCCGCTGAACCACAAGGTGGTGTCTTGAGACCACGGAATGCACCTTCCCCCATAGGTCGTTCCACCTCTTCCTGATGTCATCCCGATTTCTTGGGATTTCTGTGTTGGCCCTGTCCACTATTCTGTGCCATAGCTCCATCTTCCTAGCTATGGAGGTGTGCTGCACCTGTGATCCGAATAGCTGTGGCTCTACCCGATTTCCTTCACCATGACCCTGAGCTCCTCCTCAGAGAACCTGGGGAGTCTTTGCCGTGCCATGGGGTGGTGTGGGTGATGTGTGGGGTGGTTTGTGTAGTGATAAGTGTGGTGATATTTAGTGGTGTGTTGTGTGAGGTGCGTGGAAGTACTGTGGGTGATGGTATTGTGTGCCTGTGGATGCTTGGTAGTTGTTTGTGGAGTCTCTCTCTGGCCTTATCTCGGTAATTGTGGTCGTAGGGGTTTGTGGGTGATGTGGGTGCGGGTTTTATATTGTAATGGGTGTGTGGGAGTGGTGTGTGTATGTGTATCAGGTGTGTGTGTTTCGAATTGTCCAATGTGGTAGTGTTTTGTAAATGTGTGTGTATTTTGAGCGCGGCAGTGTGTACCGCCAATGGAATACCGCAGTTGAAAGACTGCAGCGTGGATTCATGTGTCGTGATAGTGTGGGCGTATTTCTGTTGGCGTGATGGTGGAGGTTTTGTTTTCGCCAGTTAATCACTGACCTTTGGTGTGGCGGACTTGTGTGGGTGTCTGAATTTTGGCGGATTCCGAGCTGTGGGTCATAATAGCTGTGGCGGATTTCCGCGGCCGTGGCGGTGTGTTGGCGGTCTTCTGCACGGCGGTAAGCGGCTTTTACCGCCAATGTTGTAATGAGGGCCTTAGTTCCATAGGATATAATGGACTCGTAATACGGCAGGTGAAATATCCGTCACATTTGGGGCGGATTAACACCCTCCGCCAAAGTTGTAATCAGGCCCTTAGTTTGGAAACTCAGTTCCTGGAGAATCTATCAGATGGAATTCGGATCTGTGGAAACCACTGGAAATTATTGAAAACCTCCTACTTTTCACTGTATTTTCGGAATGTTTTGGCTTATTATGGTTGCTATGGAGAAATAGAACTGAAGGCTTAGTCCATCATTTTTTGATCTGTGAAATTCAAGGCTGACTGTGTATATGAGAAAGACTAGGATATTGTCTTGTTAAATGTGAGACATTGCAGCATTCCTGGAATATTGGGCACAAAAAGAAGGATGGAGCCCTGTTTGACATTGATCACCCTGAAGAAGTGGGGGACACCTGTGAAACGTGTTGACTGCACACATCAAACTTCAAAGGCTGTGTTTTTGTGATGCTCAATTTATAATCCATAATTTGGATGACAAAATGGACGTTCATGTTAACGCTGTATTAGAGATGAGTGTGTATTTTGAGATGTCTTCCTGTTAGAAAAAAAGATTCTCTATAAAAAGTGAACTATCTTATGTGTTATATAGAACTTGGACTAAATCTATAATGTAAGTTTGTTTAATTTTTCTCCTCAATGAGAAAAACGCTAGTGTACTGTTAAAGCAATGTTTTCTCTTCTAGACTTCCCAGTGCTCATCACCAGAGTTACAAAGATGAAGGAAATGTAAATCTGGAGCTTTGTTCCAAATTCAATAAGAGGGAAAAATCCCTGAAGAAACTTTGCAGTAGCTCATAGCTCCACACCAACTGCTGCCAGCAGATCTCCTCACCTCTCATATTCCACATGACATACTCGACACAGCACACCAACCAGCTACCAGCTCTCTACCACATTTCTGACAGATCCGCTTTCTTCCTAAGTGGCAAAGTTTCTTTAATTGAAGAGTCTGCCTTGAACCATATTTTTTCTTTGATACCTCTTAGTACCTTGCAGTTCACATGGCAATTTTGTCACGAATCAACTCATGGTGCAAAGTCCCAAACCTACAGTTCAAAGTTCCAAAGCTACAGTCTAATTGCCATTTTTAGAAGCAGACACATAGGTGGTCATTCTGACCCTGGCGGTCTTTGACCGCCAGGGCGGAGGACCGCGGGAGCACCGCCGACAGGCCGGCGGTGCTCCAATGGGGATTCCGACCGCGGCGGTAAAGCCGCGGTCGGACCGGCACCACTGGCGGGGTCCCGCCAGTGTACCGCGGCCCCATTGAATCCTCCGCGGCGGCGCAGCTTGCTGCACCGCCGCGGGGATTCCGACCCCCCCTACCGCCATCCAGATCCCGGCGGTCGGACCGCCGAGATCCGGATGGCGGTAGGGGGGGTCGCGGGGCCCCTGGGGGCCCCTGCAGTGCCCATGCCACTGGCATGGGCATTGCAGGGGCCCCCGTAAGAGGGCCCCTACATGTATTTCACTGTCTGCTGCGCAGACAGTGAAATACGCGACGGGTGCAACTGCACCCGTCGCACAGCTTCCACTCCGCCGGCTCGATTCCGAGCCGGCTTCATCGTGGAAGCCTCTTTCCCGCTGGGCTGGCTGGCGGTCTGAAGGCGACCGCCCGCCAGCCCAGCGGGAAAGTCAGAATTACCGCCGCGGTCTTTCGACCGCGGAACGGTAACCTGACGGCGGGACTTTGGCGGGCGGCCTCCGCCGCCCGCCAAGGTCAGAATGAGGGCCATAATCATCAGTTGTCTCCCCTCGCTTGCTTTCTTTGGGAAAGCTGTTTGAATACCGCCATGCACAGAGTTGGGGAAACATCTTCACATAAACCCACACGAGCATTCACAAATACACATGTCCCCAGCACCTCCTTCTCTTTTCTGCATTTGATTCTTCACCCGGAGCCTCTCTGGTCCCAAGCAATGCCTTGAAATCTTTCTATTCCTTTCTGTAGACAAAATGTTACCTTCATACTCAAAGTCGATATATAACTTAACAAAATAGTCCTTCCATTCTGCCCAATTTAGATTGGGTTCACCAGACCCAGGAAGGAATTGCCTAGGAGGAGTCAAATTTAAGGAACCAGAAGTTGCCATTGTTTGTCTTGGGGGTTCCCTGTGAGATATGCCCCTTAATCATAGAGAAATAAAAACAATATACGTATAACCAGTACTAAATACTGTGTACTGCTTGACTGCCTGCAGTTCAAACATCCATCGACCTTGTACTGATTGTTTAAAAAGACTGAAACACACACTTTAGCTGCCTTTGGAAGCCTTGCTTAATCCTGGTTTACAAATGAGGAAGTACGTCAGGCAGTGGCAGGACGTGAAATCAACAAGGAGAGTCCAAAATGACCCCATGTGCACGTGCAGATCAGCAGCTTCAACGTGACACATCCAGGTGAGCGTATGTATGGGTTGAAGACAGCAGCAGACCGCAGGGACGCATTAGCTAGGTGTAGGAGGCTTCCCTGGCCTGTAGTGGGTACCAGAGGTACTTACACCTTGTGCCAGGTCCAGTTATCCCTTATTAGTGTAGAAGAGGTTTTTCTAGCAGCTTAGGCTGATAGAAGGTAGCTATGGCAAAGCAGCTTAGGCTGAACTAGGAGACATGTAAAGCTCCTACTATACCACTGGTGTCATATGCACAATATCATAAGAAAACACAATACACAGATATACTAAAAATAAAGGTACTTTATTTTTATGACAATATGCCAAAAGTATCTCAGTGAGTATGAGGATAAGTTATATACACAAGATATATGTACACAAACCAAAATTATGCAGATAATACCAAAAGGAAGTAATGCAAGCAATGTAAAGTTACAGTAGATTGCAATAGGAGCACATAGGTATAGGGGCAACACAAACCATATACTCCAAAAGTGGAATGCGAACCACGAACGGACCCCAAACCTATGTGAGGTTGTAGAGGGTCGCTGGGACTGTAAGAAAACAGTGAGGGTTAGAAAAATACCCCACCCCAAGACCCTGAAACGTAGGTGTAAAGTGCACCTACTACCCCCAGAGAGCACAGAAGTCGTGATAGGGGGATTCTGCAAGGAGAACAAACACCAGCTATGCAACTACAGTGGATTTCCAGACTTGAGTATCTGTAAGACAAGGGGACCAAGTCCAAGAGTCGCAACAGTGTTGAGAGTGGGCAGGAGCCCAAGAAATGCCAGCTGAGGGTGCAAGAAAGCTGCCACCTGTTGGAAGAAGCTTAGTGTTCTGCAAGAACGAAGAGGACTAGGATCTTCCCCTTTGGTGGATGGATGTCCCACATCGTGAAGAAGCTTGCAGAGGTGTTCCCATCCAGAAAGACCGAAAACAAGCCTTGCTAGCTGCAAGGGTTGCGGTTAGGGTTTTTGGATGCTGCTGTGGCCCAGGAGGGACCAGCATGTCGCCACTTGGATGAGAAGACAGAGGGGGCGCCCAGCAAGTCAGGGAACCCTCACAGAGGGAGCAGGCAGCACCCGCAGAAGTACCTGAACAGGCACTTAGAAGAACAGTGAACCGGAGTCCACCTGAAGTCACAAAAGGGAGTCCCACGACGCCAGAGGACAACTCAGAAGGTTGTGCACTGCAGGTTAGAGTGTCGGGGACCCAGGCTTGGCTGTGCATGAAGGAAATCCTGGAAGAGTGCACAGGAGCCGGAGCAGCTGCAAATCACGCGGTACCCAGCAATGCAGTCTAGCGTGGGGAGGCAAGGACTTACCTCCACCAAACTTGGACTGAAGAGTCACTGGACTGTGGGAGTCACTTGGACAGAGTTGCTGAGTTCCAGGGACCAAGCTCGTCGTGCTGAGAGGGGACCCAGAGGACCGGTGATGCAGCCTTTTGTTGCCTGCGGTTGCAGGGAGAAGATTCCATCGACCCACGGGAGATTTCTTCAGAATGGCATTGGGGTGACAATTCCATGATCTTAGACATGTTACATGGTCATGTTCGGAGGTACCATTGTGACGCTGTACATAGGTAGTGACCTATGTACAGTGCGCGCGTGTAATGGTGTCCCCGCACTCACAAAGTCCGGGGAATTTGCCCTGAATGATGTGGGGGCACCTTGGCTAGTGCCAGGGTGCCCTCACACTAAGTAACTTTGCACCCAACCTTCACCAGGTGAAGGTTAGACATATAGGTGACTTATAAGTTACTTAAGTGCAGTGGTAAATGGCTGTGAAATAACGTGGACGTTATTTCACTCAGGCTGCAGTGGCAGGCCTGTGTAAGAATTGTTAGAGCTCCCTATGGGTGGCAAAAGAAATTCTGCAGCCCATAGGGATCTCCTGGAACCCCAATACCCTGGGTACCTCAGTACCATATACTAGGGAATTATATGGGTGTACCAGTATGCCAATGTACATTGGTGAAATTGGTCACTAGCTTGTTAGTGACAAATTTGGAAAGCAGAGAGAGCATAACCACTGAGGTTCTGGTTAGCAGAGCCTCAGAGAGCCTCAGTGAGACAGTTAGGCATCACACAGGGAACACATACAGGGCACATATTAATGAGCACTGGGGCCCTGCCTGGCAGGGTCCCAGTGACACATAGACTAGAACAACATATATACGGTGAAATATGGGGGGTAACATGCCAGGCAAGATGGTACTTTCCTACGCTAGGAAAGGCAGAAACCTTGAATACGAGCTCGTACAGAACCAAACTTCAGACACCAAGAAATGATTCTGAAGAAAGCAAAGTTAGAGTTTTGTGGACAAGGAACAGTTCAGGAAAATGCACAGTGCTAGCACTTAGAACTCTACTGAGGCCATCTAGGAGTATGCTCTTGCCTGAATCATATAGAGATTCAAATGGGCTTTATAGGCTGTTGAGGCCAGTCCCTCGCCAAAAAAAAGCTGTAATAAAGACACTGGAATCAGTAACAGTAAATAGTTCCTTACTGGACAAAACAGCTATGGTCAAAGGCAGCTTCACCTGTATGAAGTGTTTTTTTTTTGTTTTTTTTTAATTAAACGTTTTGCATTTCACCACACACATAATTAATCATGCTTATTCATAACTAATGTAGGCCTGCATGTTAAAATGGCTACAGTAGTCTGCCATCCTGTTTTGTGACACATGAACATCTTATTTCTAGGTGAAGCTGGAGCTCTTTTCCATAAGAATAAATGTTTTATTTCCTGAGTGATCATCATGGAATGTTTTAATGAGTAGCACTTCCAGGAAGACACCTATAGAGTACAGGCCGGTCCCTGTATCTCATCCTGTTACACATAATGCAGGTTTGACGGTAGCTGAGAGTCTGTATTGTGAAGAGCCCTGAGACGCTTACAAGGATATAAATTGTATCATCTCACTTCCATGAGAAGTGTGTAGAAGTGTACCAAATGTTATAATTGTGAGATTAAAGCTAGGACATAGCTGACTGAGACACTCAAGGGATTCAGACCAGAATTCTAGTATGCAGTTTAAAGCAGAGTAGTAGATTCAGAGTACTCTTAGTGACAGAACTGACTTTCTTTACCCTAGCCTTTGAGGTGACTCCATGCTAGATCATCTTCTTACTTATATGATTTTGACTTGGCCTTTATCTTATTTGATGCATTTATATTTTGATCAATTGCTGCTAGTCTGATTTTTGTTTTATTTTGTTTTGTTTATGTAACTTTTAACCATTAATAAATCTTCATGATTAGAGATTTCACCATTCTCTGTCTGTGTTGTCAAGCTAAATGTACAACACATGCAGTGCTTAATTTGTGCTTGTTGTTTCTGGTGCTGAGCACCAGCACTTGTTTTTGAGGGCTGGCGCTTAGTCTTCTGCCCCAAGCATTTAATGCAAGCAAAATACACATATGGGAAAGACGGAGGAAGACAAAAAAACAAAAAAGTGTCACAATGGGAGAAAGTAGAAAGCTGTAAGAGTGAGCTGAAGGTGCAGGGAGTGGCTTTAAATGTATTGAAGGGGCCCGAGATGGCTTTGGGATTACGCTGTCTCAGTATTCTGTGCTTGCACATTTAAATACAGCATCTGCATGCTTCAGAGGAGGGCTTTGGGCACCGGCACTTTGTTATTTACAAATTAAGCACTGATCACATGTATTGAATGTGTTGTTTTGTAGACCAACCTCAGTTTTGAATTAAGATTTGTCAGATGTCACTTTATGGGCCCTCAAATTTTTACAAGAAAAGCCCTAATCTACAATTTCCACACAGCTTCTAAACATTTCCATCAACTTCTCATCTTATTTTCCAAGACCAGTACATGAGACGAGGGGCAGGGGCAGTGGGTTATGCAGGGGGGAGAGGGGGAGAGAGAGAGAGAGAGAGAGAGAGAGAGGTGTGAGCGGCAGAACAAGCTGCTCAGACTCCCATGCAGTGTGTGAGTGGCAGAACAAGCTGCTCAGACCAATCCTGGTGCTACTCTCATGCTAGGCATAGCATGAGTGCAGCTCTGGGATTGCATGGGGGGGGGGAGCCTGTGCTGGTTTCCCAGGGACTGCTGTGATACCAGGAGGGAAGAGTAGCAACGCGGCAGGCAACGGTGTGAGAATGGTAAGGTTTTTTTTTTTTAGAGAGAGTCCAATACATACCACTTAACTGTATTAATAGAAAGATTGTCATCATTTTATTTGTCAAGACTGAGAGCAAACGTATCGATCCAATACAGTTTGCAAGAAAACCTTTGACTGATTCTTAAAAAGATACCATTTTTTTTTTTTTTTTTTTTTTTTTTTTTTACTTTACAGGGAAAACAAGGGGATTTTCATGAAATCTTAAACGTTTGTTAAGTAGTGTTGGGTTATAGTTTGAATAGCTTAATGTTAAACAGAAATTAAACCTTTTTGATATGGATGTGTATATGTTGATGTGTGGCAATTTGTAATGCATGTCAGTCAGTGTGCAAGTGATTCTGATTGGTATTGTGAATGAGCTGTATGGTCTCTGCAATGCCTGTGTTTGTGAATCAATCTTCGCTGAAGTCAGTCTTTGTTTTTTAGCACCCTGTGTTGAAATGGCAGTCTATGGGAATAAGGCTGTATAAGGGAGACGGAGAGAGATAAAGAGAGAGAGAGAGAGAAAGAAAGGGAAAAAGAGGGAGTGAGAGAAAGAGAGAGACCGGGGCAGCTCCATCGTAATGGTGAAGGAGCATCGCCCCCTGGCTAACTGCCAGCAGCTGAAAAATAAAATGATATTACACTATTGTTTTGTTTTTTAGCTGCTGGCTCAGTCAGCAGGTGCAGGGAGGGGCGAGCTAGTCCATGGTAAAGAGGAGGGGGAATGGAGTCAGTGCACTAAGTGCGCATGTCAGTTTGGCCGGCCATCTCAGGCTGGCCAAACTGGCATGCGCACTTAGGTTTCTTCAACTCGCTGTGTTGCACAGCTGGGTTGGAGAAACTGCACAGACTCCCATGCAGCGTGTGAGCGGCAGAACAAGCTGCCCAGACCAATCCTGGTGCTACTCTCATGCTAGGCATAGCATGAGTGCAGCACTAGGATTGCATGGGGGGAGGAGAGCCTGTGCTGGTTTCCCAGGGACTGCTGTGATACCAGGAGAGAAGAGGAGCATCGCGGCAGGCAACGGTGTGAGAAAGGTAAGTTTTTTTTTTTTTATTACTTGTTTTTATTAATGCCCCCCCAACCCCTCTTGAGATCTGCAGTGGATGCCACTAGAGAGAGATAGAGAGAGAGAGAGTCAGTCTGTGAATTTATTTTTGTTGGAATGACTTTGACTTGTTTATGAGTGACTATGTTGTTGCTAGCAGTCTTTGTGAGTCGGCTGTGTGTGTCAATTTGCCAGTCTGGGTATGTAAGCAACTGATATCATTCTGTGTGGGTACAGTGTAGTTGTTTGAGACAGATTGTCTAAGGCGCAGTGAGTGTGTCAGACTGTCAGTGAGTAGTCTGAGCATCCGTCTGTGCAGTTCGTGTGTGGCGGTCAGGGCCGGATTTCTGTGCTCGCATATTTAGTTGCCACGTGTTTCGGATGAGAGCTTTGGGCACCACCACATTTTTATTTACAAACTAAGCACTGCCTTTAACATTGTCATTCAGAAACAGCAATGAAGCCATAAAAGGGCCCTGCAAGGGGGGATGTTAAAAGAAAGAAAAAAGATAGGAGCGGGGGGCTTCTGTGGACGGCAGGGCTTTAGGATGGCGGGAGTAACAGAATGAACCTGGAATACTGGCCGGTAGATTAATCCCAGTCCATGGCACCCGATTTGGGTAGGGGCTGAAGCACGTAAAGCCCAATGGCTGTTGCGCTCATGTGAGTACCTATACTCACCTTTGACAGCTGAGAAGTGCTGGTACTCAGCGGTATAAATAAGAAGTATTGGTTCTCGGTATATGTGAGTATCAGGCCATATAAAGCCCATGCAGCAGGTATTTTAATCACTTGCGCTACTTTATGGAGAGCCAAAACTCCAATCCCTCTCTCTAGCAGGAACATTAATCACAAGAGTTATCTTCACATTGTTATTACTGCTTGAAAGCTGAACCACAAGGAACTCTGCAGCAGGTGTTTTTAAATCGTAAGCCATGCTTTAAATGGGCCGGTAATGTCCGGTACTGCGTACCGGCACTTTTTTATTTTGAGAGGGAGAGTACCTGCACTTCTCAAGAAAAACGTAATACTTTTCATTGGAGAGTACCGGCACTTCTCAGAAACAAGTAGGTACTCTGATACCTAGTACCTGCACTTCTATTTTTCCATTTTAAGCACTAATTGTAAGATATTGCTAAACCCAGTACCTCCTCCTGGGGTCAGTGCCTCCCCTCCAGGTCAGCGTCCAGGCCCCGGTGGGAGCCGTTGCTTCGGTCAGACGTCAGCCTGAGACTCGATTTGAAAAGGACCAGGTGTGTGTCAGTATGTGTGTGTTGGGGAGGTGAGGGTCTCTCTGTACGAGTGTGGAGTCATTGCCTCGGTCAAGATATTGTCAGATACATTCTGTGGCTAGTGAGTGAGCGCAGCAAATGAGTCGTCGTTTCAGTCAGGTCCTGTCGGGGGTCGGTGTCTCAGAAAGGGATTGGGAAAGGGTAGATAGCAGAGTGGGCATGTGTGTGCTTCTGTCAGCATGTGCGTGTATATGTGTAACGTCGAATCTTTGCTTCAGTCAGGCCTATGTTCGAGTCTCGTGTAAGTGAAGTTTGGAAGTGAGTGTGTGTTTGCAAGTGTCTGGTGGGTCAGTCTGTGTGGGTGCGAGGTCGTTGCTTCGGCCAGGCCTCTGTCAGAAACGAGGAGTCCTAAAGAGGGGGTCGGCGGAGGGCAGGGTGTGCGCCTTTGTGGGTGGCCAGCCTGAGCGTGGGTCTGTGCGCGTGCGCTCGCGAGGGGCCCTGCATGTGTGTGGTGGGTCTGTGCGGGTGCGGAGTCGTTGCTCCGGCCATATGTCTGTCAGAGGCTAGGTGTCTGAAAGGGGGGACTGGATGGGGGCAAGGGGTCATGTTACCGCAGTCCGGCTCACGGATGAATCCCCGCACATTGTTAATTCTTCATCGTGCGGCTGATTGATCCACCTTTGGAGACAGTAAAGATTAAGAGGATGAGGCATCTGCTTACACAGCGCAAAGGGCTAATCTGCAGCCTGTGCTTAGAGGCCTTGAAGAGAGCGGGCGAGGGGGCCAGGTACAGAGAACAGGACAGCGAGGCGGCCAGAGAGGACAGGGAGAAAGATAGAGACGGAGACAGGCAGGAGGCAGAAAGAGCTGCGTCCTCAGCCGACAGTGCCATTGAGAGACTAAGGCCTCCTTGCAAGCCGGAGTCCGCGAACCGCTTCCTAAATCTGCAGGATCCTTCCAAAGCAGGTAAAGCTCCCGGAGGAGGGACGGCGTCGTGCTTCTGGTCGCTCTTCACTGAAGACAGCTCAGGGCTCTCGCCTTACCGCGGCCTACAGGACGTGAACCCCTCTCCTCGCCAGAAACCTGACTCCTCATACCAGAGCCATCTCGATGAGCGGAGCTCACCCGGAAAGACTGAAAAACAGTCGCATTGGATATGAATAAAAAGGCGTGAGGGTCACGCTCCTGAGTGCCAGGACCCGCATGCAGCGAACTCGAGGTGCGAAAGGCTCCTCTGAGAAACCTTCGGCGGCAAGCGGAGGCGGATTGGAAGGGAGCGAGCAGGGGGTCGAGCTTCTTTCGCAAGCTGAGTATGACCACCTCCCCCTCGGACTCTGTGCTAAGCAGCAGTGCAGACGACAGCCAGGCAGGTAAAGTAGGCCCCATGGGGTGTGGAGGGGGGCTGGCACAGCTCCTGGTGGGGGGAAGAGGGTGGGACTGCTAAACAGGACGGGGCATCTGACTTCAAGGTGGTTGACATCTGACAGCAGGAGGTTGCCACCTTCTTTAGGGGACTAACATCTGACCGGAGGTGAAATGGCGTCAGAAGTTCTTTTGAGGGGAAGGGCACACAAGGGCCACTTCTCCTTTTAGATGATGGTATCGGGGATGGAATAAAATACAGTGGATTCAACTCACTGAGCGCCTGCTTCCCTCCTTTCTTCACTCTAGTTGAACGATTTACGCATGCAGTAAACTGAGGGGTTAACAAACTCTCTTTCCAAGCACGGACTGCGATTAGGCGCACCCCGAGAATTACGGAGAAATCAATATCATTCCGTGAAAAGGAGTAGTGGGCTTTAGAGTATCTCAGTCACTCCCATTCTCCACGTAACACTTCTTTTTTGTGCAGTTTCTTGGTTAGAGGCGTGCTTACTTTTTCACCTATCTTTCCGAAACTTCCCGTCTGCATATCTCACACCTCTCCGGTTGCCTCTTCAGCAGCCTCTTTTCACTCTTTCCTGTACCTCGCATTTGCTTCACTTCATCACTACGCACGCAACGAACCCTGGAAGCACTGGATTCTCCAACTTTCGCCCTGCCAGTGCTTCGACAGGTGTGAACATCCTGCGCACACTTTCGCAGAGAATCGCAGTTACAGTTGGCACACCAATCACTGCTCTGCGCGCCCTGCAGAGAGGCCAAGGATTGGATGAACACGTATTTTGAACCCCTTTAGGATCCACTGATGTCGCGCCGCCTTGGGCTTCTGGCCCGTTATACACACCCACCCGCAGCCTGACCTGGGATACATACAGGCGACTCTTCATAGTGTGCACGACAGATGAGCAATATGGCCCATGAAAGCACTACGGAAACATAATATCCTGGGAAAAGCAGATACTCTTCGGGAATGGGAGCCTAAGTAAGACGTGAAGTGGAAGCAGAAACATCACTGCTCTCAGGCTGAGAGTAATGTCTGTTTTTGCCGGTGGAGGTTGTCAACCAGTGGTGAGCCACAATGGGGGAGCAGGGCGGGCACAATCGTCCCCCTTCCACGCCCCTCCCCCCCACAGCGACTTCACTGATGTGACATCTTACTAAAGGGGGGGGTCTAACCCTTGACAGGAGTGGGGTTTACATCAAACTCCAGAGATTAACAGGCTGTTGTCGGACATCTGAGTCGAGGGGGCTGACACAACTGACAGGCGGTGTTGTCATTTTACTGATGGTGAACGAACCTGTGACAGAAGGGACTGACATCAGACGCCAGTAAGGAGGGGGCTGACATCTGACTTTAGGGTGGCTAACCTCTGCAGGAGGGGCTGACATCTGACTCTTGGGTGGGGCTAACCTCTGCAGGAGGGGCTCACATCTGACTCTCGGGTGGCTAACCTCTGCCAGGAGGAGGCTGACATCTGACTCTCGGGTGGCTAACCTTGCCGGGAGGGGGCAGACATCTGACTCTCGGGTGGCTAAACTCTGCAGGAGGGGGCTGACATCTGACTCTCGGGTGGTTAACCTCTTCAAGAGGGGGCTGACATCTGACCCGCGGGTGGGTAACCTCTGCCAGGAGGGGGCTGACATCTGACTCTTGGGTGGGGCCAACCTCTGCAGGAGGGGGCTGACATCTGACTCTAGGGTGGATAACCTCTGCAGGAGGGGCTGACATTTGACTCTCGGGTGGCTAACCTCTGCAGGAGGGACTGACAACTGATTCTAGGGTGGCTAGCCTTGCCAGGAAGGGGCGGACATCTGACTCTAGGGTGGCTAACCTTGCCGGGAGGGGGAAGACATCTGACTCTAGGGTGGCTAAACTCTGCAGGAGGGGGCTGACATCTGACTCTAGGGTGGCCAGCCTCTGCAGAAGGGGACAGACATCCCACTTTGAAGAAGTTTCCATCTTACTGAAGCGGGGTCTAACCTCTGACGGCAGTGGATGACTTTTAGCAAAGGGAATATGACCTCAGACTTGAAAGGGGTACCCTCTGACAACAGGTGAGTGAACTGATGTATTTGAAGATATCTTTTAGTCAGAGGCGTAGCTTGAGGGGCCGGGGAGGGGGTTACACCCCAATAAATGTATTTTATGATGAATAGTCGGGTACATGCGCTTTCAGTCGGGTATGGTGAGGTGTCTGTCGGAGTTAACCTGGGATTTTAGCATGCACACTCTGACTAAAAGATGCACACACTCATCTGTTTTGAAAGCTCTTAAAATGTTGATTATTTTTACGAAATATTGTTTCTCTCACTTAGTACTCCTACCAATCCGCATTCCTCCCTGTTTCCACTGCCTTTTGGGCTTCTCTCATGCTCCCTGCTTGTCGTATAATGTATTTTGACATGATACTATGACAGAAAAGAGTACACTGTTCCAGAGAAGGCTGTCAATAAGGACGAAAGAAGTCTCAGTCATATAGTAGGAGTGCCCTCAAGCATCAAAATACGACACAAAGCATCATCATTGGGCTAACTTCTCGTCAGACCGGCACTGCAACATCTGACGGGCCATCACACAGATGGTGGTGGCACTAGACCGAAAATTGTAGCGCAGATCCAGTGGAGTCTGCAGTACACACTGACAAGGAAAGGAAAGGAGAGTGAAAAGTATGTTAAAATTGGCTCTGAGCACCCAGTGTGTCAGTTTAATAGCTCAAAGTGAGGGTCAGGCCAAGATTAAAAATAAATAAAGGAGTACATAGCCAGATGTTGCAGTGCCGGTGTGACGAGGAGTAAGCCCAATGATGATGCTTTGCGTTGTATTTTGATGCTTGAGGGCACTCCTACTATATGACTGAGACTTCTTTCGTCCTTATTGACAGCCTTCTCTGGAACAGTGTACTCTTTTTTGTCATAGGTTCACGTTAGGGAGAACGCACACTGGACCATTAACCTCCCAGTCCCTCTTATCTTTTTTCGTATTTTGACATGATACACCAGCGTGATTGTCGGGAAATCTGAAGCTCACCTCCCCCAATCTCACTGACCAAGCCACGCCCCTGCTTTTAGTAAGACGGGATCGAGTATTCAGTTCATGTAGGTAAAGAGGTTTGTTTTAAGAAGAAGGTTACAGGTTACTTAGTAGACCACCCCTCCAGGAGCAGCATCTTCTCTGGCTGCCCAGTCTAACTACCAACCCAGCTAGTATCACTCACCAGCATTTAATGACTTCAAGATCCAGGCAGAGCAGAGCAAAGGATGTATTAAAAGACAGCTGACTATAACGCTAACAGTAGACAACAGGGCATAACATCTTACAAAACGAGGAGGGGTTTTCTGACCGCCCAGAGGGTCCGGGAGGGGGGTACACCTGATGTACAACCTGCGGTGGACTGATCTCTCATAGCAGATAGGATAACACCTGGCAACAGACGGGGGGGCTGTCTCACCTATGATAACAGGGTTGGGGGGGGGGGGTTTAAACGTGATTGGCGGGGTTCTGCCACACTCACGCGCAAGGGTAGGGACAGTAAACAGTGACGGCACATTACCACTGCTGACGGCATGGAGCTTATCCCTGATGTTCGGTGTTTGACCTTTGACAGGAGGTTCACTTTCTACCCTCCCTAGAGAGCACAGTGGTAAATTCTGACATGAATAATCTGGCTGCCCTCTGATTTTAGAGCTGTTAATGTCGGAAAGCGGGACTAGTAGTGTGGCAGGAAAGGGGGATGACTTGATTGGGGTGATCCTCTCACAGAAGAAAGCCAGATATGGACACTTTGGGGAGTGTGGGGGTGCTAGAGTCTCACAGCGGGACCAGGGGCTCACCCATTTCTAAAAGACCGGGATCATTTCTAGTCTTGCGTGAGTAGTTTGCAGGAGGGGCTCCTCCGCGACGGTATTCCCGTTCGCCTTATTTTAAATCCATTATAACCCCCTGTTTGAAATGGAAAAATAGAAGTGCCGGTACTCTCCAATTAGAAGTATTACGATTTTCTGGAGAAGTGCAGGTACTCTCCCTCTAAAAAAAAAAAATTGCCGGACAGTACCGGCCCATTTAAAGCACTGTTATAACCTATGGCACTTGTAAGGAGGAGGGCGCGCTATACGTCACGTTTGTGATGCAGTAACCTGTAAGCCAAAGCTATAAATTAGGTCTTTTATTTAGAGACAGGTTTAAACAAATCCCTGGAGTAGCATTTAAAACCAGAACAAGAACAAGGCTGAAGGAGGGTAGCAGTATGTGGGTGACCAGGCCCTAACAGAAGAGCTCAGGTTACTCACGGTACCGAGAGCACACGAGCTTATGCCAGGAACGCTGACTGACGTCATGGGAGCGAGGGACGGGGTCTATCGGAATCACCCCGATGGGCGGGGCGCTGATGGAAACGGCAGCCCACCATAGCTAGGAGATGCCCCATCTTATAAGGGGCGCAGACAGGCGTAACAAAAGAGCTCAGCGTGCCTCAAACCCAGTTAGACTGTGTGGCCTCCTCACTGTGGGGCTCGTTGTAGACGCAGGATTAGATAAAGAGTCCTACACGTTTGTGTCTAACCGGGCACCCCCTTTAATAGCTCCTTAGGAAATTGTGTCAAGCCGGTTTATAGACCAAGAGCCGTTCTGTCTTGCACTGGCAGTGCGATGCACGGTCACCTTTTCATGAGCACTTCCGGTGCAAGCAGAGAGGAAGGCACGAGGTGGGTGTGTGTTCCATATTCACACCTGGCACTTAAGGCGCGGAACGTGGATCAGACACCTGGTACATTTCTGCACCTGTTATTATGTGTACTCTTTGACCAGCTCCTCCAACCAGAAATCTTTTGTGGAGTTTAGTTTGCAGAGATATGGTTGACCATGAGAATCTGTCATAAGAGTGTCGTTCTGGAAGTATTTAAGCAAGCAAGAGTTTGCAGGCCCAGGCCCATATCTATAATCGGGGGTGGGGGGATCGGTCCCATTATGCTGAGTGATGTTGGCTAAAAGGCCAGAAAAGGCTCAAATACGTCCTCATGAAATCGGTATGGTAGTTGACAGCTAGGCCATACAGACAACTACTTTCCCCAGTGTTTTGACGACGGACCAGTTCTAATACGACTTGCCTCTTTCTCCCCAGCTCGCAGTCCCACTCCAGGCAAGGCCCTCAGCCCCGTGTTGATGTGTAGGGTGTGTGGCGACAGCAGCAGCGGCAAGCACTACGGGATCTACGCCTGCAACGGCTGCAGTGGCTTCTTCAAGCGGAGCGTGCGCAGGAAGCTCATCTACAGGTGAGCGGGCCCAGAGCTCTCCCAGAATCCTCTACTCTGTATGCACCACAATGGACATATTTACCCCCAAAGTTCGGCCATACTGGAAAGGAATACAAACTGACAGTGCCCGTTATTATTCTCTTTTATACATCATGACAAAGTAAAAGTCCAACTTCCGCTATAATCACTGATTGCCTTTGACCCTGTAGAATTTTCCTCCTCTCTTTAGCTAGGTTCACAGCCCTGCCAGGTGTCACGCATCTTGCGTTAGATTAACGCATGTCCGGTCATTTTCCCACATTACCCCAATGCCTGAGATTGTAACACAAGTCCTGAGCTGCCGTAAAACCTTCTTGTTACAGTTTCTCACTTTGCTAGGTAAGCTCCGAGTTCATGTTTAGCAAGGTCCACAAGGTGGTGCCAGTGTACAATGGGTAACGAGTACAATAGGATTCTCTACATATTACGATATTTATATGGTTCCCTAGTCTTCATCACTTGATTTTGCTTGCAAGAAAGTCTCCCTCATATTTGGTGAAATGTCACTCATAACGACACCGAACTTCTGAAAATGTCACACATAGCAATATGAAACCTTGGCAGCTATGGGTTCACGGTATACACATTGGACATGGAAACATACATAACTACTTAACTCTGATGTTTACAATGTTTCTATGCAGGTGGAATTTATACAAAAAAATGGAACTGAAGCACTAGAAGGTAAACTGATTTGCACAAGATCACACAATCTATTAGAGTATGGAGGGCAGAATTAAAACTCTGGTCTCCTGGTTCAGTGACGGCCTTTAGTGTGTACGAGCTGGACCCAAACCCAGGGCGCTCCCTGCATCAGCCTTCCTACGACTTAGGTCCAAAGAAAAGTGTGTTCAAACACTTTTTCTGAAGGCTGCTGGCACCCTTGTCTGCTTTTTCTTTGATTCTAATTTACCACATGTACAGCTCTCTACTTAGCTCTGTCCTTGGTGAATTTGAGCAGGACGCACTCCTGCCTGGCTCGTAGCACTAATCTTCCTGCATACAAATAGAAAAGAAAACGCGCATTATTTTCAGCAAGCACCAAGTGAACATCAGGCGCCATGACTTGTTGTACTAACAATACTCCTCCATACTGCGCTTCTACCATTTCTAAGTTCTATAAATAATGTCAGCAGCGACTGTTTAACTGATGAAGCCGTAGTATCATGCCTTTTTTCCTAAAAAATGGGTATCAATTTTCATCATTCACCTTGCCTACCAGAGCAGACCTATTCTGGAACACTCAGACTTTGTAGTCTCAGTTGATTTTAGTATAAGAAAAAACACCCTGCTATATAAGACACCGAGTAAGATGTATTACATAAGACCCTTCCGCTTTTGGGTTCTACCACCCCTTTCTCTGATACAGTCCATACCTCCCTCAAGGAAACTGCTCATTACTGTAGAAGCTAAAATAAAATAGTCTTAGTCACTGGTTTTCATAACACAGAGGCTGATAAACCGTTGATGTTCAAGCGAGTCTAATGTGGGGCTTTGAACAGTGTGTGTGCTCACTAAAATAAAATATTTAGGCCCATATTAATATTTTTTTTGCACTACATTTGCGTAATTTTTTGTCACTAAAGCGGCGCAAACGTACAATTTTTTTGCACCGCATTTGCGTCATTTTTTTGACGCAAAAACAGCGCAAACGTACAAAATACAATTATATTTTGTAAGTTTGAGCCGCTTTTGCGTCAAAAAATGACGCAAATGCATTGCAATTTTTTTTATAAAAATGGGCCTTATTCTGATGGAAGGGGGCGAGGAGCCTAATCAAACGCAGCCATGGGTGAGATAAACTTTACCAAAGTCTTAAAGCAACCATTGCATGCGTTGGTTAATTTTCCCTTTGTAAAGATTCACACCATATTGGTTATATGTATGACTTCCAAATTTATTTAACTTATCCTATAGAGAATACGCATTTAGAGTGAATAGCCCTGTATTTAATATAAATATGTCTGCAGAAAAATGTTTTTTTGTCATTTGCGGTGCAATAGTGCCTGAAATTATATATCATTTATCAATACCTAAGTTGTAAAAAGAACTTAATGTTGCAATTATGACATAATGAAGAGACACAGAAAGCAGGAAACATTTTTTTAAGAAAGATAGTTATAAGGTCTTTAGCACATGCATTCTATAATTGCTCCAAGCTTTTAATTGGTTGCATTAAAATATTCTGTAATGTCCTTTTATTCAGTTTATCGATACATATTTTTTGCAAAAGATATATATTACCATCACCTGTATTTACGCAAAAACATATAATTCAGTTAATAAAATCCAATCTTACCCATATATTGTGCTTTAGTTTCTGCTGCTAATTTACGAAATCACCCTCCTTTTAGATTTAGACATTCTGGCTATAATCTCTCTGTATCTTCAACGTTTGTTTCCAATTTTCAGTCTACTTAAATAGTGCACTACATATTACTAACATGGGGAATTCAACCTAAATAATAATGATGTGTAGGATACGTTGATTTTTTGATTAAGCACATATCTTTTATAGTATCATTTTGTAGGAAAGTACCCTCTTTTTTTGGCATGGTTACCCCCTGTTTTCTGCCTGTTGTCAGTGTGTTTGACTGTGTTAACTGGGATCCTGCTAACTAGGAACCCAGTGATTATGGTCTCTCCCTTCTAACTTGGTAACTTGTACCATTTTCACCCCACATTTGGCATACTGGTGCCCCCATGTAACTCCCTAGTATATGGTACCCAGGAACCTAGGACATTTGGGTACCAAGGGATCCCCATGGACTGCAGCATGTATTGTGCCACACATGGGGAGCCCATGCAAAGTGTTCTGCAGGCCTGCTATTGCAGGCTGCGTGAAAGGGTGCATGCACCCTTTTTCACCATAGGTCACTGCACCAGGTCACTATAAGTCACCCCTATGGCAGGCCCTCTTAGCCCATATGTCAGGGTGCAAGTACCTGTGTGTGAAGGCACCCTTGCACTCGCAGAAGTGCCCCCATAAACTTCAGTGCCATTTTCATGGACTTCGTGAGTGCTGGGATGCCTTTTTATGCGTGTACTGGACATAAGTCACTACCTATGTCCAGCTACATAATGGTAACTCCGAACCTAGGCATGTTTGGTATCAAACATGTCGTAATCATACCCCAATACTGTTGCCAGTATAGGAAGTATGATTCCATGCACTCTGGGGGCTCCTTAGAGAACCCCCCAGCATTGTTCCTACCAGCCTTCCAGGGTTTTCCAGGTAGCCCAAGCTGTTGCCACCCCTCAGATAGGTTTCTGCCCTCCTGCTGCTTGAACAGCCCAAGCCCAGGAAGACAGAACAAAGGATTTTCTTCGGGAGAGGGGGGTAACACCCTCTCCCTTTGGAAATAGGTGTTTCATGGCTTGGGAGGGGTAGCCTCCCCAAGCCACTGGTATGCTTTGAAGGGCACATGTAGTGCCCTCTGTGCATAAAACAGTCTACACCGGTTCAGGGACCTCCAGTCCCTTCTTTGGTGCAAAACTGGACAATGGAACGGGGAGTAACCTCTCCCCTCTCCATCACCACCACCCCAGGGGTGGTGCCCAGAGCTCCTCCAGAGGGTCCCTGGGTACCGCCATCTTGAATCCAAGGTCAGACTGGACCTCTGGGAGCATCTGAGTGGCCAGGCCAGGCAGATGATGTCAGAGTCCCCTCCTGATAGGTGGCCACCGGGCTAGGTGACGAACCCCCCTTTCAGGGCTATTTAGGATCTCTCTTTTGGGTGGGTCCCCAGATTTGGCTTGCAAGGTTCCAGCAGGGCTCATCTGCAACCTTACTTCAACTTCTAGCCACTGGAACCGAGACTGGACCCTCCAGGAACTGACAATCTGCCTTCACGAAGAAGACTCTTCCTGCAACATTGTTTCCATGACTCCTTCCAGATTCTGAAACATTTCCCCAGCTGTGCATCCTTTGAGGGCAGCAAGTCATCAGCCTGCATGAGAAGGAAGAAAGAATCTCTCATAGAGTGAAGGAGTCACTCCCCTGCATCCGCAGGCACCTATTACACTGACAATCAGCTGCGTGCATCTCCTCTCATCCTCATCTGCATGGATCCTGCATCACAGGTGGTAGTCCAAAGTAGTCCTCTTGGTCCACTCTGCCAGCTTTCCAACTTTGGTGGAGGTAAGTCCTTGCCTTCCCACGCAGGACCATACCCCCTTGCACCATGTCTCTTGCAGCTGCCAAGGCTTGTTTGCATCTTCTCCAAGGGATCTTCAGGCTACATGTAGCTCCATCCCCCAGCACTTCTTCCTGTGACACACAGCCCTCTATGTGGTTCTTCTGCGGCGTGCAACCCTTCTTCAGTCGTGCTGTGTGGGCTCTTCTGCGACTCCTATGTCTCCATCCTGTGGGACTCCTGTGGGCGCTGCCTTTGCTCCTATGGGCTCTCTGTGTTGCTGAGGGTCCCCGTGACTCCCCCTCCTGAGTTGAGTCCTCCTGGGCCTTGCTGGTCCCTGGCAGCACCACTCCTCGCTAACCAAAACCTTTGCCAAGGCTTGTTTGTGGGTTTCCTGCATCAACACCCAATTGGAATTCTTCTTCCAGCATGGGACATCATCAGCATCCCTCAGGAACTCTTCACCGACTCCAGAGCTGCAGTGCTGACCTTCTTCACATCACCGTCGACCAACTTCTGTATCCACAGCTGGGAGGGTAGTAGCTCCTACTCCTCCTGGACTCTTCTGTGACTTCTGGACTTGGTCCCCTTCTTCTACAGGTCTTCCTCTTCAGGAATCCACTGCTGGTTTCTTGCAGTCTTGTCTGGGTGTTACATTTTCTTCTTTTCATTCCTTTTGGGTCGTTTGGGGAAAATCCATTAACTTACTCCATTTATCCTGGTCGCTAGGGGGCACTGTGGTACTTACCTTTGGGGTTTCCTAGTATCCCCAGCTCTCCTCTACACATTACCTAGGTGGGGGTCTTGTGTTCGCATACCATTTTTTTAGTAAATGGACTGGACTACCCCTAGGGTCACTATTGTCTAACTTCATTTGCACTGTTTTCTATCACTTCTTATGACTATTTCTGGTAACTAGTGTGTATATTTAGTGTGTTAGTTACCTCCTATTGGAGGGTTGCCTCTCTAGTACTTTTTGGTATTGTGTCACTAAAATAAAGTACCTTTATTTTTGTAACACTAAGGGGGTCATTCTGACCCTGGCGGTTGACTACCGCCAGGGCCGGGGACCGCGGATGCACCGCCAACAGGCTGGCGGTGCATCCATGGGCATTGTGACCGCGGCGGTACAGCCGCGGTCAGAAACGGGAAACCGGCGGTGTCCCGCCAGTTTCCCGCTGCCCTAGGGAATCCTCCATGGCGGTGCTGCAGGCAGCGCCGCCATGGGGATTCCGACCCCCTTACCGCCAGCCTGGTTCTGGCGGTTTTGACCGCCAGAACCTGGCTGGCGGTAACGGGTGTCGTGGGGCCCCTGGGGGCCCCTGCAGTGCCCATGCCTTTGGCCCCACCAAGATTTTCAGTGTCTGCCAAGCAGACACTGAAAATCGCGACGGGTGCAACTGCACCCGTCGCACCCCTTCCACTCCGCCGGCTTCATTCGGAGCCGGCATCCTCATGGAAGGGGGTTTCCCGCTGGGCTGGCGGGCGGTCTTCTGGCGGTCGCCCGCCAGCCCAGCGGGAAACTCAGAATTACCGCAGCGGTCTTTTGACCGCGCAGCGGTATTCTGACGGCGGGAATTTGGCGGGCGGCCTCCGCCGCCCGCCAAAGTCAGAATGACCCCCTAAGTGTTTTCTTTCATGTGTGTGAGTGCTGTGTGACTACAGTGGTACTGCATAAGCTTTGCATGTCTCCAAATAAACCTTGGCTGCTCTCCCACAGCTACCTCTAGAGAACCTGGCTTCTAGACACTTTCTACACTACACTAATAGTGGATACCTGGACCTAGTATAAGATGTAATTAGCTTCGGTACCCACCACACACCGGGTCAGCTTCCTACACCTTTCCTTTCAATTAAGCTGAGCAATTAGAATATAAAACAAAGCGGAGTCATAGCTCTCTACATTTTTGTATTTAGTTTAAGATTTGATAATTTTGTTCAGTGTTTGAACCACTGAAGCTGACTAGTTAAATGCAAAATAGATGTTCGCAGGGTTCTGACGTACAGATTTAAAATACATTCAATGTTTTTATGAGAAAATAAAAGAAACAGATGACTCAGGACATAAAATAACCAATTTGATGTGAATCTTGAAACACTGAACTATAAACCAAATTATATGGTGTCTCTCGAAAACACTTGTGTAAAGTTTACAAATGCCTCACTATAAAGGGATCTGGTGTTCTGTGATTGCAAGAAACTAAATTACTTAATATGCATGTAAACTCATTGATAACGCACCTTGCACTTTTACCACCATCAAGGGTGGCCATAAGTTATACAACTTGCCTAACCTGTTAGGTGCATCCTGTGAACTTATATCTGTGCAACAGGTTCCCCTTACTTTGTTGTGTATAGGATAACTATTTCAACTTTGTTAGAGAGAATTCTTGTATCTCTCAGACGAAGGATACCTCTCAAGAAAAGTTGGTTTATGGTCGAGGCTTCGAAAACAGCTATTGTGGATGGGAACCTAACATTGTGTGCCTACATCATTACATAGATATCCTGGTTATATTTGGATCATACACCAGGTGGGAAATGAGTATAGTGTGATCCTACATCTAAGGTGGCTGGCAGTTGTCATGAAAGATCGACTGCTGCACAATTATTCATCTCAAAGTGTGTGTGTGTGTGTGTTTGTGGGTATGGAGTGACCCCCATAATTGATTGTACTTAGGGGAGCCTTGTAAAGTGATCAGTAGTCCTTTGACACACGTAAAGTCTGAACCTCCGTGTGGTAATACTTGAATACAAGGTCACTTCTGTAAAAAATTTCTTTGTTGCTAGACAAGTGCAAAGTACCCATAACTATATTGGAAAACCCAGAAGACTTCTAGGAATACATATCCTTAACCAGCAACACCAATGTTTAATAGTTCCATAAAAAACAATATCTTACAGTTGTGATATCACTGTGGGCTTCGTGCTCAGGAAGTACCTGCGCAGATAATACACGCAGTTTGCAATCATAAGGGTACGACACCATCTAAGGATCATTTAGCCAGCACTTATCAGCAGCTGTGTGGTGTGTAACACACGCTTTAGCTAAGGGCAGGCCAGCGTGGAAGGAGAAGCCATCACAAAAATAAGCTGCGCCCATAAGTAAAAAGAGACCACACTTACAAAAATACTTAGAATACAACATTTTAATTCATTAGTCAATATCTGCTAACCATACACACAATACGCTAACCATAAGTGTATGGTCAGTAGCTTCCTGTAAATAAAAGCATCTTCTGCTACAACTTCTCATGGCAGTAGAAACACAACTTTATAATTCCTGTGATTGAAGTATTTTTTTGGGAAGTAGTTATTATCTTATAGGTCGTACACACTGCCTGATTATCTGGTGACGTTTTTTATTTTATGTAATTAACACTTGGAATACAGGAATGGCAGGTGTGTGGGAAACTAATGGGGTCTCGGTTTGCTTCTTTACTGATGTGTTCTCTTACACAGTGTCCACTAGTGCTCTTTGGTACCCCGGCCTCTTCTCTCTCCTTCATGTTTTTCTCCCCAAGTTGCCTCTATGTATCTTTTTCTCTGTTTTTTAGCTTCATTCCCAAGACCTTTTCTCCGGTTCCTCAGATTCATTCCATCTTTTCCCGAGACTTTACCTCATACTGACTTCTGTTCAGACCCTGGCCCTGTCACCTGATCGCCTGGGCTGATATTTACTAACAAAGGCTTATGTTTTCCCTCAGGTGCCAGGCAGGTACAGGGTTGTGCCCGGTGGATAAAGCTCACAGAAACCAGTGCCAAGCCTGCAGGTTGAAGAAGTGCCTCCAGGCAGGCATGAACAAGGATGGTAAGAGCGGGCTCTAAAGAAATCAGGGGGTCATGGAATTCATGTGTGGTGACATATGATCTGATGGGAGAACAAAGCTATTTGAATAAAAACTTGAGTGGGTCTCTGAAGCACTCATAAGCTTACTAAGGCGAAAAGCCACATCAGGAACAGTCTGTATGCGTGAAAACCTCAGTAAGTGGACGAATATGCGTAAGGACAGTCTTCACAATGAGCTCGTTGGGCTACACTTTGGGACGATCGTGGATTAAGTGAGATTTTAGAAGGACCTTTTGGGAGAAAAGACGTCATGAGGAGTCTGACAGTCCAGACCGCAGCAGGAGTTTGAGTGAGACCAGACTTGAGCAAGAGATGGGTCCCACACTCCTGTCCTCTTGAATAATTAGGACTGTGAACTCTGGTGAAGTCACCAGCGCTGGTCTCCCTGGGAAATTCTGATCTAATGCATAAATAGTTTCTTTCTTAACACCTACCGATTTACAGTCCCTGAATTAAATGTAGCAATAGGCGAACAACATACAGCCTGTATATTTCACTTAAAATACAGAATACGCACTTTTAGAAATGCAAACTACAATATTGCTTTGACATTAGTTCGTTTGGCTATAGAGTGACATTTTCACAGAGATTTGATGACTTTTACAAGTCCAGCCAGTATTATCTATATATTAAACTGAACATTACGATATTGCAAGTCACTGAATAGATAGAGTTAAAAGCTTAATGTCACGGATCTTCACAAGGAAACGTAACTCCTTTGATAACTAAAAAATGACCTTTATTTACAGGTAATCCTCCGAAAACATGTCTGCTCCCTACACAGCTCTCCAAGGGCCATATGTACGAACACTTTTTCCCATAGACACAGAATGGGTAAAAACCTTTGCTGCATCTGGCCCCAAGTTATTATCACAAGGCCCCCAACTCTTTGGTATTTTAGTATTTTTAATACATAGGCCACCTATAGCCAACCTCAGATCTGTAGTGTGATGTCTCCAAGACCCTTGTGTCATAAATTGGCACACTACCCCTATAATGTGATATGGCATTGCCACACTACCTCTCATCTCCTGGTCCTCTCCACCCTAAAATCCTGAGTTCTACATTTTTTCCCCTTCCAAATAGTTTGGTGCATTGCTTTCACCGAATCTCTGATATATTTTTCCACAAATTAAATGATTGATGCAAACCCAGTAACCTCTGGCATTCTCTGTATGTGGCTTGTTGCAGGCATAGAACTTTGCCAGTGAATGACCATATGTATTGTTTTTCTAGTCATTTTGCAGATCACGTAACTCACCTGACCTTGACCTTCCTCCCTCCTCTTTCTTTCTCACCCTTGTTGCGTACCGCATGATTTTCCCACAGCGGTACAGAATGAGCGCCAGCCACGGAGCACAGCGCAGGTCCGGCTTGACAGCATCGAACTGGACTCTGACAGTCGATCTGAGCATCTTGCTACTACACGGGACCCTCCTCTACCTTCCTGTCCTACACCGCAGACCCTGAGGGTACCAGTTTCTGCCACAATATCCAGACCCCAGGTTCCCAGGGCACAGACTCCTCCCAACAACCACCGCTTCATGGCAAGCTTGATGACAGCTGAGACCTGCGCGAAACTAGAGCCTGAAGATGGTGAGTTAGGTTTCATTGTTTGTGCCTACCTGGAGCTAGAAAAAACACTTCCAGGTAATTCTCAATGGAATACGTACACTTTCTATAAGTGGGCTGATGGATGAGGACATTGGTGGGGTTTGTCTAAAGTGGCAAGTGGGCTGCTGGGACAGACTGAATTACATCAGACTTGAATTTGCCTGATCTATACAGGCCCCTCAGATAGTTTAGACTGGTCCCAAAGAAATGCAGTACTATGATGTAGGAAATTGGGTTACTTGTTGGGGGGATGAAACACTACACAAGCAGCAACCACAATTCTTGTCAGGGTGAAACACAAACAAACCCTAAATTAACCTGTGCTTAACCCTCTGGTAGGGTGGCACAAAAACAGTCAGGTTTAACTTAGAGGCAATGTGTAAAGTATTTATGCAGCACTTCAAACAGTAATACAGTGAAATCACCACACAAGAAAAATCCCACACCAATTTAGAAATATAGACTAAAATTAAATAAATTATTTGAGACCAAAATAACAAAAGTACAATCACTATAACCAGAAGTATGCAATTTCAAAGATTTAAGGTAAGAAAAGCACCAGAAATGCACCACTTGCAGTTATCTGGTTGTGTGATACTGGGTGAAAGTCACAAGCTCAGGCCAATCGCGAAGGAGTGTGGGCCAGGCACAAGTACCAAGTTAGTCCCGATGGAAAATGTGCCTTCCAAGTCCAGCATGAAGAGTTCTATTTGCAGTGGAGGGGGCTGTGAGGAGCAGGGAGAGCGAAGCAGATGGTCATTGCTGTAGCACGAAGTTGCAGACAGTCATCATGGTAGCGTGAAGATTCTCTCGGGTGTCGCAGATGGTCATTGCTAGAGATTCATGTTGGTGACCACAGTGGGCTGTTGATGCTATAGTGCGAAGAGTCAGGTTAACTAGAGCTTCGGGTTGGTGGGCGGCACAGGCGGCAAGATCTTAGAACAAACAGGCTCATTAGCAGTCGCGAAGAGCCCAAAACTTCAGGATTTCACCTTTTCTTGGAGAGGGAGCTCAACTTATGCCACACTAATGGTCCAGACCCTGAGGGGCACCTCTTGGGGATCAGGTACTCACTCATCCAAGTCCAGTTGCAGGTCCAGGTAGCAGGTTAGCTGGGCAGATGCAAGGAGAATGTCCTAGCTTGTTATGTCGCTGTGGCTCAGAACAGGAAGTCAGTCAGCCGACCCTTGGAGTCACTCCAGCCTAGGATGAAGATTGCAGTTTCAGTCTTCCTTCTCAGCAAGTAGGGCAGCAGGGAAGCAGATTAATAGGGCAGCAGTTGAATAGTCTGCTAGTATCCACAGGTCCAGAGGTGTCCTGAAGAGTTGGGTCTGAAGGTCCATTATTTATACTTGGTGCTAGCTTAGAAGTAGGAGATGGTTCTGGAGGTTTTCACCCCAGAGGTGTTTAGAATCTCCTGCCTTTCTTACCTTGCCCCAGCTTGTCTGGGAATATAAAGACTATTGTCAACACCTTTGTGAGTATCCTCATGCGGAGCCTTTGTAATGTGCAAATGTGGTAAGTGACAGCTCTTCCCCATCAACTGAGAGATGGTCAATCCTGTCAATATATATTCCCCGTTTGTCTCACTGTCTAGGAGCAATACACAGAGTCCAACTGCCATCTACACCTAGTCATGTGACCCAGGACACAGGTTGCAAGTACCAAATGGTTAGCACAAGAACATGGCAACTTTCTAAAAGTGGTATTTTCAGAATTGTGACTTAAAATGCAACTTTACCATGAAAGAGTGCTTTAAATTACACTTCTTTAGACACCAAATTCTACATTTCGACCTGCTCCAAATTGAAAGTTAGCAATTATTAGATGTAACAAGGTAACCCAGTGTTATCCTATGGGAGAGGCAAGTCCTGCAGTAGTGAAAAATGAATTTAGGAGTTTGTACATGCAAGGACATCTTAAGGGTTTTGGGTACCCTGGGCCAAACATATTTGGGGGGCCCATGTTTGGAACAGCTTTGAGTTCATTATTGAATTTGGTCAGGTCATTGACAGTGCACAGACACACTCTTCCAAATTCTACATGTTTTTACATCTAATATTCTGGTAGAGTGAAGTGTGCTTTGAATATTTTAACATAGCAGCAGCTCACTAATATTACTGTAAATAATCTCTGTGCCACTCTCCTATTTCTCATATGCGAGGTCCTCTTGTGATCTAAAAGATCTTTTATGGATGTTGCATGAAACATAAACACATTTCTCTGCACAATGTCTGTAATAGACTTTCACACACCACCCACATTAAAAAAATAAATGAAAGAAAAACGATATTTAAAACAATCTTTTTGAGAATTATTCAAGGTAATCAGGGCAAAACTCTGCTGAAGAGAACTGGCTCTATCAGGGGTACCCCTGAAAGGCTGGGGCCCTGGGCCAGAGCCTACTTTGCGCATGACTTAAAATGTCTCTGTGCACCTGTCCAACATTTTAAACACATTGCACCCTGCCCTTTGGGTCATTTATGGCCTACCCTAAGGGTGACATATATATTAAAAAGGAAGGTTTAGGCCTGGCAAAAGTTTTATTTCAGCAGGTCGATGTGGTAATTTAAACTGCACATTGCAATGGCAGACCTGAGACATGTATGACAGGGTACTTAAGGGTGTGGCACAATTAGTGATGCACGCCCACTAGTAGCACTTGATTTACAGGCTCTTGGTACACGTAGTACCACTTTACTAGTGACTTACAACTAAAAGAAATGTGCAAATTGGGCGCACGCCAATGTTGCCATGTTTTAGGGAGTAATCACACGCACTGTAGCACTGGTTAACAGTAGTAAAGTGTACAGTGTCCTAAGAACAACAAAAATGAAATCAGTAAACATATAGAAATAAGGCAAAAAGTTTGGGGGAAGATCACCCTAAGGCTGAAAAGTCTAACATATGACAATAGATACATAAGACATAAGAAGTTGCTTGCAGAGGGGCTGCAGTTTGACCCTGTAGGTAGCAAATGTGGCCCATTTCTGGCAAAATGTCACTTCTAAAATGACAAACATCCTTCAATCAGTCCTGCTTATATGTCAGCAAATCTCTTGATTTTCGACAAGTAAGTCTTTCACCAAGCAATCCAATAATGTTAGCAGTATCACCTTAGCTCTAGGATCTCCATGATAATCCCCAAAGCCAACCCAGTGTCCCCACAACACTACAACAGGGACAATCACTTTTCCCGACCAATTAAAAATGTAGGTACCTGCATGTAAACTCCAAAGTCCCGGGGAAATATGTCTACTAAGAAGTACACCAGACAACAGGCCTTATAATTTCTTCTCAGTACATGCTCCTCCAATAGCGCTCTTACGCTTGAAGCCCAATAAATGCCTGTCCAGTAAAGTCCAGACCAGATTCTGTAACGTGTCCTCACATTGGTCCTTACAGTCTTAATGGGATGAAAACGATGAAACGCCGCGAGTAGCCTTCTCTAAGACGTTTGCCAAGATAAGCTATTCTCAAACAAACTTGGGCAAGTAGATAGTGTAAACTGCAATAAATAGTTGTGTCAAGATACTTTGATTAAAACCAGCTTCAGTTTAAATAAACACTAACGGGCAACATATATACTCTCTAATAAAAGCAAAAATATTTTGTTATAGACGTATTTAAACATTGGACAATATTATCTAACGTTTTGCACCTGTCAAAAATGGAGCACACAAGTGCACACCCTTTTTGCCCTTTGTGAAATATAAAAAATGGATTAAAAGCAGGTTCTGCTCCATGTATAGTATCGGGAAAAATCTGGCAAACTTAATTCGCACTTTGGTTGCTCGTATAACAAGCAATGAGGTAAACTAATTGTGGATGCTTCACAGATTTCGAAGATGGCAAAAACAATAAACAAACCTAGTGCAAATCCTTTTTGCTCAATTCGATTGCAAAAATGGTGCAAAATGTATTTGTTTGTGTCCTATTTCAAACGTTACATAAAATGGTCCATATCCGATTCCCACATGGAAATAGAAAGTTGCCGAGCCATTTCCCATGCTGTTCAGAGAGGTAAAATATAGCTCGCGATGGCAATTGCACACATAGTTGGCTATGACAGAATGACTTGGAAGTCCTGTGTACTGCTAGGCTAATGGCACAATTTTTTCATCAGGCTGGCATTTTCCAAAATATTCTTGTCCCACACAGATACAGTGGCACCATTCCTACGCAACACCCTATAAACTTTGATAAGACCTAAAGAAACAGCAGCAGCCTGAAAGAGTTCTTACTTTACTGATCGGTTTTTGAGAGGGCTCGAGCAAAAACCTCGACAGAATATTTTATTTTTTTCAGCCGATGAAAACATTGATGTGACGAGCAACGAACCGGAGCGTTCTTCAACCGAGTATCAGATGTCAACATACCCTTCCAGTCCTGAGAGCATCTACGAGACGTCAGCACGGCTTCTCTTCATGGCTGTCAAGTGGGCCAAAAACCTACCCGTCTTCTCCAACCTTCCCTTCAGGGACCAGGTAATTCATGCCTTCTGAATAAACAGCACTGTGTGACGAGATGGCGCCTGGTCTTAAATGCTCCTTTAAGGTTGCATATACTGTGACAATGAAGTTGGGGATTCTGTCAGTGTTGTCATTTGTGTAGGATGTGGTTCGGGAGCTGGAGTCTGGGATGGGACCCCTGGAACAGTATTTACTTGCACGTGGTGTTTGTGCAGTAGTGGATATAGCAGTGGGCTTTTGGCCTCAACCAAATACTGGAGTTAGTAATCGGGCTGGCGTTCATCTGGGAATCACTCAGAAATAAAAACTGGGGAAACAGTGGAGCACCAAGTTAGTTATAAGGCTTAGGCTGGGACTAAGAATTGGGCTGGGGTAAGAATGGGAATTGCGTTGAAGTGAGCTGCGCATTTTGACTGACCCCAGAATTTGCAATTGGAAGATACTTTTATTGCAGATTGACCTGGATTTTGGGCTTTTGACTTTGAATTGCAATGTTGGCACTTATGAGTTAACCCTTCGAACAAGGTGGATATTAAATTTGGGTTCAATTCAATATGTGATTTGCAAAGCAACCAGTATTTGTAGGAATCGAGATGTCAATTGGTGTTCAAGTAGACATTCATAGCTGGGACTTGATCTGAAGTTTGAGTTGGAGTTTGAGTTCATCTTGGTGTCAGCCCAGTCTGAAATAGGTAATAAGCAAATTAAAGCATCTGGCCCTTCGTTGGGGGTTGATAAGAAAGTTAGGAAACCAACGGTTTGCGTTGAGTTTGCGACTGAGCACAGATTAAAGGTTTTGGGTTTGTACTGCAGCTTGAACTGAGAATTAGGTAGTGATCGACCTCACAATTAAAGCTGGAACTGAATTAGGAATTAAGGATGAGATAAAGATGCGCGTTGAACAACATTAAATATATTACATTGGTAAGTGGCATGATGATAGCTAGCTCTCTCACAAGCTGCGCATTGCTGAGCAGAGAGACAGTTTCAGTAAACACCTGTTAACCATTATGGACGTTCAACCAGATTCTTTAATTGGAGAAATAAATTCTGATACTTACAAGAACTCACGTTTTGTCGGGAAATGTTCATTTTCTCTGTCATTCTTTCCTCTTGAAGGTGATCTTACTGGAAGAGGCCTGGAGCGAGTTGTTCCTTCTATGCGCCATCCAGTGGTCAATGCCTTTGGAAAACTGTCCCCTCCTCTCCGTGCCTGAACTCTCACCAAGCATAAATGGAAAATCAGTCTCGTCTGGCATAGATGTTCGAAGCCTACAGGAAACAATTGCACGCTTCAAATCTATCAGTGTGGATCCCACAGAATTTGCCTGTATGAAAGCAATAGTGCTCTTCAAGCCAGGTACAGACATAATTAGAGCCCTCAATACAAGTATTTTAAAGAAGGGAGGCCTCCATTTGTGTAAAAGGCAATGTCTCCTCTAGCTAGGTAGATGTTAACGCATCCGACCTAACAAAAACATATCTTGTTATTTAACAGCAAAAAATTAATACGCACTTAAAGACTAGAGTGACTTAGTTGAGAGTTATATTAAATTGCTTTTGGTTAAATGGAGGGTTAACATGGCGATTTGTGATTATGTGTGCTTGTATTGGGATCTTTACTGTTCAAACCTAGTTTGCACCAAAGCCCTGCGCTTGGGAACTGGGAATGGATACATCAGGATCATGGACGATTCGTTATTGGGTTCTCTAAGCACCGACAGCCAGATATGCCCATCGTCTTCTAAAGAGACATGTACTTCGCACTTGTCATCTGAGGACTTAAATCATCTCATGTTGTCTTATGAAAAGAGCTTTAAATTCGCATAGATCTTAACCTTTGGGCTAAAGCTTTGCTCAGTACCTATTTGAGAGTCAGAGTGTTAAAAGATTATTAACAATTTTGTACTTTTTAGTTTCTTCAATGTTTTTTAGGATATTAAGTAACTTTTGAAACACATTTCATGGTTTAGTACTGATTTGCATTTGATACAAAAGTTGCACATTAGTTATCAAAGGTATTTGTAAAATTCATAATATTATAAGTAACAGTCTGAATCATGAATATACTGTTACCTTATATGGATAATAAGTGACCAAAAGATGTTGGTGGGTCAGAAAATAGGCTAAACAATAAAGAGAGCAAGAAGAAAGAGAGCTTGCTTATTGTCCCAATTATCATCAACAAACATAGGAAACAAGCATGCCACCAAGTTTTGTTGACCATTGGCAGCTCAGACATTATTGCTGAAACATGTCGACTGCAACAAGGATGTAAGAGGTCATGGTTCCCTCATTATACATCCATCACTGTTTTTAATCCTTGTCCAAAGCTACCACGAATAAATTACACCATTTGGTGGGTATCCGTCAGACACTTTTAACTTCACTTCTGCTCTCATTTGAAAAAAACAATCAAAAATACCCTACTCTGCTGTAATCAGGCATTGAATCACCCCTGAAACGCTAGGTGTCTTGGATGGGACCCTAATGATGTAGCATGCCACCAACCGGGTTGGTGGGTGAGGGGTCTTTTTAGAACCTAAAGCATTTTAATTAAAAATTAACAGCCTTTTTTCAGAATTAGAGAGTATGGAGCTTCAGAGAAAAAAGAACAAAACTTGGTAGCGTGCTCTTTTCCTATGTTTGTTGGGGGGCCACAAAATAGGCCATATGTATTTCAATCAAGATTGCACATCAAGAGATTAGAGTGAAAGTAATCAATGAAAAGCGTGATTTGTAAAATATGTAAAATAATGTGCCATTCTGGGGATTTTCTGACCATTTGACGTCAATTGCTTTATTCCACTATTTACTTTACTTCTCAGCTTTATTGTTTACTTTAAATTCTGCTAGGAAAACACATTAAAATATAATAAATTGAGTTTAAGACATGTGCTTACCTTGGTGCAGAAACCCGAGGCCTGAAGGATCCAGAACAAGTTGAAAATCTGCAGGACCAGTCACAGATGATGTTGGGGCAACACAACCGTGCACACTACCCAAACCAGCTTGTCAGGTAATGCAGTCAATGACATCATTGAGCCATATATGGTAATCATTACAAACTGTATCAGGCATGGGTTTTATGATGTCCACTCCTGGATCATTGATGCTCATGCTTTTCTGGGAATGGGCTGTCTGCTGTTTTTGACTACAGTGTTTTCCTCCTCCCCCCATTTGTTCTCACCGTGTGGTTTGCTTTTGCCTTAAACATTGTTGATGTAAACATCTTACCACAGCCAGACCTCTTCCTCCTATGAGTTGTGGATGCAAGGATTTGATATTTCCCTGTTTGTAAATACAAATGAAATGGAAAACTAAAAAACAGATGGCAAGTTATTATTTTGTTTTGCAACCTAGTGTATGAGACGGGTGGGCTTTTGGTAACAGATTTTAATATGTGAATGCCATGATTTGATAGTAGATACTATTAATGTAACTACATGGTCTTTTGCACTGTTTTTGATAGGAAATAACTAGTTATTGATTTAGGAATCTTCTGTTAATGAGCTATCCATAAGCTTTTGCCCTTCGGTGCTGTTGGTTGTCTTGGTAGCCTATCACTCATTATTGATAGGCTCTCACAAGACAGTTTTCTTTCAGTGGCATAGGATGAAATGGAGAAGTGGTGATTTCAAACTAAGGTCCTGATTGAGATCTTGACGGATGAGTTACTCTGTCACAATGGTGACAGATGTCCCGTCAGCAGAATTATATCCTATGGGAATTATATTTCGGCGGATGGGATATCCGTCACCGTTGTGATGGAGTAACTCGTCCGCCAAGATCTCAATCATGCCCTAAGTGAACCTCATCAACTGGGTGAAAGGTCTCTTAGTCTCAGTGACTCATTAACATTACATTTTGCTGTAATGTTACCCAAGGTAACTATACGCTGTAAGGGGCTGTGGCAGAAGAACACTGTCACATGTTTTTCTGCCATTTGTGGCTCATGTGATGGGTCCAGTGGCCACAGTCATGATGGTGATGCTGAAGGGTGATAAATCATTTTGAAACCCTGGGTACTGCCGTTTTTCTCACGAGATCAAAATGAGGGAGTTGTGTGTTGAGAGAGAGTTTATCTTCTTGTGAGGTTATCATCTGACTTTTGTGATCCAGAACTTCTGAGTGCCTTAACTCGTGGTATGAGCAGATTGAAACAACCTATGAAAAATAAGGCTAGAGAGTAACAGACTTTTGCTCTTTCTTGTTTCTTCCAGGTTTGGGAAGTTGCTGCTTCTACTACCCTCACTGAGGTTTATTTCTTCTGACCATGTCGAGCTTCTCTTTTTTCACAGAACCATTGGCAACACCCCTATGGAGAAACTGCTTTGCGACATGTTCAAAAACTAAACCATGTAGCTTGCTGTCTGCCTTCTGCTCCACTATGCCCATTCCAGTACACCATCCTACTCTACTGCTTGTTCTCTGGGCGGGGACGACTCAGTACGCAATCGAATGTGGCCTACTGACGACATCAGCATCGTGGTCCTTCTGTACTGCAGAGGTCCTCAGGAGCCCACTCTGCGTGATAGTTTGTTCAGTATGTAGGAGAAGCAGAATTTCCTGTGCATCATAAACTGTGACCATGTTGCAAACTACACCAAAGTAAAGATTATCTTTGCTGATATTTTTCAGTCAGTATTATGTGTCGATCAAGAAGAAAAGAGTGCAAGTAACTGCTCCGGACTCGCCAGTCAATCAAGGCTGAAAATAAAGTGTTTTTCTTATGGTTATAAGGACACAGGGTGTAATTATATGTAACATGTTTCTGCCTCCTAGGTGGCAGTAATTGCAGGTAGTGGTTATGTTAGGAATCATTCCATACACAGCCACAAACAGGTCAAGACAACGGGCATGGAATCTATAGGGTCTGTCCAATTTCACTGATCACAGTGCAGGATACTGAATGACCATGCTGGCATGACCTGCAGACCTGCTAAGGACAATAGGAAAAGATTCAGCGGGGCAGTCTGGGTAACAGCAATCTATTTCATGGACTGAGATTCCCCATAATGTGTCCTGACAGCACTGTACTACAGTACAGCAAATCTAGGAAGGTGCCTAGGATGCATCTTGTTAGGAGCACTGGAATAAGCCCTTGAAGTATTAATTGGACCTCATTGGTGATGGAGTGCAGCACAATTTCAATTCACCTTGCAAACCAAAAATCTGTGCAGCGGAACTGTGTCCTTTTTGGCATATGCAAAGCTGGATCTGAGAACACTGCAGTGAAGTGTCTATTTTAGTAGCTTGTTGTTACATCACACTGAGAAAGGATACAATCATGTCACCCATCTCCAAGGGTACGTTTTGTCACTGTTGGGATTTTTTTGCGTTTTTTCAGTTTGTACAACTAAATATGAAGCTTTTGAGTGTAATGAATGTATTTGTGATGAGATGTCAGCTAACTTTCAGCGTTTCTGAATGGGCGCTTACACAAGGGGTATTGATGTTGCACTATTTGTTTTCAGCCATGTAGTATGCAATCTTTGGTGGAAGTACATCCTCCCAAGACCCACTACAACTACTATAAGCATGAGTCAGTCTGAGCCCATGAGCTGCTGACCAACCGGGCACGGTCAAGTCATCTTGCCAGTTTCAGCTACACAAAGTTTGGGAAAAACACAATTCAAGGGTTTTTAGACTTTGCTCCTAGGTGCCGTTTGTAGTCACTTAAAGGAGGGAAGCGGATGATTGGAAGTTAGGAACCCTTGGCTGTAATTATTTAATTAAAAAACATTTTCTGCACCTAGTTTGGGATTGTGTTTTAAACTAGAAGTGCTTTCGTTGGTAAAAATAGAATGTGGTTCATATCAGTCTCCCCATCTTCTGTCTGCATGATTTATATTGTTGGTAAAGTATCAAACTACTCTTGAGATACCCTGTGCAGTTTAAAAATGTGCATCCGCGAAAGCTGTTGTTTTTATTTGCAAACATACGATTTTATCTCTAACTTCCTTTGTTTTGGAGTTGCTATAGCAATACCCATCACTTCATGGATGCTTCTGAGCGGAACAGGTGGATGAGAGTCTGGATATTGTGATGGGCCAGTTATAGTCCAAGCGGCTCTGGAAATGCCTCAGTCTGATATTTTTCAGTAGCCACCCCCAAATGTGATGGGCACAGAAAAAAGTAGTTCGGAATAGTTCAATATTTAGGCTTTTTTTCTGAAATACAAAAGTAGACAAAATTACAAATTATTCATTAAATGTAGACCACACATCCAACTTCAGTGTGCCTGCAAAGGGGCCAATGACGTCTTTCATGATCCTGCTTCCGGCTAGCTCTTTAAGGATCACATCTTCATTTTTTGCATCAGTTTTTTTTCTAAGGATGATCAATCATTTCATCTTCAAATAGAAGATCCTTAGGGATCTTAAGAAAGACCTTTTACTTTCTTTAATAAATCCTGTCTTAGTCTACACCATTGACTAATTATTGGATGTTTTGGATGCTAACAACTGTCTTGCCCTCATGAAGTACGGGCCAGAATTGCTAAACTTTGATGAAACGCAGCAAGACAACTTGCTGTGTGGCATTGCATCAAATGGAGAGAGCAGGAATCTTCCACATTTACTAAGATCCGGCACATTCCCGCTCTCTCTCTGCGCTGGCACACTGAGTACTCCCTAGTGCCAATGCAGGCACCCTTGCGTCATGGTGCCAGGGTGCGAGCATTACAGGCAGCATTGTGTTTCTTTTTACAGGAAGGGATACAAAAACAATCCTCAGAAGTATTTTCACCTTTCTGTGTGTGCTTCAGTCCGCAGAACATGTGGAAAGAGGAAATAACGAAGAGAATAAACATATTTCTCCTCGTTACACCTCTGAGGCATTACCAGGTTTCCTACCCTTTGGTAAATCTGGAAATGCTCCAGAATGAATGGATGGTTGCATGGGAATGCCTACACTCCACTCCTGGAAAGCCTTCCCAAAGCAGAGTAACGCAAGCCAGCACTTTGCACTGTCCTGCGTTACTCTGGATTTACCAAACCATGCAGAGTCACGCAAGGTGGCTTTGCATGGCTTAGTAAATATCCCTTAAGTCCTGGCGTTGCCTTGCATGACGCAACGCGTTAGTAAATCTGGGTCCAAGTGTTCAGGCTGGGACTTGAGAAAGAATCGTTGTTGGTTGCAGAACAGCACAGCATGTTGATATAGCTGCGTGGCTAAGTGGAACTGGTTTGGATTCCTCTCTTAGTTTTGTCACTATTGATCTTCGCACTTTGCTACAATGCCTGGAGGACCATCATTAAGTCTCCTTTGCTACGCTCTGAACCTCTAATTAGATAACGCATGCTTATTTTCACCACTATTGCTGTAGTGCAAAATCGTCAAAACCCGTTTCCACTGTTGTTTGTGTAAAAAGGACTGCAGTAAATACATTTTGCCCCAATTTGTGTTATAGAAAGGGCAAAAATTAAAAGAAAAGACAGACTGCAGAACCTTGCAAAACATGCACAACACTTTGTTTACATGTCATATTATTCGAGACTTTTAGTGGTGAAACCATAATCAATAAATGACATTTTTAATACAAAGAAAATGATTTTCCCTCAACCATAGTCCCTTCATGCAATTTGAAAAGTGGAGAAAATGTATGTTCTCCACTTACTATCGTATAGGAGCATCAAAAATAAGATAAAATAGTATGTTCTACTTTTTGCCAATTGAAAATACTGATTGCACTAGTCTCTGTCATACAATCAGTTAAAATTGAGGAAATGGATCTAACTTGTTTTTTTCTAATACCATCCTTACTGTTAAAGTGCTAACTATACCTTTATCAAGATCACAGAAGGATATAGCCACGTATCCTTCCAAGCCAACTCAACATCAAGACTGATTTAAAGTCCTGGAGTTGTTTGAGTGCGAAAAGCAAACAATTTCAGA
The DNA here is from genome assembly GCF_031143425.1 of Pleurodeles waltl. Taxonomy (NCBI): domain Eukaryota; kingdom Metazoa; phylum Chordata; class Amphibia; order Caudata; family Salamandridae; genus Pleurodeles; species Pleurodeles waltl. The sequence continues at coordinate 234,085,936 of NC_090440.1, read as the reverse complement.
TTAATTCTGCCAATAAGAATCCAATCCTTTGTGGCTAATGTTGCAGGAGGGCACCTACCTTTGCTAAAGTGGCCCACATCTTTTATTATTTAGCTTCCAATAGAGACATTTCTGCTAAAAAAAACTTGACATGAAATGCAAATAAAGGAGACACATCAAATTGATCCTAGTGGAAAAAAAAACCTCTGTGACATTACATTTACACTTTCATCCCATTCACAACACTTGGCATCTACCTTCAAAGAATTCGTGGATCAACTGATTCACCCTAAAAAACCCACTTAGTCACAGCAACCGGCCACGTCCAAGGGAGTATTTTGACTTCCATCTCGCATACTAAGTGCAAAGGTAAAATTGGAGTGAACTGTTGTGCTTTACATGATCCTTGTTCCATGGAGATTGGCCTCAAAATGTTCCTAGGATCCGGCAACCATGCTTCATAAACTAACTCGCACTTTGTGAAACCACCGTTGTTTCTACAGATGCGTTTTTACATTAAAAAAAAATCATAACTCCTAATCGCATATTTTTGCAGTTTTGGTGTCATTTTAGCCATTACATTTATCTTTGTTTCACTCCCTGTATTTAGGAAATGTATTTGCTTTGTTATTTGCAATAATGTATTCTTGTTGGTGCACTAAACTACTTTGCATGCACTTTCTCTGAGACAGGTCTGACAGTTGATCCAAAGCTACCAAAGGTCAGCCAGGATTCCCCCAAAAAGCCGTCTTTTTTTTTTTTTAAGGTACTAGATTGTTTATGGAAGATCAGCCACAGCTCATTTCTAGGACAAAGATTCTTGCCATTCTAGTCCTCAATCCAGGTCAGTTGCTTTGGTGTAAACAGCTGCTGATTGTATTTCAGAAAGGCAAAGAGGTGATGCTAGAATGCTGGCATTCCTCATGATCAGCCGTATTAACCCAGGTGGCCCAGAATGGTGTCTGGTCTCCAGCCTGAAAATAACTTGTCTTGAAGCATAGTGTGTGCGTTACAATGGTAACTGTATCGATGTCATGGGCATTTAACAATGTAACCCACATTTTTTTTTATTTTTTATAAAGATTTTTATTCATTTTGTCTGAATGGAACAGCATGAACACGTTACAACAGTAAGGGGGGGGGAAAGGGGGGGGAAGAAAAAGGGGAAAGAATAAATATCAACAGTTACTGACAAATTGACACAATTTTAAGATAAACCATCTTCTGCATTTTAAGTGTTCCTCTTAGCGGTCTTAATGACTTTAATAATCTTGATGGCCCTGTCCAGTTCCTTTGGTCTCGGACGTGGATTATAGTCTGTGCTCGGTCCTATCACTCGAGTGTGGGGGCTACAGACTTCGCTACTACCTTCTTTTTTAGGGTTCCGCTTTGCCATCGCACCACTTTTTGTGGGTCTGGTCCCTCTTTTATCACTGATCAGGGTGTGCAGCCCGCTACGTCTCTTCTCCCATGGTTAAACGGTTTGACCAGGGGTTCTGCTCTATTAGGTTATTCAACTGTCTAGTTGATTGTCCCAGTTCCCCCATATTTTGTTGTATTTGTCTGGGCATCCCCTCACTTCATATATCAGCTTTTCGCATCTTGCGCACCAGTCCATTCCTCGTCTCCATTTGGCGAGGGTCGGAGCTTTTGCAGCCTTCCATTCTGACATGATGTCCCTTTTTGCCACCAAACAGGCTCTCCCTAGGAAAGTGCGATTCGCTCTGCCAAGCCCCAATCCGTCCATGGCCCCCAGCAAAATCGGGATCGGGGATGCCTCTATTCTAGACTGTAGGGTTTCAGAGATCTCTCCCAGGACTGACCCCCAGTATGACTCTATAACTGGACAGGCCCAGATCATATGGAAGAAATCAGCGCCTGTCTGAAGGCATCGGGGGCACGCATCTGTGGGGCGGAGGTTAGCTTGATGGAGCCTTTTAGGGGTGAGGTAGGCTGTGTGTAAGTAGAGGGTTTGTAGCGCTTGAAATCGTATAGATATGGCCAGTGTTCGGGGTGCGGCCAGCGCGTCTCTCCAGTCTAGTTCTTCCAGGGGGCCCACCCAACCCTCCCATTTCCGGCAAAGCTTCTCAAGGGGGGGAGAGGTGTTTGTTAGGATGACTCGATATACCTGGGAGATCCCTCCTTTTTTTATGTGTCCCATCATTACCTTTGCTTCGAGAGGGCTGTGCTCCGGAATGTTGTCCCCCGGTTGCAGGTGTACTGCTAGGGCGTGCCTTAGTTGAAGGTATTTGTGAAATTGGGTCTTATTCAGATCGTGTGACCTCTGAAGCTCCTCAAAAGTTTGGATTTGTGAGTCTCCCCAGATATCACCCAGTGTGGATATCCCTATGATGTCCCACTTCCAGAATCCCGCCAGCGTGGAAACCTCCCTCAGCCACCTCCCCTGCCAGAGAGGTGTTTGTTGCGTTAGTCGGGGCCACCACCCCATAGTCTTCTGTGTCGCTCGCCACCCCTTCAACACCATTCCAGTGACTTCAGGGATAGTTTGTGGTATCGTTCCCCAATACAGCGCGTCAAAAACCCCATTGTAGCCCAGTGCTTGGAGCTCTAGTCTATATGCGGGGTCCGTCCAGCCCCCCAATAACCAGTCATTTATCACCTGTATTCGCATGGCTAGGTAATAAAAATAAATGTTGGACATCCCTAGGCCCCCTTCATATGTGTCCCTTTGACACGTGGCAAGGGATAGTTTGGTACGGGAGCCGTACCATAGGTATTGGCGCACAGTCGATTCGACTTCACTAAACCACTTCCGGGGGATTGGGTGTGGGAAGTTCTGTAGTTGGTATAAAAAACTAGGGAGTATCATCATCTTATACAATGCGATTCTTCCCAGTATGTTGAGTGGCAAATCTCGCCAGCGTTGAAGTTCTTTTTTGGTCTTTTTAAGAAGTGGTGTGATATTAAGCTCCCACGTTAGTTCGGGAAGCAGCGCTATATGGACTCCTAGATATTTAAAACTGTTACGACGGATTGGGATGTTTTCCTGCCAGTTTATGCAATCTCTAGAGGGGTGTAGGGGGATCAGCAAGGATTTACTAGGATTTAGGGTTAGACCCGAAGCTTGCGAGAAGAGTTCCAGGAGTTCCAAGACACGGGGGCCACTCCTCGCTGGGTTGGAGAGGTAGAGGAGAACGTCGTCAGCGTACAATGCCACACGGTCTTCCGGGCTCTCTGGCCATGCCCAGCCCGTCACCAGTGGGTCCTCTCTCACCATTGTGGCCAATGGTTCGATTGCTAGAGCGAAGAGCAGCGGTGACAGCGGGCATCCTTGCCGTGTCCCGCGACGGATGGGGAATGGATCAGAGGTCACACCGTTTATCTGAACACGGGCTGTTGGATTGGAGTAAAGTAGTTTAACAAGGCTGCGGAACTTGGGCCCAAAACCGTTTTTTATAAGGACTTGCTCTAAGTACGACCAGTCCACCGTATCGAAGGCTTTTTCAAAGTCTATCAGGAGGAGAGTAAGGGGGGATCCAGTCAGGGTGCTACGTTGAGCCATCGCGACATGCAATCTCCTTATGCAGTGTCTCGTGCTGCGGGAGGGCATGAAGCCGCACTGATCGGGGTGTATCAGTGTGGGAAGTACCGCTTTCAGTCTTGTGGCAAGTATTGTTGATAGTACTTTGATCTCCGCATTTAGCAGGGAGATTGGTCTGTAGACTGATCTATTCGGTGATGGCGGTTGTGACTTTGGGATCACCACTATAGTGGCTTGGTCTATCCCAGCAGGGAAGTGGCCAGCCCTCTCTGCTTCATCAAACATGTTGAGTAGGTGGGGGGCTAGGATATCTCCGCATCTTATATAGAGTTCAGCCGGAAAGCCATCTGGTCCGGGTGTTTTACCCGCTGTCAGGGCAGCTATTGCCGTTGTAATTTCGGCCAGGTTTATGGCTTCATCTAGGCTCATTCTGGTCGTGTGCGAGATCCTAGGGAGAGTAATATCGTTCAAGAGTGGGGACTCCCTTTCAGCTAGTGGGCGATGACGCACCTCATATAACTTAGCGTAATAGGAGGCAAAGCTCCTCGCAATTCCACTAGGGGTTCTCTCAACCAGGCCTGTCTCATCCACTACCTCGGGGACAACTCTGTTGGCCAAGGGGCTCGAGGCCAGCCAATGAAGGAGTTTGCAGTTTTTGTCACCCCATCCATAGACACGGGCCGCCGATGCCCTCCAAGCGTGTTTCGCGGCTTCAAGTACCGTCTGCTTTATTTCCTCCCTAGTTGCCGTTAGGCGTCTCAGAACTGAAGCCGAAGCGGCAGTGGTCATAGATCGCTCTAGAGCGAGGGCTCTTATCTCGAGGTCTGTCACTCGTTGATCCCGAGCTCTCTCTCGGGCGCGAACGCGATGCTTCGCGTAGCCTCTAAGCGTGGCTTTACATGCCGCCCAGATCGTGCCCGGAGATTGAACTGAGCCCACGTTGTGCTCAAAATATTGGGTAAGGTGCTCCCTTATTTCGGAGGTGTAGTCCTCGTCCTGCAGATACCATGCGTAACCCACATTTATTTAAAGGCAACATCTCCTATGTCCCTTGGAGAAACGTGAACTCCTCGCAGGAGGAAAGCCTTGCCATTCCCTCCATAAATTACCTGTCTCAAAAAGTCAATCTGTGTCGCTATGTGGGGACTCATATGTTACTCACTGATGGGGTTTACACATTGAAGACAGCAAAAAGTTGTGGGTGGAATGCTTGAATTAATCTCAGACCTTGGTATTTACTCAGATCCGGATCCCAGTGCATTATTTTTGCCCACAAATCACCTCAGATAGGAACCAGCCATATGCAAATCAGCCTTTGTCTTTGGCTCCAGTAGGAACAACCTAGCCTGAACAGCCAGGCCAAGTCACCTCTTTTTTTGTTAATCTCAGAGTAAAACTCTTCCCATCTGCAAGCACCCTAAAGTACCACTAATGGCATTCCAGCTGAAGTCTCAGAGATTGGGTGAACCGTGCCTAGACACAGTTTGGTGTGTGAATAGCTTAATAAAGGTGCCCTCGTGTACCCATAAAGGTGCATGGTAAGTGCATTTCCCCTTGGGGGACGCCTCAAGACCGTACAGGGAGAGGAGACTTGAAACCGTGATGGTATGACCCAACCACAGTATTTGTTTTGGTAACAAAAATGACTCTTTATTCATTTACAGGAACATTTCTCTCTTCCAAAATTTTATGAGAATTAGGCAATGGGCGATACTGGAATGGAAATCAGAGGCATTTTACAGGCACATACATTTGTGTGTCATCTGCATTCAGCTGGAAGTGGACCTTCTGCTGAACTTACAGCTGTCCTCGGGGCGAATGTGGCATTTGAACGGTTACAGGGATAAAGCAGATCCTTAAGCGACAGGAGCAGTGATCTTGCAGAGGATGATTGTGACGAACATATGTGCACTAGTAGGGTTTGACTTTGACGGAGTAATCTAATCAACTTAAGTGTATATCCAGATAGCTGTTACCACTCCTTTAGTTCGAACAGCAGATTGTCTTACCCAGTGCTGTTGCACATCCCAGAGAGGTCATTTGATCTACACAGTAGTTATTTCAGTCATCAGGCCTCCATCTTCATTTTGGGTGCTAAGCTGGTAAATTAGCTCAATGAAGGTGCAAGGAGTCAACAATGTATGCATATCTCTTAGCCCAGGGTAGGTAGTGTGATATGCAACGGAGGGGAAGTGTGCACGCCAGAGACTGAGTTTGCACCGGAGCTGCTCAAATATTCCTTTAAAATTGTTGTAATTTATACTCTACAGCAAATCATGCGAAGCAGATGTAGGCTGGTCGCCTTATAGCATACTAAATTATGCATTAATATGTATTCCTCTTTGCGCTGAGGAATGGGTTCTCTATTTAGTGAAGACTCCATTCATCCCTATTTTGATCTTTATTATTAGAGCAATATTTCACCTTATGTATTTCTCGTGGAAAGGTGTCATGCGCCTTGGACATGTACATATACCACTCTGTAAAATATTAAGGTGCCTAGACTATATATTACCCTGGGTTGTTTTAAAAGAACCCTGTGTAATATGTATACTACTTTGGAATATTGTAATATCCATTGGCCATGCTTAATACTCTGAAACAGAGTAATGTTCTGGCACGAGGATAGTGTAATGTGCTCATGATCAAGTTTGCAATCCTAGAGTAGGGTTATACATCATGAAATCATAAGTGTACGACTCTGGGATATACGTCTCAGACATCAGTTCTAACTACTCTGGAATAGGGGAATATGCCATGGATATGTATGTGTAGAAGCACAAGACAATATGACTATGTCATGGATTTTGTGTATTGTCCTTGAGAAGCACAAACCTAGCCTAAAGACCATAGAGCATTGCACACTGTCAGTAAGCAAAGACACAGTCAACACATCATAGGAGGGGTGACTGGTTTGTGAATTGTTACTGCATCATGATGTAGTGTTCTTTAAGGAGTTAAGTCTCCAGTTGTTATTCAAAATTGGAGCAAGAGTGGGACAGTTCTGATGGGTGCAAGATTTCATTCAGAATCCTAGGTGCATAGAAGGAGAAAGAGCCTGCTGCCTTGTTATTTGTTTTTTTGCACTTCTGTGTATCCAATTTGAAGGTACCTTGGCTTTGTGTGTGACAAGAGCATCTGCAGATGGTGTACTGGTCTGTCAAGTAGATAGATTCTCTATCTAGCTGCAGATTCCTCAAGTCTAGAATATACGCAGGCTAATGTTTTAGCATATCCCCTGCACACCAGTAGGTGGCATAGTAAAGCTCTGCATCGACCCCACTCTGCCTTGGAAGTGACAGCTGGATGTGCCTATAGGGATCACCCAAGTGCCCTGACATCTGTTTCTTTCTTGACACTTCTTGACACTATCTGTGCCCTCGGACGCAGTGATGAAAAAAAGTTATTTGTGCCAGAGTGCAGATGTCTAATATGGGAACTTTTTAGGTGGAAAACAGTCCATTCCATAGAATGGGGAGATGGGAGGGCAGTGAGGAATCTGATTACCCAGTGGTGGATCTATGAAATGACTCGGGCTAAAAGGCCTGCAGGATCGAATGGCCAAAATGTCCTTCCCATCTGACCTGGCTATCAAGTATAAAATTGTTTGTGAATGCGGGCACCGATACCCACATTGCAGCCTGACAAATATCCAGGACAAGCAATTCGTGGGCCAGTGCAGTGGTAGCAGCCTTGGAGCTGGTAGAATAGGCCTTCAATCCTTCTGGATCTGCTTCCTGTCCAACGTGTAATAGATCTTAATGCAGAGTACCATCCACCCAGATAAAGTCCTCTCCTGCACTGCCTTGCCTTTCTTTACCCAGAGAACCCCACAAAGAGCTGATTGTCCACCCAATTGTCTATGGTACTATTGATGTAGAAGGCACTGCTCCTCTGGGGTATACGCAATGGAGTCTCTCATCTTTTCTCTTTTGAGAGGTGAGGTGCAGCCAAGAATGTTGTAAGTGTGATGGACTGTCCAACATGACATGGAGTAACAAGTATGTTGTGATCACTGCCATCACATTTGTGAACTCCTGTCATGCACGGGTAAGGCAGAATGGGAGCATAGCAAACTGAAAATGCTTGTAGCCCATCTTGAAGTAGCTTCTGTGGGCCTGCAAGATGGAACATGGAAATAAGGCATTGGCATATCCATTGATACCATCCAGCCTCCTGGATCCAAGGCAAATAAAACCCGGGCAAAAGTGAGCATTTTGAATTTTTCTTCTGCCAAAAGAAATTGGGAAGTCATAGGTCTAAAATAGGTTTCTGCCTTTGTTCAGCACGGGAGTAACATACAGTTCAGATTTACATTACTCAATCTTTCTCTATGGCTCCTGTCACCAAAGGAGCATGAACCTTTAGCAAAATGGACAAGTGGTCCTCTAAATGCTGCTCTGGTGTAGGTGGAAGAGGTTTAGGGTTGGAGAGCATTGGCAAACGGCAGCCCCATTGAACTACCTGCAAGACTCACCTGTTGGATGTTATAGCCTGCCACCAGTGGAGAAAATGACTGATTCTGCCTCCTACAAGGTCGATGTGAGCAGCTAATAGCAAGTTAAAGAGGGATGGAGGCTGCTGCTGGAGCGGTGGTGGTCTACTAGGTTCACTTTCTCTGCAGGCCTGGACACTGTCTTCTGGATCCCTTACCCCAACCCGCAAGGACTGGGGTGCCTGTTTTATGGGTGATGGGCGTTGGTGTTGTCTATGAACAAGACTCCTGGTGATGCTTTAAAAGGTGCAAAACTGTTGCAGATACTGTACTGTGGTTGTAGAAAGGCTGAGGGAGTGTGTTGTGGCTCTACCTTCCTTAAAGAGTTCTAGGGTGGAGTCGCCTTCTTACTAAATAAACGAGACCTGCCAAAAGCCACACCCATGACTGATGCCTCGACATCACCAAGAAGTCCATGGATCTCATCTACATGTGATGACAGAGCTACATACTTTTTCTAACTGCTCTACCCAAACAGTCTGTCATAAACATGCCTGATAGGTTTAAGATGGAGAGCCAGGCTTGAATCTGAGGTTGTTTGGTGCTGTAGACTAATAGGAGGATTAGCCTACAGCACCAGGTGTGAGGTTTAGTTTCAGAAAGTTAGTTGACATCCAAGATTGGATAAGTTTGAGACAGGATTTAAGTCTCCGTATGTCTCTGCGTGTTGCTGGGCTTAAATATTTTTAGGTTGAGTTTGATATCATCTGCATATCACTGGACCTTGTTGATGCTATCTGCTAAAACATGGATCAAAGAGGGTCCATGAAGAGGTTAAAGTTTATGGGAGAATGGACAGAGCCTTGAGGGACTTCTCAGGAGACATGAAGTGTCCAAGGAATCATTTCAGGAGAATATATGAAAATCCAAAGCATATTTTCAGGGCTTTTATTAGAGCAGGAGAAGCTTGCAGAAGGGTCATGCAGGAACAGGAGGCTAGGATCATTCCTGTTACTGAGGAGGAGGGCATCATTGACTACTGGAAGTGTGGCTGTTTTAGGGCTGGAGCAAGGTCTAAAGCCTGATTGGTACTCCTGTAGAACAGCGTTTTCCATACTGTGGGTCACAGCCCCTGGTGGGTCACTAGATGATATCTGGTGGGTGGCGAAAGAGCAATAAATAAAGACACCTTTACATTTGTATTTATCTTGTTACATTTGCTGTGCTTCAAAGACAGAGGTCAAATGTCAGGCTATGTCTTCTGACAAATTGCTGCTTATTCTCTTAACATGGGGACTGGTGTTTAATCTTCGTTCTCTGACTGCAAAGCAAGAGGAGTTTTTAAAGTGAATTATGTAATTATATAACAATCGTACTAGGTTAAGGAAAGGCTGTAGGACAGTGGTTCCCATCCTATGGTCTGCAGCCCCCCCAGGGGTCCGTGACACATTCCCAGGGGGTCTGCAGGCCCAGGCTGGCAGGAAGGCCCTTCTCCGAATTGGGGCCTCATCAGAAACACGTGCATGTTTTTATATTTATTACTTATTTTCAGCAGTAGTTTTAAAAGCACTGCAAAGTTTTTTGTACAGCCAGCAGCTTTCTGGCAAAAATAAAAGCGCCAAGATAACTCTGGTGAATAATATACCTGCTGGAGAGAGATGGGAGTTTTGTCTACTAGCAGTTTTGACTCATCTAAGGTAGCGCATATGGTTAATATGCCTGCTGCAAAGGACATGTATCATGCAAAGAAGAGTATTTTATGTGCATAGCACAGTGGGTTACAGCTTTTGTCACACAGAGAGAGATTCTTTTCTTACTGTGCAGTTCCTAAGCTGCAATTGTAACCTCGTACAGTGAGCTACGAACTTCAATCAAAGAGCTACATGCAAACTGCATTGCACACATTAGAAAGTTATGTCATTTTTCCCCAGTATTTCATTATTCTTATGCTGGTACAAAACGTTTGATTCATAGAAATATATTCTTATTATTCAAATCAACTCTAACCACTGTGTTATGTTCCGAATCCTGAGTTTGTGCTTCTCCGGACCATGCTCTCTTAGAAAATGCCTAGCAGTGTGGATGACATGTGAATCCTGCACTTTGTACTCCCCTGTAAAGTGCTCCGATATCCTACACTGGTTTAAGCGGTGCTATACTACAAATGAATTACATGTGACAGAGAGGCTATGGAGAGGTGAGCGGCCCCTTATGGTTTTACTTCCTTTCCTCACCACATATTTATATGAAACATCCTTCTCAGATCTTATGTACCTAAAAAATGAAAACAGAAATTGCTTAGGAAATGTAGAATCTGACCGGAGGATTTAGCGTTCCTAAATGAAACCAAACATTGAAAAGTTAGTAACTGAGATGCAGTGCCAACCTTCTCATTAAAATTTTTAAATCTTTTCAATACAAAATAATTATATCTTTAATAAGTCGAGTATCTGTTTGGTATGTACTTGTTCGTGTATTTTTTGCAAATTACAATTTTTATGTTTTAAATTGTACTAATTGCTCAGGGGTCCCCGGCTTCCAGTAGTGATTCATTGGGGGTCCTCAGGAGTCAAAAGGTTGGGGACCACTAACATGCAACAAAATTAAATTCCTATGACTGAAACAAAGATTTTAATAAGATCAAACAAATCAAAACACTTTTAGTTGGTAATAAGCAAATGATAAATATTCACTTAAACCCAAATTCCACACATTATCATTTGTGTGCTATATAATTTCATCAGTAAAACTGTATGTGCATGCAGATTTAATGGCCATTTCAATGGAAGATGTTCTGTCTGTAAATGACAGTGCGCTACGGTACCATGCATTAATAATATATTCCAACAATTGCAGGAAGCTCGCTCTGTATATACTATACCAAAATGAGGTATAGTGTACACAGAGTCTAAAGTAGATAATACTAAGGCTCTCTTTTGTGGTAGTGTGATCGAGCAATTAGGCTTATCAGAGGGTAGTGCAAAGCATTTGTTGTACACACACAGTCAAGAAATGAGCCACACACTCAATGACTAACTCCAGGCCAATTGGTTTTTATATAGCAGAAATATATTTTGTTACTTTATTACTAGAACCAGAAGAACTTTGTTGCAGGTAAGTACAATTGTGTTTAGTTTTTGCAGGTAAGGCAATTTACAAGTAAGTTACACTTTTCTATTTCAAAAGTTGACACTTAGGGCCTCATTACGACCCTGGCGGCCGGCAGTAAGCTGGCGGTAACACTGCCAACAGGCTGGCGGTGGTCCGCCAGCTATTATGACCGTGGCGCAATAGCTACGGCTATACCGCCGGCCCCTCCACTATACAATGCAAGCACCGCTGCCCTGGGGATTTTGAGTACCCGACCGCCAGCCTGGCCACAACGGTAAACACCACCTTGGAAAGGCTGGCGGTAAGGGGGACTTGGGGTACCCCTGCGCTAGGCATGGCAGTGCAGGGGCCCGCAGCCAAAGCCTCATTGCGCATTTCTCTGCTCGAATTTCGGGCAGTGAAATGCGCTACGGGTGCTACTGCACCCGCTGCACATCAGCATTGCCGCCGGCTCTATTAAGAGCCGGCAGCAATGTTAATGTGACTTTTCCACTGGGCAGTAACAATGTTACCGTCTGCTGGCCCAGTGGAAAAGTCGAAATAGGGAGCCAGAAATATTCTGGCGCCTGCTGCTTCAGTGGCCTTCTGAGAAGACCGCCGAGGTTATAATGAGGGCAAAAGTCTAATTTTTCATAGGAGTCAATAGACTCGGGGTGGGGGGTGAGTGTTTGCACAGATAACGGGTAAGTACACAACTTACAATTCCAGTCTTCAAGGATTAGGATGTCTACAGGTCGATGTTTAGGCTGACCCCAAAAATGCACCACCATCAACATGGGCCAGGCTGTGTGCAGAATGGAATCCTATGAGAACTGGGGGTGCTCGGTAGAAAGCAGATTGCAGGTAAGTACCTGCGGTTGTAGGAAACAGGCCTAGGGGGGTTCAAGTCAGCCCAGGGGCAACCACAGGATCACACCAAACACACACCCTCAGTGGCACAGGGGCGGTCGGGTTCAGGGTGCAAACACAGAGCTGGGCACTGGATGCTTCTTAATGTGGGGCCCCTGCACAGCTGCAGGCTGAGTCCAGGGGGTCGGTTCCAGGAAACCAAAGGCTGAACAGGCAGTAGAGGCACCTGCTAGACATTGCATGATGGTTGGTCAGATTTCCCACAGCCAGGGGGCTGCGGGAAAGGGGTTTCCTTGGGCTTCTGGAATCTTTGTTTGATACAGTAACGGTCGGGGGGGTCCTACGGATTCAGACTGCAGGTGTTGTTGTGTTGTCCAGCAGAGGTCAGCCCAGGGTAGACTTGAGGTCAGAATCGCCAGTGGACCTTCTCTGGACTGGAGGGTCACCTGGACTTGGGCTGTGGACGTCGGGTGCAAAGTGGACAGGGCTCGCAGATCCGGGGCGGCTCTGGGTTCTGGAGTCCTTTTTGGAGATTTCTTCTGGACAGGGCCGGTGTCCTGTGGAGTTCTTGGCCCTCTGTTGGGCAGACAGTCCTCTGGGGTTTGTAGAGGTCGCTGGCCTGAAGGATGTATAGCCTTTTTGGAGCATGAGACTCCGAAGCTGCAGACAGGCCACTAGGGCTGGGCTGTCCTTCTTCTTTCTTCTTCTTCTTCTTCTTGAGGTCACCAGGAATCTGGTGAGTAAGGTTCAGGGGAGCCCCTAAATACTATGTTACAGGGGTCAGAGGGCAGTTACCAATTGCTACTATCTATGAGGGTAGCTACACCCTTCCTGTGCCCACTCCCTTTGGGGAGGGGGGACATTCCTAACTCTTTTGGTTCTTGTCCTCCAAAACAAGATGGAGGATTCTGCAAGGAGGGGGTCACTTCAGCTCTGGTCACCTTAGGGGTGGTCCCAGCTGGAGTGGTCACTCCTCCTTGTTTTTCCTCATCTTCCTGCCAGACCTGCTGCTAAAAGTGGGGCTTGGTCCAGATGGGCGGGCATACCCACAAGTTGGAGTGCCCTGAAGCAATGTAACCGGAGGTCTGAGCCTTTGAGGCTCACCGCCAAATGTTACAGTTCCTGCAGGGGGGAGGTGTGAAGCACCTCCACACAGAGCAGGCTTTGTTCCTGACCCTAGAGAGCACAAAGGCTCTCATCCCATGCGGTCAGAAACGGGTCTGTTAGTGGTAAGCTGGCATAAACTGCTCAGCCTTACACTAAAGGGTTGGGTAAAATACAGGGAGCATCACTGAGATGCCCTCTGTTTGCATTTTACAATAAATCAAACACTAGCATCAATGTGGGTTTATTGTATTGAGACGTTTGATACCAAACTTCCCAGCCTTCAGCGAAGCCCTCATGGAGCTTTGGAGTTCATAATGACAAACTCCCAGCCTATCTACTTTATATGACCACACTGCACTTACAATGTCTAAGAATGGACTTAGACATTGTAGGGGCATATTCCTCATGCAGCTATGCCCTCTCCTGTGATATAGTATATCCTGCCTTAGGGCTGTAAGGCCTGCTAGAGGGGTGACTAACCTCTGCCACAGGTAGTGGTTTGTTGGCATGGCACCCTGAAATGGGTGCCATGTTGGCTTTGCTTTTTCTCCGCACCAGCACACACAATCTGCAATGGCAGTGTGCATGTGCTTGGTGAGGGGTCCCTTAGGGTGGCACAATACATGCTGCAGCCCCTAGAGACCCTCCCTGGTCACAGAGCCCTTTGTACCGCTGTTGTCTTTTACAAGGGACTTAACTGTGTGCCAGGGGTGTGCCAGTTGTGGAAACAATGACACAGTTTAGGGAAATAACACTGGTGTTGGGGCCTGGTTAGCAGGATCCCAGCACACACTCAGCCAAGTTAACATCAATATCAAGCAAAACGTGTGTGGGGGCTAACAATGTCAAAAGGGGCACTTTCCTACAACAATGTGCTACAAAATGCACCACCAGCTACATACTACACCCCTACCCCTCTCTCGCTGAATACATTTGCAACACTTATGTGATGATCAGACACACAAGACATACAACACTACAGTAACATATGGCCAGGGTAACACAAATGTGCAGGTGATAACCCATATGCAACATGCTGCAGTGCAGCACAATCAGTGTACAACACCAATGCACACTCCCACATGTACGTAACACACCCACAACTTAACAGGCACACCACAGGTGGGACAGGTGCAGACATGTACCCTTTGAAAACAACAGAACTACACCAACCACTACAAGTGACCTCAGGTTGCCTACTATGTACACATCACACACACTACACCAAACAAACAATAACACAGACCCATCAAGGGCATACACCATGCCCATGTCATGTAACTTCCAAATAGGTACAGATGTCTCAAATAATTTCGTGCTAATCACTGCCAGAACAAATATCAAACACCACTCAACTTGCGCCAGTACCTACTGCATCTCATCAACACATATCTAACTTACCTGTAGTGTACAGAGACATCTGCCTGAAGCAGTGGCTCGCACGCATAGGAATACAAGATAAATCACCAACACATACCATGTGCCAGATGTGTTAGAAGTGGAACCACAGTCACTGTAGTGCAACCTCACATGCAACACTCACTGACTCACAACACCATCATGTCTATAGCAGATACAAGAAATGGCCTAACAGGGGGCAGAGACACAGTCAGACAGGACATCACTGACCTCATATGCACTGTGCCAAGGGACACATTTTCTAAGTAGCTGAGCTACATCCCATAGCCTGCACTGTGCATGTGTCGACAGTAGAAATGCACAGTATTGTTTTGGCAGATAGGAGAGACACTGCTAGTTATGTTTATCATCCAGTGACAACAGGATACACACCCTTCAACACCTCATGGCTGACACAAACATTAGCTGCCACTCTGGAACACCAAGGGAACAATGTAATAGCCCACAGTTTTTTAGCCATGGCCTGCACTGTATGTACATCTTGGCAGATGACCATCTCTACATTACTTTAAACCACATTCTAAATTGGCCACTCTCCTATGCTGCATGTAGCGTGTAAGAGGTGTGCAATGTTTCTCGCTGCAGGTCTGTCACTACAAGATACAAAGCATGAAGGTGCAGACTCACATGTTGCTGTCCCCTAAGACCTGAGGAAGGGCCAACAAAAAAATACCACCCCAGGGGTGCAGTATGCAGTTTGCAAATAGGAGGTAGACAGTGTAATGAACTCAGATGAATGTGGCACAAATGCATGCTGCACACAGCTGCACACACAGAAAGAGCCAATTGGCCATCAAAAAAGCATATGTCCTGGGTGGTGTACCGTACAGCACAGATACATCCACCTCCACATGGTAGATAACCAAGTACCCTGGTGTAGAGTAGGTAGAGTTGGTGAATGGCTACACATGTGCAACTGGCGCAGGGGACAACAAAGGGTTGCCAAGTAACATGTCACACATGGAGCATCCTTGCATTGTTGAAATGTTGTAGGACACAGCAGCCATTTTAGAAGACATGTTGTGCATTCACACTAACCAATTTCAGAGGCCCTAAGTGTCACACCTCATCTGCAATGACACATGTCAAAAGGGATGGGATGTCCAGGCACTGTAGTGCTACCATATTGCCACCACATCTGACCCCATTGTGTTGTCAGGATGTGTCATGTCCCCTCTACTGATAGCACACCAATACAAAAGTGCACTACAGAATGCATGGTACATACAGAATGACTATCAGTGTGGAATCCAAATCAAGTGTTCTAGGTCCTTAACCCAAACACCAGATTGTCATGTCCAACAACGTAGTGCCGAGGAAAGATCACACAAAGTTAGGAACTCACACCAAAACACAAATACATATGAGCCACAACCAGATCCTAATATTAACTGCCATGCTACATGACTTACCACTTGCAAGCCCTCACAATGATTTACTCCTGTAATCTTTTTCAGCGGATATGGGTTATGGCATACAGCCTTGGATAATGACCCCCATTTCGCACAGCAGCAGAGCATGCATATAATGAGAGACATCGGAGGACACAGACCATTGTGGAGAGGACATTTGGCATCATGAAGTCCAGATTCAGGTGCCTGGACATCACAGGAGGTAGCCTCCTATATACCCCAGAAATGGTCTGCAAGATCACATTGACCTTTGCCATCCTGCACAACATATGTGTACAGATGAACATACCATTATATAAGCAGGGTGATGACCTGCCTGAGGAGGAGGAGGAGGACGATGGTGGAGAAGTACATGAGGGGGAAGACCACAACACAGCTGCTGGTATACCCCGCAGACTGCAAATTGTACAGAACTTCTTCACGTAATCATCACGTAACTCACCTTGTAAATTTTGTCAATAAACATCTCACTCATCCACACAATCTAGCTTCGGTGTCTTTAGTCTCTCCAACATATACTTTAGGATTATTAGTCTAACGCCAGGAGCATGTCACAAATACAAATCTGAAGAGTACTGTAGCAACATCACATGTGAAGTGTAAGAGTGAACTGCTACCATCACACACATCACAATTAGCCCCATCTCTTGAATGTGACAACTGAAGGACACAGTTTATGGACCACAACATATAATTTACATCCACGTTGCCAACTTGTATGACAATAGTACATCACACACAACAACATGTCTAAAAAAATACCTAAATAAGGGGTCCACACATGAGGCAGTGGATGTCAAAATATGGTGAGACGGTAATGTTTGAACAGACCACTAACACAACTGAGTGTGAGATTTGCAATGGCTACATGGGGTATGTGTGACAAGGTGGGGACATCATTGGTGACAATGCCCAACATGAATAGCCCAGGTATGACAAGCAATGGGAGAAATGGAGCATGCACAGTACATCCATGGAAATCACACCTGCCATTGCCTTGGGGCCCAATCCTGTCACAGGGTACACATGACCTCACACTTTGCACTGACATGTCTATGGAATGCACAGCAGATTGGATGAGAACATATGCAGCTATGGCTGCAGGTCCAGCACAAAGTAATTGTAATATAAAGCAAATGTTATGATTTTGAACTGGCTATTGTGTTCAGTACATGACGTTAGGAATGTAGGCAGAGTGTGTTAATCACAGTATGTGGCAAAGATGTATGCATGTCACACATATGTGTAGTCCACGCACAAGTCATCCATATACTCAAGATCACAAGACGAACATATGGAGCATTTGCAATTTGCAAGCATCAGCCATCATCAACAATCCCTGAGCTGCGAATGTTGCATGAAATGTGATGCTCTGTAAGACAACTACAATTTTTTTCCCCTATCTACAAAAGGAGCTTAGAAAAACAGTCAAGTTGGCAATAGCAATGTCTAGATTAGACTAATGTAATGCCTTGATGCTTAATCTCGACACCTCTTCATTTAGGAAGCTCCAGCTGATTCAAAATACTGCTGCTCGTTTTATATTAGATCTTCCCTGCTCAGCATCAGGTAGCAGTAGCCTGAAACAATTGCATTGGCTACCTATTACAAAGGGCATTACTTTTAAAACTCTATGGGCCTGATTATGACTTTGGCAGAAGGGATTACCCCATCCCAAATGTGACGGATATCCCAACCGCCGAATTACGAGTTCCATATGATATAATGGACTCGTAATTCGGTGGGCGTGATATCTGTCACATTTGGGACGGAGTACTCCCCTCCGCCGAAGTCTTAATCAGGCCCTATGTCTGACCTTCAAGTCTTTACATAGATGTGGAGCTGAATATTTGTCCTCAAAGCTACAATGGTACATGCCGTGCCAACAACTTAGATCATTAGGAGCCCATCTGGTCTATGTTCCGCAAACAGGCAAGCCTAGATGGGGGGATAAAGCATTCACTGTAGCGGCTGCTAAGTATTAGAACTCGCTCCCCGTGATTATTAGAAAGGAACAAAATGTAATGACCTTTAGGAGGATGGTAAAAACTTGGCTCTTTCTCTTGCTCGTTGCTCTCTCATTTCTCTGACACTTTCTCTTCCTATTTTTCAGCACTTTGATGTCTTGTCCGGAATGCACTTTATAAATACTAAAATACAAATAAGTGAACACAAATCACAATCACATACCATGACGATTGCATAGTACTGACTGCCATACATATGTGGATACACTGTTGTCACACATACAGACATATGCATGAAGTGTATACATTTCCATGCTGTTGATTCTGTAACACACACATTGGTGTACCACAACAATCATACACAAATCACATTGTACAATGGACTACCACATGTGGCCATACACAAAATGCCAACCTGCAGCCCAGCACATACAATTATTATGTTGATACAGGGTGCATACATCAACAACATATCTCAAAATCACTCAATCAAGATTAGAGTAAAAAAAAAGATGCAAATGCGTCAAAAATATATGCAAACGCAAACTACATGACCCATGGGCCCTTAGCGTATTTTCCACCTTCGCACTCCTTGCAATGCCGATTTACTATTAAATCGATGCATAAAGGTAATGCGTCTATATAAATAGACGCACATAAGTAATGCATCAGAAATACTCACGCAAATAGCAGATGTGTCCAAAAAATACACGCATTACAGAAAAGTTGACGCAAGGGCACAGGGAGTGATGTAATAGGATATCATGTTTACCGGCATGGTGCAGTGGGTGTACTTTCACTTTCTTTTTACAGTCTGTGCCTCATTGGACTGTGTGGTTGTGTTTTGGAGTTGGTGGTGTCTTCTTGCGATTTAGTCTATCTTGTGCTGTCCCTCCTGTTGTGTTTACTGTTGTATTTCATTGTCATTTGTCCCAGTGTCTATGAATTTGTTGTGTTTAGTGTATTTTATCTTGTACTAGTACTGTCGGGTGTCTGTCTGAGTTAGTACTATAGTTGGGTTAGTTCGGTTGTTGAATTTTTGGGTGTTAAGTTTCCTTTCATTATTTCTATTTCTCCACTGTACTGTCTAACATTTTTTTCTATCTGTACCCCAGTGCAATTTCTGGCGGGGGAGGATGACCAAAATGGGGGAGGAGGAGCTGGGAGGCTTTATTTGGTTGGTAGCCCACTACCTCCCATTGATGCTAGAGATGGGTGACCATGTGATCCAGAGCTACCATACGGAGGCAGGGCGGCTGCGTTGGGGAAAGGTGCTCCACCACCTGAAGAGAGTGTACCACACCAGTCGCAATGACCATCAGCTGAACCATCGCTGGGCTGAACTTGTGGGCAGGAAGTAGTATCTTCTCGATCATCTTGGTGTGGTGATTGGTGGGCCTATTGGTGAGTACCCTATTGGCTAACTAATTACTCTTCACTGTACTTGAATGCCAGTAGCAGATGTGTTGGCGTGCAATGCATGTGGGCAGGTTGCATACAACCAGAATGGAGTGTCACTGTGTCAGTTTAGACATGGGCTTCCATATCCTAACATTTAACCAATGCACGTCAGAAGTTCGGATAGTCATGCACATCCATCACTAAGTCACACATTTCATGGGTCATGGCAACATCTGTGCTCCAGCATTGTGTCATGTATGATAAGATTAAACACTGCCAGCATACCACTTGTGAGTGGATTTTGATAACTAAGTACAACAATCCATATATGGTGCAATAATGTCAGAGTTTCATATACATCAGCCCTGCCATTATGTTTACAAAGGAGGAATACCCACCGTAGGGGGCACTGGCAATGGGCCATTTTATGCCATCAGCCAATTGTGACACACCGGTCATGGATTACACAATGCATGTGAATTGCAGACTAACTATTTAGCCGCTTATCCTCTACAATGTGCCTCTGTGTGCCTTGCAGGACAAGCCACAATACCTGAGTCAGTTGTCTTGCAGAGAACAAGGGTCATGTCATTTATCTGTCACCCAACTCCCCCTCATACCATGGAGTTTCATCTTCTACAGATTGGACACACATGGTTGTTGCAGGGTGTAGCACTACATGAGTCTTAGGCCCAGTGTCAGAATGCAGGTGTGTGTCTCTCATACACCAGAGTGACAGTCTCATTGTGAGTATGCAGAGGTGTGTCTGTTGCACTGTCCATACCCTGGATGAATACCTCACTCTTCTGGAATAGTACATACTGCCATGTGTTGTCCACTAGTATTGACAGTGATGTGATAATAACCATGTTTTTCCATCCATATATTTCAGGTGGACCTCCCCCTACACCATAGGTGAAGTGGCAAGATTTGAGCTGAGCCGAATGAATCTTTATTTGCATGATTATTTAAAACCTTTGCAAAAACACAATACATAAGAATTATTACGATTACTACAAAGCTTAAAATTACAATGCATCGTTAAAAGCCATAACCTTCTCGACATCTATCATCACGCCATTACCTGAAGCTTTCTTAGAATAAAATAAGTTTAAATCACAAAGCATGATGCATGTCCAACAATGCTATGTGGCATAAAGGTCACCTATAAAAACTATAAAGCTATAACCTTCTCAACATCTATCATCACACCATTACCTGAAGCTCTCTTAAACTAAAATAAGTTTAAATCACAGAGCATGATGCATGTCCAACAATGCTATGTGGCATAAAGGTCATCTGTAAAAACTATAAAATGCAGACTCCTTACGGTACATATTTATAACGCATTACCTAAAATTCCGTGAGTCTACTAAGATTATAGGTTCACTGCAAAATGCTTGTTAAAAGGGATTTGTGTGGCTAGAGGTTGCAATGTCAATGAAATTTAGGGTGCCTACAGAGCATAGGTGCAAATTGTTTGTTGCGTGAACGCTGAACCTTGTACCTAAAGAGAAGTGTGATAAATATACAGAGAAGTGTAAAATGAAAAGGTATATAAAATTTCTCTAAGAGTTTCAAATTAGAATGCAAGTGCCCTGCAACGCAGTAACCTCCTCCGCTCAGCGCCTCCCCTTATGGCAGTGGCCAAATGTAAAGGCACTACTACCAATCTCATAAGTAAATGGTAGTACAGCGAGCAGTTGACATCCTTAAAGCCAATCAGGGTCAACATTTCGGGGGATGAGTCATCCACTTTGTTAGTAACGTAGCTTTAGGTGCTGCTACCCCCTTTTTGATTTCTGAGCATCGGTAGGCATGTGTTAGCAGTAGATTTTTCCTCAAAATGGTGAAAAAGTTCCAGAGGCGGGCCAACTCCATGGGAGTCTCAGCAGAAAATATCTATTTAACAACTTCTTTACATCACTGTAGGCCATGTTTCAAGAAAAGGGGTTTTAAAAGTCAACGTCTCTCTGAGGCCAATCCCGGGCAGCAGCATATTAAATGACTAATAGATTCGATATGATAGTTACAAAGAATACATTGCTGAGATGGACCCCACTTTGACTTCCAACTACATCTGAATTCCCAGGCAGGTAGTGTTAGAAGCCGCATATGTAGAATGCTCTGAAATGTTTGAGCTCCCAGGGCTGCTTTCATATACGGCTGGAAGTTGGCAGAGCTATGCCACTTGGCTTAACCCTCAGCCCCCTAATTTCCCTGATTTTCTCTGGAGATTTGCATGCCATGTTCTTTCAATATCTTTTTTCAGGTGGGCCTTCAAAATTCAGGCATCCGATGAATATGTGGGGACTAGGTCAAAAAAATCCTCAGCTTGCCTGAGGTAGATGGCCCAGCTATTAGAAGCATCTTCAAAGATTACTTTCAGCAAGCTCCTCAGGCTGTTGGTATTGGCCCTAGAGACGTCATAAGATAACTTAATTATGTCCTTTTTGCAATTTGTGTCCATACTTGTTATGTTAAATTCTAGGTGAATCCCTGCATGTCTGGTGAATTAAGGTACTTGAAAAATCCTTTTATAAACTCTCACCTGGCATTTCTCCAGGAATTTAGTTATCCTGCCAGGATATGTCTAGTGGCCATAGGTAATCATGGGTAAAAGCTTTACTTTTATGACTCTCCTGATTGGTTCTGTTGTAGGTGATTGAAGTCAGAGATGGAGTTTAGCTAAAGCATAGGTGGTTCTCTCTCCCTTAATTCTCAATTCAGTTACCTGGTGAGTGATTCTACTGGTGTAAGATAGCCACACTCCGAGGTACTGATACTTTTCTTCCGTGTCTATTTGCAATGCGCCGAGCTGCCACACTCTTCGGTATTTATGCGTCTGATGTCTGAAATCCATAACCTTGGTTTTTGCTGCATTAACCTTCAGTGCATTTTTTTCATTGCAATCGTGCAGGTTGGCCAAGCTCCTTTTCAAGCCTAATTGATTCTGGGCAAGCAGGACTAAATCGTCTGCATATTGGGTTATGGGAAGCACTGTCTTTTCAGTTTTGGGGGAAATGTGTTTCCTCTAAGTAGGACTTTACCAAGGTCAGCCGTATACAGATAGAAAAGAGTTGGAGCGATGACACAACCTTGTTTTAGGTCTTTATTGGTATAAAGTCTTTTGGTCACATACGTAGGTGAGATCTTGACTCTCACCCATGTGTCAGAATAAAGTGGCAAGATTTGAGGAACCAGATGTATCCAGTAAGTGTGTTTTTGTCTGTCCTGTGTAGTGCTGAAGTGTTTAGTGTGAGTGAGTCATAAGTTCAGCACCCAATGCTCGGAGTGATGAGCTGTAAAATGATCAGAAAGCAGATTAGGATGGATGGTGACAATGTGTCACATTCAAGTGGTTCCCCATTCACGAGCAGAGAGTCATATCTTGTGAGGCTTCTGGCGCTTAATGGCCAGCATTATGTTAACAAGGTGATGACAAGACACATGTAGCTCCTTATGTGACTTAGATGTGCACCGTTGTGTATGCAATGGCACTGGAACACACAGTCATTCACACAACACAGTGATGCATCATTTTCTTGACAAATTGGGGCATCCCTCTATTGTGATGTACATTTAGGAATGTGTGGGCATTTGTCTACCAGCATGGTGCCAATAATCTTGTAGTCCACCTACGTGACAACTAAATGGAATGTGATAGGCGTGCATGCAGGTAAAGTACAATTGTGTTCTGACCTTTTTACGGGTGTGTGGGGAATGGTATTGGCTGATCAGGTATTGATGGTTGTCTACACCTGGGCACATGAATGTAGAAGTGAGAGACCTATGGATACCAGCTTCATATTTTGTCATCACCTTAATTATGGTCCACCCCCTGACTCCGTGTATGAGTGGGCATGCATTGGTGGATGACCTGGACAGTTGAGATGTTGATCTGCATAGCCATACCCCCTGGGGCACAGAGGTGGGATCAACAAATGTGTCTGTAGATGTGTTGCTCACTGTGTAGGTGACAGTCCTTTTGATCAGGCTTGCATGTGTACCTATCAACACTGAACCGTTATGGCAAACAACATCATCCCATACTCACAATAACAGCATCAAGTTTCAGGCGATGTATGTTTGAGAATAATTTAGTGTATGTTGTCCTGCATGTGTCCTGTGAGATAAGGAGAGTGGGGGCGAATGTTTAGCGTGTGTAGTTAAATGTGTAAGGTAAGTGTAGCATAGAGTAGTTAGGATCTGTTGTGGGTTATTTATAGTTAGGATAGGTTAGATTAGGATAGGTGTTAATTATTATTGTTTAATTGATTTATTTATCAGAATAAATGTTATTGGTTACTCCCTTACTACATGTATCATATGCTTGGGTCTCAGGGTCTTCCCATGGGTTTACAGTGCAAATTGTGGCTTGTCCTGGGGACTCCATCCTGCATCCAAATCCCTCTCTTGACATTTTCAACACCTCCTTATGACTGAGCTGCCACATTGGCAGCTACAAAACATCTACTTACCTGTGCACCTGCAATCCAGTGTTCTCACCACTCAAGCTGACTATGTTGACCAAGTACAGGACGGGATAGTTGTGGGAATTCAGCTAACATTGTCTGTGTTTTGTTTTGGGCCGTTGGTCACTGTGGGACATGTTACTACTGCCTATATATTATTCCTATCCTGCTAAACTGGCCAGTGGCAATAATGGATGAGTTTGAGTCCCTCTGTTTCACACCAATGTGTTCTAGTGGTACTCCCAGCTGACAAAATTGCCTGATGACTGTTTCACACCCATTCGTGCAGTGTGTAGTGGGTGTAGCATACATGTTTTCAAAATATGTCACATATTCAGTGATTTGATTGTAGGGGATGAGGCCAACATCAACATACAACATGTAGGTACCATGTGCATAGATCTGTGCCCACAAATACATGGACTCTTGTACTGAAACTCTGTGACCTGAGACATGTTACACACATCACAAACACTAGGCATAGTAGAAGGGCCATGTAGGAAGTTGGCTCTGTATATAGTATCTCAAAAAAGGAGATAGTGTGCACAGAGTCCAAGGGTTCCCCTTAGAGGTAAGATAGTGGCAAAATTAGATAATTCTAATGCTCTATTTTGTGGTGGTGTGGTCGAGCAGTAGGCTTATCAGAGGGTAGTGTTAAGCATTTGTTGTACAGACACAGGCAATAAATGAGGAACACACACTCAAAGACTTAACTCCAGGCCAATAGGTTTTTATATAGAAAAATATATTTTCTTAATTTATTTTAGAACCACAAGATTCAAGATTTGAAGTAAATACATAAAATGCAAGGTACTCCACACTGGTAAGTTAGGAACTTTGAATTAGAGCAGTAACATACACAGTTTTAGTTAAAATGGCAATAAGCTATTTTAAAAGTAGACACAGTGCAAAAATCAACACTTCCAGGGGGAGGTAAGTAATGGTTAGTTTTTCAGGTAAGTAAGGCACTTACAAGTTCAAGTTCCTGGGCATAGGCAGCCCACCGTTGGGGGTTCAAGGCAACCCCAAAGTCACTGCACCAGCAACACAGGGCCAGTCAGGTCAAAGGAGGGCCCAAACACATAGGCACCTATGAAGAACAGGGGTGCTCCGGTTCCAGTCTGACAACAGGTAAGTACCTGCGTCTTCGGAGGGCAGACCAGGGGGGTTTTGTAGAGCACTGGAGGGGACACAAGTAGGCACACAAAACACACCCTCAGCCGCACAGGGGTGGCGGGGTGCAGTGTGCAAAGCAGGCATCGGGGTTTGAATGAAAATCAATGGAGGGACCTGGGGGTCACTTTAACGGTGCAGGCAGGGCTCAGCGGGGCTTCTTGGGCCAGCCACCGACTGGGCTAGGTAGAGGGTCGCCTGATGGTCACTCCTGCACTGAAATTCAGTTCCTTCTGGTCCCGGGGGCTGCGGGTGCAGTGCTTTGTCCAGGCGTCAGGTTCCTTGTTAAAGGCAGTTGCAGTCAGGGGGAGCCTCTGGATTCTCTCTGCAAGCGTCGCTGTGGGATCCAGGGGGGTCGCCTCAGGCTACTCATGGGGTTGCAGTCGCTTGGGAGTCCTCCGTGTAGTGTTGGTTCTCTGGAGCTCGAGCCGGGGTCGTCGGGTGCAGAGGGTGAAGTCTCACGCTTCCGGCGGGAAGAGTGAGTTCCTTAAAAGTTGCTTCTTTGTTGCAAAAATGTTGCTGTGGGTGAATAGTGCTGCTGTTCTCGGGAGTTTCTTGGTCCTTCGGGTTTCAAGCAGTACTCTGAGGCTTCAGAGGTCGCTGGTCCCTGTCGGACGTGTCGCTGTGCAGTTTTATTTGAGTCTGGAGACAGGCCGGTAGGGCTGGGGCCAAAGAAGTTGTCGTCTCTGCAGGGCTTTCAGGTCAGCAGTCCTTCTTCTTTCTGTAGGTTGCAGGAATCTGATTTCCTGGGTTCTGGGTCGCCCCTAAATACTGAATTTAGGGGTGTGTTTAGGTCAGGAGGGCATTAGCCAATGGCTACTGTCCTGGAGGGTGGCTACACCCTCTTTGTGCCACCTCCCTGAAGGGAGGGAGGCGCATCCCTAATCCTATGGGGGAATCCTCCAAAACCAAGATGGAGGATTTCTAAAGGCAGGGGTCACCTCAGCTCAGGGCACCTTAGGGGCTGTCCTGACTGGTGGGTGACTCCTCCTTGTTTTTCTCATTATCTCCTCTGGACTTGCCGCCAAACGTGGGGGCTGTGTCCAGAGGGGCGGGCATCTCCACTAGCTGGGATGCCCTGGGTGCTGTAACAAAAGGCATGAGCCTTTGAGGCTCACCGCCAGGTGTTACAGTTCCTGCAGGGGGAGGTGAGAAGCCCCTCCACCCAGTGCAGGCTTTGTTTCTGTCCTTAGAGAGCACAAAGGCTCTCACCCCAGGGGGGCAGAAACATCTCAGTGGCAGGCTGGCACTGACCAGTGAGTCCTGCACTGAAAGATTGGGTAAAATACAGGGGACATCTTCTGTGTGCATTTTGTAATAAATCCAACACTGGCATCAGCGTGGGTTTATTATTCTGAGAAGTTTGATATCAAACTTCTCAGTATTCAGTGTAGCCATTATGGAGCTGTGGAGTTCGTTTTGACAAACTCCCAGACCATATACTTAATATGGCCACACTGTACTTGCAATGTCTAAGAATAGACTTAGACACTGTAGGGGCATATTGCTCATGCAGCTATGCCCTCACCTGTGGTATAGTGCACCCTGCCTTAGGGCTGTAAAGCCTGCTAGAGGGGTGTCTTACCTATGCCACAGGCAGCATTTTGTGTGCATGGCATCCTGAGGGGGATGCCATGTCGATTTTGCCTTTTTCTCCCCACAAACACACACAATCTACAATGGCAGTGTGCATGTGTTAGGTGAGGGGTCCCTTAGGGTGGCACAACATGTGCTGCAGCCCTTAGGGACCTTCCTTGGTCAGAGGGCCCCTGGTACCTTTTACAAGGGACTTTTCTGTGTGCCAGGGATGTGCCAATTGTGGAACAATGATACATTTTTAAGTGAAAGAACACTGGTGCTATGGCCTGGTTAGCAGGGTCCCAGCACACTTCTCAGTCAAGTCAGCATCAATATCAGGCAAAAAGTGGGGGATAACTGCAACAGGGAGCCATTTTCCTACAGGTCACAACACACATAAACATGCTGGGTGTGTAGGTGGTGCTTATTTACAAGTGCAATAGTGCGAAGTATATACAATGTCCAGGTCTGTGACCCAATTTGGGGAATCCATCAAATTAGGACACAACACAAATCCAGGGTTGAGGGACATATCACGGGACATGTTAGGGTAAAGTGTCTTTCAGTGCAGGAGTACATAAACTGCAACATGGAAAGCTAGGGACAATAGCTGTCCATAGCAGAGAGATCAATAGTGCGTTGAGGTGGAGTGCATATCTTTCAGAGTGCCAACACTGGCATTATGTCAAGCACAGGACTAAGGAAAACACTGCCCATGTAGCATGGGCTAGTGCTACCGGGAACTCCTATGGGTGAAGATGATCTGTTCCACATCTTCATCCTCCGATGTGTCTGGTGCCTTCTCTATCCTTGATGGTTGATGTTTGTAGTGGGGAGGTACAGGGGGCCACACACATCTCAGTGGCTGCAGATGTGGACTCACAATTCCCAGTAGCTGCCATCTGTGGCACTACATATGGCATCACTGCAGCAAGGAGGAGCTGGTGGTTTTTAAGTATAGCTGCAACATCCCTGTGGTAGGCAGCCATGTCTGCCCTGAGGGAGACCGATTCCCCCGTGCATGGAGTCCTTAGTGTCCTCAGGCACACTGCTGCCAGTTTGGGAGGGCAGTTGTTGTGGCCTCTCCCTCATGGCAGCAGCTGTGTCCCTCAGACATTCCTGGACTCCACGCATTGAGGAGTGTGTTCGTTGGTTGGCTGCAGTCTTTTCTGTTGCCGTGACCATGCACGTCCATATCCCCTCAAGGCTGGCTGCCATTGTTTGCATCCCCACCCGCACCTCCTTGGCCAGCTCCCACTGGACTCCCACCACTGTCCTCTCGAAGCTGGTGCCTGTGTCCTCGGTGTCCTCTGCTGTGTCGGTGCTGGCAGGTCGTACTCTTGGGGTGCTAAGTGTGGCTTGTGGGATGTCTGCTAATTCAATACTCCTCCTTTCGACTAGAGGTGGTGTCTGCACGTTCACAAGGACGTCTTGGAGGGTTTCTTGGCTGATAGTTGCGAGCTGGTCATCCAGGTCATCAGGGTATTCCAGGACAGACAGATCCGCAGAAGAGCCATCATCCTCTGCAATGAGATGGTGTAAAATCACTCTATCTGTGTTATGGCAGTTGACAAGTCACTTTACTGACTTGATAATTGAGGCTTATTGTCATAATATGCCCATGTTGATGTAGAAGTGGTGCAGCACAGTTCTGTGCAATAATAATCTGCGCCGCACTGCTTCACTTTGGTGACACAAGACTGCACCGTATGCAGGTGATTATGGGGCACCCCTGTGTTGTCCCCCATACTGGTGCAGAGATTCAGCTGCCAGCGTATCTGTAGGCATCCTTGCACCATTGTGTATGTGTTGAGGGGTGTGACTGTTAATTTGTGTGAAAGTGTCCCTTCCTGCACATTAATAATCACCAGTGGCACTTTGGCACTTATGCATGAGCTGTAGAATGCAGCACACTCGGAAGAGCCAAATCGTCATTTACATACGATTGTCTATGTGCATGGAGTTACACCTTCACGGTCTTAAATGATAATTTCTGGCATTTTGCTCTTCCTAAGCATGCTGCAGATTGCAGCAGACATAGGAATTCAGAAATGAAGGAGGTACACTGTGGCACGCCCACAGCAACACCCATTGCACCACCTTCCATGCACTGTCATGATCAGGTGCCTATGTCTTTACAAGGTGACATAATGCCATAAAAAGTGTACTAACGCTACCTTGTCAATACAGTGCAGTGCTTAGCGCCACTGGAGCATCACTGAAAGTGACTCTCCAGTGGCACTAGGGGCCTATTATGGGCCCATTAGTTCCAATGGATTGTTCCAGTACATCATAGCTGCAGTCTACAGCCCTATGCCCAACCTGCATGTCACATGAATGGAAGCCCATTTGCCACAATTGTCTACGTCATATCTTCTAAGTGTGTTGTCTATCCTTATTGTGTCTTGACGACCTCTTATCTTGTTCTACCCTCCCTTTGCATCCATTTGTACGGTGTTGCCTTGCAATGTGTGTTGCTGTGCTCATGGCACAGTACCACACATGGCAATTTTCACCTGTCTCAGTCTTACATGTTTCACATACCCTCATGCTGTGCTGAGACCTTGCATCACCCCAGGGATGGCATAGTCGCCACACTGTGCTCTTGTTGCCATTGATGTCTCCTCATGTTGTGATTTGTGTTTGTGTGCTACTTTGCAAAGCACTCATGGACCTGGCAGAGTACTGTTTCTACTCCTGTCGGAGTAGGTTGTTTACCTTACTGAACACCTATGTCCTCCCCCTCAATGCAGTACTCCTTGCTCTATGAAACATGAGTGCAGCATGGTGACAGTACAGCTCATGTGACAAAAGCACAGGTTTGAACCCAGGGATGGCCAATATTGGTATGAAATTTCTGCTGTGTACATCATTCTGTTTGTGACAGTGCCTGATGGTAAATGTATCTATGGACATTGCAAATTTTGAGGAGTTGTACTCAGGTCAGGGCCTGAGGTAGGTTCAAATTTCATGTGCAACAGTCCAAGGGGCACCTGACTGCCACTGTGTAACTGTTCATCCCCTACAGCACAGGCAACTGTTGTAAATGTGTAATGCCCCATGGGCCAGTGGCCTGGACATGGCAGGTTACCAGCAGCGGAGGTTTAGTGTTAACCAGGCCCTCATCCAACTAATCACTAACAATTAGTAAGTTTCACAGTAAATAATCCATATTTCATCACTTGATACCGTATTTACTATATTTATTTTTCAATCCATATATGTGCCCAAGTGGCATCCACTATGATCCTTTGAGTTCATACAGAGTCCAACAAAATTCCATTCCTCTCTCCTTCCAATTGGCAATTTTGAGGTGACGAAGAGTTGATTTTAATATTCTGTCACCTCTCTCACCAGTATTTCGTGTTCCTCTGCGCTGAAACAACACTTCCTCTTTTTCTTCTCCCTCCCCTGAGTCTTGTCTGTGTCCTGCTGGCTGGTTCGTGGTTGATTGGGGTCTCTCCTGGCTTCTGGGATCCATTTTCGGGCTCCTTTGCACTGTTTGCTCCATTTGCGTCTCTTTTGAACGCTATTGCGGGCAAAAATGGTGCATTTCCGCTTTGCGATGTGTTTCCATGTTGTAAACCGGATTAGAGTCATTTTTCCTCCGTTAACGTGATTTTGCCTTACGACAAGGCGCAATGGTTAACGTGGGAAAAAATGACTTGAAACAATCTTTTGCGCCAACCAGCGTCAAAGTATAAATTGATGCCTGAGTGGCGTTAAAAATTGGCGCTAGTCAGCGTTAACCTTTTTGACACGAAATTGCGTTAGTGCAGTTTTGCGTCAAAAAGTATATATCAGGGCCTAGGTGTTTTTACATTTTTATGATGATGATTTAGTGCTCTGCAAGACCCATAAATAAATGATAGCTGATAAAGAGGGTCCAGACCTTCTTAACTACCAGGAATATGTCTACAGAAATCTAGCATGCTCAGTGCCAAGCAGAAACCATTTTTCTCTTATGTTTCAGGGCCCCCCTGTTCTTTGGCTCCTGCATCCCCCTCATAGTTTAACAGCACAACATTTGAGGGGCGTTGGTCATTTGGTAACCTTGCATTAGCTTGCAGTTCAAACACAAATCATCCTAATAATATTGACAAGTACCAGTATAAATATTCTGACCCAGTTTCACTAACACTTTATGCCAGGTTTGCCTCACAAAAGTGATAACCCAACACAAAGGCCCTCATTATGACACTGGCAGTAAATCCCACTTACTGCCATGCTGACTGCCGCCAACATACCGCCGCCGTGGCGGATATCCGTTCACCATATTATGACACACACACATACCAATCCATCACAGACACAACTCCGCCACACCAAAGGTCAGTGATAAACTGGCGGTATCAAAATCCACACCATTGCGCCAACAGAACTACGCCCACCACATTATGACTCACGAATCACACGATGGACATTAAATGGCGGTAAACTATTGGCAGTACATACCGCCGCGCTCAAAATACACACACTCATACACAACAACACCACATCGGACAATCCAAACTACATTCACCTGACACCCATACACACACCACGCCCACACCACTTGGCATGACACAGACACCATAACCACAGACAAGACCAGAGCCACACACCACCATCACCTAAACACCACCCACGCACATCAAAATAGACACCCCAACACATCACCCTACACACCCTCACCCACACAACACCCATGACATCACAATGACACCCCAGATTCTCTGAGGAGGAGCTAAGGGTCATGGTGGAGGAAATCATCTGGGTAGAGCCACAGCTATTTGGAGCACAGGTACAGCAGATATCCATTGCTAGGAAGATGGAGCTATGGCGGAGGATCGTGGACAGGGTCAACACTGTGGGACAGCACCCCAGAACAAGGGATGACATCAGGAAGAGGTGGAACAACCTACAGGGGAAGGTGCGTTCCATTGCAGCAAGACACCAACTAGCTGTACAGAGGACTAGTGGTGGACCCGCACCTCCTCTGCCACAACTAACAACATGGGAGGAGCAAGTCTTGGCAATCATGCATCATGAGGGCCTGGCAGGAGCAGCATGAGGACTGAACTCTGGTAAGTAAATTCTTTACTACTATCACCCCCCTACCTGCTTGCCATCACATACCCCCATATTCACTCCCATCACTCCACTCCATCCTACACACCCCACCATCACAACGCACTCATCCCATTGGCAAGCCCTGCATGCACCACCAATGCATGGACACCACTCACAGCCCTGCATTGACATCTATCACTAAAGCATGCACATTGGAGAGAATCAGCCCCATACCACTCACACAAGTTAAAGCTGCCAGGGAAAATATAACCAAAGAGGGCAACCCACCCATGCACAAAATGTTACACACAAAAACAATAACACTACATTTACATCCCCACAGGTATCCCAGCCAATGTCACCGGAGAAGAGGTTCCAGCACTTGCCAGTCCCCCCCAGAAGAAGAGGCCCACAGTGATGACAGCGACTCTGCTCGCCTGGATCTGGATGACCAACCTGGCCCATCAGGGACCTCCGGACAGTCGGTTACCCAGGCGCAGTCACACACCAACACAGAGCCTCCCCCATCTGGAAACACCACCACAGCACCCACCCAGCGTACCCATACATCTGTCCCCAGGACACGTCAATCAGTAGTATGTCCACCACTACAGGGACCCCAGGGCACACCTTGCCCCCAAGACAATCAGGGACCTGGGGTTAATGGCAGTGGGCACACAGTTCAGGTGACAGAGGCACAGGACAACAGGGAAGCTGGGAGGACTGCTGTGCACCAGGGGGAGGTCAGGCCCAGGGAACCAACTCTCAAGGAGGCACTCATTGAGATCCTAGGAGCATACCAACATTCCCAGGATACGCTGGGCCAGATCCTGGACAACGTGCAGGAGAACAGGCAGCTGCAGGAGAGACAGTACCAAGGGATCAGAGAGGACTTGAAGACCATTAACACCACCTTGGTCTCCATTACAGGGGTGCTGGCGGATATGGCCAACATTATGAGGGAGGCAGACTTACAACAGCGTGCCCCTGCCACTAGCTAGACATCTGAACAACATTCCACCTCCGCTGCCGCTAGTTGACAGGAGGCCCCACCACAGGACCAACAGGCCACCTGCACCCCTCCCCCTGCAGAAGGAGAACCACCCTGATAATGTTCCCTGCGATCCAGGCAGAAGCCAGAGACTATTGCCAAGACCCCCACCAGGAAATAAGACTCTCCTGATTGTCACCCTTGTGTCCCACTCCGTCACCCTGTCTAACTTGAACTGCCATTGCTCCCCTTCCTATGCCCCCTTGGACAATGCACCTGTGCTACAAATAGACTGGAACAATACCCTGGACTTTCCTCCATCATCACCCCAGCCCATTGCACTTCCGCCTTTTTTTCTTAGCACTGCAATAAACACATTTTGAAAAAATACAAGTATGGAGTACATCAAATGATTTGAGTATGTATTCATTTAAAAAGGTTCAAACATTGCTAATCAACTGTACAGTAATGTGCACATAGGATGGACCTGTAGTTGGCTGCAGTGAACACACCAGGAGCGATAGTAGGGTACCAACATCTGCAAAAAGAGTTTCCAAAGGGTACAGTAAGTGGGCATATAAGTGGGTAATAACAACCTGCCAGTGACAATGTTAAACAAAAAAATGACAATGAAATGTGAAGTACCACTGTCTTACCTGTGTGTCATTGGAAATAGTCAAATCACTGCATTTCTGTTGTCCTCATCCTCATCCTCTGCCTCCTCATCTTCACTGTCCACAGGGTCCACTGCTGCCACACGACCATCTCCAGCCTCCTCCTCCTGCAGATAAGGCACATGGCGGCTCAAGGCAAGGTTATGCAACATGCAGAATGCCACGATTATCTGGCAGACCTTCTTGGGTGAGTAGCAGAGGGATCCACCAATTAGATGGAGGCACCGAAACCTGGCCTTCAGGAGGCCAAAGGTACGTTCAATAATCCTTCTTGTTCACCCATGTGCCTAATTGTAACGTTTGCCTGCCCTTGTCCTGGGATTCCTCACAGGGGTCAGTAGTCATGATAGGTTGGGGTAACCTGAGTCACCTGCAAACATCGTGGGACAACATTTAGCCACACACTATCCCTTATGGCCCACACCATACCCATACACCAATATCCACTGGGTGGGAACAAGGGCTCACCTATTAGCCACACCCTGTGCCTCTTTATTTGGGCCATCACATTTTGGATGCTGCTATTCCTCAGGATAAAGGCATCATGCACAGACCCAGGATACTTCTCATTGACGTGGGAGATGTACTGATCCGCCAGGCACACCATCTGGACATTCATGAAATGAAAACTCTTTCGATTTCTGAAGAACTGTTCATTTTGCCAAGGGGGGACAAATGCAATATGTGTTCCATCAATTATGTTGGAGATATGTCCCATGTCATAGAAGTCAGCCTTCACTGTGGCAAATCCTCCACGTGGGAGAAAACAATGTAGCTGCACATGTGTTTAATCAGGGCAGACAACACTCTGGCCAGCACTATTGAGGACATTGGCTGTGATATTCCTGCTGCCAAGCCCACTGTGACTTGGAAAGAACCAATTGCCAAGAAATGGAGCACAGATAGCACTTGCACAAGAGGGGGGATCCCAGTGGGGTGACGGATAGCAGATATCAGGTCAGGCTCCAGTTGGACACACAGCTCCGTGGTTGTGGCCTGTCCAGTCTGTAGGTGAGGATGTGCCTGTCCTCCATTGTTGCCAAGTCTTCCAGGGGTCTGCACACGGGGGTATGTCTCCATCTCCTATTCATCCACAGCAGCTGCAATCTATGGGGTAAAAGAGTGAGGAGCCGGTCATAAACTGTACATTGTAGCCACAACAGTACAATGCATGATGTTATTTTGAAATGTATATGTGGCATTTGTCCTGAATGTACAATTGTGAACTGTGATGCAGTTATAATCCAGGGCCTGCCCCCCCCCGAAATGGCATCTGCCTGTCCTGTGTAGATGGACAGGTGGAAGTGAGGTAATTCCGCTGACGTTATGCGCCATTGCGGGAGGCAGTCAGGAACTGCCATGCAACGCCTCATTGATAATATTGGGCCCTATGGGGTACAGTGGCCAATGGTGATGTACGCCAGCGATGACGGTATGCACCGCCTCAGATGTCACCGACATTTTCTATCTGTTCACTCACTTGCTGCCTGACCTTCAACAGGAGAAGACCTACACTTCATGTGCTGCTGTAACTTGTGTCTGGAACCTACCATGGCTTGTGTGACTGGGGAAAGGGCCCCTGCCTTCACCTCAGCAGAGTTGGAGCGACTGGTGGATGGGGTCCTACCCCAGTGCAGACTGCTGTATGGGCCTCCAGACCAACAGGTGAGTACACTGTGAGCACGATGCATGGAGCATGAATGCATGGAGTGGGTGTGTGTGAAGGCCTCGTGTGGGGGGGTTGGTGGATGTCTCCTGGGCAACGTGCAGCTTGTGTGCTGCGCCATGTCTGTGCAAACAGGGATGGGAAGGGGTATGCTGGGCCATGAGTGTAACAGGCAGGACAGTCTGACTAATACCTTTCTTTGTGTGTATTTCCTCTGCAGGTCAGCGCCCATCAAAAGAAGGGTATATGGCATGCCATCGCCAAGGAGGTGCGGACCCTGGGGTTTATGGCAGGTGGAGCACCCACTGTCGGAAACGGTGGGAGGACCTGAGACGCTGGGCACAGAAGAGGACGGAGGCCCAGCTGGGGATGGCCTCCCAACGAGGAAGGGGTGCCCGTTGAACCCTGACCCCCCCTGATGGCCCGCATACTGGCAGTGGCCTATCCGGAGCTGGATGGGTGCTTGAGGGCATCACAGCACCCACAAGGGGGTGAGTACGGTTCCCATCATTACAACTTACGCATGGTAAGGTGGTATCCGGGTTGGGGATGTGTGTCTGTGGTTGCCCCTAGGCCAGGCTTGACATCGCAGAGTAGGTCCCATGTTGGGCAGGGTTCTGGTGTGATATTCCTCCTACCTAGCTAGTAGGCATCCATTACTGGGCAGGGCTGTGTGGGTCCCAGGTATGCTGTAGTTGGCGGTATGTGTCCCTCCCCATGTCCTGGTGAAAAGCATTGTTACTGGTAGTGTACTGCATAGTGCCTAGGGCTGTTCACTGTGTGTGAAGGTGCTGTGTATGCCAACGGTGGTGTTGGTGCAGCCATTGACCAAGTGTTTCCTTTATCTCCCCCCCTTTTTGTTTTATCATCCTGTCCTTATGTGCATTAAAAAACAACAACGGGGAGGGGCATACGTGGGCGATTCGGAGGAAAAACTCCTGGTCCCGTGTGTAAAGCTCCAGACAATCAATAAATCAAATAATGTACACACGGTTCCAAAACACAAGAAGGTTTCTTTCAAACTTAGTGGTTCTGCATTCAATGGAGACCAAAGTATTCGAAGCAAGAGCCCTCACTCACCCTCCGGTGACATGCTTCATCATAGGGCTATGCTCCTCGTCAGGCCGGCGCTGCAATGCCTGACGGGCCCCACACGGGGGCTCTTTGCCGGAGATCTTTTGAAAATAATGCACA
The DNA here is from genome assembly GCF_031143425.1 of Pleurodeles waltl. NCBI lineage: Eukaryota > Metazoa > Chordata > Amphibia > Caudata > Salamandridae > Pleurodeles > Pleurodeles waltl. Next base: position 234,049,951 of record NC_090440.1, on the reverse strand, counting down.
ACCGGTCAAAAGATGATTAAGGATTGGTATAAGGATGGTTAAAAATGACTAGGGGTAACAAGTTATTTACTTATTTATTCTAATGCTGATACCTCTGACATGATTAAAAACAATAAATAGGGATATAGTAAAATAATGTCTACACTCCCCATATGAAAGCATTTTTTTGTATAGTTACTAGATCTTGTAATAGAGAGTATGAAAGGAAAAAGTAAACACAAGATCCCCTGTGTTACTCTGTATCAAAGGTCAACATGTTTCTCGCTGTTTTTTAGTCAATAAATGATCTTATGCGATTTGGCAGGACCTTAGTACGTACCTAATCCTTTAAACAATTAGAAATCCCATAATAGGGAGATCAGAAACCCTCTAAATATTAAAGGTAGGGCCTCATCGGGGGAAACATCAGGCTTGAAAAATCCACTATGGTTTTCTGTGGAGCCGATAATTCTGGACCACCTATGCCTGCTGTTAGTCCCCGGAACGAGGCATTAGCATCATCTGGCGGAGGAGCAGAGGCACCGGCGACGGAGGGAGCTGCATCCCACAGGACCCAGGAGGCAGAGTCCACCGACGGTGAGGGCACCAATGGGACGGAGGGAGAGGGGAGCACCACAGCGGAGACTGGAGGGGACAGTTTGGACACAGATACCTCCTCCGATGGAAGCTTCCTGGGGGTGGTAGACACCTCTGTACCCACCCCAGCTACAGGTACTGCTGCCACCCCCGTACCAGCACCGCCCTCAGCGAGTTGCCCATGCCCGCTCACCCAGGAGGGTGGGCATCTCCTTCACCCGAGGCAACTGAGGCCCTGCCCCAGTTATTCCTGCTGCCCTGAGTGAGGAGGCTATTGACTTCCTGAGATCCATCTCTGTTGGGCAGTCAACCATTGTGAATGCCATCCCGGGGCTGGCAGCCCAAATGCAACAAACCAGTGCATTTCTAAAGGGCATTCTCACTGGCTTGGCGGCCCAACGGTGATCAATCAAGGCTCTGGCCTCCTCTCTGATGGCTGCCATTGTCCCTGTTTCCACCCTCCCACTCTAACTTCCTCTACCCAATCCCATTCCCCTAAACCCCAACCTATCCCAAGCACACAGGCAGACCAGCATGCACACAAGACAACACACAAGAGTGGTTCAGGCAAACACAAGCACCACACTTCATCCCACAGGCACTCACACAAACACCATCCAGATGCAGACATACCAACATCCACTGCCTCCACTGTGTCCCCCTCCTCCTCCTCCTCCTTGCTGTGTACAGAATATTTGGTGGTGAAGCCGCTTGTTTACTTTGGTATCCTCTCAATTTGTAAGGACTGTGACGGGAAACAGGGACAAGGAGGTAATGGCCCTTTACTTATCGGTAATCTTGATCACTCTTAGGGGCATATTTATACTCTGTCTGCGCCGAATGCGCGTCAAAATTTTTGACGCACATTCTGCGCAAACCTTGCCCCATATTTAAACTTTGACGCCCGAGCCCACGGACGACAAAATCCCGCCATGTGCGTAATTTTCTGGATGCCGGAAACGGCCTTGCGTTAATGATATGCAAGGTAGGCGTTCCCGTCCCAAAAATGACACAAACACCCGTGCGCCGTATTTATGCTACCAAGCAAAAATGACGCATGGCCGGGAGGCGGAAAATGATGCACAGCCCGATTTGCATCAAAAATTAACACCTGGGTCAGGGCAGGCGTTAAAATGGGGCAAACACACCTGTATTTAATGAAACCACACAGAAGCAACAGCAGAGCAGCAAAAGGAAGACATGGAGGTGCTTCTCATCCAGCGTGCACGCAGACGCAGGGCACAGGAAAAACAACAGCAGCTACCACAACACCAGCAGGGACCCCAAAGGCAACGCAGAAGGCAGGAGAGGATATTCTGCACCAGGACAACCCTTCATGGCTTCAGGGAACATGACATCATGCAGAGGTACAGGTTGAACTGGCAAGCCATTCAGAAGCTGCTGTGCAACATTGAGTCACAGTTGGCACCCAGCTTGCAGACACCCCGCACCATCCCACCAGAAACCAAGCTGCTAGCTGTACTACACATGTTGGCAAGTGGCTCCTTTCAAACCACTGGTGCCCTGGTTGCTGGGATCTCACATCCATCATTCTCCGCCTTCCTGCCCAAGGTACTGGATGCCATCATCAGACTCACACCCCACCACATCTGCTTCCCAAACACACAGCAGAAGCAGCAGGAGACCAAACAGGGGTTTTACCTGATTAATGGATTTCCACACGTCCTTGGTGCCATTGACTGCACACATGTACGCCTTGTGCCACCTGCTGCAACTGAACATCTATACCGCAACAGGAAGCACACACACTCTATCAATGTGCAGGCCATTGTGGATCACCAGGGATTGATCACCAACATCGTGGCAAAGTATCCTGGGAGTGTACATGATTCATTCATCTTCCGTCACTGTACCATCAATCAACACTTCCAGGATGGACGATATGGCAATGGACTACTTGTTGGTAAGTACAGAAACCTACTTATATACACACTGCACAGCAACCCTCTAAGACAAACAACACATACACCACGACAGCGACATGTGAACAGGAACACACTGAGGTTGTGACACCGCTAGGCATGTTTGATATCCTCACCCAATAGGAGACACAGCTACGGAAAAATGACAGTTCCAAATAAAAACTGATGCCACTCCACAGACACAAGGGAAAAATGTAAACAACACAATGAGAAACACATAGTGCCAACTGGCATGACATCTGTGAAGATAAAACTCCAATAACACATCAATAACACCCAAACAAACACCCTTCCAGCCAATCCGTACTGTGTAAGGGGTGTGGAATGTAATTTGCTGCAGGTCAAACACCGTGACTCACATAGCATTATGATGACTACAATAAAGGTCACATGCAATCATTGAGGCCATTCCAATATCTCACATCACTCCTGCTCTCACATTGCCCACTACCAAGAGGCAAGTGGACTGTGCAAAGAACACATCTTGATGCTACTATATGGAAGGTGCACATTCCTACACATACGCATTGTGACAAATTAACACACACACAACAGATGAACTGCCATATGGACCTTCTGAAACTCAAAGCGACAACCTCACAACCAAGTTAGCCAGCTGAACTAGATCATGTGCAGTAGTCTAGGTAGACGTTACAACCTGAGTCAACTTGCCAAGGGCAGAGAAATAGGTCTGCAGTTAATTTGTCACACATGTGAAATTAGTGTACAGTCAAATGTTAAGACGTCAATGATCACAACGTATGGAGAAGTTTGGCTAATTGTCACCTTGCAAAATGTAAGCGTCTCACTGATGTTTAAATTAATCCATTGCATATGTCTAAAGGTATGGGATGTCCAGGGTACATAGATGCAAACGTGTTACCACTACTGTCAAATTGAATCTGTGTATGGAACTATCTCACCCCCAGTTAAGACACAGGGACACCTGTATCACAAGTCACAATGCTAGGGAGTACACACTGTACTGCAACTCCCAAAATATAAAGCTGACAACCGGTCAGCAGCCAAACACTCGTTCAGCCAAGGAAACAACCCAATGCTGATGGTACATCCTAGAACCCTAGGAATCAACACAATGTACTGCCATTTGATAAGTTTTGTTTTGACCAATGACTTTGTGTTTCACCACTGCGCATATTAGTTGCTCAATGTTCACATTGTATGTTTTGTTCAGTTTAGCCGCCTATGGGCTTTGACATTGCATTAGCCATTACTTTCTGTATTCAGTTTAGCCGCCTATGGGCTTTGACATTGCATTAGTCATTACATTCTGTATTCTGCCTATTGGCTTTGACATGCTGTATCCAGTCTAGCCGCCTATTGGCTTTGACATTGCATGCCTATTGACTTTGACATGATGTATTCAGTTTAGCTGCCTATTGACTTTGACATGCTATTAGATATTCTGCCTATTGGCTTTGACATGATATTATACATTGCATTTTATATTCAGCTCAGCTGCCTATGGGCTTTGACATGATATTATACATTGCATTTTGTATTCAGCTCAGCTGCCTATTGGCTTTGACATGACACTAGACATTGCATTTGATATTTCGGTTAGCTGCCTATTGCCTTTAACATGACATTGCATTTGATATCTAGGTTAGCTGCCTATTGCCTTTAACGTGGAGTTAGACATTGCAGTTGAGAATCCAAGCGTATTTTTCCAGGCTGTGTTTTTGCACAAGAGAACCAAGATGTTTTTCTCACAGTAGACTAGACATGATAAGAGAGGGTACATGGGTGTTTTTTTCTTCGCTTGAGCTTGGGAACAGGAGTAGTCTTGGAGACCTGGCCAGTCTCCAAAAGGCTTGCTCAGTTTCCCAGGTCTGAGAGGAGGGGGCACACCTTTGTAACGAATGTAACAGGCTGCAGAGAGTCAGATTCGAATCTGCCGGACCTCGTGCTGGAGCTTGGCGCCAGCTGCCAGCAATCCTGTGTGGGTAGATGAATCTCTTTCTCGCGGCTGACAGGGGTCATCAGCTTGCAGACCTTAGAAAGATGAAGCTGTAAATAGTTTCCCACACGGTGAAGTATTTGTTTTGCTTTGCATTCAATATCTTATAAATATAACCTGCTGTGTATATTGCAAACTGATATATTTTGTTTGATTAACGCGGGCTTGAAAGCTACTAATTCGTCAACATAAAAAGTGTGGTTGGGGAAGAATTAACAACAATAAAAGTCTCCTTTGAACTCAGAAGTGCATTTCTGGTGTGTTATGTTAGTGCTTAGAAACTAGATAAGAGAAAAGCACTACAATTGGTACCAGAAGTGGGGCCGATCATTAAGAGTTGATTAAGGGGTATTGACGAATTAGTAGATTTCTAAGTGCACACTTTAAAAGTGTAATTGTTTCTGTTGTTTGGAGAATTACAGAAATTGTTTTTTTGTTTGGAGAATCACAGTAGCACGGCAGACCATGTTTGAGAATGCATGTGTTGTTAAACTGCCCGATGGTGCTAAGAAAAACTGTGAGTTGTTTTCTGTTTGCAGAATTACAGAAGCACGGCAGACCATGTTTGAAAATGCATGTGTAGCTAAAATGCCTGATAGTGTTTTGAGAAATAATTCCTGTTGTACATATGTAGAAAACGTGTCTTTTGGAAGTAATGATGACAGAAAGGTCTGGATACCTTTATCTGCTTACAGAGAAATGCAGGAGAAATGTAGGCAGTTGGAACATGAAAATAGGAATTTACGTGAGCAAATTAGCCAGACTGAAAGTTATAAAAATGCTGTTGTAGAAGAATCTTTCTTGTCCCATTCCAGTAATGAGGGGGTTAAGACAGCTCCGAGCTGCTTTGAGTTTTCGTGTGAGCCAGGGTTTTTGGCAGCCAAAATGCATTCCTTAACTGATAACACGGACGAGAGAGCTCAGAATGTGATTTACGAGTTACCGTTGCAAAATGCACAAGTAAAACGAAAGATTTTAGAGAAAGAGACACCGAGTTGCATTAGCTTGTTTGATTTTTGGAAAAAGAATAGCCCTCATTTGAGTGAAATCCTAACACTTTTGTATATGGTCACTGTGAAAAATTATATGCAGCCGCGCGCTTGTGATTTGGCAAATGAAATAATGCAGACTTCAGGTTTCTGCGCAGTGAAATTGAGTGCAAATACTTATGTACATGTAAATCAAGAACAAGGAAAGAAAATAGTGCCCCTAGCTAGAATCATACAATGGATCTGGTACTTGCAAGACAGGGCTAGAGTACCACAGATAAAAGAGTTACCAATGAAATTGTGTGCACCATTTGAATTCGTGTCCACTGAAGATAAAAAGCATGTTTGTTTTACTAATGATTCATTGACTGAAATGTTGTTTTCTGGCACAGTAGAAGGAACAGCGTTGTATAATGTGTGTCAGATTTTAAAGCAAGAGCTACGTGAGATGTGTCATTTTTACGCTGATTTTTGGTTCTTTGCTAATGTTTTAGCAGTTTGTTTTTACACATGGCTTGTACCTAACTGGTTCAATTACCTTGCAGATGTTAATGAGAAAAATTCAGAGAGAGAAGTGTACACCCAGAATTCTGCCTTAGTGGGGATGGCTAAGTGGGTGCCCCAGAAATGTGAACAGCTGAGAGAAAAAGCCACTTACAGGTGGGCAGAGATGAGAGAGATGCACATTCCCCTAGATTTGATAAAAACTGTGCAGCATGCACAAAAGCAATCTGTCATGCAAGCAGTCACAGAGCAGTTGGGGAGAGGAAAGTTACCAGGACAGAAATGGCAAATTGATCAGGTTTTAGGGAGAGTGATTGCTGCAAATTACCAAGGAAAAATCGAAATTATGCTGATACCTAGAAAAGAATCTGATTCATTCATACAAATTGGAGACAGAATGGCCCAACTTGACAAAAATGCAGTAAATGGAGGTTTGGTAAAGAATGAGTCTGCCCCAGCCCTTCTGACAGTGCAAGAAAAGGGAAGCTGTGGCGCAGCAGATAAAAACCTCACTGCTGATGTGTGGGCTGAAGCCCCAAGTGATCCTCCAGAACCTGCAGAAAATATAACAAAGGGCCTCAAAAACGTCCTGCTGATTATAAAACAGGGAAAGGAAGAGGAAGGGTGCAGTTTAAATGAAAAATGTTATTTGCAAGAAAAGTCATACTTGTTTCTTTTGCAGATCCTACCACGTTTCGCCACTGTCCCTGAGTGTGCTGTGTGGTCCCCCTTCCGGTGTGTGCGTGTGGGGTCGGGGAAGGGACCGAATCCCCAACCTGAACCTGGCTGAGTAAAATGCCAGCACCATGGATCCATTTTGCGCAAACTGCGCCTTCGGTTCAAGTTCAACTTGTTTGATTGCATTCTTCCACTGGAACTAAGCTGTGTTTTTTTTTTTTTTCCCTTCTCGTATGGAACTCTGACTTTTGCTTACCTTCCAGCAAACCTTTCAGGTGGACCGTGCACCTTTACATGAGTAGAACTCATGCCACATCAAATTGCTAACACTGTTGAATTAGAGACTCATTCAGAGAAAAAAAAATTGCTCAGTCTTTTCTATGTAGATGTATCTGATGTGAAAGGTTATGAGATCAATGTGTTAATTCACTTTCATTGCTTTACAGGGATTGCTTTGATCATTCAAATCTGACTTGCTGATAATGTTTTTTTGTGCTGATGTTTTTTGTTTTTTGTTTTTGTTTGAAACAAGAGATATGTGAAACAAAAATTCATTGGTCAAAGGGCGGAATGTACTGCCATTTGATAAGTTTTGTTTTGACCAATGACTTTGTGTTTCACCACTGCGCATATTAGTTGCTCAATGTTCACATTGTATGTTTTGTTCAGTTTAGCCGCCTATGGGCTTTGACATTGCATTAGCCATTACTTTCTGTATTCAGTTTAGCCGCCTATGGGCTTTGACATTGCATTAGTCATTACATTCTGTATTCTGCCTATTGGCTTTGACATGCTGTATCCAGTCTAGCCGCCTATTGGCTTTGACATTGCATGCCTATTGACTTTGACATGATGTATTCAGTTTAGCTGCCTATTGACTTTGACATGCTATTAGATATTCTGCCTATTGGCTTTGACATGATATCATACATTGCATTTTATATTCAGCTCAGCTGCCTATGGGCTTTGACATGATATTATACATTGCATTTTGTATTCAGCTCAGCTGCCTATTGGCTTTGACATGACACTAGACATTGCATTTGATATTTAGGTTAGCTGCCTATTGCCTTTAACATGACATTGCATTTGATATCTAGGTTAGCTGCCTATTGCCTTTAACGTGGAGTTAGACATTGCAGTTGAGAATTCAAGCTGTATTTTTCCAAGCTGTGTTTTTGCACAAGAGAACCAAGATGTTTTTCTCACAGTAGACTAGACATGATAAGAGAGGGTACATGGGTGTTTTTTTCTTCGCTTGAGCTTGGGAACAGGAGTAGTCTTGGAGACCTGGCCAGTCTCCAAAAGGCTTGCTCAGTTTCCCAGGTCTGAGAGGAGGGGGCACACCTTTTTAACGAATGTAACAGGCTGCAGAGAGTCAGATTCGAATCTGCCGGACATCGTGCTGGAGCTTGGCGCCAGCTGCCAGCAATCCTGTGTGGGTAGATGAATCTCTTTCTCGCGGCTGACAGGGGTCATCAGCTTGCAGACCTTAGAAAGATGAAGCTGTAAATAGTTTCCCACACGGTGAAGTATTTGTTTTGCTTTGCATTCAATATCTTATAAATATAACCTGCTGTGTATATTGCAAACTGATATATTTTGTTTGATTAACGCGGGCTTGAAAGCTACTAATTCGTCAACATAAAAAGTGTGGTTGGGGAAGAATTAACAACAATAAAAGTCTCCTTTGAACTCAGAAGTGCATTTCTGGTGTGTTATGTTAGTGCTTAGAAACTAGATAAGAGGAAAGCACTACACACAATAACACAAAAGAGTCACAGACAACACAGGACAACTACTGCCATGCAAGGTGATATTAATGGGGCAAGCTACATCACCATGACCTCAATCATTTTCTCTTTCAGCTGATCAGGGGTATGGGATCCAGCCATGGATTATGACACCATTTGGCAACCCATGCACTGCAGCAGAGCGTGCCTACAATGAGGCACATAGGAGGACATGCACCATAGTCGAGAGGACCTTTGGCATCCTGAAGTCGAGATTCAGGTGCCTCGACATCACTGGTGGCAGCCTCCTATACTCACCAGAAATGGTCTGCAAGATCATTTTAACATGTGCCATCCTGCACAACATTTGTGTACGAAGGAACATTCCGCTATTAGAACCAGAGCCACAAATGCCTGAAGAGGACGAAGAGGAGGATGCTGGCCATCAACATGAGGGGGAACAACCAAACACAGCTCCAGGATTGCGTAGGCGCCAACATATTGTGACCAATTTCTTTTGAATCAACTCACCATCTCCACTGTATTAACATATGTAAATAAACACCTATAATAATTACCATATCATGGTCTGGGTAATCCTTTTTGCTCACCTTTAGCTCTAACTATCAGAATAAGAGTGTAGCCTCATGGAGCATTGCTGATATACCGATCAGGACACAGAAATTTCCAAAGCAATTGTGATGCGTATTATTCAACAGTCACATTCCACACACTGTAAATGACATATATCCTGTACATTTCACCTTTGAAGGGCAATAGCAGAGGACCACACCTATTTTACATATACATGTTGGCAACATGATTCTTTGCAGCATATGGCACACAACTAAGACACCATCAGTCAATGATGGAACAAAATGCATCATACATGAGGCAGGGGATGTGCAATTGCAACAGTAACATTAATGTATGGCCACACCCTTGACAGCAGTAACTGTTACATCGCCTATCTTTGCAAGGACCATGTGTGACTAGAATTCCATATAAGCAGAACATAGAGAGCACAAGTGCCACACCTATGACAAGCATTGCACACATGACATTCCATGTACATGTCAGCCCATGTCCTAAGTCCTGACACACCCATGTTCCCGGTCTCACCCCACCCGTCTTAAGAGGTCCCTGGAATGGTAATATGTGTACCCAGATATTCCCTTCTCTACACACACACAGACTAACAATATTAATCCAGTGTGCTTCACCCTTTAGTATGGTATGCCATAGTCATTGTACATCTGTCTGCATGGATGTCAGGTTAAATAATGCAACGGCTTGTAGTCTCTAAGCCCTGTTCTCGCCTGTAGTTTGCTTCCCATGTGAAAGGTACTGTTGGCCATTTGAACTCAAATCTCACATACAGGACTTGTGAGAAACTGATGTGGCACACACCTGTGAACACCTCCATGCAGACCAGCCATTTGAACATGCACTTCCCTTGCAGATGCTTGGAACAGCTTAGAAGCTGCCATTTTTTCTATTACACTGTTATGCATTGCTAGAAAAATAAGCTGTGTAACACAGCCCTTGGGTTTATGTGTCACCTTCCAAAACACAGGACAAACAGTTTTCCATGTCAACCGTCTTGTTCTTCCTCCGACCAGTCTTAGTCAGACCACTGAGTATGTACCTTGTGAAATTGCTGGATCCTGATTGGCCCTGCATCCTGTCAGCCTGACTGGCACCTGTCTGTGCGTTACCCTAAAGGTTCCTTGTGGCTACATATGTATCATACTTGCTTTCCCAACCCTCACATTCCTCCTGGGGTATTTTGTCAGGTGGTTCTTCAATGCATACTCAAATAAGTTATTTAGCATAATCTGCTTAGTTATCGTACCATAATTGGGAACTTGTCTCCATACCCAAGTCATGGCCTATCCCTTGTCTGGGTCTCATGTATGCACAAGCGACAAAATGTGACAGTGTACCATGGCCGTATGCAGGGATTGGGTATGGTGCCTCCAGCAGAACCAGCAACATCAGATAATGTGCATGAAAATTCCACACGTTAGGACTCTGACAGTACACATGCTGATTCACATTGCTCACAACATATTGATGGGCTGTGCGTGATGAATAGCTGCAAGATTAATCAACACAGAGGCTATGATGTTCCCAGATGCAGTCGGAACTTTACATGCCAACCTGTGTACAAATGTTGTAATGGCACCTGCCGGTACAAGACTCCTGAGATATGATCTCACTCAGCACACCAAGGTTGCCCTGTTGACAGTCTCATAACACGTCTGCAGTGACAGGGAGGGACCATCAGCATGTGGGTTCTCAAATCCTCATTGGCTTTAATTCCATTGATCTCAGAAGGATACTCAGTAGATACAGGAATAGCTGCCACTGACTCATGACTAGACCTTGACGTAACTGTGACAACATAGAGCCCTAAAAATATACAGGATTAACATTGGCCCACACACATGAACCAGACACCTCTGTGCAATTGATCACTGGAAATATGTGGCACGTGCTGCTTGGTCTGCTGGTCCGCCACTGCCACAGGAGAGTTGTGGCTCTGTCATATGACCACAACTGTGGCGTGATATTACAAATGTAGTTCACCTTTGGCTCTCAGGGTCAATAACACGGTACCCACTTAGTCTATACATGTGCCTGACTCATGGTAGGTTCACCAACAAGTGCCTAGGAAGCAGTATCCCAAATTACAGGACATGTGATGGCCAAGTTTTGGACCATTGACATGAACAAGCATCTGCTATCTATCCGGTGCATGCTTTGTCATTTGTGGTGTTTACGTTACCAAAAACTAGAAAGTGCACAGAGCAGATGTTGCTACATGTATGAATAACACATGTCCTCTCTCATTTCCACACTGACTTGCATCTGAGGGTTGGACACATTGACTCCACATTCATACAAGCATATTTGCAATAATGCATCTTGTGATGCTCACACAGTGGGTCAACAACATTAGTAGCCAATGCACACACATTGAGCCATAGGCATTAGGGTATTGTGTGCGTCAACTTGCTATCCTCTCCTGACGCCAAACATGCCCCTTTTGTGCAATACATATATGTAGGCCACACGTTTGGCCAGCTATTGCGTCAGTCAAGAGTGAAAATCCTGTACATGAAGTAGCGGATCATGGTCCGCAGTTGTATGATGTGTCACATGTGCCCATACACCATCATGACCAAAGTGGTGGCAATCAGTCTATCTCAGTATTGTCACAACTGTAATATTACATTAAAATGGTAAAATTACCCAAACCCAGTTAATGTCTGAAATTTTGCCGCATACGCGTCAAAAAATGACGCGTATGCGTCAAAAAATTACGCTTATGGCTGAAAAACGACGCATAATGCCTGAAATAACCATTGCCCCTGAGCTGTATCTTCCACACTGTACCTCAGAAAATTGGTTAAGAGTAAAACTATTTCCAAACATATGGATGCAGGCTCAAATCTACTCCTGTGCGTCGAAAAAAATGACGCACAGACTGTATGCGTCAAAATATTTTGATGCATGACTATAAAAAATGCCCGCCATTTTAGGCAGAAAGTGATGTAATAGGATATCCTGTTTACAGAATAGGTACAGTGGGTGTACTTTCACTTTCACTTTGCAGTCTGTGATATTTCCTGACTGTGTGGCTGTGTCTCAATTTGTCTCTGTATATTTAGTGAATTTGTCTCCTGTGTGGTCTTTTTATTGTCTTTTTGTGATTAAAAACTTGTTGTAGTATCCTGTCTGAGTGTTTTTTGTGCTCATTTGTGTTGTAAAGTATTGTCTTTGTTTTGTTGGGAGTCTGTTGTGGGTAGTGCTAGTTTGGGTATAGTTGGGCTGTGTTAGTTGTTTTTTTTAATTTTTCCTGTTCTACTTTCCCCCTATTCTCCTTTGTTCACCTTTATCCCCTATTTCTCTTTTGCTACAAATACGTTGGGTAGGCCTCATCTTGGCAGGATGGGAGAGGAGGAGCTGGGTGGATTCATATGGCTGGTGTGCCATTTCCTACCCCTAATGATTGAGGCAGGTGGGCGTGTGATACAGGGGTCAGTCCTGTAGGCACGGCAATGTGAATAGGGATGAGTCATCTGGATAAAACTTGAATAAGAAAGAGTAGCACTGGACCAAATTAGTGAATTAGTCAGCCAGTCAGACCCAAAATCTCCCAGAATGGGGCTGCCAAATGCTTACCCACAGACTTCTGCTTCCCAATTCAATAATGTACTTATTAAACTGTAGGTTAAACTTCCTAGCAGCATGTAGCTCCACATGTAGTGCTACGAGTATGTGGCACTTGAGTGCAATGGCCTAGGTGTGCATGCAACTCATGGCCAGGGGTGTTCTTGCATCTCTGTGTTTGTTGCAAGTCATGGCTTACTGGTAGTAAATGATGTGAACAAAGGTCTGCATTTCCAAACATGAGTGGCGATGGGATTGCTCAAGGGTTAGCTGTCTCCTATTTGGAGATCCTCCTTACCTGTGGTGTGTGTGCTGAGCCAAACACATGTCCAGCTTTCCTAAGCTTCCTGGGTGTCCTTGTTGTTAGAAATTATTAGTTGTTAATCCACCCCACCCCCTTTGACAAGGGCATAGGTTTGTGACTAGTGTACCTAGGACTGATTATACAAGTTTGGTACACAGACATGTAAATCAGTGAATCACTTGTCTGAACCTAGTATACACACTCATGTTTAGCCTGTCTCCAGACTCAAAGAACCTGCACAGCAACGCATTCAGCGGGACCATCGACCTCTGAGGACTCAGAGGACTGACCTGCACCCAAAGGACCAAGAAACTCCCATGGACAGCGGCTCTGTCCAAAACTGCAACAAAGAAACCATCTTTATAGAGACTCCAGCCTCACTCCGAAAGTGTGAGTCTCCACACTCTGCACCCGATGCCCACTGGCTCGTGTCCAGAAGAACCAGCACCGTGGGAGGATCCCTAGGTGACTCCAATGACGTGGACACCCTGAGGCGACATCCCTGCACCCCCACATCGACACCTGCAGAGAGGATCCAGAGTCTCCCCCTGACCGCGACTGCCCGGTAACAAAGGAACCCCACGTTTGGAAGAAGCACTGCACCCGCAGCCCCCAGGCCCGAGAGAAACCAACTACTGGAGCAGGGGTGACTAGCAGGCAGACCCCCTCCTTGCCCAGTCGGTGGCTGGCCAGAGTAGCCCCTGTGTGCCCTGCCTGTATTGCCAGAGTGACCCCCGGGTCTCTGCATTGATTTCTACCTAAAACCAGACACCTACTTCTTCACACACTGCACCCGTCCGCCCCTGTGCCGCTGAGGGTGTATTTTGTGTGCCTGTTTGTGACCCCCCCCCCCAGTGCTCTACAAAACTTCCCTGGTCTGCTCCCCGAATACGCAGGCACTTACCTGCTAGCAGACTGGAACCGGAGCACCCCTGTTCTCCATAGGTGCCTATGCTATTTGGGCCCTACTTTGACCTCTGCACCTGACTGGCCCTGTGTTGCTGGTGCTGGGTGTTTGGGCTTGACTTGAACCCCCAACGGTGGGCTGCCTATGCCCAGGAGACTGAGCTTGTAAGTGCTTTACTTGCCTGAGAAACTAACCAATAGTTACCTTCCTCAGGAACTGTTGATTTTTGCACTAAGTGTCCACTTTTAAAATAGCTATTTGCCATTTTTGCCAAATCTGTGTACGTTACTGTTTTAATTCAAAGTTCCATACTTACCTGTGTAAAGTACCTTACAATTTACGTACTTACCTACGTTCTGAATCTTGTGGTTCTAAAATAAATGAAGAAAATAATATTTTTCTATACAAAAACCTATTGGCCTGGAGTTAAATCTGAGTGTGTGTTCTCACTTATTGCCTGTGTGTGTGTGTACAACAAATACTTAACACTACCCTCTGATAAGCCTAGTGCTCGACCACACTACCACAAAACAGAGCATTAGTATTATCTAATTTTGCCACTATCAACCTCTAAGGGGGACCCTTGGACTCTGTGCACACTATCACTTTGAGATAGTATATACAGAGCCAACATCCTACAGCAGCCCCCTATAAAAAGATTTACCTCCCAAAATGTCACTACATGCTACAAATACCCCGTTTGAAATACCCGTGGCTTTCGTTTGGGCAGTGGCACAAGTCACACGGAGCTTACTATGGTAGGGGGACACACTGAGAACAGCCTGGGCATTCCTTATTAGGAAATTAATGGACGTGGCATAGCCCTTCCCGACTTACGTTTGTTCTTCTGGGCCTTTTCCTCACTGCAGGAAGCCTCTGTGATGGCCAACAGGTGATCAATGGATCGGGAGGAGTAAGTTTGAGGACTGTACGATAGAAAGGGGTTGAATCAGCTGCCGATGCTCAAGGCGGTGGTGGTACCTAGCACAAAGCCACCAGAGCCCTGGGATGTAGGTGTAGATTGATATTAGAAATTCCGCTATTGTCGAGCTTGTAGGCCTGCAGAGGAGTTTCAGAACAGTATTGCCCTCCCCCCCCCCCCCCCAACACTAATAATGAACCAATGTACATTGTTTAACAGGTTTCGTCTGACATGAGCCTTCTTCAATACTTGTTGATGATTTGCTGCTTGATGACAGTGATCAAATAGTATTATTTATTGTGTCTTAGCTTTGCTTGTGCTCGTTTCCCCTGGGGCTGGCTAACTCACAAGACTTTAGTGGGCGTGGTCTCAGGCAATGGACGTGGTCGGGAACAGTGGTTACTTAAACCACTCGTTCTTGCCGTCTCTGCTTGCTGTCAGAGATTCTACTGGGAACAGCAGCTCTTCTCCTGACTGGAAGCAGCTCCGAGCAAGAGCGCATCTCCGGATTCCAGGCAGCTGACTCCTTGCCTCGGGCTGCTGTGCCGGTCCCTTTCTCACGACTTCGGACAACGGGATCAAGAAACCATGAAGTAACAAGAAAGATAATTTGAGTGTTACTCGAGCGGGAACGATCCGCGCACGCAAATACAACCTAATACTTGCCCACTGATTCTTTGCGATAGTGCTGACATCATTTTTAGAGACAGCGTCCTTGTTGAATCTCATTCATTGTAGTTGACGCATGCAATGTGTATGTAGGTTGTCTGTATGTTACAAACCAAGAACACTGCCCGCATTTTTTATGATGATTGTCAGTACTAATATTGCCCACATTCCTTATGCTGATTGTCTGTACGTTACAAGTGAGAGTTGTTTGCCGCATTGCTAATATTAATAACAACCAGCACAGTTGGCATAGCCCTTGAGAAGTTACATGTAGGATACGAACATTGTTCTTTATGTGTAATTACTCTGGCATAATCCTGCTATGGTTTATGTGCTATTAACATTGGCATAATCCAGCATCAGTGTACAATTAACATTAAGTCCCTAGATTCACACTCCCACTTTACTGTGCTTGAACATTACCTTGTCGTATTGTTAATACTAATTACTGAATGTACTAATGTGTACACCTGTAACACGTGCCAATCCACGAGCATTTTCTAGTGGCCTAATCAACTATTCTAGGAGGACTTCCAGAGATGCCTCACCTCAATTGATAGGTAGGTCATATGCAGGGAAAGGAAAAGAGAAAGGTTTGATTGGGTATTTGGAGGTATAGAGAAAAGTAAATACGTTTCTTCTTACAGGATCCATGTAGCAAATTTCCAGAGGCTGACCAAAAAGAGAGATTACAGCAGGTATTGGAAGCTAAGATCATTAGGCTTAAATACACACACACACACATATAATATAGAGCAGTCACTAATGAGCTGATCTGATTATAGGGACCTGGAATATTAATCAATCCAGAAGTGTCCACCAGTTCCAAAGGACGATCAGTGTGGAATCATCTCTCTCTTTCATCCAATGCACTTTCCCCTGGAACGCTCCTGTGCTAGTCACATAACAATCGTATTTAGGGCTTTGGCTCCCAGGTGGAGTTGGGACCAGGCAACCTGAAGGCTACGTTGTGTCTCCGTGGTATAACAGGCATAAGCTTGACAGCTAAGGGCCTCCAACTTGATAGGGGGACTTTGGGCTGTGTAGGGCTACGCTAACTAGGACCTGAAAGGAATATCTAAGGTGGGGATGTCTGGAGGGGCCACAAGATGACACTAGTTCCTGAGTTGCAGGACCAATTCCAACTGTCTTGGGGCCACTATGTATGCTACCAACAACCACATCTCCTTCTACCACATGTAGAGGACCTGGGGGAGGACCACAACAACTCATCTCTGGGATAAAGAGCATTTGGGGCTTTCCACACAAATGTGAAGAGACTTGGGTAGATTGGAGGATGGCGACTGGGGGAGCAGCCTGTAGGTACCCCCGAGAGGTGGCCATATGGGATGGATTTCAAATACTTAATCTCGATAGGGCCTATTTCACTAGAACTAGACTGTTTCCCATGGGAAGGGCCGACAGGGTTCTGTGTTTGAGGGGGTACAGCCAGAAGGGCACACTAATACACACCATATGGGGAAGCCCCATGTAGTAAGCTAGTTATCTGTGTAGTGTACCACATGTAAGGGTACAGTAAGCAGATAGTACGGGCGAGCCTTATTGGTTTACAAGGGTGAAGTAATAAACTCAAAAGCTCTCTTTTGTGTTAGTGTGGGCAAGCAGTTAGGCCTTTCAGAGGGTAGTGCTAAGCATTTGTTGAAAACACAGTCAACTGGTATTTTTACGCAGTAAAGACTTGGAAGTACTTTTACTGCAAGGGGGTCCTTGTAGACAGGTCTTGGGGGGGTCCAGTGTAGGCATTAGAGTGCTAGGAGGGCAAGGTCACTAAAACACCTGCAATTTAGGGTTGTTTAGGGGAGTGTAGAGTAGTAGCCAATAGGCTACTCACCATTGGGGTGACCACACCACCTATATGACCACTTCCTGTGGGAAGTGGGCATAATCCTGTCTCAGAATTACTAGTTACACCAAAAACAAGGTGGTGGAACTCCTCATCGAGTGTTCACTTCGGGTATTCCACTTTATGGGTGTGACAAGCCCAAAGGGGGGACATGAATCCCAAATAACTAATTTCCCTCCTGTCCTGATGCCAAATGGGCCTCAGGGCAGGGGGTAGAAACTCCTAGGTCTGGGGGAAGCCGGAGTCGCATACCAAAGGTGGAAGGGTTCTGGAAGTTACACCCTGATTAAGTAGCTGTAGGAAGTGCCCCTTTTGGCATCTTTACCCCCACTCACTTTTTGCCTGTTATTGATACTAACCATATCCCAGCACCAGTGTTCTTTCCCTAAACTGTACAATTGTTTCCACAATTGGCACACAGCTAAGTCCCTTGTAAAAGGTACCAGTGGTACCATAGGCGCTGTGACCAGGAAGGGTCCCTAAGGGCTGCAGCATGTATTGTGCCATTACAGATTGTATGTGCTGGTGGAGAAAAGGGTAAAGTCGACAAGGCACCCCTTCCTGGGTACCATGCCCACAAACCACTGCCTGTGGCATGGGTAAGTCACCCCTTTAGCAGGCTTTACTGCCCTAAGGCAAGGTGTACTATACCACAGACGAGGGCATAGCTGCATGAACAATATGCCCCTACAGTGACTAAGTCCATTCTTAGACATTGTAAGCGCAGTGTGGCCATATTAAGTACCTGGGCTGGGAGTTTGTCATTACGAACTCCACAGCTCCATGATGGCTTCACTTAAGACTGGGAAGTTTGGTATGAAACTGCTTAGCACAATAAACCCACACTAAGGTCAGTGGTGGATATACAGTACAATGCACACTGAGGGCATCTTAGAGATACCCCCTGTATTTTTCCCAACCCTTTATTGCAGGACTGACCAGTCTGTGCCAGCCTGCCACTAACAAGTTTCTGAACCCATGAGGTGAGAGCCTTTGTACTCTCTGGGGTCAGAAACAAAGCCTGCTCTAGGTGGAGGTGCTTCACACCTCCCTCCTGCAGGAACTATAACACCCGACGGTGAGCCTCAAAAGTTCAGGCCTCCTGTTACAGTGGCCCAGGGGACTCCAGGTAGTGGAGGTGCCAGGGCACTTCAGGTAGTGGAGATGCCCGCCTCCCTGACCAAGCCCCACTTTTGGTGGCAGGTCCGGCGGGAAAATTAGGAGACAGGGAGGAGTGACCATTACAGCTGGGACCACTCCTAGGGTGTCCAGAGCTGAAGTGACCGTCCTCCTTGCAGAATCCTCCATCTTGGTTTATAGGAGAGGGACCAATAGGGGTAGGAATGTGCCTCCCTCCCCAAAGTGAGTGGGAACAGGAAGGGTGTGCCACCCTCAGGGACAGTAGCCATTGGCTACAGCCCTCTGACCCCTGCAACGCCCCTAAATCTAGTATTTAGGGGCACCCCTGAACTTTACTCACCAGATTACTGGCGACCTGAAGAAAGGACTGCCAAGCTGATCCCCAACAGTGAAGACTCCAGACAACTGACTTGGCCCCAGCCCTACCAGCCTGTCTGCAGCTTCAAGACTCCTATACCAAAAAGGCGACATCCTGCAGGACCACTGACCTCTACAAACCCACAGAGGATTGCCTGCCCAGCAGAGGACCAAGAACTCCCCAGCACAGCTGCCCTGTCCAGACGAAACCTCCAAAAGGACTCCAGAACTGCCCCGGATCTGTGAGCCCTGCCCACTCTGCACCCAACACCCACAACCCAAGTCCAGGTGGCCGACTGGTCCAAAGAAGATCCCAAGGCGATTCCAACCTCTAGTCCGCCCTGGGATGACCCCTCCTGGCCAAGACGACGACGCCTGCAGCCCGAATCCAGAGGACCCCCCTGATTGCGACTGGATCTGCCCAAGGAGACCTCTACACCCGCAGACCCCTGGCCTTGGGGAATCCGACCGACGGTCCAGCAAAGTCCAGCGAGCACCTCTTCTACTTGTCCAGCCTTTGGTTTCCCGTAACGAACCCCCTGGACCTAGCCTGCAGCATCTTTTGTGAAAAGCACTGGGTGCCCAGCTCTATGTTTGCACGCAGCACCCAGTCGCCCCTGTTCTGCTGAGGGTGTGTGTTTGGTGTTGACCTGTGCCCCCCCTCCTGGTGCTGACCTAAACCTCTCAGGCCTGCAATCTGCTTTCTACCGAGCACCCCCAGTCCTCATAGGATTCCACTGTTAACCCAACACCAACTTAGACCTCTGCAGCCAGCTGGCCCCTTGTTGCTGGTGATGAACTCCTGGAGTAAGCCTAAACTTTGACCTGTGGACATCATAACCCTCAAAAACTGAAATCGTAAGATGTCTGCTTACCTGTTAACCGTGCTAACACTTTCCCCCCTCGAACTCAAGTGTCTCCTATGACAAATTGCACAACTTTTGACATTGAAAAGTGTTATTTACTTGTAAACTTCTTTACCTGCAAAAACCAAAGTACATTTGATACATATGGTTGATACCCATTTACAACTGTTCTTAACTGCAACAAAGACCTTCTGGTTTTAGTAATAAAGTAACAATATATATTTTTGCTATAGAAAACAATTGGCCTGGAGTTAGTCATTGAGAGTGTGCCTCATTTCTTGACTGTGTGTGTGCAACAAATGCTTTGCACAACCCTCTGATAAGCCAATGGCTCTTACGATTCACCTGCATAATACTACACTAGGTCCTACTTCACTGCTTCTAATTAATGCTTATGTGCCCCCAGAGGCCGTATATGATTCTCTGTTAGAAAGGGTCTTTGCCTTTATTGAGGATTCCTTAGATACTGAGTTCCCTCCACTGATAGCACTAATGGGAGATTTAAATTGCAAAGTCTCCAATTTCGCCTTATGTCAAGTGCGCGATGTAGAGAGAGAAACAGCGCTGCGTATTCCAGATTGTGTTTTCCCCCCTTTAATTAAAACAAAGAAAAGAGGTAAACTTCTCCTCAGTCTTCTAAAAAAAATGACTGTATTATCGCTAATGGTAGGTCCACTTCGGACTCCCCTGCCTCCTTCACACATATTTCTTCACGGGGAAGGTCCATTCTGGACTACTTAGTACTTGGTTATTCCTCTTATTGTCTATTGGAAGATCTTAAGATATTATGTTCCCCCTATAGCGATAATAACCTGCTTTCTATCACTCTAGAAACCTCTATATTGTCACTAGACTCATGGAAATCTGGTGGGTTTACCCAGAGTTTTTCTAATAAGACTGTGAGGACCCAATGGAATTTTAAGAGGATAGCTGGTGTCACTGCGATTTTACCTCCTGTAGTTGCTAACTTGACTAGTTGGGAGGGAATGGAGTTACAATACTTCTCTGATCTCCTGATGCAATTGGTGTCTATCAACTTGTCTGGTGGGCATAAAATAGCCCGGAAAGCTATTCCCCGTGCATTGCTTGACCTAAACAGAGAAATAAATAACATGGTTAGGGCCCCGTTTTTAGTTTTCTCTGAGGAAAGGAAAATCAGGGTTGCTCTATTAAAAAGGAGAAAGAAGCGGCTGAAGATCCGCCTTGCAAAAGAAGCGGGGGACAGGCTCTGGATTAAGCTCCGGGAAGCCGCTACAAAGGGCCAGGCTATGCGTTTCTGGGCTTTAGTGGGTCAAGGTTGCGGGTCTAGAATTCGTCCCCCCCTCCCCCTGCTCCAATCTCCAAAGCCCGATGGTCAGATTTCATCTCCTCCCTGTATGCTTCAAATGGGGTCGTACCTTTCCGGTTTCGAGAGTCTCCAGGTATTCTCACTTTCCCTCCCAGTCAATAAAAGAGATTGACTGTGCTATTGGTGAAATGCGCCCCTCCGCTGCAGTGGGACCAGATGAACTGCCTTTATCAGTTATAAAACAGGATAGGAGCTCTTGGACTAAGATTTTACATGTGGTCTTTAGTAGATGCTTCTATTCCAGATGTATTCCTCCCTTGTGGGTCGGCAGTATAATTGTACCCTTATTTAAAAAGGGTGATCGATCTTGTCCTGGTAATTATCGTCAGATTGCCCTCCTTGATGCGGTGGGAAAAGTTTTTACCAAATGTCTACTCTCTAGACTAATGTCTTGGGTGGAGGAGAATAACATCATCCCTTTGGAACAATCCGGATTCAGGCGCAAACATAGCACTCTAGATAACATCATGGTGCTGCAAACCATTACTGAAAAATATGTAAAACTGAGAGGGGGGGTTGTTTATACCGCTTTCATAGACTTCTCCACGGCTTTTGATAAAGTAGACAGAGATCTTTTATGGACTAAGCTATGTAGCCTGGGGATACCTTTACCACTTCTGGAGTTAATAATTGCCTTCCACTCCAACACCTGGTGCAGAATCCTCTTGGGGGGTGATGGAGGTTTATCCCATAAGATTTTTACATCTAATGGGTTAAAACAGGGATGCCTATTGGCTCCCCTGCTCTTTTCCCTCTATATTTCAGATCTCCCCTCCTTTTTGTCCAAGGGCAAGGGTTTTCCCCCACTGGTGGGTGGGCGTCCAATTTGTTGCCTGTTGTATGCGGACGACATCTTAATCCTTGATTTAACCCCCAAAGGCCTGCAGAACCGCTTGCAGTGCTTATCAAAATATTCTGACTTACATTATTTGAAGGTTAACGTATCTAAAAGTAAGGTCCTTTGTTTCTTGGGGAAAAAAAAGATGACCTTTCCCAATTATCAGTGGACATTGGGCAACCAAATCCTTGAAATCGTCAAATCTTATCCCTTTTTAGGGAAAATAGTGAGCGGGAACCTTAGCGATGTTGCCCACATCGCCTCTAATAAAGTAAAGGCTGAATGTCAGGCAAGAGGTCTGGGGGCCCTTTATACAGCTACAGGGAGAAGGCACTTCTCTTACCTTCTATCTGCTTATCGAGCTAAAATTCCTGCATCCCTGCTATATGGGGTGGAACTCATTGATACCTCCAAATGGGGTTCTTAAATCAGGCAGAAGGTAAAATTCTCCAAAATTACTAGCTGTTAATACGGCAACCTCAGTGGCGGCTCTGAGGCTGGAAATGGGGCTTCGAAGCACGTATGCTCAAGGATTAGCGGGGGTTATACGATTGGCTACCTCAATTTTAAAGAGTGAGGAAAACACTTTAAGATCATTTCTGAAGAAAGAACTTTTCTTAGATAATAGCAAGCCCAAATTTGCCTTTTGTAAGAATGTTTCTACTGCCCTGGAGATGCTGGAGCTTGATCGCAGCCAAGTTCTAGAACTCTCCCCATTGCTCTTGAGGGTGACTTTGAAGAGTGCAACGTGGGCCTTGAGCTTCCGCCAAGACTTGGAGTGCTGTAAAAAAAAGAAGTTTTTTTGCGAATATAGTTAACACTCTAGTAATAAAAAAAGCACAACCGTACTTCACTTGGAACATCCCTCATAGTGTTAGGCGCTTTTGGACGTTGCTCCGACAGGAATTGCTCCCTTTGAATACACTATTGGCAAAATGGTACAGTACTGCAAAAGAGTGTAACTTCTGTCTGGCGGATTCCCAAGATTTACACCATCTATTATTTGTCTGCCCTTCTCTTGCCTCATTTCGGCGCAAATGGCTAGATCCAATCCGTCTTCAGTTTTCTCTATTGTCAGTGCCCGAGTTTCTCCAAGCCCTGTATGATCCTCCGAATGAAAGTTTTTGTTTTAAAATATTTAATTTTTTTAATTGTTTTTTAAGCTTATCTTAAGAAACCTTCGTTGTAAGGCATGTCAGGTGGCATAGGATTTTGATGCAACATTTCACTATATTTTTCATTCATCTCACCTTTTGGTACTCGATTGGATGTAAAGTGTAAATTGCAGATCCGACCTTCTGCTCACCAATATTGTAAACTTTATGTGGTTCTCAGCTAGATGTAAATGGTAAATGTGATTTTTCTGCTTTCTTCTTTTATGTGGACCTCAGTCGAGTTCCAAATCATAAATAAAATAAATTGTCAAATTGCCTAACTGCTCGACCACACTACCACAAAAAAGACCCTTAGTATTATCTACTTTAGCCTTTAGTAAGCCTCAGGGGAATCCCTGGACACTGTGCACGCTATACATTTAGATATAGTATATACAGAGCCAGCTCCCTGAATAAACCTTTTAGAAAACGTCACAACAGGTGACTTAACCAGGAAGGTTGGGCCGAAATGGCTGAAAGATACCCTCCCTTAACTGTGCCCAAAGCAAGGATTTGCTGGGCGAGTGATAACACAAACAAAAGAACTTCAGACTGAGGTGTAGAAAAAGGAGCAATCTGTTTCTTGGTGCACCAACTTTTACCATCGGTAGGAGTATACAGTTTTTGTTGAAGGATGCCTGGCTGCCGGAATAACGTCAGACACTTTGGAAAGCAGATCAAATATCTCAACTGCTGCCGGTCAATCTCCACACATAAACGAAGAGGTTGCGCAGGTTCGGGTGCAGACCCATGCCTTGTTGCTGCAACAGGAGGTTCTCCCGAAGAGGCAGCCTGATCAGGGAACCAATGCTCAAGCTCAGGGATAACTAAGATTACTTGGGCTTGGTTGGTCCTGATCTTCTTGAGAACTTGGGGCAGGAGTCATATAGATGGAAAAGCATACAGTGTCCCGAGTTCCACTCCAACCGAAATGCATCTCCGAGTGAGAGCCGCCATAGAAACTCCAATACACAAAAGTGCTGACATTGCACGCTCTTGGTGGTGGCTAACAGATCTAGCCAAAGTTCTCCCCAATCACTGAAGAGGCCTTGGACCACCTCTGGGTGAAAATGCCACTGGTGGTCCGCAAGCCATCGATGGCTGAGTTTGTCCGCCCTGACGTTTAGGCATCCCACCAGGTGTTTCACAACCAGGGAAATGTCCTAACATTCCATTCATGTCCAGAGGTGCAGAGCCTCTTGGCACACAGTCTAGGACCCCACACTGCCCCTGTCGTAGTACCACATGGCAGTGGTGTGGTTCATGAACACCTGAACCAGCCTCCCCTTCATGGATGGAAGGAATTCACTGCCAAGCAGATCGCTCTCAACTTCAAAAGGTTGATGTAGATCTGAGGCTCCACCGGAGATCTGGCTGTACCAACCCAAAAGTGACGAGATATATGGGTGGGGCAGGGGGCCACCACTGCAGATCTTTTGCAGTTCACTCAAATATATAGACCAGGCTGGAGAGATTCCGCTGATGCAGAGTTCACTGGGACTTCAGGTCCCGCTGCACAGGTGGCATATGACAATTGGCATGCTTTACCAGCAAGATGCAGGAGGCCTTTGAGGCCCAGGGGCCTCAAAATCAGTCTCACCGTGAACCAGGATAAAGGCTGAAACATCGCTGTCATACCCTGAATATCCTGGACTTGCTGCTCAAGGCCGTAGGCACAGAGCTGAACTGTGTCCAGGATGTCTCTGATGAAGAGGATGTCTGAAAGGGAGTCAAGTGCAACTTTGGCATGTTAAGAGTGAATCTCCGTGAATACAGAAGGTCCGCTGCAGTATGGAGGTGGGTGATGGCTGCCTGGGATGAGTTCACTTTCAAAAGTCAGTCATTGAGGTAGGAGGAGACAGGGACCCTAACCTCAGACTCAGAAAGTCTGGATCCAGCCGGTGCTGGAGTCTACATCAGAAGCCGCCGTTCTGGCTCTGGATCGGAGTTAGCAATCCCAACTGGGTTGGCGCCGCCAGAGAAAGTGCCACAGAATTGAACCCTGTCCAGTAATGGATCTGGAGGGTCTGACTGGCGCAGAGGGCTGATCCCCCCCACCCCTGGCAGAAACCCAGTTGGAGCACCAGACGGACTTATGGGGTCCTGTTGTCCACAAACGAAGTGTGAGGCCTCGATCTGTGGCTCTGTTCCCATGGCGTGTCCGATGACTTGGACCTGTGCAGAGAAGTTGAAGAATTCTGTAGATGTGATGGGGTCAATGGGTCTTCTAGCAGGGATTCTTCAGTCCACAAAGATAGTGAGGGGGGTCCTGGTTGCAGGGTTGAGATCCCACGAGGACCTCTCTGGTCTGGCGAAAGTCCAGTTGGCACAGGACTACCAGTCACCCAGTGTTGTGGTCACAGGCCAATGCTTTCTGGGTCGGCAACTTGCCTTTTTGAGAGTTTCAGCAGCTCTCCGACAGCACTCCCAGGCTCAGTAAACTTGGTTGCAACTCTGTGCTTCGGGTCTTGGTCTTTAACGTTGCACGGTGGCAGTGGCATCGACTTGAAGACTTTGAGCTACCAACTTCCCCCAGCAGGCTTCTTGAGCTGTTGTTTCCCCTGTGCTGCAGACAGGAGACCAGCCACTGACCCTTGTAGTCTCTTGGCATGATTGGGCACAGGAGACAGGTTCTCCTTAAACAGGACACAGCAGCCACAGTCCCTCTTCACTAGCCAGCAGGTGCAGTTTTCGACAGTGCAGCCTCTCTTTGCTGGTCCCTCGGTGCAGCAGGTAAGTTCTTCTCCTGTCTTTGTTCCAAGCTGGTTAAGATCTGAGGTCTGGGTGCCAGGGGTGCCCCCTTCATGCTCCAAAAGTGCCCTCTTGGCAGCATGCAGTTGGTAGCCAATGAGCGACCATGTTCCCTCCCACCTGGTGACCCCTTCCTGTGGAGTATGGCATCTGGCTAGCCCAAGATGCATCATTATAACCACTCAAATTATGGCGAGACCCCTTTCTCGGTGTTCAGACCTCACTAGCCCACTCCTGGGATCTAGCTACCACAGGGCTACATATCCCTTGGAAAACAAGTTTGCCAACTGGTTTCTCCTAACAGGCTTCCCCTCTCTGCTCCCCGTGCCAGCCTGTTTGCCTAAACAATGGGGCAGTCCCACCCCCCTTTGTGGCTAACATCCAAGTGGCTTCATGTAGGAAGGAGGTGACACCTACCTTGTCTGAAATCCCTCATTGTTCTCCTTCCTGAGAGCCGTTGGCATGCCTCTCCAGGAGGGCAGAAAGCTGTCTCGAGGAACAAGCTCCCTGTGTGCCCAGGAAGGCACAGAAGCTTTAAAGGTAACACAATGTGCAGCTTCAGCAAAGCTGCCACTTTAACAAGTTATGTTAATTTCGGCTTGAGACACAAGTCTGGCTTAATATAATGAGTTGTTTGACACCTTGGAATGCCCAACTTGGTTGCAGTGTTCAGGAGTTAGCACATTTGAGGGGTCAGCATGTAATCCTGCACTTACCAATTTGACAACCAAGTCTTTCCACAGTAAAAACTGTAGTTGTGCGTTTTACTGCCAGGACTTGTAAAGTATTTGACCTGTGCTAGACTTTTCATCCTTGACGTGGTCTCCCTTAACTTTTTGCCTCTGTTTCCCAGGTTGTTGATGTGTGCTGGACTCGGATTTTGCTGTTTTTGTTACTCTGGGCACTTTACCACTGCTAAACAGTGCTAAAGTGCAAGTGCTCCTTTACAAAATGTGTATGTAATTGGCTTATCCATGATTGGCATATTTGGTTTACTAGTAAGTCCCTAGTAAAGTGCACTAGAGGTGCCAGGGACTGTAAATCAAATGCTACTAGTGGGCCTGCAGCACTGGTTGTGCCACCCACATGAGTAGCTCTGTAATCATGTCTCAGACCTGCCACTGCAGTGTCTGTGTGTGCAGTTTTAACTGTAAATTCGACTTGGCAAGTGTACCCACTTGCCAGGCCTAAACCTTCCCTTTTCTTACATGTAAGGCACCCCTAAGGTAGGGTGCAGTGTAGGGTTAAGGTAGGACATATAATAATGTGTTTTATATGTCCTGACAGTGAAATATTGCTAAATTCGTTTTTCACCGTTGCAAGGCCTGTCCCTCTCATAGGTTAACATGGGGGCTACCTTTAAATCTGATTAAAGTGTAGATTCCCTTTGGGAACGGATGGACATGTGGAGTTTGGGGACTCTGAGCTCACAATTTAAAAATACATCTTTTAGTAAAGTTGATTTTAAGATTGTGGGGGTCATTCTGACCCTGGCGGTAAAATCCGCCAGGGCCAACGACCGCGGGAGCACCGCCAACAGGCTGGCGGTGCTCCCATGGGCATTCTGACCGCGGCGGTACAGCCACGATCAGAAACGGAAAAGCGGCGGTGTACCACCGGTTTCCCGCTGCCCTGGGGAATCCTCCATGGCGACGCAGCTTGCTGCGCCGCCATGGGGATTCCGACCCCCATACCACCATCCTGTTCCTGGCGGTTTTTGGCCGCCGGGAACAGAATGGCGGTATGGGGTGTCGTGGGGCCCCTGCAGTGCCCATGCCAATGGCATGGGCACTGCAGGGCCCCCCGTAACAGGGCCCCACAAAGATTTTCAGTGTCTGCCATGCAGACACTGAAAATTGCGATGGGTGCAACTGCACCCGTCGCACCCCTTCCACTCCGCCGGCTCCATTCGGAGCCGGCATCCTCATGGAAGGGCGTTTCCCGCTGGGCTGGCGGGCGGCCTTCTGGCGGTCGCCCGCCAGCCCAGCGGGAAACCCAGAATACCCGCGGCGGTCTTTTGACTGCGCAGCGGTATTCTGGCGGTCCGCGTGTGTGTTTGAAAATGCCACTTTTAGAAAGTGAGCATTTTCTTGCTTATACCATTTCTGTGACTCTGCTGTTTGCGGATTCCCTGTCTGGGTCAGTTTGACAGTTGGGCTGGTTGCACCTCACACTAGACAGTGACACAAAGGGAGCTGGGGTGTAGTCTGCATTTTCTGATGAGCCATCTGTGCTAGGAGGGAAGGGAGGAGTGGTCACTTACACCTGAAAGGGCTGTGCCTGTCCTCACACAATGCAGTCTCCAACCCCCTGGTGAGTGTCTGGAGCCTGGCCTGGGCAAGGCAGGATTTCACATTCAAGAGAGACTGGCTTTGAAGTAGGCCTACTTCAAAGGAGAAATTGGGTATAAGAAGGGCACCCAAAACCACAGACTTTAGAACACTTCTGGAAACCAAGAGGAATCTCTGCCTGGTAAAGAGCTGAGGAAGAAGAGCTGCCCTGCCTGTGACTGTGCTTTGTGGAGCTATCCTACAATTGCTGCTTCTGCCAGAGTAAGAGGGCAAAGACTGGACTTTGTGTGCCTTCCATCCTGTGAAGATCTCCACGGCTTGATTTAGAGCTTGCCTCCTGTTGTTTGAAGTCTCGGGGACAGCAAAGACTTCTTCCTGCCAGCACATGGAGTCTCTGGAGAGACTCCTACTCTGCCAAGTGGTGCCCATCCAGTTCCTGGGACCCTGAAAGGAGAAGCTGGCAGCCTAAGAGGAAGAAATCCAGGCACAGAGCGCCGTGCGGAGAGAAGAAACGACGCGCCCGAACCGATGAAAGGAGAAACTACGCAAGGTCTCGCTCGTGAGTGAAATTGACGCATCACAAGCCCTTTTTGACACACACTTGCACGTGCAGGGTTATTTTTGACGCACCCAAGGTACAATTTTACGCTAACAGTGTTAGTGTGTATTTCAAACTACATAAAGACTCTTTTTGCTTTTTAATTGATAACTTGACTTGTGTATTGTGGATTTTTGTCGTTTTGGTCTTGTTTTGTTTAGATAAATATTTCCTTTTTTTCTAAACCTGTGCTGTGTCATTTAGTAGTATTTTCATTAAGTTACTGTGTGTTGGTGCAAATACTTTACACCTAGCACTCTGAAGTTAAGCCTACTGTTCGTGCCAAGCTACCAAGGGGGTAAGCAGTGGTTAGCTGAGGGTGATTCTCTATTACCCTGACTAGAGTGAGGGTTCTTGCTTGGACAGGGGGTAACCTGACTGCCAACCAAAGACCCCATTTCTAACAACCTGTCTGTCTCATATGTTGCACCTTACCTTAGGACTCGGTAGGCCTGCCAAAGGGGTGACTTAAACAGACATATGGGGAAAGTGGTGGCTTTGCCATTGCTTTCAATGGCAAAGTTGAGCTAGCAGTACACGACTGCTCTACGAGTCTGCTGTGGAGGACTTGTTTTACTTGGCGGACCTCCCAGGGTGATACAACCAGTGCTGCAAGCCATGAGTTACCCCTCTAACTTACATGCCCTGGGCACAAGGGTACCATAAGGGACTTACAGGTAAGTTAACGATTTCCAATTAGGTACAAACAATTCAACATACACTTTATGGTCAGGGCACTGAGGTCTGGTTAGCAGGTCTTAGTGCACTCTCAGTGTTGAAAAACCTGCAGCATCAGTTGAAAAACTTGGGGATGACCATACTAAAACAGGTATTTCCTTAAATTCTGCCATACTGATTAAAGATGCATTGAAGGTGATATTATTCTGGAAAACATCTTTCTGATGGTGAAGGAAGTCTTCACTTCGAGAAAGCTCACCAAAGGACTCCTCACCTTGAATGTGCTGAATCTGCAGTTGGAAGCGTCTGAAAGGGGAACAGCTCAGGTTTTTGGTCTCTGATTGGCTAAAGCTTGGATCGTTTACAATGATATGGATAGAATGTAAATTGGTGAAGTTCAATTTTATTGAGTTTAAATGTACACTCCTATGTTAACAATGCTTTCCAAGGATTCCCTGTCTGATGATGGAATAATTCAGCATGTAAATCTATGAAAGATCCAATACTGGTTAAGGGTAGATTTTCCTCACAGCTGAAAAGATCTGGACATCGAAATCTGCAAGTAGAACTGGTGGATTTTGTTCTTGTGTGGCTTTTTATCACAAACTTGCAGGAGTTTATTTTGTCGTGGCTAGAGTTGAGAACAATTTCATAGTTGGCTATAATAGTCCCAATGGGACACTAATGAAAGAAACAGGCTTGCAGAGAAACAAGGGTGTAGTTTCACAAAATTCAACATTTTTGGATGAGCTGATGGAATACCTAAAATAACTTTGTAGCTTCACTGACCAAAAGCACATTAAATAATGTAATGTCATCAATCAGGGAGACTCTTGCTGGAAGGAACTGACAAAGAGGAGTATCATTTGAACAGTGTGGAGAGCTTAAATAAAGTTGAGGTCTTAATCTATGAGATGAGGTACAATGCTTTGTGTGACTGTATCTGTGATAAGATCTGTTAATAAGGCTTCTAAAAGTTAGCAATCATTCAATGGGCATTGGAGGGTTCATAGGGTGGTGGGATAGAATGACAAGAGATGCAGAATGAGGCTGCAAAGGGGGCTGTACTAGTTACAAGAGCCAGAGGAGAAGCAGGAAAGGTAGAATCTGCACTCCCTTCATTCTGAGAGCAAAAGCCAAAGACAGGGTTAATGCAGGTCAAACCGCCTGCAAAGGCATTCTTTTTAATATACTGACTCTGGTACATGCAACATGCGCTTCTTTTTTTAATCATGCAGACAGTCTACTGAAGTTAAAGAACTTGTTCAAAGTTGTTCCCATCGACCACAAATGCTACCTTAATGTAGATGCAGTTTTTTCTTTATGTCAAATTGCCTGTACCAATCAATGTTGAATGAAATCTCGAGAGCAAGAATGTGGTGACTGAAACTACCCTCAAAGTCATGGATATCAAGATCGACCGGGGGCGCACACATTTTTCCTGACAAGTTCTTTCCCTCTCAATGGTTCCATGGAAACCATCTCCATGTCCATCAGATCTTCTAGACGCTGAATCTTGATGCATGCGCTTGCCCCACTGCGGGCCATGTAATCAGAGGTTCTCCCTGTACTTCAGTATACTATTGCGTATGTTTTGACAGAAAGAACAGGAGTCTTGACAATGGGAAGCAGGAAGACACACACTACACACACACACACACCTGGAGGTCTGTTGTGGCCTTTGTCTACCCAAAAATACGACAATTCACAAAAGAGGGAGGATATTTTGTGAAAAAAAAAGTATTTTCCTTCCAAAAAAAACTAAGGAAAAATAATTACTCAGTCTATAGAGATACTGATTAAAATTATTTGTGAACGTTTTAGAAAGGTTTCCAAGGAGAAGAAATCTAAAAAAGGACTCTAAAAAAATGAACTGGTTCAACTGCCACTTACAGAGCATGCTGCAGGACTTGTGATACGATCGTTACAAAAGAAGTAGTGAGTTTTTCCATCTTGTCGGACTTCAGCCCATTAGGCCTTCTTTGGTTTGTGTGACATTTATCACTATAATGGAAATGTGAGATTTTCAGTTTTTTTTATTTGTTTATTAAAAAAATTTTTTTTAAGGTTTAATACATATATTTTTGTAAAAGATGCTTCTGGATCCCATACTTGAGTGGGACATGTCTTGCTTCTGACTATACTTGAGGATCCCATTGAGAAAAACTGAGGGCAGGAAACTGACACTAAAAAAGCATGAACAGGGTGCTTAGGAGGAATTGTAGACGTGCTACCTCTTTTTGCCCTGGTCACCCCCAAACATTTTGGACAGAATTTGGTGGTTACTGACTTTTTTTTTTTAATCCTTTTTTATTAAACAACGAAACAGCCATTGTACAATGTAGCAGAAGACAATAAAAGACCCATCATTTATCTACTACTCAGAGACAAATTTCAGCAGATATTGAATATCGAGGGTATAACCTGTCTATCGAGCATCCCCTGGTCACAGCCCGATCCCTCCACCTGCCTGTAAATAGACTACCAACGGTCACATCGTGCATCTGTAGTCCCCCCACCCTCCCCAAATTTTCTCCCACTTCCTGGGGCAGCCCCTGCTCACGTAGATTACTTATTCTGCACTGCGGCACCAGTCCACGTCTGTCTCCCACTCACGTGTACTTGGCAGAGACTCTGCACCCCACGCCTGCGCTATATTGCGTTTGGCTACTATTGCTGCTATGGCCAACCATAATGCTTGCTGTTTCGGCCAGTGTTCCTCCCCCACTACGTTAAGTAGAAGCAGCTTGGGGTCTAACGGGACCTCTCTCATCACCTGGGCCACCACCCCGGCAACCTCTTCCCAGTAAGTCTGTATCACAGGGCATGTCCATAGTATATGACAGAATGTGCCCTCCAATCTGCATCGTCGCAAGTACTGCGAGGTCTGTGCCCTGTCCATCTTGTGCAGTACCACCCTGGAGTAATATGTCCTCAACTGGATCAGTCTGAGATGTGCTTAGATCGGCACTAACCTGGGACCCTGTCTTGCCTCATTCCAGTCGTCGTCGTTCAATGCTCCCAGGTCCACCTCCCATTTGGCACGCAAGGCTGTCATCAGGTCTTGGGAATTGTTCAGCAATTTCTTGTACAATATAAATATGGCCTTTGCCACCAGAGGTTCCGTCAAGAGGTGGTCCTCGAGGGGGATGCTTCAGGCAACTGCTCATGCTCTGGGACATATCGACCCCACGCATGCCGCAGCTGCAGATACCTGAACCGCTCTGTTCCCGCCATAGCGTATTCTTGCTAAAGGACTACAAATGTCACAAGTGCCTGACTTCGCCGAACATCCCCCGGATGCTCAAACCCCAAAAGAGACCACATGTGGAACTCGCCCAGGATCTTCAGGTCCCAAAATCGATCGCTACACCACAGTAGAATCCGGGCTGTCAAGGTAGTTACCCAACCAAGGAAATGGGTGGTGTCACACCATGCCCTTACCACTGTTGCAATGTGCACAGGCAGTGCTCGCAAACTCGCAGGGACATAGAGGGCCCGCTCATATCCCCCCTGCCCATCATCTATCTATCCAGCCAGAATGCCAGGTCTCCCTGGTCGGCAAAGGCCCAGTCATTAACCATCACCAGTTGTGTCTCCCAGCAGTAGCGAAGAGGGTCTGGAATAGCCAGTTGTAGGAAAGTACCATCTTGCCTGGCATGTTACCCCCATATTTCACTGTATATATGTTGTTTTAGTCTATGTGTCACTGGGACCCTGCCAGGCAGGGCCCCAGTGCTCATAAGTATGTGCCCTGTATGTGTTCCCTGTGTGATGACTAACTGTCTCACTGAGGCTCTGCTAACCAGAACCTCAGTGGTTATGCTCTCTCTGCTTTCCAAATTGTCACTAACAGGCTAGTGACCAATTTCACCAATTCACATTGGCATACTGAACACCCATATAATTCCCTAGTATATGGTACTGAGGTACCCAGGGTATTGGGGTTCCAGGAGATCCCTATGGGCTGCAGCATTTCTTTTGCCACCCATAGGGAGATCTGACAATTCTTACACAGGCCTGCCAGTGCAGCCCGAGTGAAATAACGTCCACGTTATTTCACAGCCATTTACCACTGCACTTAAGTAACTTATAAGTCACCTATATGTCTAACCTTCACTGGTGAAGGTTGGGTGCAAAGTTACTTAGTGTGTGGGCACCCTGGCACTAGCCAAGGTGCCCCCACATCGTTTAGGGCAAATTCCCCGGACTTTGTGAGTGCGGGGACACCATTACACGCATGCACTATACATAGGTCACTACCTATGTATAGCGTCACAATGGTAACTCCGAACATGGCCATGTAACATGTCTAAGATTCCATGATCCCCTGGGTCTCTAGCACAGAACCCGGGTACTGCCAAACTGCCTTTCCGGGGTCTCCACTGCAGCTGCTGCTGCTGCCAACCCCTCAGACAGGTTTCTGCCCTCCTGGGGTCCAGGCAGCCCTGGCCCAGGAAGGCAGAACAAAGGATTTCCTCTGAGAGAGGGTGTGACACCCTCTCCCATTGGAAATAGGTGTGATGGCTGGGGAGGAGTAGCCTCCCCCAGCCTCTGGAAATGCTTTGATGGGCACAGATGGTGCCCATCTCTGCATAAGCCAGTCTACACCGGTTTAGGGATCCCCCAGCCCTGCTCTGGTGCGAAACTGGACAAAGGAAAGGGGAGCGACCACTCCCCTGACCTGCACCTCCCAGGGGAGGTGCCCAGAGCTCCTCCAGTGTGCCCCAGACCTCTGCCATCTTGGAAACAGAGGTGTTGCTGGCACACTGGACTGCTCTGAGTGGTCAGTGCCAGCAGGTGACGTCAGAGACTCCTTCTGATAGGCTCTTACCTCTCTTAGTAGCCAATCCTCCTTCCTAGGTAGCCAAACCTCCTTTATTGGCTATTTAGGGTCTCTGCTTTGGGGAATTCTTCAGATACCGAATGCAAGAGCTCACCAGAGTTCCTCTGCATCTCCAGCTTCACCTTCTAGCAAAGGATCGACCGCTGACTGCTCAGGACGCCTGCAAAACCGCAACAAAGTAGCAAAGACGACTACTAGCAACCTTGCATCGCTCATCCTGCCGGCTTTCTCGACTGTTTCCAGGTCGTGCATGCTCTGGGAGTAGCCTACCTCCTTTCTGCACCAGGAGCTCTGAAGAAATCTCCCGTGGGTCGACGGAATCTTCCCCCTGCAACCGCAGGCAACAAAAGACTGCATCACCGGTCCTCTGGGTCCCCTCTCAGCACGACGAGCGTGGTCCCTGGAACTCAGCAACTCTGTCCAAGTGACTCCCACAGTCCAGTGACTCTTCAGTCCAAGTTTGGTGGAGGTAAGTCCTTGCCTCCCCACGCTAGACTGCATTGCTGGGTACCGTGTGATTTGCAGCTGCTCCGGCTCCTGTGCACTCTTCCAGGATTTCCTTTGTGCACAGCCAAGCCTGGGTCCCCGACACTCTAACCTGCAGTGCACAACCTTCTGAGTTGTCCTCCGGCATCGTGGGACTCACTTTTGTGACTTTGTGTGGACTCCGGTTCACTCCTCTTCTAAGTGCCTGTTCCTGTACTTCTGCGGGTGCTGCCTGCTTCTGTGAGGGCTCCCTGAGTTGCTGGGTGCCCCCTCTGTCTCCTCATCCAAGTGGCGACATCCTGGTCCCTCCTGGGCCACAGCATCATCCAAAAACCCTAACCGCAACCCTTGCAGCTAGCAAGGCTTGTTTGCTGTCTTTCTGCGTGGGAACACCTCTGCAAGCTTCTTCACGATGTGGGACATCCATCCTCCAAAGGGGAAGTTCCTAGTCCTCTTCGTTCTTGAAAAACACCAAGCTTCTTCCATCCGGTGGAAGCTTCCTTGCACCCTCAGCTGGCATTTCCAGGGCTCCTGCCCACTCTTGACACTGTTGCGACTCTTGGACTTGGTCCCCTTGTCTTACACCTGTAAGACAAGGGGACCAAGTAAGACACCTGTAAGACAAGGGGACCAAGTCCAAGAGTCGCAACAGTGTCAAGAGTGGGCAGGAGCCCTGGAAATGCCAGCTGAGGGTGCAAGGAAGCTTCCACCGGATGGAAGAAGCTTGGTGTTTTTCAAGGTTTTTCAGGTCCGGAAATCCACTGTTGTTGCATTGCTGGTGTTGGTTTTCCTTGCAGAATCCCCCTATCACGACTTCTGTGCTCTCTGGGGGTTGTAGGTGCACTTTACACCTACCTTACAGGGTCTTGGGGTGGGCTATTTTTCTAACCCTCACTGTTTTCTTACAGTCCCAGCGACCCTCTACAAGCTCACATAGGTTTGGGGTCCATTCGTGGTTCGCATTCCACTTTTGGAGTATATGGTTTGTGTTGCCCCTATACCTATGTACTCCTATTGCAAACTACTGTAACTTTACATAGCTTGCATTACTTCCTTTTGCTATTACTTGCATAATTTTGGTTTGTGTACATATATCTTGTGTATATTTCTCATCCTCATACTGAGGGTACTCACTGAGATACTTTTGGCATATTGTCATAAAAATAAAGTACCTTTATTTTTAGTATATCTGTGTATTGTGTTTTCTTATGATATTGTGCATATGACACCAGTGGTATAGTAGGAGCTTTACATGTCTCCTAGTTCAGCCTAAGCTGCTTTGCCATAGCTACCTTCTATCAGCCTGAGCTGCTAGAAACACCTCTTCTACACTAATAAGGGATAACTGGACCCCCCAGGCGACCCTCTGCCTAGCCCAGGTGGTGGCTGTCCCGAGAAGCACCCCCTGTGCCTGCCTGCAATGCCAGAGTGACCCCCAGGTCTCTCCATTGTTTTCAACCTAAAACCCAACGCCTGCTTTGCTCACTGAACCCGGCCGCCCCTGTGCCGCTGAGGGTGTACTTTGTGTGCTTTCTTGTGTCTCCCCCGGTGCTCTACAAAACCCCCCTGGTCTGCGCTCCGAGGATGCCGATAATTACCTGCTGGCAGACTGGAACCAGAGCACCCCTGTTCTTCATAGGCACCTATGTGTTTTGGGCACCTCTTTGACCTCTGCACCTGACCGGCCCTGTGCTGCTGGTGTGGTAACTTTGGGGTTGGCTTGAACCCTTAACAGTGGGCTCCCTATGCCCAGGAACTTAAACTTGTAACTGTCTTACTTACCTGAAACACTAACCATTACTTACCTCCCCCAGGAACTGTTGATTTTTGCACTAAGTATCCACTTTTAAAATAGTTTATTGCCATTTTAACCAAAACTGTGTATAATATTGCTCTAATTCAAAGTTCCTAACTTACCTGTGCGGAGTACCTTGCATTTTATGTATTTACTTCAAATCTTGAACTTGTGGTTCTAAGATGAAATTAAGAAAATATATTTTTCTATATTAAAACTATTGGCCTGGAGTTAAGTCTTTGAGTGTGTGTTCCTCATTTATTGCCTGTGTGTGTACAAGAAATGCTTAACACTACCCTCTGATAAGCCTACTGCTCGACCACACTACCACAAAATAGAGCATTAGAATTATCTAATTTTGCCACTAGCTTACCTCTAAGGGGAACCCTTGGACTCTGTGCACACTATCCCTTACTTTGAGATAGTATATACAGAGCCAACTTCCTACACTTACACTTCCAGACTAAGGCTGGAGTCTCTTTAAAGTTGATTTCTTTGTTGCAGTTTTGGACAGAGCTGCTGTCCTCTCGAGTGTCTTGGTCCTTTAGGTGTAGGTCAGGCCTTTGAGTCCTCAGAGGTCACTGGTCCCACTGAATGCATCGCTGTGCAGGTTCTCTGAGTCTGGAAACAGGCCGGTAGGGCTGGGGCCAAGTCAGTTGTCATCTCAGTCGTCTCTGCGTGGCTTTCAGGTCAGCAGTCCTTCTTATTTCTTCAGGTTGCAGTAATCTGATTTCCTGGGCTCAGGGTTGCCCCTAAAGAACAAGTTACTTACCATCGGTAATGCCTTTTCTGGTGGATACACTAGCTACCTGTGGATTCCTCACCTAATGAATTCTCCCAATGCGCCAGCATTCAACAAAAATTTTCTTCCCAGCTCTGCACATCGAGGAGGACGTCACAATTGCCCGACTCCCACGCGAGGCCGTCTGACGTCACTGAGGCAATAAGAGGTCCTCGCCATCGTGCTGACGTCAGTTTTCGTGAGAAATCCACAGGTAGCTAGTGTATCCACCAGAAAAGGCGTTACCGAAGGTAAGTAACTTGTTCTTCTGATGGATACAACTAATTGTGGATTCCTCAACTAATGAATAGAGTCCCAAAGCGGTACTGCACACGGTGGTGGGTGCCTGAATGGTCAAACCAAGAAATCCTGCAGCATGGACCGTGCAAAATGGCCATCCCTCCTAACCTCTGAAGCCAAGCAATAATGCTTCGCAAAAGTGTGGAGGGACACCCAAGTTGCAGCCTTACAGATGTCAACCACAGGAACCACTCTAGCCAAGGCCGAAGAGGCTGACTTAGCCCTGGTGGAATGGGCTCTAATTCCAACAGGAGGAACCTTCTTTGCCAAAGAATAACAGATTTTAATGCAAAGAATGACCCACCTGGATAGTGTTCTCTTGTGGACAACCTTGTCTTTCCTCTTCCCGCACGTAAGGGATCAATTTGCTTCTCTCCACACAGTCATAAATTTAGCCCACCTGCTAGCATAGATAGATTTGGTGGAGTGTCGCTTGGCCGATAAAATAACATCCACCACTTCTGGTGGGAGAGAAAAGGAACTCAGATTGCCCCGTTCAATCTCCAGGCATGAAGGTGCAGGCTTTGGAGGTGGGGGTGTAGAACCTGCCCCTGCGACGAGAGAGGAGGTCTGCCCTGTGAGGGAGACGGAGCGGAGGGCACAGTGAGAGTTGGAGAAGATCTGTATACCACACCCTTCTTGGCCAATCCGGAGCTATCAAGATAACTTGGGCCCGGTCTCTGCGAATCTTCCTCAGAACCCAAGGGATCAAGGGTATGGGGAGAAACGCATAAAGCAACTGGCCGAACCAGGACATCTGAAATGCGTCCCCCAACGCTCCTTGCACTGGATAATGGAGGTTGGAGGCTGCAGGACGACGGGCAGTGCGCGTTCTCCCGAGTGGCAAACAGGTCCACCTGAGGAAACCCCCACATCAGGAAGATGTAAAGGATCAGGTCCGGATGGAGACGCCACTCGTGATCGGCCGAGATGTGCCAACTTCGCACCTACATTCAGAGCTCCGGCCAAATGGTTTGCTACGAAGCAAATCCGATGGTCCTGAGCCCAGGACCAGAGCCGCAGAGCCTCTCTGCAGAGAAGGTACGACCCTACTCCTCCCTGCTTGTTTATATACCACATTGCGGTAGTGTTGTCCGTCAGGACCTGGACCGACTGACCGTGAAGGGAGTGGAGGAAGGCCTTGAGAGCCAGACGTATCGCCCGCAATTCCAACAGATTGATGTGAAACATCTGTTCCACTGGAGACCAATGACCTTTGATCTCCAGGTCCCCCTGATGAGCTCCCCACCCTAGAGTGGAAGCATCCGTTATCACCGTGGCCACTGGAGGAGGCAGCGAAAACAGCCGTCCTTGGGAAAGGTTGCCGCCAGCAGCCCACCATCATAGATCTGCTGCAGTGTCTCTGGAGATCTTTATTGACTCCTCGAGATCCCCTTTGTGTTGAAACCACTGCCTGCGGAGGCACCACTGAAGAGCCCCCATGTGCCAGCATGCATGAGTGACCAACAGAATGCATGAAGCGAACAGACCGAGCAGACGAAGGACCTTGAGGACCAGAATTACCGCTCCACTTTGAAACATTGGAATCAACGCCTGAATGTCCTGAATCCGCTGCGGCGGAGGAAAGGCCCGATTCAATGTCGTGTCCAGTACTGCCCCTATGAACAGGAGGCGTTGAGAGGGCTCCAGGTGAGATTTGGGTACGTTCACTGAAAACCCCAGATCAAACAACAACTGGGCTGTCATCTGCAGATGATGCAGCACGAGCGCCGGAGGATTGGCTTTGATCAACCAATCGTCCAGGTAAGGGAACACCGCTATTCCCTTCCTCCTGAGACTTGCTGCAACCACCGCCATCACCTTCGTGAAGACTCGAGATGCGGAAGTAAGACCAAAAGGAAGGACCGCAAACTGGTAGTGTTGCGACCCCACCACAAACTGGAGATACTTCCTGTGAGACTTGAGAATGGGGATATGAAAGTAAGCATCCTACAAGTCGACAGACACCATCCAATCTCCTTCGTTCAACGCCAAAAGCACCTGCGCTAGCGTCAGCATCTTGAATTTCTCCTGTTTGAGGAACCAATTCAAAACCCGCTGGTCCAGGATAGGTCTCAACCGACCATCCTTCTTGGGGATCAGAAAATATCTTGAATAACAACCCTGACTCCTGCTCTGAAACCAACTCCACTGCACCGTTTGATAAAAGGACTAGAACCTCCTGCTGCAACAACAGGAGATGGTCTTCCGCACAGAAGGATGGACGGGGAGGGATGGCAGGGGGAAACTCCCGAAAGGGAAGGGCATACCCTTTCCTCACAATGTTGATGACCCAGGAGTCTGATGTGACTGACTCCCAAATACGGAGAAAACAAATTACCCTTCCCCCTACAGGAGAAGAATGGGATGGAATGATTAGAGGACTAAGGCTGCGTCCCCTGTTGCACCCCTCCGGAGGAAGAGGAAGAGGCAGGGTGCTGCTGGGTGGCCCCTCACGTCCTAACTCTACCCCGCCCCTCTATAGGTCCTATAGGGGAGAGTAGCAGGTTGCTGGCCTGCTGGCTGGTGTCTACCCCGAAAGGAAGAACCACACCCAAACCCCCTGATCTAAACGCGGTGGTGGAAGAAGCCTGCAAGCCCAGCGACTTAGCAGCAGCCCTGCTTTCTTTAAATCGTTCTAAGGCAGAGTCAGCCTTCGTGCCAAACAGCTTGTCCCCATCAAAGGGCAAGTCTAACAGGGTTGATTGTACATCAGCTGAAAAACCAGACGACCTCAACCTGGTATGCCTCCTGGTCGCTATTGATGTACCCATTGCCCGGGCTACCGTGTCTGAAGTATCCAGTCCGGTCTGGATGATCTGAATTGCCACTGCCTGTGCATCCGCCATAAGACCAATCAGGTCCTGAGGCAAATCAGACTGCGCAGCCTTGGGCGCGTCCATCAAGGCATAGATGTACCTGCCCAAGACACAGGTTGCATTGGCCATCTTCAAGGACATACTGCAAGACGAAAAGGTTTTCTTTGCCGACTGTTCCATCTTTTTGGACTCTCTGTCCGACGGGGCCCCAGGGAAGGATCCAGGCGCGGTACGTGAAGAGCATGAGGCCTGCACCACCAGACTCTCTGGAGTCGGATGCTTGGATAAGAAACCTGGATCCCCAGGAACCACCCAGTATCTTCTGGCAACAGCTCGATTCACTGCAGATGAAGACACCGGCTTCTTCCAAACTTCCATGATGGGATCTGTAAGGGCCTCATTAAAGGGGAGGAGCGGCTCTGCCCCAACTGCTGCAGGATGCAAAACCTCTGTGAGGATATTAGTCTTTACCTCAGCAGCAGGCAGCGGGAGATCTAAAAAAAAGTCTGTCGCCTTCCTATCCACTGAGTGAGACAAGGCAGCCTCCTCAGTATACTCCCCAGGAGATGCCAAATCCCACTCTGGGGAAGTGTCCAGCCCCCTAGTGGAGTCCAAGCCCTGGAAATCTCCCAGGGGCTCCTCAATCTCTCCTTCCAGGAGTTGCCTTCTGTATTCCTGTTCTTCCAACTGTCTCAGGGCCTTTCTCCTGGAGCGCAACCCGGCCTCTATCCTTGGAATCGACAAGGAATTTGCCGACGTTGACGACCTCGGTTGACGCTGATCTTCCGATTCGCCCGACACCGGATCCGTCGGTGCCGTAGACAGGCGGGCCCCCTTTACCGGCATCGACTGAAGTCGTGGGGAAGCAGACGGCGCCACCGGCGTCGCATATCTTCTCGCGATGACATCGGCGCCAGACCTGCACCTCCAATCAGACAAAAAGGCATGAACTGCATTGGTCTGCATGTAGCCGGAACGCCCAAATCAAATGCCAAGGGGCCTAAGGGACCAGCGGGGGCACTGCCAGGAACCATGGAGGAGAAGATATTGAACATCGCGTTCAAGAACGCTGCCGGATCCGCCCCTGGAGCCAGGAACTCAGGATGCCGCGGCGCCGCTCCGTATACTCCTACGGCCCCGGAGAAGGGTTTGCCTCTGAAAAAGCCAACGATACGTAAGGGCTCTGGCGAGGCTCAACTTTATACACCGACGGCGCCGGTGAATCCGCAGGGCCCTGTGGCTGAGGTGTCACTGTCGGGCTGACGCTGAGCTAAGACCGGCCCTGCTCCGACCGACGTCGTGACTCGTGTCAGTGCCGGGGGCCATGGCGGCGTCGCTTCATATGGCTCCTCGAAGATTTCAAAGAGAATCTCCGATGCCGTCTCTTTTCCTTTATCTTGGACTACGCCAAGAACAGCTTTGCTTCACGCTCTTTCAGCGCCTTGGGGTTCATTTGCTGACATGAACCGCATTCCTCCACATCATGGTCAGAACTGAGACACCACAAGCAATCATTGTGCAGATCCATAACAGACATACGACCCCGCATTCCCTACACGGTTTAAAAAACGGATTTCCGTGGAGGAGACATGTTTTAACAAAGTATCAATCAAAGCAACGGTTGCTCCCTAGAGCTTGAAAAAAAAAAATGTTACTCGAAGGCACGGAAAAAAGGGAACTGACGTCAGCACGACGGCGAGGACCTCTTATTGCCTCAGTGACGTCAGACGGCGTCGCGTGGGAGTCGGGCAATTGTGACGTCCTCGTCGACGTGCAGAGCTGGGAAGAAAATTTCCGTCAAATGCTGGCGCATTTATTGTATCCATCCATCAGAATACTCAATTTAGGGGTGTGTTTAGGACTGTGGGGCAGTAGCCAATGGCTACTGTCCTGGAGGGTGGCTACACCCTCTTTGTGCCTCCTCCCTGTGGGGAGGGGGGAACATCCCTAATCCTATTGGGGGAATCCTCCAAACTCAAGATGGAGGATTTCTTAAGGCAGGGGTCACCTCAGCTCAGGACACCTTCAGGGGCTGTCCTGACTGGTGGGTGACTCTTCCTTGTTTTTCTCATTATCTCCTCTGGACATGCCGCCAAAAGTGGGGGCTGTGTCCAGAGGGGTGGGCATCTCCACTAGCTGGAGTGCCCGGGGGCGCTGTAACACCAGACTTGAGCCTTTGAGGCTCACCGCCAGGTGTTACAGTTCCTGCTGAGGGAGGTGAGAAGCACCTCCACCCAGTACAGGATGTGTTCCTGGCCACAGGGTGACAAAGGCACTCACCCCATGTGGCCAGAAACCCGTCTGGATGTGGCAGGCTGGCAGAAACTGGTCGGCCTAACACTGGGAATTGGACTGTATACAGGGGGCATCTCTAAGATGCACTCTGTGTGCATTTTTCAATAAATCCCACACTGGCGTCAGTGTGGGTTTATTGTGCTGGGAAGTTTGATATCAAACTTCCCAGTATTCAGTGTAGCCATTATGGAACTGTGGAGTTCGTGTTTGACTAACTCCCAGACCATACACTCTTTATGGCTACCCTGCACTTACAATGTCTAAATATGGCTTAGACACTGAAGGGACGTAGTGCTCATGCAACTATGCCATCACCTGTGGTATACTGCACCCTGCCTTAGTGCTGTAAGGCCTGCTAGAAGGGTGACTTACCTGTGCCACAGGCAGTGGGTTGTGGGCATGGCACTCTAAGGGAGTGCCATGTAGACTTCGTCATTTTCTTCCCAACAGCACACACAAGCTGTGAGGCAGTGTGCATGTGCTGAGTGAGGGGTCCCCAGGGTGGCATAATACATGCTGCAGCCCTTAGAGACCTTCCCTGGCCATGGGGCCCTTGGTACCAGGCATACCACTTACAAGGGACTTATCTGTGTGCCAGGGCTATGCCAATTGTGGAGACAAAGATACAGTTTAGGGAAAGAACACTGTGCTGGGGCCTGATTAGCAGGGTCCCAGCACACTTTCAAAGTTGGCATCAACACTAGTCAAAAAGTTGGGGGGTAACCATGCCAACAGTGGTTGGATGCCAGTGTGAGATTTACTGAAAAATGAACACAGAGGGCATCTTAGAGATGCCCCATGTATGTTAGCCCAACTGCTAGTGTAAGGCTGACCGGTCTGTGCCAGTGTGCCACTAAGAGACAAGTTTCTGACCACATGGGGTGAGTGCCCTTGTGCACTCTGTGGTCAGAAACAAAACCTATCCTGGGTGAAAGTGCTACACACCTCCCCCTGCAGGAACTGTCACACCTGGTGGTAAGCCTCAAATGCTCAAGCCTTGGATTACAGTGCCCCCAGGGCACTCCAGCTAGTGGAGATGCCAGCCCCCCGGACACGGCCCCACTTTTGGCGGCAAGTCCTGTCACCCGGCCGCCTCTCCAAACTCCTTTCCCTCGCACTGCCACCCGCCTCCTTCTGCAACTCACTCCTGGGGCCCGACCCTACTCCAGTCGCCAATGACAGAAGCTGTGGGGAGCAGAGGCAACAAGCCTTCCTGGCCCTGCCAGCCACGGTGGCTACCGACTCTCGACCGGGCCCAGCACTCACGGGTCCCTGAATCTGTTGCCCCATCCGATGCTGCCACAATCCAGGGGCGTCCTGACGGCCAACTGCACGCGGCCCTGCCTCCAGGCCGCAGGACGCACACACGCCATCCACAGGGGTGCACAGGGCCTGACAGCCCCTAAACGGTCGCCCGCTACTCCGGCTGCCCCCGGACCACAGGTCCGTGGCAGGATGAAAGGATTAATGGACGGATATTGTGAGGGATTTAAGAGTTAAGGACGGAGCTCCACTAAATGTCGGCCATCTTGACTGTGCCCTGAGAACTGCTAACCAGTCTCAGGGCCACTGATCTGTGTTAAATGGCTTATGCAAATTAGGCTAATTATAATTGGCTGTATCAGCCTACCTATGAGTCCCTTGTATATGGTAGGTCATGTAGGTTTAGGGATCCCAGCATTGGTAGTGCACCATAGGTGCACTGCTGAGGTAACTAGTGTCATTTTAAAGGCAGGCCTGCCTTGCTGGCTGTTTTTAAGTTAAAGTTAACCCCAAATTCAGCTTTGGAAATAAAAGTACTTCTAAAGTCTTAAGCTAGCTTATTTTTACATGTAAGTCACACTTAAGGTGTGCCC
The DNA here is from genome assembly GCF_031143425.1 of Pleurodeles waltl. NCBI lineage: Eukaryota > Metazoa > Chordata > Amphibia > Caudata > Salamandridae > Pleurodeles > Pleurodeles waltl. The sequence continues at coordinate 234,005,503 of NC_090440.1, read as the reverse complement.
TAGGTGCCCCCAGGGTGGGTGCAGCGTATCTATAAGCAGGGACCTTATAAAATATGTTTTATACGCCCTGGTGAGGGGAAAATAGCTACATTTGTTTTTCCCCATTGTAGTGAATGGGCTCCACAGGCTAACATGGGGAAACTATTTTAAAATAATAAAGTTTTATTTTCCATAAAAATGAGCTAAATATGGCATGTTTAGTATCAAATTAAAAGTTATGATAACTCCAATAACGTGCCACTGTTGAATTTATTATAACTTGCATCTAGAAAGAGTTTTAGAACTCGTTCTAAAAGTTACCAGTTCCAGCTCGGTAGTGCCCTTCTCTGATTGGCCAGCCGCTGGCAGCCTGGTCATATTGCCTTGATGAGATGTGAAGTGGCTGTTCTGCTTTCCTATTTATCTCATATCAGAGCTTACAGAACCTCGCTGGAATGCACTTCTGAGTTCAAAGAAGACCATTATTGTTGTTAATTCTTCCCCACCCACAAGTTCTTGAGAGACGAATTAATAGATTTCAAGCACACAACGTAGTCGCAGCAAGAAAACAAAATATATCACAGTACTTCTCAGTTGCAATGTACACAGCATATATATAATATATTCAAAGCAAAGCATAAAAGTCAAATTCATCACCGTTTGAGCAAGGCGGCAGGGCCTAAATATTCAGCTTCATCTTTCTGGGGTCTGCAAGTTGAGGACTCCGGTCAACTGCGAGAAAGAGATTATCTACCCAAATGGGAGACTGGCAACTGACGTCTAGTTCCAGCCTGAAGTCAAGCAGATTCGAATCTAACTCACTGTAGCCCAGAGTCATCCTTACAAAAGCGTGCCCCCTCCTCTCAGACTCGGGAAAACTACGCAAGCCTTTGGAGACTGGCCAGAATACAGACATCTGCGATGTTTAAACTGCAATGTCTAACTCCACGTTAAAGCCAATAGGCAGCTAACCTAAATATCAAATGTCATGTCAAAGCCAATAGGCAGCTGAGCTGAATACAAAATGTAATGTCTAATATCATGTCAAAGCCAATAGGCGGCTAAGCTGAATACAAAATGTAATGTTTAATATCATTTCAAAGCCAATAGGCAGCTAAGCTGAATACAGCATGTGAAAGCCAAAAAGCAGAATACAGAATGTAATGGCTAATGCCATGTCAAAGCCAACAGGCGGCTAAACTGAATACAGAAAGTAATGGGTAATGCCATGTCAAAGCTAATAGGAAGCTGAACGGAACAAAACATATAATGTGCTACTGGTGAACATTGAGCAACTAATATGCGCAGTGGTGAAACACAAAGTCATTGGTCAAACACAATTAATAGCATCACATTCCACCCTATGACCAATTAATTTTGTTTCACATATCTCTTGTTTCAAACAAAAACAAAAAAAACATCAGCACAAAAAAAAACATTATCAGCAAGTCAGATTTGAATGATAAAAGCAATCACTGTGAAGCAATGGAAGTGGATTAACATATAGATCTCATAACCTTTCACATCAGAGACATCTACACAGAAAAGACTGAAACTTATATACTCTGATTGAGATAATAGTGTCTCTAAAATAGCAGTTTGATGTAGCATGAGTTCTACTCTTGTAAAGGTGCACGGTCCACCTGAAAGGTTTGCTGGAAGGTAAGTGAAAGCCAGAGTTCCACACTAAAAAACACAGACAGTTAACTGTTAAGGTTGCTTAGTTCCAGTGGAAGAATGCAATCAAACAAGTTGAACTTGAACTGAAGGTGCCAGTTGCGCAAAATGGATCCATGGTGCTTGCACTTTACTCAGTCAGGTTCAGGTTGGGAGTTCGGTCCCTTCCCCGACCCCACACGCACACACCCGAAGGGGGACCACACAGCACACTCAGGGACAGTGGCGAAACGTGGTAGGATCTGCAAAAGAAAAAAGTATGACTTTTCTTGCAAATTACATTTGTCATTTGAAATGTACCATTCCTCTCCCCGTTTTATAATCAGCAGGACGTTTTTGGGGCCCCTTGTTATATTTTCTGCAGGTTCTTGAGGGTCACTTGGGGCTTTAACCCACACCTCAGCACAGAGGTTTTTATCTGCTGCACCACAGCTTCCCTTTTCTTGCACTGTCAGAAGGGCTGGGGCAGACTCCTTCTTTACCAAACCTCCATTCACTGCACTTTTGCCAAGTTGGGCCATTCTGTCTCCAATTTGTATGAATGAATCAGATTATTTTCTAGTTGCCAGCATAATTTTAATTTCTCCTTGGTAATCTGCAGCAATCATTCCCCCTAAAACCTGATCAATTTGCCATATCTGTTTTGGTAACTTTCCTCTCCCCAACTGCTCTGTGACTGTTTGTGGGACAGATTGCTTTTGTGCGTGCTGCACAGTTTTGATCAAATCTAGGGGAATGTGCATCTCACTCCTCTCTGCCCACCTGTAAGTGGCTTTTTCTCCCAGCTATTCACATTTCCGGTGCACCCACTTAGCCATCCCCACTAAGTCGGAATTCTGGGTGTACACTTCTCTCTCTGAATTTTTCTCTTTAACATCTGCAAGGGAATTGAACTAGTTAGGTACAAGCCATGTGGAAAATCAAACGTCTAAACCATTGGCAATGAACCAAGAATTAGTGTAAAAATGACACATCTCATGCAGCTCTTGCTTTAAAATCTGACACACATTGTACAACACTGTTCCTTCTCTTGTGCTAAAAAACAACATTTCAGTAAATGAATCATTGGTCAAACAAACATGCTTTTTATCTTCAGGGGACACAAATTCAAATGGTGCACTCAATTTCACTGGTGACTCTTTTACCTGTGGTACTCCCTGCACCCTCTCCACACCCTGAAAAGGGGCTTGTGGCACCTGTTCAGTCTTCCCCTGTTCCTGATTTACATGTAAATCAGTGTTTCCCTCTTGCACTGCGCAGAAACCTAAAGTCTGCATTATTTCATTTGCTAAATCACAAGCGTGCAGCTGCATTTAATTTTTCCTAGTGACCATATACCAAAGTGTTAGGATTTCACTCAGATGAGGGCTATTCTGTTTCCAAAAATCAAACAAGCTAATGAAACTCGGTGTCTCTTGCTTAGTGCAAACATTAAGAAACTCTAAAATCTTTCGTTTTACTTGTGCCAGTAACTGCACATTTTGCAATGGTACCTCGTAAATCACATTCTGAGCTCTGTTCTCCATGTTATCAGTGTTATCAGTTAAGGAATGCATCGGCTCACACAGAGGCTCAGACTGGCTCACAGCTGTCTTAACCCCCTCATTACTGGAATGGGAAAAGACAGATTCTTCTAAAACAGCAGTTTTATAACTTTCAGCATCATCTTGAATTAATGTATTCTGGCTAATTTTCTCACGTAAATTCTTATTTTCATGTTCTAACTGCCTACATCTCTCCTGCATTTTGCTGTAAGCAGATAAAAGTATCCAAACCCTTCTGTCAAAAACAAAAGGAACATCATTGCTTCCAAAAGGCACATTTTCTAAATATGCTGTATCACAGCAAGAAAACATGTTTCTCACAGCACCATCAGGCAGTTTAACTACACATGCATTTTCAAACATGGTCTGCCGTGCTTCTGTAATTCTCTAAACAACAAAAAATAATTACACCTTTAAATTGTGCACGTAGAAATCTATAATTCGACTTTCAAGACTGACAGCTACGTCAAAATGTTCTGCCTTCCTACTTATCTCCTATCGGAGCTTACAGAACCTCGCTGGAATGCACTTCTGAGTTCAAAGAAGACCTTTATTGTTGTTAATTCTTCCCCACCCACAAGTTCTTGAGAGACGAATTAATAGATTTCAAGCACACAACGTTGTCGCAGCAAGAAAACAAAATATATCACAGTACTTCTCAGTTGCAATGTACACAGCATATATATAATATATTCAAAGCAAAGCATAAAAGTCAAATTCATCACCGTTTGAGCAAGGCGGCAGGGCCTAAATATTCAGCTTCATCTTTCTGGGGTCTGCAAGTTGATGACTCCGGTCAACTGCGAGAAAGAGATTATCTACCCAAACGGGAGACTGGCAACTGACGTCTAGTTCCAGCCTGAAGTCAAGCAGATTCGAATCTAACTCACTGTAGCCCAGAGTCATCCTTACAAAAGCGTGCCCCCTCCTCTCAGACTCGGGAAAACTACGCAAGCCTTTGGAGACTGGCCAGATCTCCTAGACTTCTCCTATTCCCAAGGCTGAGCAGAAAGGAAAACACCAAATGTACTCTCTATTATCAGGTATAGTCTGGTGTGAAGAAAACAGCTTGGTTCATCTTGTGGAAAAACACAGCTTGGAAGAATACAGACATCTGCGATGTTTAAACTGCAATGTCTAACTCCACGTTAAAGCCAATAGGCAGCCAACCTAAATATCAAATGTCATGTCAAAGCCAATAGGCAGCTGAGCTGAATACAAAATGTAATGTCTATTATCATGTCAAAGCCAATAGGCGGCTAAGGTGAATACAAAATGTAATGTCTAATATCATGTCAAAGCCAATAGGCAGCTAAGCTGAATACAGCATGTCAAAGCCAAAAGGCAGAATACAGAATGTAATGGCTAATGCCATGTCAAAGCCAATAGGCGGCTAAACTGAATACAGAAAGTAATGGCTAATGCCATGTCAAAGCCAATAGGCAGCTGAACGGAACAAAACATATAATGTGCTACTGGTGAACATTGAGCAACTAATATGCGCAGTGGTGAAACACAAAGTCATTGGTCAAACACAATTAATAGCATCACAGTGGCCTAGGCTGAACGCAAAGGAAGTGGCTGAGGTAGGAGAACTGCTTCAGCAGATGGTGAAACAGTACACACTGTACTTCAAAGGAGGAAAGGACGTTTGGGCCAACAAGTGGACCTCCCCCATTTCCTGCAAAACCAGACAGCAAGGTGCCCCCTAATCAGATTAGGCAAGCGTTAGAAAGTGGTGTGCCAAGGGAAACCTAGCCACACAAGTGGGTTGGCTCAGCCAGACCTAACCTCTGAGATTTAATTTTTGTAGAATGTTGCTCCCTGGGATTGATTTTTGCCACACTTCCTAGGATGTGGTCACTCAAGAGGGGGGTGGCCTGCACATGACTGGACAGAGGCCCCCCTGCTTTTCACCCCCAGGAGCAAGGATAAAACTGGCAGAGCTGCATCCCACTTCAGATCCCTGCAAGGAACAAGACAAAGAAGAAGAAGGACCGTCCTGCTGGACCCCACACCTGCACCTGGACACTGCACTCTGAAGGACTGCACCAGCTACATACCTGGGCTTCACCACTAAAAGGACTTTGCCTGTGTTCAACTGCTTTAAGAAAGGCCTCCCTGTTTACTATAGGTAGAAAATAGCTGACTCCTGCAAATAGCAGTCCCCTGCATCAAGCCCTGAAGAAACTGACCAGTGGTAATTTTTTGATTTGAGCCAGGTGCATTCAGGGATTTGGAGTCCTAACTCAAGGAGCAACCTTAGGGTGAGTTGTGGACTCCTAAAGGACCTTTAAAGACCTTCTGGACGAAGATCTAGAAGTTTGGAAATGTTTGGAGCAAATCAGGAAAAAAGTAGCATAAGTGAACTGACCCTGCGTCAGGAGTCAAGCTAGCTTACGTTGACCTCAACCCAGAGTGACTTGCAGGTTCGTCCCGCTGAAAAGCTCCAGAGCCCCTGACTTCCAGGATTTTACCTGGGGCTCGGGGAAAGGCAATCAGACGACGTCAACTTGAAATTGGCTTGCTGTGGAGGGTTGTCCGACGTTGGAGGAAAAAAGCTCCAAAAACATTTCTACGTCCGAATGTAAAAAGTTGACCCAGGCTTCCTGCGCAACATATCGGAAGAGGGCTCCAGGGAGGTCGGCTTCAATTTCAAGTTCGTCCCAGATGAAGATTTCCGTCATGAAAAATCGTCTAAGTCCGAACGTAGAATTCTTCACCGAGTTCGGATCCGACTTATGACTTCGTCCGGTGAGAAAAATCTTCAAGAAAAAGACTAAGTCCGAAGGTAAAACTTTGACCGTGGCCTCCCGCTCAATGTAGCCGAGCAAGGCTCCATCACAGTTGGCCTCAAATTTGGACTTTGCCCCGCTGGAGTGTGACCAGATGTCCAGATTAGCATTTTTAGTTTCTATGCACTAAAAAACGATTAGTCCTTAGAAATTCATATCTCCTCTTCCCTTTACTGGATTTTGTTGTTTTAGTGTAATTTTAAGGATACAAATATGATCTATTCTTATAAATTGGTGTTGGATTTTTATTGTGTTTTACTTGTTTACTGTTTTGTGGTTTTTAAATGCTTCACACACCTGTCTCCTAGGTTAAGCCTAACTGCTCACTGCCAAGCTACCAAGGGCCGAGCTGGCGTGAATGTATAGGGACTTAACTGGACCTAGTGGGGGTCAGTGGCCTATTGCTAAGTGTAGGTACTTACCTGCCCTTACCAATAACTCACTTTCCAACACTAACCCAAATTGTCTTTTATTTAAAAAAAAAAAAACTTTTCTTAGTACTCAAGGCACACAGGAAGTTTTTCAACTGTGCCTGAATAAATACCTGGATATAATTAAGGTCTCCACACTGTCCCTATTAATTGACCCATACTGAAATGTATGTTTTATCCCATGATAGCTGAGAACATGCAAAAAAGGAGATTATGAAAATGTTGTGGTTTGGGGGAAGGTTAGCTGTTGTATTTAGTTCTATCTCAAGGTTTAAATATACTTTTCAATGTTTGTGAAAACAACTGTCTAAACATTTATTATCTGTTGTGAACTGTACATATTCATGAACATATTTCAATAATATACAAAGATCCCATGTTTTACAGCACTGCTCTTTAATAAGCCGAAGGTTATTTGTTCATAAAATTGTCATTTCTTTACAGCCAGACAGAATATATTTAAGAAATATTACACAAACTGCACTTTGTACAAATCAAGTCCTTACGCTTTCTCTGAGAATAACAAAAGGGAAAAATTGGTCAGCAATAGATACAGATTTTGAACGCGTCTTATGACCTTGCGTGCGTGTGAACAATTCTTTACATATATACTCTTTAAACAGGTAGAGTTTTATGTATATATATATATATTTATATTTATATCTATATATAGAGTGTATGACAATGGATAATATACCCTTTTACAATACATACTTTGTTTTGTTTAATTTACACTCAGCATCCTTATAAATTAATTAAAAAAACAAGAAACATAAAAGATGGCATTGAAGGCTTGCTGGCCCTGGCTTCCAGGTGATTGTTACATTCAATTTTACAGGTGTGCAGCTTCACAAGGAAACCTTGTCTGACAGTCGACGAGAGACTAGAACAGAGGCATCAAGGTGAATACAGCAGAAGCGACACAAATGTACGGTCTGGCCCCAGTTCTGGTTTCCACAATTTAATAAGGACTGATAAAAAGGAGGCAGGGAAGTCTAAGGCAAATTCTGGAGCCCCAGAGAGATGAGTGGCATATGAACGTAGGTGTTAAGGAAGAGTAGCATATAAAACTCATTCAGACAGTGGAATGGGCTGCTGAGAGGAGAGATCCATTTAATTGGTATAGCACCCTCTACTGTAGAAAGCCAAGGCAGGTGGAAGCATCAGAACGTTCAAGAAGGCGATAGGGCCAGGGGTGTCAGGATACTGATCGCTTGCCCAGAAAAAGATCAGTTAGTACAAGGGCAAACAGATAAGGATATTTGACTCCTTTCAGAAAGGAGCAGGTGGCAAAGAAAGGAAGTCTAGGGCTCCAGTGGAGGCATGGGTTGGCTTGGAGATGTGTTGCACCAGTGTACCTGTTATCTGTCTTACTTTAAAATGTGATTTGATCACAACAACATTTCTATTGCTCCAGGATTAAACCTTGGCATGATCTCATCCTCCTTTGGAAATTCCAGATAATTTTCTCTTCTTTTCCAGAAAAGTCGCAGTATATAAACAGGTCTTGCTTCTCAAATAATCAATATAAAAGCAAGCTCTTCCTATACTTCTGTTCTGGCTTTCTCTGGACTTGAAGGTCAGATCACTGTTGGGTACAAAAAGGTTACCAGTACATTTGCGGAATCTGAGATGGCGTCTTTTTCTACTTTGCAAAAGGATCAATCCTATTTTGTGCCATTTCTACTAAACAGGTCAAATGAATACACACCCCTGGTTAACTTTCCTAATCTATCAATAATAATCAACCCTAACCTGTCACCCACACAAACATTTGATATCATTTGGAATCGGTCGCCTCTATTTCAAGGGAAATGGCGCAACCAGAAGAAACAAAAGAGAATAAAAAATAGCATCAACATTTTCAAGTATTTCTGGAGGGTTTCTGGCAAGTAATACTGACATTTGGAAGAGGAGAGGAGAATGTCTCCTTTCAAGCAAACTGAAAAGAAAAGAAAGAAAAGAAAATGGGGAGAAGCAGAACACAACCCTGTTGTCAAGAATAAACCACATTGTTCTATACCCCTGCGTAGAATCATAATACTGTAAGATGATGCCATCACTCTTTACTACATAAAAGACCTCAATTACACCAGGCACGATCCACAGCAGTGCCTTGGAGCACTTTTCCTAACAGCTATGAGGTAATTAAATTTTTCATCCTCTGGAGAATGACGGACATCTTTTGGCCTCTGTAGGTCCATGGCATTCTTTATCATTCTGCATTTAGTTTAACATCTGTGATTTAAACACACTGTGTTAGCCTGCCAACCCCGTTCAGCTTCTGCAGGAAGTAATAACTCAAGAATAAGCAAATAAACACCACAGTCACTACAGTCACACAAGCTGGCAAACCAACAAAACATTCCTCACCCGTCTTGTACTCATTGTTTACTCTTTTAAGCGACACCCCTGGTAGATGTGGCTCATACACTCACTCTCTAGTGGTGCAAACCACTGACAGAAGTGGTTCCCTCCGACGGGCAATTCTCTCTTTGACCAAAGTGACTCAGTATCTGTCAAAGGGTGTGAAGTATTTACTTAAACATCTCTCTTGTACCCTGACAAATTAAAACCTAATTTGATACAAAACAACTACATCATACTAGGCAAGGGTCCTTTATTTCCCCATAACCCTATTCACTCAACGTCTGACAGGATGCAGCTACTGAAAGGACATGGCTCAGTCACACTACAACCAGGCATGTTTCACCTGTGCAGAAAGCTCACCCATCCTCAGGGGGAGCTCACACCAACAGAATATGCAATGTTCACTGTGACAGACCACGACAAGCTCAAACTGACATACCACAGATAATTAACATCATCAGGACATGGCTATCCAACTCTGAGGAAACATGGATGGCTCACACTAACATAAAATGGCCAGTTCACACTGACACCATGGGTAACGCATGTTACAGATAATTCACTCTGTCAGGCTAAGAATCTTAATAGCTAAGGGACATGGCTAGCTTACACTATGACTATGCACTAGGATATGGCTCCCACTGACAGAACACAGATTACGTAACATATGATATTACATGCTTTTGAGGTCAGTGCTTCCATAGCCAATGAATGCAGGCGATCTCTTCCTTTCTTTTGTGACACAGCAATGCTCCTGAAGCACCATGACAATATGCTAATTCTTCACACACAAGCACAAGACTTGCATATTAATAACAAACAGCTCATTGGCGACACAAGAGGATGCCTCTAATATTCCAAATAGAGAACCGTGTTCACGCATACAGTGATACAAACAGTCTAATTTATAACACAAACACAGACAGGTCACATGTTGCTCATGACATTGTGTTACTGCATATGCTTCACAATCTCTAGAATGGAATTAGACTTTCCACGCTTAATTAATACAGAGTGGTCAGTTGATTTACATTTTGACAAAACACGTTAGAGATTGTCTGTCAGTGACATTCTTGCAACATACATCTCATTCAGGCCTGCAACTCATGTCAAACTCAACCTGCAGGTAAAGTTCACTCACACTTTTGGAGAGGATGCCGTGAAATCCACTATGAGGGTATGCAAGGATACTTACTCATGGTCTTCAGTGAGCTAACAGCACAAGTGATCACCTATAAAACAAAGAACTTGCAGTCTGATGGAAGCGTGCAGCTCTGCGACTGAAAATATAATTCTCACTAAAGTTTTTGGAGAACTATATCTGCACGTAAGCCTTTTGTTAATCAAACTTTCAAGGCGCTCAAAGACAGTATTATCCTGAATGTATAAGCGACAGTAGAACTGCAAATGCACTACTCACATAATAATTTGCCACAATGAATTGCCCTTTGGTGAGTAGCTGTGCCCTTTCCAAGCCTTTCTTTCCCTTATTAGGACCTATCTGTGTCTGTCAGCAGAATAGGGTGGAGCGATATGACAGAAAATGAAATGTTCATTAGGTGTCTGGATCTATAGTTTTATTTCCATTTAAAAAGGCAATGCTGCCCTCCTCTCTGCAATGTAACAGACATTTGAAAATGACCCAGAAAACATTAGGCAGTAAGCACTATGCACAAGTAACACTGCTATTCGATCTTCAAAGCTGATAGATGAAATCATGCCTACAAATGTGAAACTGCCTTTACCATGATGACAGCTAGACTATCTTGTAAAATTCCGGTCACTCATCATTAACATATAGATTCCTTCTGTTGCCTGAGTCACTTGGTTCTTACTGTATGCATACATGACATATTCAAAGAATTGGCAGACCTTCAAACTCTTCCAGCTCAGTCCAAGTAATGAAATCTGGGTCCCCTGTACCTCAGGCTACATACTGGCCATTGAGCTAGTGCCCCTTCTCCATTTTGTATCACCAGGACCTGCCCAAGCGATTCTGTTGGCCAGGATTCAGTAACAGATCACTAGCCTGCTCTGCTTTCTCTCCCATTGTTATTACCATAGTTTGGCAATTGCCCCTTTGAATTTTAAATTAGACATTGCTAAGGCCACAACTGAAAGTGTCCCGACAAACTTCTTTCCTGACGTGAACATTTGGGTTCCTCTCGGTGATCTGGCAAGAAGCGGGCCATGGAGGTGGGAATAAGGGTCAGGATGGACGTCAAGCAGCAATGTGAAAGAGGGCAGTGTCACCATCTAAGCAGGGATTTCAACAAAGGCAAGATGCAGCTTCCATAAAAAGTCACTCTTCCCTCTGGAGCCGGTGACATCACACCATAAATTCATTGCTGCCAAAAAGTACAAGCTGCTGGGTGGTACTGCCTCCATCTGGATCTACAGGTCTTTTGCGCCCTGCTACAGTGGCTCCCCCTTCAAAGAGTTCTTTGGTTTTCTGGGGCACATTTTTCACATTTTTAAGTTTCAGTTTGCCCTTTTCAGGATTAAAGGTCCCCCGGGTAGTAAACTGCGGCCGGTCATCCACTCCCCTCGGCTGCCCTGTCAATCCCTCCAGTGTTGGGCGCAGCTCACTGCTGTCCGAAATCCCTCTGTAAAAAGGTGATCTGGCATGAATGTGGAAACGTTTTTTGGTCATGTGAGGTAAGCATGAGGAGGAGGTGGATGACTGAGAAGAAACTGCTGAATCCACGGAGTCCACTGACTCATTCTGCCTCCTAATTTGCCGCCGCATCCTGCTGTTTGTCTCTGTCCTGAAAGACCTTGGAGAACTAAGTGCTGAGCTTCTTTCTGTCACAAAATAAGAAAACAAAAATGAATTAACAAAGATAATTTAATTAAATCTATCTATTACTATGAGTGAGAGATTAGGTGTCTTGCTAGCTGAGATTTATTGTAACGTGTTACAGATGTGTTCGGAAGAGCAAGATGTAACATAGCATCTATCCTAGTATAAGCCTGGGCGGTCCTTCCCAAACAGTACTGGCAGAAAATGAAACAGCAGACACACTGGAGTCCACAATATCCCTGACTAGCCAAGCAATCTAAGGCTCTATTTCTTAATCTCCTGGGAGAAATTTCTCTAACAGAGAGTGTTCCTTACCACTAAATAGCAGAGGCCATAAGGGTATGTCCATGAGTTATTACAAGCAGTCACAGCCTCATTGTCTCTGCGAACCCACCGTACTACATGATGCCAGCCCCACTGTCCCTCCTGCCATGACAACTACATGCTCTGCCTATCTCTGTCAAGGAGTGCCAAGTACCTAGGCAAGGTCAAGGAGGACTACTGCAATTCCTCCAACCCCACAAAATGTACACCATCAACCTTAAGCCTTAACCATTGCAACCTTAGGCCTACTGTGCTAAACTGGTCCGATAAGTGTTTTTTAATTATGTCCCCAGACACCATACATTGAACAAATATCAAAAGGTTCAGGAATGCGACAAATAAAGAATACTGAGGGACTGTTACTGCTCAGTTGAGCACAAGAATAAATACAAATCTAACTAAAACGGGCCATGACTACACAGGCAAGCACAAGGTAAGGCGTGTAATATTCTTGAGAACCTTTATCACCTTAAAAAGTTTAGAAATATAAAGCTTTCAACCTCGATTAAGCAGGCAAAAAACAGCAAAAAAAACAACAAAAAAAACGAATAAACGCTGACATCAATTTAATGGTGGTGGCTTAGCACAGCATCCAAAAACAGTGAGACATTGAAGATCTTCCACAACCTCAAAAATTGAAAAACAACCTGGCAATAAAAAAGCAACTCTGCAGCAACGTGGACGTGATCTTACAAAAAACACAGTACTACAACCTCACCCCAGTCCTCCACCAAGGCCAAAAAGCTTGTTATGTTGCAACACGCAGCTATGACAACCCAATGCAGGAGGGCTCACGATCAACCACATTTACAATAACAACATGCCATCACCCTAAATCGTCTCTGTCAAGACCCCACACTGCTATTAGGCACTCTTCTGAACATATCTCTGCTGATCTGTAAGGTTTTCACTTCTGATGAAATGCATCAACGTCCTAACCAACCTGAATGTCACACGATCAGCCTCAAGGAGACATGATTCAACAAAAAACTCATTCCGATATTCAACTGCCCTCCAACAGGATTTAAAATGATGCATAAAAATTGAGCAGACCATGGAGGAGAGGTTTCAGTAGTGCAGTCCACTGAGATTACCTGCACGAAATTGCAAAACATAATTCAAATGAAGGCAACCTCCTGGTTATAAGCCTTCATTCCATTCATGGCTCAACTTATTCACTTGGTCTTAGACCTGAGACAGCATCAAACCTGCACACTTAACATAAAATCTGGTTGGATAATTCATCAATAACCTTTTTTTCCATTTGACAATGTCCACAATCTCTGAAATGGGGCACAATTCAAGTTATTTCTTCAAAGCAAATGGGAATAAATATAATTTCAACCAGACAAACAGCACAGTCCGAACACATGCACATAACATTTCATGTGTAGCAGTAGAGTCAACAAGGAAGCCCCTAGTAAATGAGTCTGCAGCTACATAGCGTCTCTACTAGATATTGCGCTGTAGGAAGCTGGTTCTGTATACACTATACCAAAATGAGGTATAGTGTGCACAAAGTCCAGGGGTTCCCCAGAGGTTTAACAGAGGCTGATGTAGATAATACTAATGCTCTCTTTTGTGGTAGTGTCAAGGTAGCATGAATACCAAACAAAAAGGGTGTGTGTGTGTGTGGAGGGGAGAGGGGTGGGTGTTTAACCATGCCAAAATGGGCACTTTCCTACAAACATCCTTAAAAATAAACAATAGGTGCTTTAGGGATGCACTCAGAGAAACCTTTTTTCACACTATCCTGCGTACAGATCATAGCCCGATGACTATATGCCTGAAAAGCTTCTTTGCCTACTTTCATACTGGTAGGAGAAGATCAATTTCTTCTTCGATCAGAGCCACTATCTCGAAGGATATAATCACACCCAGCCTCTTGAAGAAACAAATGGAAAACCTACAAGACTTGTCAAACCACTTACCTTTTTCAAACTTGCCCTATCTTAGCAAAATCCAGAGAAGATGGTGACAAGGAAAGTACAGGAAAATATCATAAATGACTTAGTCACGTTTCATGCTACTGTCGGAAACAAAGATTGTGCCTGCATTAGTCAGAGAGGGGTGAGTAACCTGCAAATGTTATGGCTAACTTAATTCATAAGAACAAGTTAATTATCTTCTGTAATGCTCTATCAAACTTCAGAATCTTCACCTCATGAATATTCCCCAGGAATGAGGCTGGGTCTTGAAAATTCAAAAGCAGTACTCCTCTGTAGGAAGCTGGCTCTGTATATACTATCTCAAAGTGAGAGATAGAGAGCACAGATTCCAAGGGTTTCCCTTAGAGGCTGATAGTGTCAAAATTAGATAATACTAATGCTCTATTTGTGGTAGTGTGGTCGAGCAGTTAGGCTTATCAGAGGTTAGTGTTAAGCATTTGTTGTACACACACAGGCAATAAATGAGAAAACACACCCGAAGACTTAACTCCAGGCCAATAGGTTTTTATATTGAAAAACATTATGGGCCAGATGTAGTAAACAAAAATTTTGCGACTTGCAAATTGCGAGTCTGACCGACTCGCAATTTGCAACTCGCAAAATGGGATGCAGAAAGGTGTCTCAGACACCTTCTGCGACTCGCTATGGGGTCACAAAGACCCACCTTATCAATATTCATGAGGTGGGTCGCAGTTTGCGACCCCATAGCGAGTCCCTGCACTCACAGGGATGGTGGCCTTCTGTAGTCAGCAGACCTCTATGTCTGTGACTGCTTTTTCAATAAAGCACTTTTTTTTTTTCATTTTGCAGCCCGTTTTCCTTAAAGGAAAACGAGTTGCAAAATGAAAAAACTTCCGAAACCATTTGGTTTCGTTTTTTTTTCCAGAGTTGGCAGTGGTCCATAAGACCACTGCCTGCTCTGAATTTTTTTTTTTTTTCGGCATTCACAAAGGGGAAGGGGTCCCATGGGGACCCCTTCCCTTTTGCGAATGAGTTACCACCACAGTGTGACACTGGTGGTAACTGCGAGTTGGTTTGCATGTTGGTTTCACAAAGCAACTCAGCATGGCGATGCGGTCGCAAATAGGAAGGGAACACCCCTTCCTATTTGCGAGTCACATCCCCAAATTGCGAGTCGGTACCGACTCGCAATTTGAGGATGAGCATCGCGTTCGGCCTTTTGCATGCCGCAAACTGCGTTTTTTGCAGTTTGCGACATGCAAAAGCCTTCGTACATCTGGCCCTATTTTCTTAATTTATCTTAGAACCACAAGATTCAAATTGCAGGTAAATACATTAAATGTAAGGTACTTTGCATAGGTAAAGACAGGACTTTGAATTAAAACAGTAATGTACACAGTTTGGCAAAAATGGCAATATGCTATTTTAAAAGTGGACACTGCAAAATTCAACAGTTCCCGGGGAAGGTAGGTACAGGTTAGTTTTTGAGGTAAGTAAAGCACTTACAAGTTCAGTCTCCGGGGCATAGGCAGCCCACCGTTGGGGGGTTCAAGTCAACCCCAAACACCCAGCACCAGCAACACAGGGACGGTCAGGTGCAGAGGTCAAAGAGGGGCCCAAATAACATAGGCTCCTATGGAGAACAGGGGTGCTCCGGTTCCAGTCTACTAGCAGGTAAATACCTGCGTCCTCGGGGAGCAGACCAGGGGGGGTTTGTAGATCACTTGGGGGGAGGGGGTGCAGTGTGCAAACAAGGTGTCGAGTTTTGTATATGAATCAATGGAGGGACCTGTGGGTCACTCTGACGATGCAGGCTGGGCACAGGGGGTTTCTCGGGCCAGCCACCGACTAGGCAAGGGTGAGGGCTGCCTGCTGGTCAATGATGCACTGATGGGTGGTTCTTCACAGGCCTGGGGGCTGCGGGTGCAGTGCTTCTTCCAGGAGTCAGGTTTCTTTGTTACTGGGCCGTTGCGGTCAGGGGGGTCCTCTGGATTCCCCCTGCAGGCATCGTCATGGGGGTGCAGAGAGGTTGGCGCAGGGTGGACACTTTGTCAGAGTCTCCTGCTGGTCCTCTCTGCGGGCCAGGGGCGTTGGGTGCAGAGTGGTGGGGACTCACGCTTATGGAGTGAGGTGAGAGTCCCTTTAAAGAAGGTTTCTTCTTGTTGCTTTAGACAGGGCCGCTGTCCCCAGGAGTTTCTTTGTCCTTGCAAGTCTCAGAGCAGTCCTCTGAGTCGGTAGAGGTCGCTGGGCCCGCAGGATGCGTAGCTGTTGCAGGTTCTTCGAATCAGGAGACAGGCCGGTAGGGCTGGGGCCAAAGCAATTGTCGTCTCCTCCTTCTCTTCTGGGTTTTCAGGTCAGCAGTCCTTCTTCCTGTTAGGTCGTCAGGAATCTGATTTCCTGGGCTCAGGGTTGCCCCTAAATGCTAAATTTAGGGGTGTGTTTAGGGCTGGAGGGCAGTGGTCAATGGCTACGGTCCCTGAGGGTGGCTACACCCTCAATGTGCCTCTTGCCTTTGGGGACGGGGGCACATCCCTAATCCTATTGGGCCAAATCCCCCAAAGCAAGATGGAGGATTTTCTAAGGAGGGGGTCATATCAGCTCTGGCCACCTTAGAGGTGGACCTGGCTGAGGGGGTAACTCCTCCTTGTTTTTCTCATTATCTCCCTGGACTTGCCGCCAAAAGTGGGGGCTGTGTCCGGGGACCAGGTATCTCCACTAGCTGGAGTGCCCTGGGGCATTGTAACACCAGGCTTGAGCCTGAGGCTTGCCTGTAACTGTAGTTCTCCGGTATTGGAATCTTTCATAGATTAACATGCTTGAATCATTCCCCGTCGCCGAGATGGGAGCTCCCGGTATATTTAACTAAGTAGTGTTGAAATAGATATAATCTAAGGGCCCTGGGCCTCTTAATTTAACAGTCTATCAGAGTCATTTTAAGAAAAAGTACCAAACTTGAGCATTCACCAATCAGACGACACCCACCCTCTAGAACCCTCCTGAGAGAAGCTCCAGTACCTCTGATTTTCCGAGCACTAGTGCGCATAACATGACAAAAGAGAGAGAGGTGAAAGTGAGCTTCTACGGGGAGGCGGGTGGGTCGCATGTTAATCTATGAAAGATTCCAATACTGGAGAACTACAGTTACAGGTAAGTAACTAATTTTCTTACTCCAGTATTGGAACTTTCATAGATTCACATGCTTGAATCAGAGTAGCGAGCAGTATCTATGCACATTGAAACATTGTAGCCATGTATGCCACAGAACACATGTTAATATACAGCAACATTTCAAATCAAATTTGGTCTGTTCCCCCATCTTTCCCTTTTTTTTTTTTTTTAAATCATCATAAGCATTGGATCTGAATCCGAAACTATTAGTCATAAACAATGTGCATACCTGATATTAGGTTGGAGGGATGAAAGAGGTGGCTCACCTTCACCGGAAGAGGTTCCTGAGGACTGCTTGACCCACCGCTACCTCTCCTTGTTTTGTAAGCGTATGGCGGCTTTTCCACGTCGTTGCTCCTCAAATGTCTTGCAGCGGTACCCCAGCAAGCAGCGCTGCTGAGGAAGAAACTGCCGGCGCAGAGTATGCATGGACAGATGAATGCAGTTGCTTGCCCGCTGCTTGATGGCAGAATTGAATAGCTGAGGAGATCCATCTAGCTATACTCTGTTTGGAGAGCGGTTGACCTCGCCTGGGCGCACTGTGAGCCACAAACAGCTTATTGGACCCGCAAAAAGATTTAGTCCTGTCCAAATAGAATTTAACACATCTCTTAATGTCTAAAGAGTGCAAAACTCTCTCCGCAGGAGTGCATGAATGTGGAAAAAACGTTTTGAAAACTAAGGGCTCGTTCAGATGAAAATCCAAAGGGACCTTCGGAATAAATTGCGGATTAGTGCATAAGAGTAGTCTGTCTTGTTTGATCTGTAGAAACGGCTCTTGAATGGAAAGAGCTTGTATCTCACTGACCCGTCTGGCTGATGTGAGGGCCACCAGTAAGGCAACTTTCCAGGAGTGGAATTTCAGAGAAGCTCGATGAATCAGCTCAAACGGGTGCTTCATTAGTTGCGCTAGAACGATATTCAGATTCCACAAGGGAGGAGGAGGTCTGAATGGAGGAAAAGCTCTGAAAAGCCCTTTCAGAAACCATTTAATTAATCTAGAGGAATACAACAAAGGTGAAGAGTCTGAACGCTTTTAAGATGCTATTGCTGCCAGGTGCACCTTTATAGAGGAATGCACAAGACCTGATTGCGCCAAATGTAGTAAATAAGGTAATATTTGCTCTCGTGATGAGGAAAGCTGGTCAATTTGCTGTTGGTGACACCACAAACAAAACCTTTTCCACTTACAAGAGTAAGCCTTATTGGTGCTAGCTGCTCTAGCCTTGGACAGAATGTCTCTGCACTCCTGTGGAATATTTAAATGTGCAAATTCCCTGTGCTCAGGAGCCATGCTGATAATCGCATCGACTGAGGATCCGGTTGCAATATCTGCCCTTTGTTCATTGTCAGTAAGAGTTGAGATGGTTTCAGCGGGATACGAGGCTTCACTGAGAGAAGAAGCTCTGCAAACCAATGTTGGCGAGGCCAGTATGGAGCTATTAATATTAGAGTGCATGGTTCTCTCTTCATCTTTGTCAGGAACTTGGGATTAATGGTACTGGAGGAAAGGCGTAAGCAAAGATTCCTGACCAAGCTATGGAAAACGCATTCCCCCATGATCCCTTTTGGTGATGCCAGCTTGCGAAGTACTGGCATTTGGCGTTCAACTTGCTGGCGAATAGGTCGATTTTGGGCATTCCCAAAAATCTGGAAAAAGATGTGGTCTACTGTAGAATGGTCCAGTACCCATTCGAGACAGCACGATTTTTGCCTGCTGAGCGAGTCCGCTATGTTGTTCTCTATCCCTGGAAGGTGCACCGCTGTGAGCCTGATAACTTGCTGCGAGGCCCAGTTCCATATTTATTTTTGCTTCCCTGGAAAAGGTCAGAGATCTTGTGCCTCCCTATTTGTTGAGGTAATGCATCGTAGTGGTGTTGTCTGTTCTTATTACCACCCCTGATCCAGCAATCTTTGGAGGAAAAGCCTGTAAAGCCAGATAAACTGCTTTTGGCTCCAGCAGATTGATGTGCATTGTCCTCAAGTCTAGTGGCCACTTGCCACTTACTCGAAGGTCTTGCAAAACGGCCCCCAACCTTCCAGAGAGGCGTCTGTGGTGACAGTCCACGATGTTGGACGATGGAGAAACAAAAGGCCGACAGACAGATGATGCTTCTGAGACCACCATACCAGAGCTTCGACTATTGCTGGAGTTATGCTTATCAGATCTTCAAAGCTTCCCGAAAACTGGAGCCATTGTAGATTGAGCTGCTCTTGCAGGGGCCGCATTTTGAGCCTGCAGAGAGGAACTAGAGGTATGCATGATGATATCATGCCCAGTAAAGATTTGAAAAGGCAAACTGAAATGCAGTTTCTTCTCTGTATTGACTTTACTAGAGTTAATATATTTTGTTGTCTCCACAGTGGGACATGCCATGGTGGATTGAGTGTCCAGTTTTGCTCCTAAAAAGGTGATTTTGCGTGATGATAAGGGGTTTGGACTTCTCCCAGTTGAGGGTCAGGCCTAAGCTGTTGAGTAAGGAAACGCACTTTCTTGTTGACCTGCGTGCTCCTGCGTAGGAGCTCGCCTTTATCAGCCAATCATCTAGATATGGGAATATCTGATGTTTTCCTCAGGAGGAAGGCTGCAATTGGCGCTAGGCACTTGGTAAATATCCTGGGAGCTGACTTTAGGCCAAAAGGGAGGACACGAAATTCAAAATGGCTTCTGGCTACCATGAATCTCAGGTATTGTCTGGGTTGGATGAATGGGGATGTGGAAATATGCATCCCTTAGGTCTAGTGTAGACATAAAATCTCCCTGGTTGAGTAGCAGAAGGACATCCTGTAGGCTTATCATGCAGAAGGACTGTTTTTTCAAGTAGGCGTTTAATTCTCTGAGGTCGAGGATCGGCCTCCAGTCCTTCCACTTTTTGCGAATGAGAAAGAACCTGGAATAAAAACCCCTTCCTCGCTGTGATAGAGGTACTTTCTCTATTGCTCCTTTGAGGTGCATCTTGTTGATCTTCCTCGTGAGCTGTTCCAGATACTTTGATGGAGTTCTGCGATGAGGATTGGGGGGAGGCATTTGGACAAACTCCAAAGTGTGGCCCTGCTTCACTAATTGTAGGACCCACTTGTCTGATGTAATGACTTGCCATTGTTTGAAAAACAGGGATATCTTTCCGCCTAAAACCAGAGGAGGATGGTCGGATGCAGCCGGAGCCTTGGGTGTATCAGGCTCTGCGAGCAGAGTCCTTAGCAGGGCGAGTTGAGCGTCCCCTAGAGCCAGATCTGCCGTAAGCCGCTTGTGGCGGTTGCCTTTGTGGGTAGTATTGACGGAACTGCTGAGAGGAGGAAGGATACGTCGAGTATCTGTATTGTTGGTAGCCTCCCCTATATGAAGGCATCCCACACGTCCTCTTGTGGCTCGAAAAGAAGGTTTCCGATATTGAAGAGTTCCCAACGATTTTGCCGCATCCGTGTCAGAATTAACAGATTGCAGAGCCTCATCAATATCTTTTCCAAGCAACGCTTACCCATCGAAAGGAAGGTCTAAAAATTTATTCTGGACCTCAGGTCGGAAGTACGTAGCTCTTAGCCAGCCTTTCTCCTCCGAAGGACAGCCGCACCTGCAAGCTGACAAAACGCAGTCAGGGCTATATCCATAGAACAGTCTATCAGTTCCGCTGATGCTCTCCCTCATGTAACGTCTTCTTCACCTCTAGTTTAACATCCTCCGGCAACTGGTCAACATGCGGGTTGATGTCTGCCCATAGTTGTCTGTCTTATCTGGCTAACACTGCTAGGGAGGTAGCCGCTCTTATAACGAAGCTAGCCATTGACGAGAACCTCTTTCCAATATTGTCCAAACGTCTACCCTCTTTGTCCGGAGATGCGGAAATTGGAGCAGAGGGATTTTTGGACCTTCTCTGTGCCGCCTGAGCAACCACTGAGTCTGGATGAGGGTGACCAGTTCAACATGCTGTGGCATCCTCCAGTGCTTTGTATTTTTTGTCTAGCTGGGGAAGCACCGCTGTGACCGTAGCAGGGCTGGGCATAATTTTCAACCCCTCTTCCCATAAGAAGTTGACTAATGGCATAGAGTGCACAGATTTCTGGAATGGCTCTTTAAAATCATATAAGAAGCAATCTGTTTGCTTGGACGGCATTGGCAGAGCAAATCATTTAGCCGCTCTCTCCAGGAGATTATGGAATCCCCTGATGTCATCTGGAGGGGAATCCATCTTCGGCTGAGAAGGAGAAGGAGGAGCAGGAATAATATATTCGTCCCACTCCGACTGAGTGTCAAGGAGCTCCCGCTCCCCTTCCTCTTGATCACCTTCCGAAACATCAGTGTCCTGTGGTATGGTCATATCCAGCGTGGCCACAATCGCTAGCGGCAAAGAGGTTGGCCTCTGACGTGGAGTGGTAACCCCTGAAACGGGCGACGGAGGAGGTTGCTGTCCTTGAGGACAACAAAGAAACCATCTTTCAAGAGACTCCTGCCTCCCTCCGGAAGCGTGAGTCTTCACACTCTGCACCCGACGCCCCCGGCTCGTGTTCAGAGGAACCAATACTGCAGAGAGGACCCCCAGGCGACTCCAACGATGTGGACAATCTGAGTCGACCTCCATGCACCCCCACAGCGACACCTGCAGAGAGGATCAAGAGGCTCCCCCAGACCGCGACTTCCCGGAAACAAAGGATCCCAATGCCTGGAAGAAGCAAGGCACCCGCAGCCCCCAGGACCAAGAGAAACCAACCACCGGTGCAGGGGTGACCACCAGGCGGCCCTCATCCTAGTCCAGTCGGTGGCTGGCCTGAGATGCCCCCCTGTGCCCTGCCTGCATCGCTAGAGTGAACCCCGGGTCTCTCCATTGTTTCCCATCTACAGCCCGACACCTACTTTGAAAACTGCACCCAGCCACCTCTGTGCAGTGGGGCTGCCTATGCCCAGGAGACTGAACTTGTAAATGCTTTACTTACCTGAGAAACTAACCAATACTTACCTTCCCCAGGAACTGTTGATTTTTGCAGTGTCCACTTTTAAAATAGATTATTGCCATTTTTGCCAAAACTGTGTACATTACTGTTTTAATTCAAAGTTCCATACTTACCTGTGTGAAGTACCTTACAACTTATGTACTTACCTAAATTCTGAATCTTGTGGTTCTAAAATAAATTAAGAAAATAATATTTTTCTATATAAAAAACTATTGGCCTGGAGTTAAGTCTTTTAGTGTGTATTTTCCCCTCTGATAAGCCTAGTGCTCGACCACACTATCACGAAATAGAGAATTAGTATTATCTAATTTTGCCACTATCAACCTCTAAGGGGAAACCCTCAGACTCTGTGCACACTATCTCTCACTTTGAGATAGTATATACAGAGCCAACGTCCTACACATCCTGATTAGATTCTGCACAGCAGTCAAACACTCAGTCTAACTTGGCTCCACGTCTTTGGTGTGGAAATATTCACAAAAGAAACTGAAGTTGGCACGTTGGGCTGACACCTCACACGTACCAGCGAGCAGAAGTACGTCTCAAGATTTTCCTCATCCAGTCTGACTCCTGGTGAATATTCTAAGGTGACGAATCTGCAGTTACATAGAGTACCTACAAGAAAGGGTATTACACTGAAGGTAGGGTACTGGTTCTTCTAGTCCGCTGTTCAACAGGCAGGTCGCTTGTCACCACACCCTTCCGGCACCAAGAGCTTGGTGGTTCAGGCATTCACCAAATAAAAATCAACTCTTTTGTATGACTTTGTAACTGTGAATCCAAATGTCTGGAAACCTTTGGCAAGCACATTTTCCTCTGCTAGCCTTGCTCTACGCTCAGTAAATGCTAGCTGTATCCTTGATCACTACACCCATACTCCCTGGAACTGGTTGGTCAGATGTTACTGGCAGTCACAGGTAACGTACTGTGTATTCAACCTGAATTGTTCAGGACAACTAGGATGGAGAGAAATTTGTTACCCAGGCTTGTGTCGACAGGGCTGACTGCTTGGGTTAGGCCGTTAGCATCAGTGAGGTGCTTTGGACTACGCATGAATAAAATGTATGTGATTATCAGGGGATGTCCAAGCTTTCTTTATGGATATGACATTTTATGGCTCTTGCCTCTTTAGCGAAAAGGCGTATTTGACCTTGAGTGATTTAAGGAGAGTCACGCCACAGTTCACTCCTTGACTCTCTCCACCCCTGCCAGACAGTATCACCAGCACTTTCACCCATTTCAGGGATTTGCCACGGGCTTAGCATACTGTCTACATCAGTCCCAGTGGCTGGTGAGCAAGCTTCTCTGCTGTTTCAATATCAAGCTCATCTTACTCCTCTGCCTCTTTAGCAAACAACTTGAAAACCGCTTTTGTGTGTCCTTTCCAGGGCACAGCCATCCTGTTAGAGGCATTGCAAGGGTTCACCATCAATGTGTAAGTCACAACTTTACTCCTTTGCAGACACTCCCATTCATCAAAGTCAGAGTGAATATGGTCCAGTTTCACTCCCTTCCCTCGGAGCAGAGAGTCAAGGACAATATGGCTATTATCAATGTGTTTCAGCCTCTGTCCTGAGATGGGCACAGCATAATGGAAGCCCATCGGATTCCATCCAGATTTCAGAGGAGACTGCATAAGATCTGCAGTGGCGGCTGCTCATCAGCAGTTGGGCCAGCGGTGGACCCCTCTCACCCAACCCAGAGATGACGGTGGTGACTGCTGCATCACTACTGGGCTGGGGAGGCCTTCTGGGAAAGGTAGAGCTCAGAGGACTCCACATAAAGTCTGCTGGTGTTACTGCCAGTCCGCTTGGTGTTAAAGGCATTCCTGCTAACCCTGAAACAAGTCCGGTGCAGTCTCACAGATAACATCATCTCCATGAGGTATTGCAACTAGCAGGGCGGGGTAAGGTCTTGAATCCCATGCCAAAAAACTCTACGACTCTGCAAATGACTGGATCTACAGGGCATTCCTCTGATCGTAAACCACCTGGAGAGATCCCTAAATGCCATGACTGATAAATCCAACCTGAATAACAGTTCAATCTAGAGATGGTGCAGGTCATCTTCCAGCAGTGGGCAAAACAATAGCTTGATCTTTTAGAAAGCGCTGAGAATGGGTACTGTCAACAGTGTAGCATTTTGGTCCTCCCAAAAAGGTTTTTTCTCTCTCTCAGACACATTCTGCCTATAGTGGTGCTTGGGGCTCCTTGACGCCTTTCTGTCTCTGCCTCGAGTTGTGAAAAAGATCAGGAATGAACGGGTCTGAGACATCTTAGAGGCTCTGGATTGGCCCAGGAGAGTGCGCTATCCAGAACCCCTGGACATGAGCATCAGTCCTCCGATGAAGCTGCAACTCCCGAAGTGTCTGCTGTAGCAGCAGCATGGCAGTGTCTTGCACCCGGGTCTGCACAACCTGCACCTCCATGCTTGGGATGGAATAGCTGAAGTTGATTTCATTTGATCTCCCTCCAAAGGTTGTTGAAGTTATCTTGGCAGCTAGGCGACCTTCCTTTCTGTGTACACCATGCGCTACGGCAAGTTTGTGGCTCGGTGCTCCATCTGCCAGCTAAACCCATTACAGGTCAAACTATACGTTTTGTTAGTTGTTTTATCTTGATCCAGCAAGGACTTTACTGGGCACTGTTAGAGGCTACTTTTGGAAGATATGTTTCTATTGAAACCTTTTGTGATGCCACAGTTAGACTTTAATTTGGTTCTCACTTCTTTGATGTGCAGTCCCTTTGAGCCAATGCACTGTTGCCCACTATGCCTTTTGACCCTGAAATTGGTCGCAATAACATCAGGACATTGCATAAGGGAGATGCAGGCACCTTCCTTCCAGCAGCCTTATACAACCTGTTTTCTAGACAAACTGATGTTGAGGACTTGAGCTGCATTTCTCCTGAAAGTAGTGACACCTTTTCATTTCTGACAGGCAGTCACCCTTCCAAAATTCTTTGTCCTTGCTTAACCTTTGAAAGAGGAGGAGAGACTCAATTGTTTCTATCCCAAGAGAGCCCTCTGTTTCTACACTGATCATGTCAGAGACCATCGGGTGGAGGATCAGCTCTTTGAGGACTTCTTGGGAGCAAAGAAAGACAAGGCAGTACAAAAAAGAAGCATGTCTATGTGGGTAGTCCCCTGCATTAAATCTGCTACACGATAGAAGCAGCCACCTGAAGGACTAAGGGCTCATGCCATTCAGAACAAACTGCTACAAGTGCGCTGGCCCACAGCGGGCTTGTCCTGGATATGTCAGGCTTTCACGTGGGCATCAGTGCACACGTTCACAAAGCACTGTTGCCTCAACAGTAAGGTTTTTTAAGATCGCATTTTGCCCACTCGATCCTTCAGGACTTTTTTTCTCTGAGCCATTTCATAGACCTACCACCTTCGGAGGTACTTTGGTATCTAGTCACAAGGTGAGTAATCTGTGGTTAGAAATATCCATCATAAAAAAGTTACCTTTATTGACGCTCTTTTAAGTGGACACTCTAACCGTGTATTTCTCACCACACTCACTCCTCCCCATCCTCCCAATTGTTTCCATCTAAAAAGTTCTCAGTCTAGAGGTCTGCACAGTGAGAGAGTGGACAAGACTATGAAAGAAACTGATGTCAGCGCACATGGGGTGTGCTTATATGAAGCTCTGCATGCCACTTCCAGAGTGGAATGACATCAGCGTGTAGCCGTATAACACCATCTACCAGCACAGAGGAGGTCGGAAAATGCCACTGTTGGCATGGTTACCCCCTAACTTTTTGCCTCTTGTTGATGTCAGCTTTGATTGAAAGTGTGCTGGGACCCTGCTAACCAGGCCCCAGCACCAGTGTTCTTTCCCTAAAACTATACCTTTGTCTCCACAATTTGGCACAGCCCTGGCACACAGACAAGTCCCTTGTAAAAAGTACCCCTGGTACCATGGCCCTGTGGCCAGGGAAGGTCTCTAAGGGCTGCAGCATGTATTATGCCACCCTGGGGACCTCTCACTCAGCACACGCACATTGCCTCACAGCTTGTGTGTGCTGGTGGGGAGAAAAAGACTAAGTTGACATGGCACTTCCCTCAGACTGCCATGCCCACAACCAGCTGCCTGTGGCATAGGTAAGTCTCCCCTCTAGCAGGCCTTACAGCCCTAAGGCAGGGTGCACTATACCACAGGTGAGGGCATAGGTGCATGAGCACTATGCCCCTACAGTGTAAGCCGATTCGTAGACATTGTAAGAGCAGGGCAGCAATAAGAGTATATGTCAGCACCAACCCCTGTTCTCCATAGGCGCCTATGTTATTTGGGCCCTACTTTGACATCTGCACCTGACCGGCCCTGTGTTGCTGGTGCTGGGTGTTTGGGGTTGACTTGAACCCCCAACGGTGGGCTGCCTATGCCCAGGAGACTGAACTTGAACTGACTTACCTGAGAAAATAACCAATACTTACCTCACCCAAGAACTGTTGATTTTTGCAGTGTCCACTTTTAAAATAGATTATTGCCATTTTTGCCAAAACTATGCACATTACGGTTTTAATTCAAAGTTCCATCCTTACCTGTGTGAAGTACCTTACAATTTATGTACTACCTAAATTCTGAATCTTCTAAAATAAATTAAGAAAATAAAATTTTTCTATATAAAAACCTATTGGCCTGGAGTTAAGTCCTTGAGTGTGTGTTCTCATTTATTGCCTGTGTGTGTACAACAAATGCTTAACACTACCATCTAATAAGCCTACTGCTTGACCACACTACCACAAAATAGAGCATTAGTATTATCTAATTTTGCCACTATCAACCTCTAAGGGGAAACCTTGGACTCTGTGCACACTATCTCTCACTTTGAGATAGTATATACAGAGCCAACTTCCTACAGGATGGAAACATAAAAATGTCTGTTCTATACAATGTGCTGGTAAGGATGAAGTTTAACCAGGCTGATATCAATCACAATGGAAGGTCTAATAGTATTCTTCAGAAGCTGGTACTGTTGGGCTCTTAATCTTCTCACCACAAAGCCGACCAATAAGAATGTCATGGAAACATATAAACCATGATTTTGGGGTCTGAAGTACGTAAAGGGTCTGTGATAGAATCACCACTTCCATTAGAGAAATATCACCCAATACAACACTGTCATAAATGAACAATTTACTTACCGTGGGTAATGCTTTTTCTGGTGGATCCTCTAACTGCATATTCCTCACCTTTAGATTATCTCCAGGTGCCAGACCTGATCTAGAGAATCTCAAAAGCAGTGCGTCAGCATGCCTAAATGTGGTAACATGCGCCTTTGCACCGCCTCTGAAGTGACAAAGTAAAACCGCATATAAATGCCATGCCTGCATGCTGACATCATATTCTTGGCTCTTTCAGCAGTCTCAGACATGGAACAGAGAACATTTGTTGGTTACAATGTGTTAGTCTCAAATGTGGGATCTTCTTAGGTATTAATGAGGCCACTCCACAGAATGGGGAACTGGGAGGGCAGAGAGGAATATGCAGTTAGATAAAAAGAATCCACCTAAAAGAACATTACTGAAGGTAAGTTCCTATAATGAATGCTTCTAACTGCAGATTCCTCACCTTACAATAGATACCAAAGTAGTAATTCCTCCTGGTCCGAGGGACTGTGGAGTGGACTCAGACCAAAATGTCTTGCAGGACCGAGCAGACAAAATGTCCTTCCTGCACAGACTCCCAGGTCGCAGCCTAGTGGATGTCAAGGACAGGCACACCGCAAACAGTTGATTACTCACAAGGTGTTTCTTGGTACAATCAATGTAAAAGCTTAAAGCCCTTTTGGGGTCCAGGTTATGGAGTCTCTCTTCCTCTTTTGAGGAATGAGGCTGGATTGAAGAATACAGCAAAGGTGATCGATTGGACAAAGTGAAAGGGAGTCACAACCTTTTGAAGGAAAGCCACTAAGGTCCTTAACACCAACTTGTCTGGAAGGAAGGGAGGCCAGGGCAGATGCACTGACAATGCTACAGCTCAATCACACAGCGTGCCTTTGTGACAAGGAAGACTATTTTCAGCATCAAGAGATTTAAGGAGAAGCTATGCATAGGCTCGAGGCTGTACACATAAGGAATGTCAAGACCAAATTAAGGACTAATTAGGGCATTACAGATGGTTTGGGAAGAAATATGATTGTCAAACATTTTGTGAAGCAATAAAAATTGGCTGCTTAAGAAAGGACAATAGGTCTGGTAAATACAGAGAGGCCAAAAGATCTGACAAGTAACCATTCAATGTGTCCACTGAAAGGCCTTATTGGATTAGAGAGTGAACAAACAAAAGAACATCAAAGGGGAGCGGCCTGCCCTGATTCAGATTGGCTTTAGACAGCCACCACTGTAGATTCGGAGCCAACTCCATGCAGACTTGCATGGAGTCAGAGAGGCAGCTTGATGCAGAGGCCACTAGGATTTGAGGTTCTATTGCAGGGCTTGCATGTGCCATCTGACAATGTGAACTAGGAAGAGGCATGAGAAAAAGACGTCTAAGCACCGTCCTCACCCAGATCCAGGACTTATCCTGAAACATCAGGATGGTACCCTGAATTTTTTGGTAAGTAAATGCCTTGAAAGCCACCGTGTCCAGAATAGACCCATTGGTTGGAAATCTCTGTGTGGGGACACAGGTGGGACTTTGGCTTGCCGATGGTAAAGTCCAATGATGTCAAGAGGTCGGCTGTCATCCTGAAGTAGTCCATTAATGCCTTCGGTGTGAGTTAGGTACATGAATGCATGTACTCAAGACATTCAAAGATAGGCTGCGATCGCTGCCATCACTTTCGTGAGCACTCAAAGGGGTTGAGGTTAAGGCCGAAGGTGAGCATGGCAAAGAGCATGGCAAATTTAAAGTGCTGCTGGCCAACATTAAACTACAGGCAATGCCTCTGGGACTGTAGAATGTGGAAATATGCATCTCACAAGTCTAAGGACACTATCTAACCTCCCCGGACTAGGGAAGATAGGAAATGAGAGAGTAAGTGTTTTGAATTTATCCCACATTAAACAATTCAACAGGCAAACATCAAGGAAAGGCTTGAGGCTCCAGTTATCTTTTGGGACAAGAAAGTAGCATGAACATTTCTGGTAGTGTTCCTCCGTAATTCTTTCTGCCAAGAAAGATGTAGTGTTGAAGAAATTAAGGGTAGGCAGTAGCAGTGGAGGAGAGGTAATTAGAGGGATGCTGGCTCTGGTACACTGTGCAGTGTGATAAAAAGACTGGATGGTCTGCTGTACCACAGGTTAGGAACGCTGGCAATGTCTATCGGCAAGCTCCCTGGAACAGCTTTGAATATCTGACACTGGAAAAAAAGTGTTTTGCTGGTGTTGGTTTTCCCAAAGGGCACACAAGTAGCTCGGTTGTCTTTAAATCTTTATATAGCTCAGAGTCTGCTTTTCACCCCAAAGAGCTGAATCCATCAAAAGGCATATCCATTGGGGACAACACATTGCTCGAAAATCCAGTCAACCTCATCCTTGCATGCCTTCAGACTACAATGTTGATGTCAACAGGACTACCAAGGCAACTGGTACTAGCCAGGCCTGCACATATACCATACTTTGGTGCATCCTGTCCTTCATGAATTGTCTAAACCAGAGGCGCATTAAGGTCCTCTGGGACAGCCGGCAAGACCCTGCTGGACATGTCAAAGAGACTTTGATCCCGCTGGACACGTCATAGAGACTGCGTGTCCCAGCCCAAGGGGCAAACCACATTTATGGACCGAACAGCCAGGCATTTAAACAAGAACATTCTCTTGCTAAACACATCAATCCTTTTGGATTCAATATCTGGATGAGTTGTGAGGAAGAACTTGGGACTGACCTAGCTAGTAGAGGCCTGCTCCAAGGGGGCTCTCCGTGTATGTTGCCTAATTAGGAAGTCCCGATCATACTGTGCAGGCCTATGGTTCTGTGTTTTTGGCCAAATGACAGGTAGGCAAGAACAAGGTTTGGACAATGTAGCCATCAGGGAATCATTAAATGGCAGCAAGGAGCCCTGACTGAAGAAGTTCTGCTTAAACACTTGTTTTTGTCCCAATAGAGGGAAACTCCAAATACAGCATCTCAACTGCCCCTTGGACCACCACTGCAAACAAAACCTTTCTTTTGTTGCCAGCCCTTGTGTTGAGCCAAGCTCCATATCAGGGAAGGTCTATAATACAATGGCATTTTGCAAATCCAAGTATAGTGCATCATCAGTATAATGAGGAGAGAGTCAAACATCGCCCACTTCCTCATTATCTGTGTCCTGAGGGACCCAATGTTTCTCGTACAGGGTCAGAGTGTAAGCCACAATGAGAGTGGAGCCTCTGCTGATAGCTGCGTCGCAGCAGAGGAACCAGGTTAGAGTCAATCTGTATAATATCAGGATGCACATTTGTAATTGTGTAGCATGACATCAGCCAAACTCAGGCTGACGGTGCTCGAACATGGCTGTTGGCACTAGGTCTTTCATCAGCACCGATTCAGCTCAAACAGGAATGGATCTTGGGGCTAGTGTGGAAGTCTGTATTGATGTTGGTATGGATCTGAAAGCTGGTCCCAAAGAAACAGACTGTGTTGAAGGAGGACTTGCAGGAGGCAATCCAAATAGAGGCTTCTGTGGCACCATGGGGCCCAAAGGCGTGTCAGGAAGAGTGGGAATGCACTACAGATACGTAGCATGGCCTCCTTAAAGGTTGCTATGTAGTGTGGAGTTGACAATGACAAAGAGAACTTGTGCCACATCAGGTCCAGGGTAAGGAATCGGTTTGGATGTATGAGGGATTTAGAGACGTGAAAGAAGCCCGGGCACCAAAGAGACATCTTGTGCTGATCTGTTACTGACATGGGCATACTGCAGTCTTGTCATAGCTTGAAGCCTGTAGGTTTTGAAGGAGATATAATTCCCTAGTAGTCTCTCTGAAAGATTTTGGAAGTCGTTAGTAAAACAACAAAAGTAGACAGCAGAGCTTCAGATCTGTGTCATAAGGCTGAGCAAGAAAGGAACTGACATCAGAACACAGAGGTTGTGCTTATTTGCATGGAGATGCACAATGTCACCTGGTGGCACACAAGAGCTCTGCTGTTGAAATTCTCCACATCCAATCTGGCACCTGTCCCTATTCTATACAATAGAATTCTCTACAATAAAGGATAGACTACACACTACATGAATACCTCAAATAACATAAATAAAAATACCACATTTCAAAGTTTGATTGGTGCTCCAAACTGACCAAAAGTTGAGAACTACTAATCATTTAAATAAAATAAGCTCCTAAATACAAATCTACTTATAATATCTATTCACTTTCATGCAATGTTAATACCAAAAGAAGGAAAATGTGCACGCTAAAGGGGCAAACACAGAGGCATTAGCAGATATTGTGAGGGAGCACAAACACTTATTAACAATTTTAAATGGCAAAATTCAATGTAAAAGCAGTAAAGACATCCAGAGAAATATGGACTGAACCAGTGAAAAACACATTGACATTAGTGCTGGTGCTACTACCAACAACTCACCACTGCCTCACATGTGGAAATTCGGTTAACAAGCAGTTTGAGAATTTGATCTGGATTTTTTTATCAGACCACTGGGGTATATTCAAAATGGCACGTATAAGCTGGGACTCTGGGGTGCCCTCTGGCACATGTTTATTAGCCTATGCAGTAGGTTTCTCAAGAGCACAGTGAAATGCCAGAGTCAGTTAAAATTGAACTACATGCCAAGATGCTGTCGTGGTGTAATCAGTGAAGTGGTATGAGTTGGAGTTTCATTGAATCTGTAGGTGAAGAGAAAAGGAATAGCCCGACTATGAAGCCAGTTGAAAAGGAAAGACGCTCAAAGCCTACATGTGGTGGCTCAGTATTAAAATGTACTAGACTAACAGGTGCTTCATAACATACTGTACTATTACCTGATCTATTTGAGACTGTGCCTTCGGAATCAAAGTTCACATTTTCAGAGCTGTCTGCTGTGCCAATTGAAGCTTCAGATTCCAGTGTTTCATCATCAGAAGCACGTGGTTCCAATGTCAGCATTTCAAATGTGAGCTCCTCCCTAAGAGAAACGAAAGAAAATCAGCGCAAAACATACATTTACAGGATGATCTGTAAGGACCTTATTAAAAATAGTTGTGTAAAGGAAGGACTGTGGAAGTAATATTTTAGCAGGAAGTGGGGATCCAAGAACTCTATGTAAACCACTCACCAAGCACTCAGATAAATCAATCACTAATTAAAAAAACAGCTTGATGATAACACTCACTACAAGGTAGAGAGGGGATTTGGTAGAAAAAGCCCTAAGTAAGGGCAATACAAAATAACCAATAGACTCACAAATAGATGAAAGAAGCAGCAATACCGGGGTACTACTGAACACCATGCACCTTAATACATTTATCTAATTTGCACCCAGTCAATATCAATGTAACAATCCCTATATTTGCTAAGCACATGTTCCATTTCTCTGCAGTGAGATCTACGTGACACGCTGCACATTTCCTGTTTGCATGACTTGCACTTCTGACAACTGTTTCAAAGGAGAAAACATTGGCCTTGTATGTTTAGACTCCAAATATTTCAGTGCCACTGTGTTTAAACACAACCACAACAAGCAACCAATGCCAAGTGCGTGGGCAGTGCAGGGGACCCCAGAGCACCCCTTCCGCCCGCCTTTCTCTGGCGGGGGAACCCGCGAGGGAAAGGCTGGGGGACACAGGGTACATTATCTGGAGGGCCGACACAGGTGGCCCTCCCTGTGTGTATTATATGGCTGTTAAGACCGCCATGCCAGTGGCGGTCTTTTCCGCAGCCGCTGGCATGGGTGTCTGAGCCGCCGGGGTTCATAATGACCCCCTCAGTTTGCTGCTCATATATCATAGACATTGGAAACCTAGTTCCACCTGCTCACCATACTTGTTTCTTTAGCTTCTTCAGACTTGCGCTGTTCATAGGCCCCTTATCCAGGCAACAGCAACTAGACACACTGACATACAGAGGAGAGATTTCTAATCTGCAGTACATACCACTCCCACAGACATTAATGGACTTATATCTATAGTCATACACTGCTTTGTGACGCTAAATCTCATCACTGTGATTCCTATTTGTAAGGAAATTACTTCCTTGGCATGGTTACACCCTAACTTTTTGTCTTTTGTGGATGCCAGTTATGGTTGAAAGTGTGCTGGGACCCTGCTAACTAGGCTCCAGCACCAGTGTTCTTTCCCTAAACTGTACCTTTGTTCCCACAATTGGCACAGCCCTGGCACACAGATAAGTCGCTTGTAAATGGTACCCCAGGTACCAAGGGCCCTGTGGTCAGGGAAGGTCTCTAAGGGCTGCAGCATGTATTTATGCCACCCTGGGGACCCCTCACTCAGCACATGCACACTGCCTCACAGCTTGTGTGTGCTGGTGGGGAGAAAATGACTAAGTCGGCATGGCACTCCCCTCAGGGTGCCATGCCCACATCCCACTGCCTGTGGCATAGGTAAGTCACCCCTCTTGCAGGCCTTACATCCCTAAGGCAGGGTGCACTATACCACATGCCTCTACAATGTCCAAGCCAAACCTTAGACATTGTAAGTGCAGGGTAGCCATAAGGAGTATATGGTCTGGGAGTGTCAATTATGAACTCCACAGTTCCATAATGGCTACACTGAAATCTGGGAAGTTTGGTATCAAACGTCTCAACACAATAACTCCACACTGATGCCAGTGTGGGATTTATTGGAAAATGCACACAGAGGGCATCTTAGAGATGCCCCCTGCATGCCAGTCTGACTACTAGTGTTAGGCTGACCAGTTCCTGCCAGCCTGCCAAAACCAGACGAGTTTCCAGCCACATGGGGTGAGTGCCTTTGTCACTCTGTGGCAGGAACAAATCCTGTTCTGGGTGGAGGTGCTTCTCACGTCCCCCTGCAGGAACTGTAACTCCTGGCCGTGAGCCTCAAAAGCTCATGCCTGTTGTTACAGCGCCCCAGGGCATCCAAGCTAGTGGAGACGCCCGCCCCTCTGGACACAGCCCCCACTTTCGACGGCAAGTCCGGAGGAGATAATGAGAAAAACAAGGCGGAGTCACCTACCAGTCAGGACAGCCCCTAAGTTGTCCTGAGCTGAGGTGACCCTGCCTTAAGAAATCCTCCATCTTATTTTGGAGGATTCCCCCAACAGGAATAGGGATGTGCCCTCTCCCAAAGAGGGAGTAGCAACCAGTCAGAACAGTAGCCACTGGCTACTGCCCCCCAGACCTAAACACACCCCTAAATTGAGTATTTAGGGTCGACCCTGGACCCAGCAAATCAGATTCTTTCAACCTGAAGAAAGAAGAAGGACTGCTGACCTGAAAGCCCTGCAGAGACGACGGAGGCAACAACTGACTTGGCCCCACCCCTACCAGCCTGTCTCCAGACTCAGAGAACTTGTACAGCGACGCATCCAGCGAGACCAGCGACCTCTGAGGACTGACCTGCACCTAAAGGACCAAGAAACTGCAGAGGACAGCGGCTGTGTCCAAATCTACAACAAAGAAACCAACTTTAAAGAAGACTCCAGCCTCACTCCGGAAGCGTGAGTCTTCACACTCTGCACCCAACGCCCCCGGCTCGTGACCAGAAGAACCAACACCGCAGAGAGAACCCCCAGGTGACTCCAATGATGTGGACCCCCTGAGTCGATCTCCCTGCACCCCCACAGCGACGCCTGCAGTGAGGATCCAGAGGCTCCCCCTGACCGCGACTGCCCAGTAACAAAGGAACCCAACGCCCGGAGAAGCACTGCACCCGCAGCCCCCAAGACAGTGACAAGCAGGAGGCAGTCATCATAGCCCAGTCGGTGGCTGGCCCGAGAAGCCCCCCTGTGCCCTGCCTGCATTGCCCGAGTGACCAGAGTGATCCCCGGGTCTCTCCATTGTTTCCTATCTACAACCCGATGCCTTGCTCACACACTGCACCCGGCCACCCCTGTGCCACTGAGGGTGTATGTTGTGTGCCTGTTTGGGACCATACCAAGTGCTCTACAAACCCCTCCTGGTCTGCTCCCTGAGGACACAGGTACTTACCTGCTAGCAGATTGGAACCGGAGTACTCCTGTTCTCTATAGGTGCCTATGTTATTTGGGCCCTACTTTGACCTCTGCACCTGACCGGCCCTGTGTTGCTGGTGCTGGGTGTTTGGGGTTGACTTGAACCCCCAACGGTGGGCTGCCTATGCCAAGGAGACTGAACTTGTAAGTGCTTTACTTACCTGAGAAACTAACCAATACTTACCTCCCCCAGGAACTGTTGATTTTTGCAGTGTTCACTTTTAAAATAGCTTATTGCCATTTTTGCCAAAACTGTGCATACTACTGTTTTAATTCAAAGTTCCATACTTACCTTTGTGAAGTACCTTACAATTTATGTACTTACATACATTCTGAATCTTGTGGTCCTAAAATAAATTAAGGAAATAATATTCGAAGAAAAACAACTTGTAACACTCCGGCCCAACACCAGATGGCGAGCTATGCAAAACATGCGTATCTACAGCGACAGATGCCATCGAACATAATATTTCTCTATATAAAAACCTATTGGCCTGGAGTTAAGTCTGAGTGTGGGTTCTCACTTATTGCCTGTGTGTGTACAACAAATGCTTAACACTACCCTCTGTCAAGCCTACTGCTCGACCACACTACCACAAAATAGAGCATTAGTATTATCTAATTTTGCCACTATCAACCTCTAAGGGGAACCCTTGGACTCTGTGCAGACTATCTCTCACTTTGAGACAGTATATACAGAGCCAGCTTCCTACACTATTCAAAAGATGGGCTGCTCTATCAAGTCTGCACAGTTCTAATTTATACTAGGATGTGGTTCTCAAATTGTATATCCAACAGCTGGATCTCTAGATCCTACCCTTCTGGACACAACTATATTGTACGGTATGTGAACAACCACTAGACTAGTTCTGCATACAACTTTTTTATTGTAGACACTACATGCCTATGTAAACAACTACTTTTTTACTTCATCACCTCTGTCCACAGAGCCATCATAACCCTACTCATAATGCAGCAGCTGGACCTCTACAAGGAGCCTGCCAGCCACACAGAGACACACATTATTGCACGACAGACAGATTTTCCGAACACTTCCTTGTCTCATTCTGTAGTATTTGAACTCACACTGTCAAACTAATAGTAGCAACAGGCCTCCACCCCTAGATCCTAAACTGTAATGTTTTGCCTCACTTTTCTTTCTGCAGGTTCTCAATCTGCTCAGTCAGAACCCTCTCCTCCTGCTGCATGGCAACCTGCTGCTGCTCCGTAACCTCAGAGTCCATCGTCTCTTCACTGCTTGCGGTCTCCTCTGGGACATCAGCCACAGAGGGCAAACGGGCTGTGATTGGTGAGGTTTGACTGGGGTAATTCTTCCTTCGCAGGTGTCCTTTACCCTGCAGATAAAGTTCAATAAAGAAAGATTGTTTGGTTTTCTACAGAGTCCTATTCAGACTTCCAAAAACACACACAACACAATGGTTTATGTATGAAAAACTCTCACAAAAAAACTTCCAAGTTTGCAAATATTTCTTGCCCATTTCACATGTTCACAATACATTACATATAATTAAGACAAACGTGGTGTAATCCTTAATGTGCAACCAAGGCTAATAATTATGATCTCTTCCAAAAACCATGGTTTCTGTGTACAACGGTCTCTAACAAAGGGTACTGCAAGCAGAGTAAGCCAGGAGGTGAGGAGTTGAGTGCCTTGGTTGTCCAGAATAAGCATGGTCAGGCAAGCTCCAGGGCTTTCTGTCTTCTTCTTATGTTGAACTTCATCGTCTACTAGGTTAACAACTAACTGGAGAGTGAGACATAAACCAATTTATAGTTCACCAGGACAGGACATTGCTCAATGACATAATCATAATCAGATGTGAAGTATGAACACATTGGGCCTGATTCTAACTTTGGAGGACGGTGTTAAACCGTCCCAAAAGTGGCTGATATACCACCTACCGTATTACAAGTCCATTATATCCTATGGAACTCGTAATACGGTAGGTGGTATATCCGCCACTTTTGGGACGGTTTAACACCGTCCTCCAAAGTTAGAATCAGGCCCTTAGAGGGTAGTGAAGAATCATAATCTAACAAAAATACAGAATCAATTGCTAGTCGAAGCTGGGGCTATAATGCCAGATTAAACATGTTATTTAAGTGGTGCAGTTAAAGGGTGATTCTCTAATTGTAGATAATGGGGTGCTGACTCACTTAAATGCCTATCTCACCAAAGTTAGTATCATGTTTCACGCCAGATGGAACATAATTCAACAGTCATTGATTAATACATCTACACTACAAACAGAATGTAAACAAGGTTGACTTCAATTTCAATATATGCAGCAAAAGAACAAGTTACTTACCTTCGGTAACAAATTATCTGGTAGAGTCAGGTCTGAAGGTGGGAGATGAGTGCCTGGGGCATAGGAGCCTTCAACAGCCAGTCGTCGAGGTAGGGGAAGACTGAAATCTCTAACCTGCACAGATGAGCTGCTACCTCTGCCATCACTTTTGTGAACACCCGATGGGAACTGGTGAGACCAAAGTGAAGTACAATAAACTCAAAGTGCTTGTGGCCCACCTTGAACCGCAAGTAATGCCTGTGGGCAGGTAGGATGGGGATGTGAAAATATGCATCCTGCAAGTCCAGCGCTACCATCAGTCTCCTTGGTCTAGGGCAGACAAGACCTGAGCAAGAGTGAGCATCTTGAATGTCTCCTTTATGAGGAAGAGATTGACGTCCCGCAAATCCAGAATGGAGCAAAGACTCTTGATCTTTTTTGGAATCAGAGAGTAGCAGAAACAACAACTACTGCCTACTTCTGACATCGGGACCCTTTCTATGGCTCCCTTCACCAAGAGAGCCGTAACTTCCTCACAGAGCAAGATTAAATGATCCTTCACCAGCCGCTCTTAGGCATAGAGGAAGGGAAAGACTGTAAGAGGAGGGAACAGCCCTTCTGTATGATCTGCAAGACCCATTTGTCCGATGTTATTGACTGCCAGTGAGGGAGATGAAATTGAATCCTCCCTCCAACTGGACGTGAGTGGTCTTGCAGAATCAAACTAGGAGGACTTGGGTGCTGTGGATGTGGGGGCTGGGTGGTGGCCGACCTCTGGCTAGACCCTCTGTCCTCACACTGGATATTGAGTTGACGGAGGACGGTGGCTGATTTGTGGGTGACGTGGTACCACACTCTTTCCAAAGCCTTGAAAAGGCCGAAAGGCAGACTGCTGGTGAGGAGGTGCAGAGAGGCCCAAGGATCTGGCTGTAGTCCGAGAGTCCTTGAACCGCTCAAGCGCTGAGTCTGACTTTTCTCAAAATAGGCGCGAGCCATCGTGTCCATAAGGTTTGCCTGGACATCCCCTAAAAAGCCAGATGTACGGAGCCAGGCAGGGCAATGAAGGGTCACAGGCGATGAAATCACCTTATACAGCGAGTCGGTTGTGTCCAAACCACATCGTATTGTAAACTTGGCTGAATCTCTCCCATCTTTAACAGCTTGTGAGAGTGTCCCGCACGCCCTCCGGGACCTGTGGCCACACCTGTGCCACTGTATCCCATAAAGTATGGGAAAAACAGCCCAATAGGCATGAGGTGTTTACAGAACTCAATGTCAGGCTACAGGAAGAAAACATTTTCTTACCAAGCTGATCCAGTCTCTTGGATTCCCTATCCGGGGGAGTGGAAGGGAAGGCACCAGGGGATGAGGAGGCCTGGACTACCAAGCTCTCCTGGGTGGGGTGTTGGGTGAGGAAACTAGGATCATCAAGAGCCGGTCGATGGCAGCAGCTGATTGTCCTATTTACAGGAGCCCCTGTGCTGGGTTTGGACCACATCCTCAGCAGGACATCAGTGCAGTGAGAGCTTCGTTAAAGGGTAACATCGGTTCCGATGTGAAAGCTCCCGGCTGAAACACCTCAGTCAGGAGGTTAGTCCTGACAGGCACTGTAGGTAAATCTAGGTCCAAGACCTCAGCTACCCTACGCACCAACTTCGTTCTGTCTCATCAGGAATGAGGATGGGGCTTGCACCACCGGTGTGCGCCAATAGATCGGGGAGCATCGATGTCGGGAACCACACCGGAGCTGTCTGACTCTGTGCACTCAGCGATGTTTGGGATCCGGTATGGGATCCAGGAGTCCCCAACGAAACAGGGGCCAAAGCCTCAGCATGGAATCCAATGGGGCCCCTGACAACCCCGCAGGGCCCAAAGGCGCCAGAGGGGCAGCCAGCTCAAATACGAGGCATATGGTGTCGTAAAGCTCTCTAAGCTGAGTGGGGTTTGCTCTGGCTCCTAGAAAAGTGGGGGAGGCTTGAAGTCAGCCCAGGCATCGGATCTGCAGAACTGTGCTTGGAATGTTGACGTTCCTGAGAAGCCTCGTCGACCGACAGGAATGGACTTCTTTTTGTGCCTCTTTCCCCAGTGCCTGGAGGACCTCGATTGCGATGAAGAGGAAATGGGCTCCTGGAGCGGTCCCGCAACCCCTTCCTCGATTGGGACCGTGACCTCCTAGGACTCGCGCCAACTGAAGACTACTGCCGGGCTGCCATGAGCTTCAGAGATCGCTCTCTCAAAGCTTTCGGGGCCATGGCCCTGCAGTCAGAACACGACTTCGAGTCGTGGTCTCTGTCGAGGCACCAGAGACATACCTGATGGGGTTCCGTTACCGACATGGCACGATGGCTTGCACCACACGGCTTCAACGCAGTCTTCCTCAATGTCATCCTTGCACAGACTTCAAAAAGATTCGACAAAAAGGCCTGCCAAATAAGGCAGAGGGTAGATTGAATCGGACCTGTGCTTAACTAGCGCGAAAGGAAGAGCACTGACGTATGTGCGCCGGGGTGGTGCCTTTATAGGAGACTGTGACATTACCAACGGCTCCAACGATGCAGACGACGCCACTCGGATCCGAACGACAGTTTGTGCAGGGTACTACTCAGCAAAAAATTCCAGATTCCAAGCTGATGCCAGGAAATTCTAAGGTAAGGAATCTGCAGCTAGAAGTTTTTTTCAGATTTACATAGTTATATGATATGGATTTTTTTGATCATTTCCTCTAATTATTTACCACCTTTCATGAACAAGGAATGGATTGCTATTTTCGCAATCAGATAAGCATGTTTTTCAGAGTGACCAGAAGTCATTATTGTTCATATTTTTTTATGAATTGAGTGTATCATAGTTTTTTGAAATTGTAGTGATCGATGAACCCACATTGAATTGTATTTATTCATGTTTGTGGCTTATAACAGAATTTGTCATAGGATTAGCACCTCAACATACATTATTATTTTTTTCCATGTCTGGAGCCTTTGTCTTCCAAAAGAAATTATGTGAGATTTATTTTAAAACTATTAACGCCAATGCATTATTGTTAAAAATCCATCTAGAGATTGATGCCACTGTCATGTGGTTTTAGAAATTGTCATTCAATATCAACAGCTTTTCAGAATTATGGGCTGAACGTGGAGTAACTCTTTGTTTTCTACATTTCAGGTTTATTTATGTTTAATGGTGGTTGAGCACTGCACTTTGACGAAGACTTGTTTGAGAGCTGAATTGTGTTGGTCCATTTGCTGGATGAGTAAACTACAGCCTGAATAACTATACCTTGGAGTCTATCTTTTGCTTTATGTAGCCGTCAATGTGCACTTTATCTTAAATATTAGAAGACTTGTTTACAACTACTGGTCCTATCAATGTATGTGTATGCCACCACTTCCATGTAGTAGTTCTGCATGCAGGTGTGCTTGTGTCTTCTTGTTGCTGCATCCCACATGTTCTAAAGGGCACGCTAGTGTAGAATGCTTTTGAAGCTCCCATACTGTAGGGAAATGCCACCCTTGGCATGGTTACCCCTACCTTTTTGCCTTTTGTTGATGCCAGTTGATTGAAAGTGTGCTGGGACCCTGCTAACCAGGCCCCAGCACCAGTGTTCTTTCCCTAAACTGTACCTTTGTTCCCACAATTGTCACAGCCCTGGTACACAGATAAGTCCCTTGTAAATGGTACCCCTGGTACCAAGGGCCCTGTAACCAGGGAAGGTCTCTAAGGGCTACAGCATGCATTATGCTACCCTGGTGATCCATCACTCAGCACATGCACACTGCCTCACAGCGTGTGTGCTAGTGGGGAGAAAACGACTAAGTTGACATGGCACTCCCCTCAGGGTGCCATGCCCACCTCTCACTGCCTGTGGCATGGGTAAGTCACCCCTCTAGCAGGCCTTATAGCCCTAAGGCAAGGTGCACTATACCATTATTATTTCCAGCCTGTTCATGTGCAGATTTGTTTTGTGCCTAGACTATTGTCCTTTGGCAGACAATTTCTGAAGATAGGCTTCTCATCCTTCCACTGAGGAATCTGAGGTTATAACAAAGTCTGGCTGATGTGGAAGAAACAATACACATAGTACTGTATTTTTCTCAGACATCCACCCACTGGTGAATATTCTTAATTCTGGTCATGAATCAGATATGTGGGCCACTGCTTGTCCAGGAACATTCTTAACAGACAAAATGGGATTCGGCATAAGTAGCATGACATCAAGCATCATGTTTCAGTAGGGGTGTTTTGGCCTGTTTTTTTGCAGTTGGTTTGCTAAGTAAACATGGCTTGCCTGCTTTTCTTGCAAATATTATGCTTTTGTTGTCCTTGAATCTAAAGGACACCTGAATAATTAATACTGTGACAGTTCTAAGGATTGTTTTTATTTGTTCAGTGTGAAGTCTAGTCAGGTGAACATACCAGTGCAACCTAGGACCAAGGTTTCTTGTGGACTGTATGTTTGACTAACCAGTCGTCAAGGTAACGCAGAAGTCCTTGTGTGTGGTCATCATCTTCATATTCTTTTACCCTTTGATGACTTGGCTTCTAGATGTTCTTAAAGTTTGGTTTTCTTTCCTAACCTTTCCTTGTTGTTGTTTGCCTTGTTGCACTGCATTTCTTGGGGTGGTGGGTGGGTTGCATGTGAAGCCAGAAGTTTTCAAAATTTTCAAATGGGACCTAATCTCGTCTAATTGCCTTAAAGTCTGTCTCTTTACTGAAACGTGGCTCTGTTGTTTGGCACCCCCCTGCATCCCTCTAGCTATTCCAGACAAATATTAGTTGATAAAACTAGACAGAGAATAGCATCTGGAAGAGGGAGTTGTCATTGCATTCCACAACTCACTAAATGTTGAATTAATTGACACCGTACTCTTTACCTGGATTGAGATATGTATTTTTCAGATCACCATCTCTAGAAATAAGAACTTTAGAGGGTCGCTGATTTATCATCCTCCGGAGTCCAGGAAAGACTCCTCCAAGTCCCTAATTGATCTCCTAGCCCCTTATATTATAGCCACTGATAACCTTTTACTGTGGGGGGACTTTAATTACCATGAGGAAGACAACAGCAATCCAGAGGTTGCACAACTACTAGCTGATACGGAGACTGTTGAGATAACACAAATAGTGGAAGACCCTACTCATAGGGCTGGACACACGCTCAACCGTATTTTGACTAACACAGGGGAGATTACATGTGAACCTTCCTTGCCGATCACCTGGACACGCCACTATCTGATCAAGTTTTTGATTGCTGGTATGGCTGCCTATGGTAAGCCCAAGATGATGGACCTCAAACTTCGGCATCCTTGGAGGTTGGTAACTCCGGCCACCTTTTTGGAGGCAGTTAAGCCCCCCCACTCGGTCTCCCAAAATGGATGCTGACTCCGCTCTTACCGACTACAATGAGCTGCCTGACCTTGTAGCTCCTCTGTAGATCACCCATCTGCCTCCCTTCAGACGGCAAGGCAGACCCCCCTTGGTTTTCTCAAGCGCTGTGTCAAGAAAAATCAAAGTGCAAATGGCTAGAGCGAAAATGGCGATCACCTAAATCTCCTATGGACAAGTCCTTATATTGGGCCACGTTAAGGATCTATCACAATAAGATTAAGGAAACACGGAAAGCCCACTTTTCTACGGCCATCACCCAAGCAGGCAACTCTTTTAGAGAGCTATATAAAGCACTTAACAACTTCCTGAAACCTCGAGCCTGAGCACCTGCTACCTCGCCCACCCACAGTCTGTGTGATTCTCTCACAGAATTCTTTGTAGAGAAAGTCGACTCCATCTACAAGAGTTTCTCAGTCCTCTTGGTTAGCCCAGAGTGGGAACTGGACCTGACCTCTTGCGCCCCGAGGAAATTGCTAGACTGGGGGACTTTGATTTCTGCACTACAAGACAGGTCCTGAGTTGGTTTTCATGTACCAAATCGGGCTACCCCTGCGATCCTTGTCCCCTCAAGAGCATGTCCAGTTTAGTGCATCACCTAGCCACCTTCTTCTCAACGCTGTTCAACCTCTCTATCAGCTCTGGAAAACTTCTACTGGAGTGGAAACACCTGCTGATGTCTCCTCTCTTAAAAAAATTATCTTTAAATCTGCATGTTCCTACAAACTACAGACCAATTTCGCTGCTTCCCTGGTTGGCAAAAACATTTGAAAGCTTTATTAAAAGCCAACCTATAGCTTTTCCGGGCAGCTAGTGTAATTTTTCCAAGGTAGGCATGGATGGAGACCGCAGAGGGAGATTACAGGTAAGGCAGGCGGCAGTGTTCTGTACCACTTGCAGCTGAGCCAAGAGAAAGTCATTGGCGGCTACCAGTAAGGCATTCCCATAATCCAGCCTGCTGACTATGAGCGCTTGAACCAGGCTTTTCCTGCATGTGGGAGGCAGCCCGGGGAAGACTTTAAGGAGCTTTATGGTAAAAAAACACATGGCACAACACAGTTAATGTGATCTTTCACAGATAGTGTGTAATCAAATTTTACTCCGAGGTTTTTCAGCACTTGTTTGGGTAACAGGGCAGGCCCAAGTTCTGGAGGCCACCAGTCTGCCACCCAGAGCTCTTGGGTCCTGCTAAAAGTAGAATTTCAGACTTTGCACTGTTGAGTTGCAGGTAGTTCTATGCCATCCAGTTGGCATTTCCGTTCATGCAGTGTGCAAACTGAAGTTTTACTTTGGCTGGATCAGGGATGAAAATAAAAATAAGTTGTGTGTCGGCATATGAAACAATCTCCATACCAC
Organism: Pleurodeles waltl; assembly: GCF_031143425.1. Taxonomy (NCBI): domain Eukaryota; kingdom Metazoa; phylum Chordata; class Amphibia; order Caudata; family Salamandridae; genus Pleurodeles; species Pleurodeles waltl. The sequence continues at coordinate 233,961,425 of NC_090440.1, read as the reverse complement.
ATGAGTTTACGATATGAGCCAGTGGTGCAACATACAGTTTAAGAAGTGTCAGGTTCAAACATGAGCCCTGGTGGACTCCTTTGTTGATGTACGTCATTCTTGATTCAAAAGGACCCAGGTGTACATTCTGGGTGCGATTGTCTAGGAAGTCCCTCAGCCAACCCTGTGTCGATAGGGAGGCAGTAATTGTCATCATCAACCAAGTCATCATAGAAAGCAATTTTGATGACGATTGGTATGATCAAAGTAGAAACTGAGTGCGCTTTTGGGGTCCAAGAGATTAAGTCTTTCCTCCTCCTCTTTGCAGAGGTGAGGCAGAGAATACAACACTGGCAGGGTGATGATTTGACTGACGTGGAACAGCGTCACAACTTTAGGTACAAATGAGGCTCTATTCCACTGAACCAGCTTGTAATGGAAGAAGGTGGTCTATGGTGGATGAACACAGAGCCCAAAGTTGTCTCACACACTGCAGAGGTGATGACAATCAGGAACACAGTCTTAATTTTTAGAACACGCAGGGGACAGCTATAGAGTGGCTCATACAAATTAAGTAAGGACATTCCTGAGGTCCCATTGGGGCATGACAAATGTAGAAATGGGGAAAGCCTGATTGGAGGACATATGCTCAAGCCCAGGAGTTCTGGATATCAAACTCTGAGCCAAATCCGAAGCCACTAAGATGACTTGGGCCCTGTCTTTCCTGATCTTCTTGAGAACTCATGGCAGGAATGGCATTAGAAGGAAGGCATACAGTAGACCCAAGTTCCACTGAAGGTAGAAAGCAATTCCGAGCAAGAGATGTCTTAGAAAAAGTGGTGACATTTTGCTGCATTCTCTGCGGTGTCAAAAAGGTCGAGCCAACGTTCTACCCATCGGAGGAAGAGATCTTGCGCCACCTCTGGGTATAATTTCCACTTGTGACCAGCCATTTCCAGATGCACAAGGCCTCCTGGAACAGGGCCCGTGACACCAGCCTGCCCTGTTTACTGCAGTACCACATGGCAGTGTTGTATGTGACCACCTACATCAGCCTCCCTGTGATGGATGGCAGAAAAGCTTTTAGCGCCAAGGGGATGTCCCTCAGCTACAAAAGGCTGATGTGGACCCGGGACTCTGCTGGAGACCTCTGATGTTCACCTTTCCCAGATAGCCATCCCAAAGCGATGCATTGGTCACCACTGTCAGCTCAGGGTGGAGAAGGGAGGGGGATCTGCAGCTGACCCAATCACAATTCATCAACCACCACTGCAGATCCTTTGCAGTGTCCTCCGAAGTCTGAACATGATCGGAGAGGTCCACTTGATGATGGGCCCACTGGACAGCCTGCATATGCCACCTGGTGGGAAGGAGCCCATCAGTCCCAGCAGCCTCAGAGTCTACATCACTGAAATCCAGGACTGTAACTGAAAGATCTGAATGACCTGGATTCATCCTTTTGAGAGAAAGGCACAAAACCGAAGTGTCCAGAGTGGATCCATTGAAGGGGAGCATCTGAGAAGGCGTCAGTTGGCACATTGATAGTGAAACCCAGGGATGATATGACGTTTGCCGTAGTCTGTAGGTGGTTGATGACTCCCTGGGATGACAGCGCCTTTAACAGCCAGTCATCGAGGTAGGGGAAGACTGGCACCCTGACCTCTAAAGTTGTGCTGCCACCACCATCATCACTTTTGTGAACACCTAAGGTGCACTAGTGAGATCAAAGGAGAGCACAGCAAACTGAAAATGCACCTCCGCCACTACGAAATACAGGTAGCACTGTGAGGCTGGCAGGGTGGGAATATGGAAATAAGCGTCTTGCAGATTCAACACCACTATCCAGTTTCCAGGATCGAAAGCAGAAATGACCTTTCCCAAGGTAAGAATTTTGAACTTCTCATTCCAGAGGAAGGCATTGAGAGAGCGCAAATTTAGAATAGGTCGAAGAACTCCTTCCTCCTTGGGTGCAAAAAGTAGTGAGAATAGCACCCACGCCCTACCTTTGACACCAGCACCCTCTTGACAGACCCCTTTGCCAAAGGGGCTTCCACTTACTACTGCAATTGGAGAGATGGTCCTGCGGCAGTCGCTTGTGTAGCGGTGGGAGGTGCGGCTGGGAAGAAAGGACGGGTAGGGCATAAACGTTTCAGATAAATACGCAGTACCCACCTCTCTGATGTGATCTCCTGCCAACCCGGATAGAATGGGTGGATTTTGTCTCCCACTGGGTGACTGTGACTCTCTAAAGGTACAATAAAGAGGCTTGGTGGGTAGGATGGGCATGCAGGGGGTCAGGACGTGGGGTAGGAGTTGGTGGAGTGAGCAGCATGCAAATCTAGGCCGCAGGGCCAGTGAGCTTCATGGCCTCTCCTGCGAAACTGCTGTGTTTCCTGCTGGGGAGGGACAGGCTGCCGGTAAGGAATGCCCCTCCAAAGCCACTGAAGGAACACTGAAGTTGTTGCTGGCGAGGCTGGTTAGAGAGGCCCTGGCAGCGAGAGGTAGTCCTACTCTCCTTGAAACGTCCAAGGGGAGAATCAGCCTTGTCCCTGAACAGGTGAGTCCAATTGAACATCATGTCCATTAGGGCGGACTGGACATCGGCAAGACCCCAGTTGAAGGGCTAAACCCAGAAGCATGCATCCTGAGATATACAGCACAAGCGGCACCTACTAAGGTGAAAAACTACACACTACTTAGGCCCTCATCACGACCCTGGCGGTTAAGTGGCGGTCTTACCGCCAACAGGCTGGCGGTAAAAAAATTGGAATTATGACCATGGCGGTTACTGCCACGGTCATCCGCCACTTCTCCGAACCGACCGCCAGGGTGGAGACGACCGCTGGGCTGGAGACTTGGGTCTCCAGCCTGGCGGCCGTCACAAGACCGCCGGCGGTATCATGACCCAGCTGACCGCCATGGATTTCATGGGGTTGGGCACTGCCATGAAATCCATGGCGGTAAGCACTATCAGTGCCAGGGAATCCCTTTCCTGGCACTGATAGGTGTCTCCCACACCCCCCACCCCGAGTCCTTCCCCAACACCCTCCACCCCCCTGCCAACCCCCAAAGGTGGCAGGACCCCCCTCCCCACCCTTACCCCTGACATCACTACACAGACACACACCCGACACGCATGCAGGCACCACCAACACACATACCCGCACACACACGAACAAACATGCCAACAGACACACACAGTCATACACGCACACCCACATTTAGACATGCCCGCACACATCCATACAGACATACATACATACAGGCAGACACGCACACATTTCCAAACACACTACACCCTGCATGCATACACGCACTCACACACCCCCTCTTCATACTCACACCCCCATGCACGCACACAACACATAATACCCCCCCACCCCCTCCCCTAACGGACGATCAACTTATCTGGTCCGTTGATCCTCCGGGAGGGGACGGGATCCATGGGGGCTGCTCCGCCGCCAGCACCCTGTCAACAGAACACCGCCACGCCGCATCACGTAAAGTGATTCAGTGGGCAGTGTTCTGTTGACGGGGTGGTGGAGGTGGAGCAACCTCCACTTCCCCGCCGACCGCCAGTATGGCTGCTGGCGGCTCTCCGTCCGGAAAAGGACAGAGGGCTGCCAGCAGTCACAATTCACCGAGCGGAAAACCGCCAGCACTGGCGGTCTTCAGCGCGGCGGTCCCACGGCGGTCTTGTGAAAAGACCGCCGAGGTTGAAATGACCCCCTTAATGAAGTAAGAGCAAACTTGTACTACATTTACCACAATGCAATGGGGCTGACTGCATGCTGGAGTGGAAGGCAGGATGCTCCCAACTGTTTCCTGTTTAAAAGGGCTCCCTTGAGCCAATGAGCTGATGAGCTGACGAGCTCCGGTTGTCGAACCCGAGTGCCAGTGAGTGGGACTGAAAACTGAGAGGAATTTTGGCAGCATTTCCAGCAACCCCTGCTGCTCTCTGCTGATTAAGAGCTAAACCCAGAAACACTTGTCCAGAGATATACAGCTCTAGCTGCACCTACTAAGGTGAAAAACTATAGACTACTTAATGAAGTAAGAGCAAACTTGTACAACATTTACCATGATGCAATGGGGTGACTGCATGTGTGTGAGGCAGGGTGCATCCTAACTGTTTCCTGTTTAAAAAGGCTCCCTTGGGGCAGTGAGCTAACGAGCTCTGGTTGTAGCACCTGCATGCCAGTGAGTGGTACTGAAACCTGAGAGAAATTTTGGCAGCATTTCCAGAAACCCCTGAGACAAACCTGACGCACTCTGCTGATGAATGGCTAAACCCAGAAACAGACGTCCAAAGATATACAGCTGCACCTACTAAGGTAAAAAACTACAGACTACTTAATGAAGTAAGAGAGAACTTGTACAACATTTACCATGATGCAATGGGGCTGACTGCATGCTGAAGTGTGGGGCAGGGTGCTCCCAACTGTTTCCAGTCGATGGGAGCCTTTTATGGGGATGCCATGGAGCAGGTGACGCCCAAGCCACAATGAATTGTGAACTTAGCCACATCACAACCATCCAGAAAGCCATGTGACAGAACAGGGTTAATGTCTTCAAGAAAACCTTGGAGGACTTGCGCCACCAAGACCCAGCACAGGGCATGACCAAGACCCAGAGGGCATGAGTATAGCAGTCCAGGAAACAAGAGGCGTTAAAATGATGCCAGGTCAAACCAGCACTGAAAGCAGCTGCTCTCCGAAAGTCTCTACTCGCTTCAATCCCCTGTGAGTGCAAATTGTAGAAATAGTGTTAGGGTTGATGCAGCTGGTGGAGGCCTGCACCACGTGTCCTTCAGGAGAAGGGTGGTACAACAAAAAGGCTGGGTTGCCTGGAGCAGGACAATGGCATCTGGCAATTTGCCAGTTAACAGAAAGGGCTGGTACAATGCTTAGCCTAAGCCCCTAATAGGGTGCCTGTCAGGGCCTCAGTAACTCTATGCATAACCATGGCATAGGATGCAGATTCTTCTATGGTCAGGCCAGGAGGGGAGAAAAGGGCTGACTCATGCAAAATGCCAGCCCACTAGCATCTTGCAAGTCTTAATACCAATAGTCATCAGTATAGGGCTGAGCAAATTCACCATTCTGGTCATAATCGGTACCACAGTCCATTCCAAAAAGAGAATGTAAAGAGTGCTGCCTGTCTTGTGGTACGGTGACAACAGAACCCTCAGTCAGATTCGGCTGTGATGTTGGTTGACTTTGGACCTGCGTCAAGAGACAATCGGGTCCACCTCCTGGGATGGCAAATTTGGCATCGGCTTCGACATGCCCGGGCCTAGAATGGGTACAGGCACCAGATGCAGCATGGGTACTGGAGCTGAGGGTAAAAGCGGTTCGGAGGGTCCATATGCGCCGAGGGTGAACATGCCAGTAGTAATCCAGGTGGTAGGCCTTTTGACTCTGTGCAGCCTGAAGGGGCATCCTAGAGCCAGAGCATAGCTGAGTGAAACTCTTCAATCTGACATAGCTTTGCTGAATGTCCTGAAAACTCAACTTGTGCAAGAAACAGGCTGGGAATTGTCCGACTTCGGGAACAGGACCATTCACGCTTCATCAGGGGAGTTGGAATGGCGCAAAGCAACAGAACTTCGACTGCTTATGTTTTTAGTGCTTAGCTGAGGATTTGGAGTGCAACAAAATGTGGCCCCGAGAACAGCTCAGTTGAATCAGGACCAGAAATGAGCTTTGGTTCTGGTGCTGTGTTTTCTTGTGGTTGGTGACAAAGTTTTGCCTCACGTTCTCTGATGTGCTGTAAGGAACTAGAGAACCCACGGGTACTCACGAACCAGGGGTCAAAGTACACTGTAAAGGAACAAAGATCAAATAATAGAAGAAAATAACAATAGAAACCAAATGGAATCTATGTTCACTTACCAGAATTAAGGATGTAAAAATCAGCATATTTATTTACAAACTGAACAATGTAGTGGGAAAACACATACACACAAGGAAAAACATATAATATATATAAAAGACATTACTCAGGCATTAAAACTGTGACACAAAAACCTAAGGGATGAGATCACATTCCAGTAGTACTCATGCTCATCCATACTTTATGAGAATAAACAAAAAATGAGTCAAAGTACTCCAGTCGACCAAGTTTTGATCCCTTGGGCAAGGAGACAGGGTTATCCGTACACATTGGGGTCACATGAAGAAGGCTATACAGTCCCTTAAGGTGCACTGGCCATAGCCTAGGGTACATCCAACAAGAGGTGGTACTGCGCTAATAGATTACCTCGAGTGTGGGCCGGCAAACAGTCCAAGAGAAGCCAAATAAGCAATGACACGCTGGCCAAAGGAAAACAAACCGGCGCGCCATGGTGTTCAAATAAACTTACTCATTTGGCTTCCCTTGGATGGTCCGCCGGCTCACACTTGAGGTAATCTTTTAGCGCAATACCACCTTTTCTGCCTTCTCCAAGAGTTAGGCTGCATGAGTTTGGTGTCAGCAGTATACCATGTAGTGATCAGTAGGACTGAACATGTCTTTTTTAACCTGTGTAATTGGAGTGAGGCCTATAGGTTCACTCATTTTAAGGTTCCGCTGCTGTATGCTTACCTCACTCTTTAGCCTACATCGGCTTAGTGTGTAGTGCTGTGCAGCACACAAGTGGTGTTTTTTGCACTGTGTGTGTGTGTGCCTGGAAAGGGTACAACATAAGGATAATGCAGTACTGGGCAGTGAGTGCATGTTGAATACAAGTGCTTGGTGTATGAGTTCCAATGAGTGGTACAGTGCATGAAGGAGGTAATACTGGGCAGCGTGGGCACATTAAATGTTTGTGTTGAGTGTATGTGAGTCTATGAGTGGTAAAATCCATGAAGGGTGAAGTGCTGTACAGTGAGTGCATGTTAAATGTATGGACTGGGTGTATGTGTGCCTATGAGTCGTAAAATACATGAAGGATACAGTGCTGTGTATATATGAGCTGGGTGATATGTGCTGGGTGTGTATGTGCCTATGAATGGTACAGTACAGAGATGATATAGTGCTGTGCAATTTGTATGTATGCTGTCTACATGCAATGGGTGTATGTGTGCCTAACAATCTCTTCAAGTCCAGGGAGTGCAATGTTCTCTCTGCCGGTGTAGGAGGTTTGGGAAAAAATGTTGGAAGAGATATGGTCTGATTAATATGGAAGTCAGAAACCAAAACTACCCTGTTATCATGAAAAACTGTATAGGGTTCTTTTGAACAAAGAGCCTGAATTTCACTGACCCTTCTAGCTGAAGTAATGGCAACAAGAAAAGCTGTCTTCCACGTAAGGTGTTGCAAAGAAGCTTTGTGTATGGGCTCAAAGGGAGCACCCATAAGTCTAGAGAAGACCACATTCAACTCCCATGGAGGTGAAGGTTTTCGAACTAGTGGAAAAACTTTTTTCAAGCCCTCTCGAAAATCCTTAACCACTGGCATAGTAAAGAATGACTTTTATGGGGGCGATTTATGATAAGCCGTAAAGCAAACAAATGTACCTTGATGGAGGAAAACTGCAGTCCTGACTTTGCAAGATAAAAGAGGTAGGGTAGAATAAGCTCCTCTTGAGCCAGGATAGAATTGAGATCATTCTGGATGCACCACATGTAGAATCTCTTCCATTTGAATGCATAAGAGCGCTGTGTCAAGGGTCTTTTGGGCTGCTTTAAAATATCCATGCATTCCTGTGAGAGGCCTAGATGGGCTCTCACAGGAATGCATGGATATTTTGATGGTCCCCACACGTGGGCGGGAATATTCAGTGTTTATGACTTTGATGAGGATCACCTGGAAGAGAATAATATCTCCCATTCCCCCATTCCAGATTTGTGTAGTGCTGCATTCCTGTAAGCTGGAAGGGACACACACTTGAAAGGAGGAAAGCAGGCTTCCCCCATACACTTGAAAGGGTACTCTAATTCAGTGAGAGGCCACAAGGAAGGGTCCTGTGCACATCTCAGGAAGGAGAGAACGATAAAGACCTTGTCTAACTTTTTGATACAGATATCACTGCGACTGGCATTCAGGTGTGAACTCTAGTCACTCCCATGGCCTGTGTTGCGAGGCTATCAGCTTTGGAGTAGCCCCAGCTGTGTCCGACTGCTTTTAAGAGGGCAGATGAGTGGATGCTTCAGAGAAATAGCCCACCAACAAAAACTTCAAAGACTCAGACCATAAAGCACATTTGGTGCCTAAAAATGAACTATTAGAATGGAGGAGGGGGATTGAGACCCCAAAAAGTTTCATTTTTCAATCAGCCGGACAGGCTGTGTGAGGAGGGGAACCTATGTAGGAACGTACCCTCTTTTTGGCATGGTTCCCCTCACTTTTGCCTGCTGTTTTTTTGATTGTGCTCTCTCTCTATAAATTTGGTTGCTTAGGACTTAACACACCCCATACTCCATTTAGGGGTGTGTTTAGGTCTGGGGGGCAGTAGCCAATGGCTACTGCCCTTGAGGGTGGCTACACCTTCTTTGTGACTCCTCCCAAGGGGAGGGGGACACATCCCTATTCTTATTGGGGGAATCCTCCAAATTCAGGATGGAGGATTTCTAAAGGCAGAGGTCACCTCAGCTCAGGGCACATTAGAGGCTGTCCTGACTGGTAGGTGACTCCTCCTTTTTTTCCTCACTATCTCCTCCAGCCTTGCCGCCAAAAGTGGGGGCAGTGGCCGGAGGGGTGGGCATCTCCACTAGCTGGGATGCCCTGGGGTGCTGTAACAAAAGGCATGAGCCTTTGAGGCTCACCTCCAGGTGTTACAGTTCCTGCAGGGGGAGGTGAGAAGCACCTCCATCCAGTACAGGCTTTGTTCCTGGCCACAGAGTGACAAAGGCACTCACCCCATGTGGCCAGAAACTCGCCTGGTTATGGCAGGCTGGCTGAAACTGGTCAGTCTAGCACTAGGAGTCGGACTGGTATTTAGGGGGCATCTCTGAGATGCACTCTTGGTGTATTTTACAATAAATCCCACACTGGCATCAGTGTGCATTTATTGTGCGTTTGATACAAAACTTCCCAGATTTTAGTGTAACCATTATGGAACTGTGAAATTTGTAACTGACAGACTCCCAGACCATATACTCTTTATGGCTACCCTGCACTTACAATGTCAAAAGTTTTGCTTATACACTGTAGGGGCATAGTGCTCATGCAACTAGGCCCTCACCTGTGGTATAGTGCACCCTGCCTTAGGGCTGTAAGGCGTGCTAGAGGGCTGACTTACCTATGCCATAGGCAGTGAGAGGTGGGCATGGCACCATGAGGGGAGTCATTTTATCCCCACCAGCACACACAAGCTGTGAGGCAGTGTGCATGTGCTGAGTGAGGGGTCCCCAGGGTGGCATATTACTTGCTGCAGCCCTTAGAGACTTTCCTTGGCCACAGGGCCCTTGGTACCAGGGGTACCCTTTATAAGGCACTTATCTGTGTGCCACGGCTAGGCCAATTGTGGGAACAAAGATACAGGTTAGGGAAAGAACACTGGTGCTGGGGCCTGGTTAGCAGGGTCCCAGCACACTTTCAATCATAACTGGCATCATCAAAAGGCAAAAGGTTAGAGGGTAACCATGCCAAGGAAGGCATTTCCTTACACTCTTCCTCAAACTTTAAGAAACCTTGGTGCTACATATGTAAGAACAAAAGTCATAGGGCAGGGGAACGGCTGCCTACCACTACTTATACTCCAAGTGCCCCTAGCAATAGCAATAGTAGTCGTAACAATAATAACAGTAATTAGTCCAAAAGTGTAGCTGGGCTCACCTTGGTGACTGTAGTTGGACCTGGGCTAGTCAGGGAGACCACTGAGGCTGGTTTGGTCTCCAATGGGGGCACTGACTTTGCCACCCTAGCTTCCTGTCCACTTGAAATGGGTAAGTACAGGCAGCTTCCCCGAGTGGCACTGGTAAGGCCAAAGGGGATCATGGTGAACTGAAAGTGCTTGTGACCTACCACGAATCGCAAGTAACGTCTGTGCACCTGCAGGACGGGAATGTGGAGATAGGCATCCTGCAAGCCCAACGCTACCATCCAGTCTCTAGGGTCTAGGACCTGAGCTGGATTTAGCATTTTGAAATGCTGCTTCTCTAGGAAACGATTGAGGAACCGGAGAGCTACGATAGGGCGAAGGCCATTGTCCTTTTTGGGCACCAGAAAGTAGCGGGAATAACAACCACAACCTACTTCTGGCACAGGGAAACTCTCTATGGCTCCCTTGGCCAAGAGAGCTGCGACTTCCTTGTGGAGAACTGCCAAATGATCCTCCGACAGATGATCGCATGATGGTGGCATGGCCAGAGGGGGGAGTTTTGAGACAATTTGCAACACCCACCTGTTCAAGGCGATGGATTCCCAGTGGGGCAGGTGATGGGGGATCCTTCCGCCAACTGGTCCAGGATGCTCCAACGGACTAGGAAGGATTGGAGGAAGTGGTGGGGGTGGACTGCTGGCTCCCTGATCCATGAGCACATGGGATCCTGCATCCACGCAGACTCTGTGAAGCTTGCGCAGGTTGGGGCGGGTGGAAATGGATCCGGCTGGGTGTCCCTTCCGTAGCCACGAAAGGGGCGAAAAGCGGACTGTGGAGGGTGAGGAGTCGTAGACCAGGATTCCTTAAAGCGTTTGAGCGCTGAGCTCGCTTTGTCTCTGAAGAGACAGGTGCCATCAAAGGGCATGTACTTTAGAGATTGCTGGACGTCCCCTGAAAAGCCAGATGTCCTCAAGGCCACTGTCGATGCAACCGATCTACCTAGTGAGTCGGTCGTATTTAGCCCACAACGAATCATGAACTTTGCTGCATCTTACCCGTCAGTAATAGCTTGGGAGAGAAGAGAACCGCCAGGGCCTCCTGCGGGACTTGAAGCAGCACATGCGTGACCGTATCCCAAAGAGTATCAGCCCAAAAGCCATGCGCGGTGTTCACGGACTGCAGCGCTAAACTGGCAGAAGAAAACAATTTCTTTCAAAAGTTATCCAGTCTTTTTGATTCCCTATCCCAGGAACGGAAAATGCACCAGAAGAAGAGGAAGCCTGGATTATAAGGCTCTCATGTGTAGGATGCTGGGTCAGGAGTTTTAGGTTGGTCAGCGCAAGCCAATGGCAGGGGCAACCATCCTACTCACAGGAGCCCCTGTGCTGGGTCTGGACCAGGTACCCAGTAGGACATCCTTAATGGCTTCATGAAAGGGGAAGAGGGGGTTCAGAACTGGAAGCCCCAGGATGAAACACCTCGGTCATGAGGTTAGTCCTGACCTCCACAGAAGGAAGCTTGAGGACCAAAACCTCAGCAGCCCTTCTCACCACCATGGTGTATGAAGCTCCCTCCTCTGTAGCCATGGTAGGGGGAGAAAGCATGCCAGCATCAGGAGAGGTATCTAGTCTGCTAGCATCACCCAAATCCTGAACCCAGTCCATGTCAGGGTCAAGCTGGTATTCTAAAGGGTCCAGTAACACCTCTACGCTATCCCCAAATCCATACCCATAGAAAGAAGGGTTAGGATACGCCCTGGGCCCAGTAGATCCCAGGGGAAACAGAATCGGTGTTGAAAGACGCTGGTCTGGCTCTGGGTCGTCGGGAATGAGTATAGGATAGATGTTGATTGTGGGCCCAACCGACTGCAGGAGCGTCTACGTCTGTCGTAAAGCCGGGGAAGGTTGTGTTGGCACAACCGGTGTCGGTACGGATCCAAAAGCGGATCCGGAGTTGCCCTCTGGATCTAAGGCGGAAGCCACTGGCGCGGAACCCAAGGGGGCCCTCACCGACTTCCTGGGCTCAAGGCGCCGAACACGGGTCAGTCTGCCCAAGGATGAGGCGCATGACCTCATAGAACTTTTTCAACTGGGCAGGGGTGGCACTAGCTCCCGGAAAGTCGGGGAGGGGCAGAGCCGACCCAGACAGAGGCTCCGAAGATGGAGGCCTAGAGCGTTGACGATCTTTCCGCATTGCGTTGTCCAAGTGACAGGGAAAAGTCAAAGAACGTTTGGCCTTCTTTAACTTCTTCCTTTGACCCGAGGACTTGGAATGGGATGGAGAGAATTGGTCCCTCAAAGCCTTAATGGCCTGGCACTCGGAGCCCGACTTCAGGTCGTGCTTCAGACTTCAAAGACAGACGAGATGCGGATCCGTCACTGACATCATTCGATGACAGGAGTCGCAGGGTTTAAAACCGGTCTTCTGGGACATCCCTTGACGCATCCAAAACTCATCAAAAAGTATTCAACAAAAGTGTTGCAGTTAGTCAAAAATGACTAGGGATAGCTCTTCTGTCAGATCTGCGCGCAGACTGGCACGGAAAGAAAAGAACTGACATCAGCGCGCCGGGGTGGCGCCGAATGTGTAGTCATCACAGTGACCAGGATGCCAACGACCCACACAGACGCGACCAATGCCACCCGACGGCGCACAGGGGTACTGCTTCAAGAAAAATCTCTGGATCCAGTCTGATGCCTGGGGGAAATTCTAAGGTAAGGAATCTGCAACTAGAAGTCTCTATCAGATTGATTATTTGAGATTTGATTGATATATGACCCATGACTCAGGCACGCTGATATGATCTTTAACCAAAAATTTCTATTAGCTTTCTAGAAACAGGTTACCTAGAACAACATTATAAGCATTAATAATGTGTACCTCTGTCTGCCAACTTGGAAGGGGAGTCTAATAAAATGTACAAACTAATGAGTGTTAGCCGCATGCTTGCGTGGATGTACTCCCAGGTGGAGGAAATAATTTACAGATGCTAATGAATACCTTGTACAATACATAAAGGGGGTTATTCTAACTTTGGAGGAGTGTTAATCCGTCCCAAAAGTGACGGTAAAGTGACGGATATACCACCAGCCGTATTACGAGTTCCATAGGATATAATGGACTCGTAATACGGCTGGTGGTAAATCCGTCACTTTTCCGTCACTTTTGGGACGGATTAACACCTCCTCCAAAGTTAGAATAACCCCCAAAGTGTTTTAATCAGACTACAAACAATGTAAAAGTGAGCTTCGTCGAAGCACCAAAGTCAGAGAGCTCTAAACCAGAGAACAAATTGGACAAGTGAGGGAATCTAAGACAATATAGAGAACGTTACACACCAACTTCACTCCTGCTGGAATGGATAATTTGTTTCAATCTAATTTGTAACGTTACAAATCAGTAGCACTTTATTGTGATACCGCTGACCCCAATTTCTGATCTGTTAGTAGTAGACACCCCATCCCAGAACTCAGCAGGAAATGTTGAAGTGAAAGGTAGGGAGGATGCATGGAGGATGATCATAGGGTTGTAATGAGTGGACAGTTACAAACAATGCTGTGAGACATATGTACCTGGCATAGGGATTGTGAAGACGATACCTACCGGAAGCGAGCTGCGGGTTATGCTCATAAATCTAACTGCAATTAGTACAGGTTTCTGGATTAGAAAGGGAAAGGAAAGGAAAGGAAAAAGGTTAGTCTGCGCATGCTGAGCCAGATAAGTGAGTATTTATCATGAGATGTGTTAGTCAACTGCTCCGGCATGATGACCCAGAAGTTCAAAGGAGAAAAATCATCCTCAAACAACAAAGGTATGAGAGAAGAGCATCAAGCTATAGTCAACGGAACCATAGGAACAATTTTCAAGAAATACACCACAGGCAGATGAACCTATATGCAGCCAAGACAAGGACGTGGAAAAGGCATTACATCACAGATCAAAGAGCAAGCAATGCAGATATTGGTATTTTAGGGGGCTGATTCATTAATCGGCCATTGCAAAAGCAGAGAATAATTAAAAATGTAAATTTCCTTTAGGCAACCAAAATAAGACTAGGCATCAGTTATTGGGGACAGCTATGTTGAAGCAACTGCTATGAATTATAAGCTCAGGTCATGTGGAAGCAGAATAGAAATATTGGCAGATGGCAGTTAACTGGATTTAGAGCACATCATCAGAAAAGTAAAAAATAAAACAATTAAGATAATACAAATAACTGCAATATGAGAAAAAGAGCACCATATCTTCACTTTGCTATACTGGTTGCAGGGAAAGTCTGACCAAATCTTTTAAGCCATAACAAAAAAGTGCCGATATAGAGAAGCAAGTGCCAAAAAACATATTTAAAGTGATAGCATACTTTTAGAAACTTTTTTTCTAGTCCAGCCTGTGCTTGCAGGCAAATTATAACCATTTGCGAAAGAAGAAGAGCATAGAGTGAGAAATGTATTTAATGCATATGCTCTCATCACTTTATTAATGCTCCTTTTAGTGCTCCTACTAGAAAGATAACGTTTAATGGGACTTCTGAGGTGATCCGACGACTTCTGACTTATGAGTGCAGCAGAAGAGAGGCTTGTTATGCAACTGCTCTCTGTGAGACTATGGCCCTCATCATGACATTGGCGGTAAAAACGGCCTACCACCGCGGCAACAGCTGCCAAAAGAAAGTCACCGCGGAGACGGCTGCCAAAAGACCGTCACCGCGGCTACCAGCCATCTGCTGTATAATGACCACAGCCGGATTTCTGCCTGTAGACTGCTACCAGCCATATTAAGACCCATAATACGGCCTGAGGGGGTTCTGCTGGCGGACGCTGCTGTTGGCAGCCGCACCCTGTCCCGTCTCCTGCCAGAGGACCCCCTGAACACAGGTAAGTGGGAGCTCCGACAGGGGAAGAGGGTGGTGGGGGTGTTGTGTGTGGGTGGGTGTGTGAATGTTTGTGAGTGCGTGTATGCGGGTGTGTGTTTCGTGTTGAATGTGTGTGCATATATGGAGGTGTGAGTGTGTGTATGTTGTGTTCTGTGAATGCCTGTATGTATGAAAGTGTGTGCGGATGTGTTTGTGAATGGATGTATGCATGCGTGGATGCATGTGGGAATTGGTGTGTGTATGCATGTGTGTGAAGGGGGGCGTGAATGTAGGGGGGTTAGCAGAGGAAGTGGGGGGGATCTGGAGAGGGGGGTGGGGAAGACCCCTAAAAGTGACAGGGAAGGGATTCCCTGTCACTGACAGTGCCTACCGCCATGGTTTTCGTGGCGGTAAGGGAGCCATGAAAACGATGGCGGTAGGCAGGGTCATAATCCTGCTGGCGGTACAGTGACAGCCACCGGGCTGGAGATTGCTATCTCCAGCCCGGCAGCTGTTACCGCCGTGGCAGTCGGTGTGGTACATTGGCAGTTTGGCTTCAGCCACACCGTCAATGTCATAATATGGTAGAAAGTACCGCCAGCCTGTTGGCAGTACTTTCCACCATATTATCGCCGACCGCTGGGGTCATAATAAGGGCCTATATGTCAACAGTGTCACATCCAGAAATATCTATGCTTAATTCCTTAGCGTCATACATGGTAGTCTCTTGGCACTGTGAGAATATTCTTTTAAATGAACATACCTCCTAGATAAGGAAAAGTTTTGGCTTTCTACTCTACTTTGCCACTTTAGTATGGAGTATATGCCCCCTGCACTGAGGGAGAGGTCAGTTTACAGGTTGTCCAGAAAAATCACTAGGATGAAGGGAAAATTTGTTATTTGTAATCATAATTCTCCACTACCGATACACTGACTGAGTTCCTGAGCACTCAATATTTCTACAAAGTTTGGCTATCTGAGACTTCCCACTAAATGCATGTACCTCTTTTGCATGGACCTCTTCAAAGCTGAAACAGCTTCAATAAAATGCCTTTTCTTTATTCTTTCAAAGGAAGAGGTTCAGCATAGTATATCTGATCAAGAACAGTGACCCATATACATATACTAGATAAAGGCAGGAATTCTTTCTGTTCTGTTATTTAAACATGGTTTTCATTATTTCAGGTGATGTGTAATTCTAAGTCAGGACCTGAGGCTCCAATTATGCATCTCTTTCTTCACTCTTTATTTTTTCAGAAGTTAATAAAACAGAGCTGTATTGAAACACTACACATCCCATGAACACCCCATAGTCACATATCCAATCATAGAGCCTCAGCCATGTGTATCCCTCATACTGTAATAACACATCCTCTTTATTTCCTGCTTCGCAGCCAGATAATGTTACTAGTGTGAGAGTGTTATATTGCAATTTTATTATTGGTATATATCGTCATATGAAAGTATATTGATAAAATTGCATGGTTATTCATAAAGGCAGTACTTCTGTGAGCTGCACATGCGCTTATTTTATTCAAAGCGAAAGCTGCATGCTCTGTCATTGTTAATTACTTCCCACGCATCTGCTCTCCAGTGCATTGGGAACCTTTAATTGTATCCGATTGTTGGTTTATTTGTCTGCTTAAGCATGGGAGCATTTTACCTCCCAAAGGGGCAGTGTGCCGGCTGCGCTTCTTACTGATTGGAGTAGGAGAAAGGGAGCAGGGACTATGTGGCTTTCAGCCATGCTGTTCTCTTTTAATTTCTTCAGAAGGGGACTCAGAGTACATGCACGCTCTACCATTTTAGATTGCCCTTTGTTAATGCGGGTGATTTGAACGCGAGGAGAGGCGCATTTATCTCTTCTGTCTCTTCCCTTACTGAACAAGCCCCCGGCGACACCCTGGGAGAACACAGTTTGCACAGGGTTGTAAAATGTATGCAGAGGCTTTGCCCAGAGTGCTATTCAGGTCCTCCCTCCATACTTGAGATATTACACTCCGTTCAGACGGTAGTTTGATCTGCTTTGGAGTATAAGGTACGGTTACTCCCCCGATTACCCCTCCTGGGATCAATAATATTACTATTACACGTTTTTCCAGCTTGAGAACAATTTTAATTTACCCCTGAGGCAGAGGATACTGCTTTGCAGTCAAGATGTACGATGACTATGAAGAGGACGGAGAGGGCTATTTTTATGAGGATCCTACTGGATCCTTGGAACAAAATCTAGTAAATGCACCAAATGCAAGAGTGCGACAAACATTTAATGACGCCCTAGTGAGAGCTTTTGCTCCCTGAAACGCCACTTATGTGGCTTTACGCAACAACAAGGCTGGTTAGCCTCAACTTCAAGGTTACTCGAGAGTGGTAATGGGATCACGCTGGACAAATCAGCTCCTAAGACTAGTAAGGACCACCACACTGAGGCCTTTGGCAAATTAGCAGCATTCCTGAAAAAAAAAAAAAAGCCTACAGTGTTCAATCAAACCCATCTCCAAAAAACAAGTCAGAAGATACTGATTCTTCCTTCACCCAGAGTTCTGACCAAGGAGACTATCCTGACCTGAACAAGGGAAAGCGCAAAACACATCACAGCGCTACCCATAAGCAACCAAGGGTCCTTACATTCGAACAAGGAGATATCATTCACCCAAGATCCACTACATATGGGTCCTGCCCCAAGAAGTGGCGGACTACATACAAATGACCATCTGCCAAAATTTTGGTAAAGAGGTACGAGCCCACCTACAATCATAATGCCCCAGACCAGATTTACCTGACAAGGCGACAGACACCCCAGAAGTGGACCCCACCACTGTGACCTATTTAAAAATGTATTCTAAAGACCCAAAGAAGGGTCTTGATCGTGCATGGCAATCATGCCAAGATAAACTCCTGGGTATTTCAGGGCCTTTAACATTTTGGAGCTGGGATATCACTTCAAGGAATCGAAGTCTCCCATCGATGCGGATCTTCTGGTCAGCTAGGCCCAATGGGCAATATGTCAATTGTATAAAGTTAACTGCGCTATATCTAGCGAATGCGGCAGATCTATCCTTCTTAAGTTAGACCCAAAATTTACCCAACAGGCCTCTTCCAAATCGGGACCCATTGCACAAGCCTTGTTTTTGGGGCCCCTTTCCTAAAAGATCTTTCAAAATTTGTGGCAACATATACCAACCTAGAAAAGGCCCAAGGATCTATTGAAAAGGTTTTCAGACCACATTTTGGCATGGTTGGATGCTTCAGTGGGCGAGCGTTCGGCTTTGGATACCATCAAGGCCCACAAAGAGACTACTATCAGAGAGGTAGAGGAGGATACCAGGAGTCCAACTCCACTTTCTATCCATCAGGTTCCCAAAATTATAGAGGTCGCTTCTGAAAATGAGGATTAAAGGTTCACAAGGATCCTTGCAGGAGTCTGGCTCTACAGGAGAGAATTATTGCCTTATCTGAGGTTTCACTGAGGGGAAGAACAAATCTGTTTTTACACAACTGGCAAAAGGTGACACAAGATCCGTGGGTTCTCAAATCAATACAAGGTTACAGACTAGAGTTTTACAAAACCCCAATCCAAGAATTTCTCCCTCACACAATGTATTTTTCCCATCTAGGTCAGTACTTAACTTCTACAGAAATACAAGCACTTTTACAGAGACGCATTAGAAGTGATTTCCAAACACCCAAAAGAGTTCCTCAGCTGCTTTTTTCATGTGTAAAAGAACGGAGCGGCACAAGACAGGTGTGAAACCTACGGGAATTCAATGGCTGGATTTTTTGTATCGCCATTTCAAGATGGAGGGAATCCGCCTCTTGAAAGACATCCTTCAAGAACGACACTGGATGGTTCAATTGGATCTAAGAAGATGCTTAACTGACCATTACTATTGTTCCCCGTCATCAGCGTTTCCTCCAATTTCTTTGGAAAAATGTTTGTTACGAGTTCGAAGTCCTCCCACTCGGTCTTGACGCCGCCCCATGGTGCTTCATGAAGATCATGAAGCCAGTGGTAAAATTTCTGAGGGCTCAAGGAGTCCGCCTAATCATTATCTGGACGACATTATCATTATGTCCCAGTGTACCTGACTAACCATAACCCACCTGGAATGGATGAGTCTTCTCCTCCATGACATCGGATTCATAATCAACATTCAGAAATCAATCCAGAGCCCATCTCAATGCCTGGAGTTCCTGGGCTGTCAGGTGGACTCTCAATTGGCTCAAATGATCCTTCCACTACAGAAAGTGAAAAATATCAAGAGGGAGTTGAGATCAGTATTTAACAGAGAGACTACATCCTTGAGGTACCTAGCTGGCATTGTAGGCCTGCTGGCCTCACCCATACAAGCGATCTTTCCAAGTCCCCTTCATTACCGTGCCCTTCAACGCCTAAAGATCCGAAACCTCAACAAAGGTCTTGCTTACTCAGAACAGATCTCGCTTTCAGAGGATGACAAGATGGAAATCTCTTGGCGGTTGGCACATATGGCGGCCTGGAATGGCAGAGCTATAATGGCTCAACTCTAGAGATGATAATAGAAACCAATGCCAACCATTTGTGCTGGGGTGCCCGTATTGAATCTCCATATCAATTGCCTGGAACTCCTGGTGGGTTCCTTTGCGATTCAGAGTTTTTTTCTGGGGGAACGCAAAATGCTGCATTCTCCTCCGCATGGAATACATTTCTGCAGTCTATGTGAACAAGTTAGGCTGAACCAAATCCCAACTTCTGATGAAGACAGCCAAGGACTTTTGGCATTTTTACTTTCTGCATCATATTCAGCGAAGGCAAAATATTTCCCACAACAATGCAATATAGTTGCAGATTGGCATTCTCAATACCTGCAGGACACCTCAGCAACTGGAGACTTCATCCAAAGGTCTTCATTGCGCTTCTACGGCGCTGGGGCCCTTGTGAGATAGATGCATTTGCTTCTCGCCTAAACTGTAAACTTTCAACATACTTCAGCTGGCATATGGATTCGGGAGCTCACACAACAGATGATTTTCTCCACGACTGGCACCCATTCCTTAACTATTCCTTCCCTCTGTTCATGATGATCCCCAGAGTGTAGGCACAACTGAGACAGCAGAAAGCGGAGATGATCTTAGTGACTCCTCTTTGGAGAGTGCAAGCATGGCTTCCAGTACTGCTGGATCTAGTGTGTACTCTTCTGGTTCTATTCCCATGGCGTTGGAACATTCAAGTAGACCCAGAAAGTCTAACACACCCGATGATACAATCAAGAGAATTCTCTCTAGCAGCCAGGAAGGTTTCAGGAAAAGATGGAGTCTCCCTGGCCTTTCACGAGACGCTCAGGACTACATTAGCAAAGCCTGGTCGTCAGGTACATGCAAAAGATATGCATCGGCATGGAGTTGTTGGTGTAACTGGTGTAATGCAAGGAGTGCAGATCCCTCTGGAGATGACTGCAGCATGATCGCAAATTTGGTGGTGTGCAAGTTATTAAGGGGTATTCCGATGATAAAATCTCCACAACCAAAATTTTCAGTTTTATGGGGTGTTAATGTAGTTACGATTGATACATTCTTTGACAGCTAATAAATAACTTTCCAGAAAGCAGTTATTGGCCAAAATGACCATGTTGTTATGCCTCACTTCTTGTAAACGAGTGTCAGATGTGAGGGTATTAAATTTGGCAAAATGACATTTCCCCCCCCCCCGAAGGCATTTCATTTACCATCTCCCGATGAACCAAATATAATTCCAGGTTAGTATCCTCTCCAGCCTTTCCAGATAACCCTAAACTTTGTGTAGTACATTGCCTAAAAGTGCACAAGTTAAGTACTGCTGAATTCTGTACAGATATGAAAGGACAATTATTGATGGCTCTGCAGAAACCAATTTGTCCTGTAACATCCGCTACTTTAGCGAGATGTATGCAATGGCTCCTAGGAGATGCAGGTATTGACATTACTAGGTTTGGTGGTCATTCAGCCAGAGGAGCGAAGGCATCAAAATCTTTTGCTTTAGGATCTTGTTTAGAAGATATTCTGAAAACATCAGATTGGTCGTCTTAGTCTACTTTTAAGGCTTTTTATTACAAACCCATTGTAGACGTAGCTTTTGTGGTGATGGGACAGCTTTAAACAAGCATAATTGGAGCCTCTGGTCCTGACTGAGACTAAAACATTTTCTACTATTCGTGACAAGAATTTTCAATTCTATTAAGGACACGGAGGCGAGGATTATCCCACCCATATATGTTCATTTGAAATACAATTGTATATGATATAAAGTGATACTTTTTTCCTCATAGTAAACAACAAATTTCTTGGGTCCACAAATATGCCTGAAAGCATGAGAGGATATCTACACTGATCTTCAAGATGAAGTCATAGTTTCTTGGATCTGTTCCCCCACGAACGAGTTTCTCCTTAGAAGCTATAGTTTGCATTTCACCAAGCTTGAAGTGCCTATTGTTTGAGGCCTTGGACTGTTAACTGTTTTATTTCCTAGAGGAAAGAAAGAGGATGTGTTATTGCAGTATGAGGGATATTTAAGGTTGACACGTGGTTATGGGGTGTTCATGGGATATGTAGTCTTTGAATTAAGATTTGTTTTATTGCCCCTGAAAAATAATGAGTGAAGAAAGAGAGGCATACTCCTTGTCTCTGTGTCCTTAATAGAATGGAAAATTCTTGTTTTGAATGCTAAAGTTTTGATTCCTATAGCCAGACACCCAGAACACGTTTGGGGTCAAGGGCAACACATTTTCATGTTTGTTATTAGAACAAGTAGACCCAATGATAAAAGCTTTCCATTAATGAACCATAAATACAAGTTTGAACAGTATTTAGATATGGACACAAATATTGCTTAAACTACAGACAATGCCCTTCCCTGATCCATCATGTATTGTAAACTGGCACCCAAACAGTTTGTCCTGCAGGAGGTTGGGCCTACTTGTGCCCAGAACAAAAAAACAAAACAAAAAAAACTTGACCTTGACCCTAAACAATATGTTTTGGGTGTCAGGCTATATGAATTCTATACCCGTTATCTCAAATTAAGTAGGGATTGGGTTATAAATGAATACTGTCTGATCTCAGTTTATACCTGCTGTTCCTGATCTTAAGAGAGGGAAGCCTGCTAAGTACCAAATCTGTATTCTCTTAATGATAGATGCTTTAGTGACAGTGAATTGTGCTGTTTTATACAGCAGCAGTCAAGATGATAAAGAAACCTGATGACCTGTACTATGACTTGGATTACTTGCGTGTTCACTTCACACCGTGAATACATTTTGTTTTACATTGTTGGACTATGCCTTTATTTGAATGCTGTGTGAGGGCTGTTAAGTATTCATTATTACCAAGCATGTAGGACTTTATTTTAAAGCAGTGCAGGAGCTATGCACTCGGAAGATATCAGGGAGAGCTGGACTGGTCATTTTATCTTTGTTTTATGTGCAGCATTCACTGTTCTAATGAATTACAATGAAATGAAATGTATTTTACCTCTGGTTGAAAGAATGAACATAGCTCAATCAATCAATAGTTTATTCGGTCCAGATTTGGACCATTTGAGAAGTTAAAAGTGATCATACGTACAAAAAGATAAAAGCCATAAACCATCGCATAATAAAAAAGACATTGGCAATTAATACAAAAAAAAGAAAAAGTTCATAAAACTACATAAAAAGTTTCATAGGTAATTAAGACAAGACTCTCAAAATAGTCTCTGAATCTTACCCTATGCAAGACGCTAAATGCTAAACTAATACTAATAAATTGGTAAAAGCATAAAAACCATTCTAAAACGGGTTTATACATAAAATAAGACATAAAAATTACATATAATAGCTCTTGTTAGCAAAAGCTAGAGGTCAACCAGTGAAGAAAAATGCCATAAGTTAATCAGTTCTATTGAATAAGTTGATCAACTAAATTGCATCTTGCGATTTATAAAATTATATATGCTGAGGAGCTATAAGTCACTTCAATTGGGGTAGCCCGCTAGACAGCATGCTCGGGGCTACAGTCTTATATCCTCGATAGGTCGCACTAATCGTTTTATTTAAAATCCCAGACTAATATAACAGGGTGCTAGTTCGCTAACTTCTAGACCGTTCTTCGACCGGTGGATTAAGATCTGTAGTGATCCTACTGCGGATTTTCCATGCTGCTGCCAAATATTTAGAAACAGAACTCACTATCAGCATGGAAGTGTCATATTTGCATATTCTATATTGAAAATGTCACTTACCCAGTGTACATCTGTTCGTGGCATCAGTCGCTGTAGATTCGCATGTTTTGCATAGCTCGCCATCTGGTGTTGGGCCGGAGTGTTACAAGTTGTTTTTCTTCGAAGAAGTCTTTCGAGTCACGGGACCGAGTGACTCCTCCTTTTGTCTCCATTGCGCATGGGCGTCGACTCCATCTTCGATTGTTTTTCCCTGCAGAGGGTGAGGTAGGAGTTGAATTGTAGTAATAGTGCCCATGCAATGGAGTGACTAAGTATGTACCTATTTAAGGTTGAGATGATACATATACAAATAGTTGAAGGTAACTTCCAAACTGCTACAGGCTCCCGGGGAGGCGGGTGGGCACATGCGAATCTACAGCGACTGATGCCACGAACAGATGTACACTGGGTAAGTGACATTTTCAGTTCGATGGCATCTGTCGCTGTAGATACGCATGTTTTGCATAGACTAATAAGCAGTTATCTCCCCAAAAGCGGTGGCTCAGCCTGTAGGAGTGGAAGTAGTTTGAAATAATGTTCTTAATACGGCTTGACCTACTGTGGCTTGTTGTGCGGATAACACGTCTACACAGTAGTGCTTGGTGAATGTGTGAGGCTTAGACCATGGGGCTGCCTTACATATTTCTTGCATTGGGATGTTTCCTAGAAAGGCCATGGTAGCACCTTTCTTTCTGGTTGAGTGTGCCCTTGGTGTAATGGGCAGCTGTCGTTTAGCTTTAAGGTAGCAGATTTGGATGCATTTAACTATCCATCTGGCTATACCTTGTTTTGATATTGGGTTTCCTGCATGAGGTTTTTGAAATGCAATAAATAGTTGTTTAGTCTTTCTGATGTTCTTTGTTCTGTCAATGTAATACATTAATGCTCTTTTGACATCTAATGTATGTAGTGCCCTTTCAGCTACGGTATCTGGTTGTGGAAAGAACACTGGAAGTTCCACTGTTTGATTTAGATGGAACGGTGAAATAACCTTTGGAAAAAATTTAGGATTAGTCCTTAGGGCGACCTTTTTCTTGTGTAGTTGTATAAAAGGTTCTTGTATTGTAAACGCCTGAATCTCGCTTACTCTTCTTAGGGAAGTAATGGCGATGAGAAATGCAACCTTCCAGGTTAGGAACTGTATTTCGCAGGAGTGCATGGGTTCAAAAGGTGGACCCATAAGTCTAGTTAGGACAACATTTAGGTTCCATGAAGGAACAGGTGGTGTTCTTGGTGGTATAATTCTCCTAAGGCCCTCCATGAATGCTTTAATGACTGGTATCTTATATAGGGAAGTTGAATAGGTAGTCTGCAGGTATGCAGATATTGCTTTAAGGTGTATTTTAATGGAAGAGAAAGCCAGGTTAGATTTTTGTAAGTGAAGCAAGTAACCCACTACATGTTCTGGAGTTGTGTGTAATGGTTGTATTTGATTAATATGGCAGTAGCAAACAAACCTCTTCCATTTACTTGCATAGCAGTGCCTGGTGGATGGCCTTCTGGCTTGCTTTATGACTTCCATACATTCTTGGGTAAGTTGTAAGTGCCCGAATTCTAGGATTTCAGGAGCCAGATTGCTAGATTCAGCGATGCTGGATCTGGGTGTCTGATCTTTTGGTTGTGTTGTGTCAACAGATCTGGCCTGTTGGGCAATTTGATGTAGGGTACTACTGATAGGTCTAGCAGCGTTGTGTACCACGGTTGCCTTGCCCAAGTTGGTGCTATTAATATGAGTTTGAGTTTGTTTTGACTGAGTTTGTTTACCAGGTAAGGAAGGAGAGGGAGAGGAGGAAAAGCGTAAGCAAATATCCCTGACCAGTTCATCCATAGGGCATTGCCTTGGGACTGTTTGTGTGGGTATCTGGATGCGAAGTTTTGGCATTTTGCGTTCTCCTTCGTCGCAAACAAGTCTATTTGAGGTGTTCCCCAGAGTTTGAAATAGGTGTTCAGAATTTGGGGGTGAATTTCCCATTCGTGGACCTGTTGGTGATCTCGAGAGAGATTGTCTGCGAGTTGATTTTGGATCCCTGGTATAAATTGTGCTATTAGGCGAATTTGGTTGTGAATTGCCCAACGCCAAATTTTTTGTGCTAGCAGGCTTAACTGCGTGGAGTGCGTCCCCCCTTGCTTGTTTAGATAATACATTGTTGTCATGTTGTCTGTCTTGACGAGAATGTATTTGTGAACTATTATTGGTTGGAAAGCTTTTAGTGCTTGAAAAACTGCTAGAAGTTCTAGGTGATTTATATGCAGTTTTGTTTGATGTACGTTCCATTGTCCTTGTATGCTGTGTTGATCGAGGTGTGCTCCCCACCCTGTCATGGAAGCATCTGTTGTTATTACGTATTGTGGCACTGGGTCTTGGAAAGACTGCCCTTTGTTTAAATTTATGTTGTTCCACCACAGAAGCGAGAGGTAAGTTTGGCGGTCTATTAACACCAGATCTAGAAGATGACCCTGTGCTTGAGACCACTGTGATGCTAGGCACTGTTGTAAGGGCCTCATGTGCAGTCTTGCGTTTGGGACAATGGCTATGCATGAAGACATCATGCCTAGGAGTTGTAATATCATCTTTGCTTGTATCTTTTGTGTTGGATACATGCGTTGTATGATGGTGTTGAAATTTTGAATTCTTTGGGGACTTGGAGTGGCTACTCCTTTTGTTGTGTCTATTATGGCTCCTAGGTATTGTTGTACCTTGCACGGCAGAATGTTGGATTTCGTGAAGTTGACGGTGAACCCTAGTTTGAAGAGGGTTTGTATGATCTGATTTGTGTGATTTGAGCACTCTATTAACGAATGGGCCTTGATTAGCCAGTCGTCTAGATATGGGAACACATGTATTTGCTGCCTTCTGATGTGTGCAGCGACTACTGCTAGACATTTGGTAAAGACTCTTGGTGCGGTTGTTAATCCGAAAGGCAGTACCTTGAATTGGTAATGTATTCCTTTGAATACAAACCTTAGGTATTTCCTGTGCGATGGGTGTATTGGTATATGGAAATACGCGTCCTTGAGGTCTAAAGTTGTCATGTAGTCGTGTAGTTTTAGCAATGGTAATACTTCTTGTAGTGTGACCATGTGAAAGTGGTCTGATTTGATGAATGTGTTCACTATTCTGAGGTCTAGGATTGGTCTCAGCGTTTTGTCCTTCTTTGGTATCAGAAAGTACAGTGAGTAAACTCCTGTGTTTATTTGTGTGTTTGGCACTAATTCGATTGCATTCTTTTGCAATAGTGCCTGCACTTCTATCTCCAGGAGATTGGAATGATGTTTTGTCAAATTTTGTGCTTTTGGTGGTATGTTTGGAGGGAATTGTAGAAATTCTATGCAATAACCATGTTGGATAATTGCTAGAACCCAAGTGTCTGTAGTGATTTTCTCCCATGCTTTGTAATAATGACTTATTCTTCCCCCCACTGGTGTTGTGTGGAGGGGGTGAGTGACATGTGAGTCACTGCTTAGTAGTAGGGGTTTTGGGGCTTTGAAATTTTCCTCTATTCCTAGGGAATTGCCCTCCTCTATATTGTCCCCGAAAACCTCCTCTGTACTGTCCCTGGTAACTGGACGGTGTTGCCTGTGAGGTGCTGGCTTGTGTGCTCTGACCCCGAAACCCCCCTCTAAAGGGTGTTTTACGGAATGTGCTGTAATTCCCTCTGCACTGCGGGGAGTAGAGTGCGCCCATGGCTTTAGCAGTGTCCGTGTCTTTTTTGAGTTTCTCAATCGCTGTGTCCACTTCTGGACCGAACAGTTCTTTTTAGTTAAAAGGCATATTGAGAACTGCTTGCTGAATCTCTGGTTTAAATCCAGACGTTCGGAGCCATGCATGCCTTCTGATAGTTACAGATGTATTAATTGTCCGTGCAGCTGTATCTGCAGCGTCCATGGAGGAGTGGATTTGGTTGTTGGAAATGGTCTGTCCCTCCTCAACCACTTGTTTTGCCCTATTTTGTAGGTCCTTGGGCAGATGGTCAATGAGATGTTGCATCTCATCCCAATGGGCTCTGTCATAGCGCGCAAGTAGTGCCTGGGAGTTAGCGATGCGCCACTGGTTTGCAGCTTGTGCTTCGACTCTCTTACCAGCTGCATCGAACTTGCGGCTTTCTTTATCTGGGGGTGGTGCATCTCCAGATGTGTGGGAGTTGGCCCTTTTCCTAGCTGCTCCTACAACGACAGAGTCTGGTGGCAGCTGTGTAGTGATGAAAACCGGGTCTGTAGGAGGCGCCTTATACTTTTTTTCCACTCTTGGTGTGATTGCCCTACTTTTGACCGGCTCCTTAAAGATTTCTTTTGCGTGCCGGAGCATACCAGGGAGCATAGGCAGGCTTTGGTAGGAGCTGTGGGTGGGAGGAGAGTGTGTTGAATAAAAAGTCATCCTCGACCTGTTCTGAGTGGAGGCTTACATTGTGAAATTGTGCTGCTCTAGCCACCACTTGAGAATACGCAGTGCTGTCCTCTGGTGGAGATGGCTTCGTAGGGTATGCCTCCGGACTGTTATCTGACACTGGGGTGTCGTATAAGTCCCATGCGTCTTGATCTTGGTCACCCTGGCTCATGGTGGTGTGAGCTGGGGAATGTGATGGAGTTTGTGCTGGTGAGACGTTAATCACAGGTGGAGGAGAGGGTGGTGGGGTAACTTTTTTCACCACTTTTGTTTGTGGTGTTTGTTCAGTTTGGAACTCCAATCTTCTCTTTCTTCTAATAGGGGGAAGGGTGCTTATTTTTCCTGTCCCCTGCTGTATGAAAATACGCTTTTGCGTATGGTCTACATCAGTTGAGTGTAGCTCTTCCTCAAACCTATGCTTTTGCATTTGGGAGGTTAGCGAGTGCTCTTCTGTATAAGAGCCTGAAACTGGGTCGGTTGCAGTTTGTTTTGGCACCGAAACCCTGTCTGCATCTTTTTTCGGCTCCGAGGTGACTTTTTTCTTTTTCTGGGCCGAAACCTCTCGGCGTCGATCTTCTTCGGTGCCGCTGTCTCGGCGTCGAGCCGTGTCTACACCGGTATCTCGGTGTCGATGCTGGTCTCCAGCACTTTCTCGGTCCCGAGAAGGCTGCATGCCGGTGTCTCGACCGGAGTCGGACGATCTCGGCACTGTTTGGGCCTTTTTCGGTGCCGACGGTCGGTCACCGAATTTATGGGTCGAGCCATGGCCTGGTGGCAGTGGCGTCCCCTGGGCCTTGTAAATCTTCTTCTGAGTGGTTTTCGACGTCTTACTCACGGTTTGTGTATCGTCGAATCCTTCGGAGTCCGATTCTTGGATCGAAAAGGTTCCCTCCTCTTCTTGTTCCTCGAACTCCCGGTGGGCTGTCGGCGCGGACGCCATCTGAAGTCGTCTGGCTCGACGGTCTCGGAGTGTTTTTCGGGACCGGAACGCACGACAGGCCTCGCAGGTGTCTTCACTGTGCTCAGGTGACAGGCACAGGTTGCAGACCAAGTGTTGGTCTGTATAGGGGTATTTATTGTGGCATTTGGGACAGAAACGGAACGGGGTCCGTTCCATCGGCGTTCTTCTGTACGCGGTCGGGCCGACCAGGCCCCGACGGGGGATCGAAAAAATTACCCCGAAGGGCACCGGAGCTCTTCGATCTTAGACGCGGTGTTGAATCTAACTACGCCGATCCCGAACGCAACAATACCGACGAAAATCTTCCGAAATTAGCTATCTTTCCGTTCCGAAACTCGGAGCGACAGGAACACGTCCGAACCCGATGGCGGAAAAAAAACAATCGAAGATGGAGTCGACGCCCATGCGCAATGGAGACAAAAGGAGGAGTCACTCGGTCCCGTGACTCGAAAGACTTCTTCGAAGAAAAACAACTTGTAACACTCCGGCCCAACACCAGATGGCGAGCTATGCAAAACATGCGTATCTACAGCGACAGATGCCATCGAACACACTGTTACGGTTTTGTGTTGGCAGTGTTTTGCACAGAGGGATTATCCACTTCCCGCGAGGGCATTTGTAGAGGACCGAAAAATAGGACATGCTCAGAAGTTTCCTTGCATAGATGGCAGTTTATGCATTTGTCAGATAAAGAACTATTGGTCGACCAGCAAGCCATAAAGCTGTTGACTGCCAATGTTCCATATCTGAACTGAAGTAATAAGGAGCGAGCACGGGCTGGGATAGGGAGATCCAGGAAGCTTTCAGGCAGAGGTTCGTGCTTAACCAGCAGAAACTCTGCTGTCAACCGACCTAACCCAATTGAGCCGAGAGATTCCTCATGGATCTTTTCCCAATAGCGGTCTTTGATCAGGCGTTTAGCGTTACCAGGAATCATCTCGGGATTCTCCCAATAATGGGATAAATTCAGTTTAACCCAAGCCACTTTCATCTCCCTAAGCCACCGTACTTTTTCCCATCCATAGCAAGGTGGCAATAGTTCTTTAACTGCTGACCTGAAGGGTTCGAGTTCATCCGTTTTCCATAATCTGACCCAGTACAGAAGTGGTCTTAAGTATGCTGTATCCTTAATACTATTTAGACCCAGGTCCAGTCTTAGGGGGAGCATCGGGGTGCCCTTCCCTAGTCTGGATATGTGTTTAAGGAAATTATTTTCTTTGATTTGAAGAGCGTCCATTTGTCTGTGGGATCCCCAAAGTTCCGCTCCATATAGGGCAGCGGCACGGATTTGGGCTTTGTAGATTTCAGAGATGAGAGTGAGAGGGGGACTTGTTGCAGTGCTAGCCTTACGTCCTATCACTCCACATCTTTGACTGATTGTTAATGCCCCTTTCCTTATAGCTGCATCCCAGCTGCCCTTATCAGATAGTCTGATACCCAAATAATCGTATTCCATTACCCTCTCCAGATGAATTGAATCCATCTTGATATTTACTCTAAGCTTCTTGTTCGGGGCACTGTATATCATAATCTCTGCAGAATACACCGAACTGGTCAACCAGATTCTGGATTCCCATGGATGATTTAGACAGAAGGATAGTGTCATCTGCATAAAGTAGGCATGGAACTTTGGTCCCGGCCAGCTTTGGGGAATCATTAGTGCAATTTGCTAAATACTTAATACAATTATTTATGTATAGAAGAAAAAGGGTAGGGGCCAAAACACACCCCTGTCTGACTCCCCTCTCAATAGCCACTGCTTCTGTTAGATCACCATTCTTGCCGCTCCTGATTTGAGCATAAGTATTCTCGTGTAGTCGGGTGATAAGTTTCAAGAGGCCATGTGGGACACCCATATTGGCTAGTGTCAGCCATAGCTGGTTTCTGGGTACCAAATCAAACGCGGCTCTAAGGTCAATAAAAACTACAAAAAGGTTACCTTCTCTTACTTCCACAGTCTTCCATTTTATTGTTAAAAATCTTAGCACCTGATCTATGGTACTAACTACTGGCCTAAACCCTGCTTGCAAATCAGAAATGGCACTGGTTTCCAGAATCCATTCTTCTAAACTAGACAAAATTTGCTTTGCAAAAAGTTTTTGGAAGTTGTCAAGTAAGGAGATTGGGCGGTAGTTAGCAGGGTTAGAGGGGTTACCTTTCTTAAAGATGGGAACATAGCTCAATACGTTTCCATTAAATGCAACCACAGTGGTTTGTATGGCTGATGTTGCCAAATAGCAGGCCATGCTCTTGCATCATAAGTTCTAAGTTTCATTTTGGTAGTTGAATGGATGAACGGATGCTGGGACTGAATCATGAACTTGCTGTACATCTAGTGCAGGCTTAGAACAAGCCCATGCACTTGTTTTCATGGAAATTGCACTGTCTGGAGCACTTACTAGGAGGCACAAAGCAGTTGCTGCTGTTTCATCAGGCGCAGCTCCTCCACTATGGTGGAGGAGCGTCACCCCCAGCCAGCGCTGCAGCTGCAAACCTTTAACAATAAAACGATAATAAACCACATTTATTATCGTTTTATTGTTAAAGTGGCGGGCAATGGGGTGTGACAGGGACGGAGTGGGAGAGTGCGCTTGTGTGTTTGGCCGGCCGTCTTGGACCGGCCAAACACACATGCGCATAAGGCTCTCTCCAACCCAGCACTGTGCTGTTGGGTTAGAGAGAGCAGGAAGGGGCTCTGAGTCTGCCTCAGAGCGCCAAGTCAGGTCACTCCGGCCAATCCGAACACTGCTTTCATGCTGCTAGCAGCATGAGAGCAGCATTCGGATTAGCTGCAGGGCAGGCTTGGGGTTTGTGCCTGCAGTGGAGGCTGAAGAAAGGCGCAGCGGCAGCGCGGAATCAGTTATTTTTTTTAAACTTAGATTTTTTCTCTTTTCCCAAATCCCCCCTCCCGTCACGCACCGCCCCTATTGCACGCGGCGAGCCGCTCCTGTGTTTCATGCTTCTGAGCTGTTCCCTGTATAGCTCAAAAACTAACTTGTACATTGAATCGGTCCAATATATGCACTCACATCCTTAGTAAGGAGGCGTGCCTCCTATAGACATGTTTTTCATACCAACTTGATTTAAAACTAAGAACAAGATTCTTGTGAAAAACACTTTACGGAAGGTCACTGATTCAAAAGGCAATTGTATGTAGAGTTATCGTTATGCCACAACCCTGATAGTTGGACTTTCAGAAAGCAAATCTCCATCAGGCTCAGTGAAAGAGGATGACATCATGGTGGTAACGCTTATCTTAGACCCAGACCCTACTCTGAATTCAGCTGCAAACTAACTAGCCATTACACATCAATGTGCAGTGAACACTGAGGCAAAGCCATATGAGATAAGTCTTGCTCATAAAAAAGGAGTGGTACTTTATGTCCCGCGGGTCCAGGGATCTTGTACTTGCATTGTCACAAAGGTATATTAAATAGGCCTGGTAGAAATTGTAATTATGCTTGGGTAGTTTTGGTAATTTCACATTACTCTTTTAACTTGAAATTACCAATAATAATGTGATAACACATGTTACCATATCTCTGAGTAATTTGGCAAAAAACTTACCACAGGAGCATAAGAACAATGAACTTAGCAAACAAGAGTGACTGCTGTTGTTCGTCTTCTGTTGCATTTAGTGCTATTTTCTTAGTGCAAAATGCATCCTTGGATCCATTATTGGTGCTAGGGTACATTTTGCATTAAAAAAATGGTGAAAAATGCTGGGTGTAGGAAAGTGCCCTTTTTGGCATAATTTTAACCCCTGCCCCCCCCCACCACACCCACTTTTTGCCTGATATGGATACTGTCTTGACGGGGAATGTGCTGGGATTCTGCTAACCAGGCCCCAGCACCAGTGTTCTTTCCCTAAAAATGTACCACTGCTTCCACAATTGGCACATCCTTGGCACACAGTTAAGTCCCTTGTAAAAGGTACCCCTGGTACCAAGGGCCCTGTGGCCAGGGAAGGTCCCCAAGGGCTGCAACATGTATTATGCCACCCTGGGGGACCCCTCACCGAGCGCATGACAATGCCTTTGCAGCTTGTGTGTACTGGTGTGCCAGGCCCACAAACCACTGCCTGTGGCATAGGGAAATCACCCATCTAGCAGGCCTCACAGCCATAGGGCAGGGTGCACTATACCATAGGCGAGGGCCCAGTTGCATGAGCAATATGCCCCTACAATGTCTAAGAATGGACACTATAAGTGCAGTGTGGCCATACTGAGTATATTGGCTTGGAGTTTGTCATTACGAACGCCACAGCTCCATAATGGCTTCACTGGTGTCGGGGAAGTTTGGTATCAAACTTCTCAGCATAATAAACCCACACTGATGTCAGTGTTGGATTTATTGAAAAATGCACCCAGAGGGCATCTTAGAGATGCCATCTGTATTTTAGCCAAACTTCTAGTGCAAGACTGATAGGTCTGTGCCAGCCTGCCAATTCCAGACACGCTTCTGACCACATGGGGTGAGACCTTTTGTGCCCTCTGTGGCCAGAAACAAAGCCTGCACTGGGTGGAGTTTCTTCACACCTCCCCCATGCAGGAACTATAACACCTGGTGGTGAGCCTCAAAGGCTCAGGCCTCTTGTTACAGTGCCCCAGGGCACTTCTGCTAGTGGAGATGCCCGTCCCACTTTTGACGACAAGTCCGCCAGGAAAGCTGGGAAAAACAAGGAGTGACCACTTCAGCTAACACCACCCCTAAGGTGTCCAAGCTGAAGTGCCCCCCTCCTTGTAAAATCCTCCATCTTGGTTTGGAGGACAGGGACCAATAGAGTTAGCTCTGTGTCCCCCTCCACAAAGGGAGTGGACACCGGAAAGGGTGTAGTCTCCCCCAGGGACAGTAGCCATTGGCTACTGCCCCCTGGCCCCAGAAACGCCCCTAAATCCAGGATTCAAGGGCTCCCCTGAACCTAGCTCGTCAGATTCCTGGCGACCTAAAGACGACAAGAAGAAAGAAGGACTGCTAAGCTGACCCCCAGCAGAGAAGACTGACGACACCAACTGACTTGTCCCCAATCCTACAGGACTGTCTCAAGATTCTGAAGCCCTGCTACAAAAAATCAACGCATCCTGCAGGACCGGGGATCTCTTAAAAGCCTCATGAAGAGTGCCTGCACTCCAGAGGACCAAGATCTCCCGTGGAGCGGCCCTGTCCAGAAAGAAACTTCAGCAAAAGACTCTAGAACCGACCTAGATCTGCAAGTTCTGCCCACTCTGCACCCGACGCCCACAGCCCGTGTCCAGGTGGCCCAACCAACTAAAGCTGGCCCCCAGGCGATTCTGACCTAGTGTCCACTCTAGGTTGGCCCATCATGTACAACACGACGATGCCTACATCCTAAATCTGGAGGACCCGACCTCCGGTCGAGAGAGAACCGGACGAAGATTCCCAACGCCTAAAGGTACCCTGCATCCGCAGCCCCCTTGCCTTGGGGAATCCGACAACATTCAGCAGGCAGGCCTCCACACTGTCCAGCCTGTGGCATTCTGGAACCGACCCCCTGGACCTGGCCTACAGCATCTTTGTGACCCCTGTGGACCCTCTATTGAAAAGCATTGGGAGCCTGATGCTGTGTTTGTACCCTGCACTAGGCCGCCCCTGTGCCACTGGGGTTGTGTGTTTGGTGGTGATCTGTGGCCTCCCAGTGCTCACCTAAACCTCCAGATCTGCCCACTGAAGAAGCAGGTACTTACCTACAAGCAGGCCTGATTCAGAGTATCCCGAGTCTCCAGAGGACTTCATTTTAAATCCTGCATCATCTTTCACCTCTGCACCTGGCCAGCCCTGTGTTGCTGGTGGTGGGTGTTTGGCGTTAAATTCAACCCCGACCTGTGGACATTCTAACCCTCGAAGGCTGGAACTGTAAGTCTGACACTTACCTCAAAAACTGTACTAACGTTACTTCTCCCCAGAATGGTCTTTGAAAATTGCACTGTCAACTTTTAAAACAGATATTTGCTATTATCTTGAAAACCATTTAACTTGCCAAATTGAAACAAAGTGGTATTGATGCATATGTTGTATACTTACTTGCAAATATATTTAACTGCAAACTGAATCTTGTGGTTCTAGAAAAAATATATATTTTTGCTATATAAAAATCATTGGCCTGGAGTTAGTCATTGAGTGTGTGTGTGTGTTGCATGGTTACCCCACTTTCTGACTGTTTGCCAGTGTGTTTGACTGTGTTCACTGGGATCCTGCTAACCAGGAACCAGGTGATTATGTTCTCACCCTTCGAACTTGGCAACTATACAGTTTTCTTCCCACAATTGGCATACTGGTCCCCCCATGTAAGTCCCCAGTATATGGTACCTAGGTACCCAGGGCACTGGGGGTACCAGGGGATCCCTATGGGCTGCAGTAGTTATTCTGCCACCCATAGGGAGCCCACGCAAAGGGTTCTGCAGGTCTGCCATTGAAGTATGCGTGAAACGGGTGCATGCACCCGTTTTCAATACAGGTCACTGTACCAGGTCACTGTAAGTCACCCCTATGGTAGGCCCTCTTGGCCCAGATGGCAGGGTGCAGGTACCTCTGTGTGAGGGCACCCCTGCACTAGCAGAGGTGCACCACAAACTCAAGACCCATTTTCCTGGACTTTGTGAGTGTGGGGACACCATTTTATGAGTGTACTGGACAAAGGTCACTACTTATGTCCAGCTACATAATGGTAACTCCGAACCTGGGCATGTTTGGTATCATACATATCAAAATCATACCTCAAAACTGCTGCAAGTATTCGAAGTATGATTCCATGCACTCTGGGGGCTCCTTGGAGAACCCCTAGCTTTGCTACCACCAATCTTATAGGGTTTTCCAGGAAACCCAAGCTGCTGACACACCTCAGACAGGTTTCTGCCCTCATGCTGTTTGATCCTATCAAGCCCAGGAATGCAGAACAAAGGATTTCCTTTGGGAGGGGGAGGTAACACCCTCTATCTTTGGAAATAGGTGTGACTGGCTTGGGAGGGGTAGCCTCCCCAAGGCACTGGTATGCTTTGAAGGGCACATTTGGTGCCCTACGTGCATAAACCAGTACACACTGGTTCAAGGATGCCCAGTCCCTGCTCTGGCGCGAGACTGGACAATGGAAAGGGGAGTGACCACTGCCCTGTCCATCACCATCCCAGGGGTGGTGCTTAGAGCTTCTCCAGAGGGTCTGCCATCTTGTTTCCAAGGATAGCAGGGAACTCTGGGAGCATCTGAGTGGCCATGCCAATCAGGTGATGCCAGAGGCCCTCCTGATATGTGCTTACCTGGCTAGGTGAACAATCCCCCTATCAGGTCTATTTAGGGTCTCTCTCTTTGGTGGGTCCTCAGATTCGGCTTGCAAGATTCCAGCAGGATTCCTCTGCAACCTCCACTTCGACATCTGGCCACTGGAACTGGACCCTCCAGGAACCTGACAATGCTGCAATCCACAAAGAAGACTCTTCTGCAACTTTGCTTCCAGGGTTCCTGCCAGCTTTGCAACATTTCCTCGGCTATGCATCCTCAGAAGACTGCAACTCTTCAGCCTGCACAAGAAGAAGAAGAAATCTCACTTGGAGTGAAGGAGCCACTCCCCTGCATCCGCAGGCACGTGCTGCAACGACGACCGGCTGGATGTATCCCCTCTCATCCTGAGCTGCGTGGATCCTGCATCGCGAATGGTGGTCCAGGGTAGTCCTCCTGGTCCCCTTTGCCAGATGTGGAGGTAAGCCCTTGCCTTACCATGCAGGACAGTAACCCCGTGCACCGCGTCTCTTGCAGCTGCAAAGACTTGTGTGCATCTCCTGCAAAGGGATCTTCAGGTGACGTGTAGCTCCAGTACCCAGCACTCCTTCCTGTGGCGCACAGCCCTCTGCGTGGTTCACCTGCGGCGTGGGATCCCTTTCTGTAGTGCTGCGTAGGCTGCTTTTGCGACTTCTGTGTCCCCGTCCTGTAGGACTCCTGTGGGTGCTGCCGTCTGCTCCTGTGGGCCCACTGTGACCCCGAGGGTCTCCTGTGACTCCCCCTTCTGCGTTGAGTCCTCCTGGACCTTGCTGGTCCCCAGCAGCACCACTTTTCCACTAACTGCAAATTTGCCTTTGCCAAGGCTTGTTGGCGGAATTCCTGCACCAACACCCGTCTGCAATCTTCACTCCAGCATGGGTCATCTTCTGCATCCACCAGGAACTCTTTTCCGGATCCAGGACTGTAGTGCTCACCTGTTCTTCCTCACCGGCGACCAACTCCTGCAACTACAGGTGGGTGGATAGCAGCTCGTACTCCTCCTGGACTCCACTGACACTTGGTCCCCTCTCTCCATAGGTCTTCCTCTCCAGGAATCCACCGCTGGTTTCTTGCAGTCTTGTCTGGGTGTCTTAATTTCTTCTTTTTCCACCTTTTGGGTTGTTTGGGGAAATTCCAGTGATTTACTCCTGCATTCCTGGTCGCTGGGGGGGGGGGGGGGGGGGGGGGTAGACAGGGGTACTGTGTTACTTACCTCTGTGGTTTTCTAGTACTCCCAGCTCCCCTCTACACATTCCACTTACCTAGGTGGGGGTCCTGTGTTCGCATTCCATTTTTTTAGTACATGGTTTGGGCTCCCCCAAGGGCCACTACTGGTTATTACTATTTGCACTGTTTTCTAACCTTTTCTATGCCTATTTTTGACTACTAGTGTATATATTTAGTGTATTACTTACTGCCTATTGGAGGGTTGCTCTTCTAGTATTTTGTGGTATTGTGTTCCAACTGAGTGTTTTCTTTCATGTGTGTAAGCGCTGTGTGACTACAGTGGTTTTGCATGAGCTTTGACTGTCTCCTAGATAAGTCTTGGCTGCTCATCTACAGCTACCTTTAGAGAGCTTGGCTTTTAGACACTGCCTGCACTTCATTAAGAGGGGATACCTGGACCTGGTATAAGGTGCAAGTACCTTGGGCACCCACCACACACCAGGCCAGCTTCTTACAGAGTGCTTCATTTATTGCCTGTGTGTGTACAGAAAATACTTTGCACTACCCTCTGATAAGCCTAACTGCTCAACCACACTACTACAAAG
The DNA here is from genome assembly GCF_031143425.1 of Pleurodeles waltl. Lineage (NCBI taxonomy): Eukaryota > Metazoa > Chordata > Amphibia > Caudata > Salamandridae > Pleurodeles > Pleurodeles waltl. The sequence continues at coordinate 233,924,251 of NC_090440.1, read as the reverse complement.
AGAGCATTAGTATTATTGACTTTAGCCTCTGTTAAGCCTCTGGGGAACTCTTGGACTCTGTACACACTCTGGGGGTCATTACAACCCTGGCAGTCAAAGACCGCCAGGGCTGTTTCGACGGAAGCACCGCCAACAGGCTGGCGGTGATTCCCATGGGTCGCACCGCTGGGACCGGCGGTTTACCGCCACTTCAGTCCCGGCAGTTTTAATCCACTGGGGCAGCGCTGCTTGCAGCGCTGCCCAGGGGATTACGAGTCCCCCTACTGCCAGCCTTTTCCTGGCGGTTTGAACTGCCAGGAAAAGGCTGGCGGTACGGGGAGTCGCGGGCCCCCCCTGACACGACCCCGTGCAGCTTTTCACTGTCTGCAATGCAGACAGTGAAAAGCGCGACGGGTGCACCTGCACCCGTCGCACAGCCGCAACACCGCCGGCTCCATTTGGAGCTGGCTCCTGTGTTGCGGCCGTGATCCCCGCTGGGCCGGCGGGCAGAAACCAGGTTTCCGCCCGCCGGCCCAGCAGGGATCTCAAAATGACCACGGCTGGAGTGCGGCTGCATTGGCGGCCGCCCGGCAGTCCAACCTTGGCGGGCGGCTGAAGGTTGTAATAAGAGCCTCTATCTCATTTTGATGTAGTATATACAAAGGCAGCTTCCTACACTTGGTATCAACCTTGCGTATTTTTGTTGTAATTTCGGGTAGTTACGCAACAGCAAATTACGTGAGTTACAGCCATCCCGAATATTAAATGGTTTACCATGGCTGAAGTGTGTCATAGCAAAAGAATCCATCACAGAAAGGTGACATCAGAGGGCACCAAATGCAGTGGTTTCTAGTTTCTACCCAAAAACAATTATTCTCTTTGGTGGGGTTTTATAGGTTATAATCGGTTTTAAATCAAAACAAGAAATCCTAACTATGCCTAATGTACAAGTTACTTACCTTTGGTTACGATATGTATCTGGTAGAGACATATTCTAATTGCAGATTCCTTACCTTTGATATCCCCAGGCGTCAGACTGGATCCGAAGATTTTTTATTAGAGTAGCACCCCTGCGTGCCGTTAGGTGGCATCGGTTGACTCCGCAGGCGTCGTGGTCGCCGTGATGATGTTGCAGTCGTATGTAGGCGCCACCCCGGTGGGCTGACGTCAGATTCTTTTCACGACTTTACACGCCAGTAGCGCGGAGCCATGAATGACATTGAGAATGGTGCGCCAAAACTAGGGCCCTTAGAGGGAAGTACCTGTCCTAAGTAATCAGTTCGCATTGCGGGGAGGATGGGCGGGTCAGTAAGTAATCTGCAAATAGAATATGTCTCTACCAGATGTATAGTTACCGAAGGTAAGTAACTTGCACATCTGATAGAGCCTTCTAGTTGCAGATTCCTTACCTTTAAATAGATACCCGAACAATACCATCCCCGGTGGTGGGCTGCAAACTAAGTTCACACCAAAAAATCCTGCATGACCGAACGGCCAAAATAGCCGTCCCTGCGGACCTGACTGTCCACGCAGTAGTGCTTGGTGAAAGTATGTAAGGATGCCCATGTTCTGATGTGGCAGATATCCAGTACTGGAACTCCGCATGCTAACGCTGTGGTAGCAGCAGTTGCTCTGGTTGAATGAGCATGCAAACCCTCAGGGGGTTGCTTTTTCACCAAAGCGTAGCACATCTTGATGCAGAGGCCTACCCATCGTGAGATGGTCCTCTTCTGCACTGCCTTCCTTTTCTTTGCACCCACATATCCCACAAAGAGTTTACCGTCCACCTGGAAATCTTTGGTACAATCTAGATAGAACGTCAATGCTCTTTTTGGATCCAGACGGTGTAGTCTCTCCTCCTCATGAGAGGGATGTGGGGGTGCATAAAAAGTATGCAAGGTGATAGACTGGCCTACGTGAAAAGGTGTTATCACTTTGGGAAGAAAGGAAGCCCTGGTCCGAAGCACCTCTTTGTCAGGATGCACTGCTAGGAATGGTGGCTTCGAAGAAAGAGCCTGAAGCTCACTTACTTTGCGAGCAGAGGTGATAGCAATCAAGAAAGCTGTTTTAAGGGTTAAGAGCCGTAAAGGACATTTGTTGAGCAGCTTGAAAAGGGTACACATGAGGTATGTGAGGACCAAGTTCAAACAGGATGGGAGGACACATGAGTGAGACCTTTAAGAAACCTCCCAACAATGGGAGATTTGAAAAGAGAAGAGAAGGTTGGTCTGATAGCCGTAAGAAGGCAGAGATGGCAGACAAATATTTCTTGAGGGTGCCTGGAGCAGAGTCCTGCTGCGCAAGAGAGAAAATAAAGAGGTGAACCTCTGAGAGAGGGCATCAACAGATTTGTTGATACACAGTGCCACAAATTTCTTCCGACAGGCATATATCGTTTTGGTGGAGTGACACCTGGCTGCCAAGATGACATTACAGACTTCGGGTGGAAGGTCAGAAGCTGTCAACTGTCGCAGCTTGATCTCCACGCAAGGAGGTGGAGACTGGACAAGTTCGGGTGGATAACCGTCCCCTGGTGCTGCGACAGAAGATCCTCCCGAAGGGGCAGTCTGATAGGAGGATCGATGGCCATGCTCAAGAGCTCGGGATACCAGACTGTTAGTGCCCAGTCTGGAGCCACCAAGATTGCTTGGGCTCAGTTTTGCCTGATCTTCTTCAGAAGTCTGGGCAGAAGTGCCATTGGCGGGAAGGCGTACATGAGGCCTGAGTTCCACTCATGACGAAAAAGCATAGTTGAGTGAGTGTCGCCTTGGAAACTCCAACGCGCAAAACAGCTTACATTGTGCGTTCTCAGAGGAGGTGAACAGATCTAACTAAGGCTCTCCCCTCCACTGCTGAAACAGACCTTGCGCCACCTCCGAAGGGAGACGCCATTTGTTATCGAATATGCATCGACGGCTGAGTTTGTCTGCTTTGACATTCAGAAAGCCTGCCAGATGTTGAACCACCAGGGAAATGCCCTGGCGCTCCAGGCATGTCCAGAAGCAAAGAGCCTCTTGACAAAGGGTCCACAACCCCACTCCGCCCTGCTTGTTGAAATACCACATGGCGGTGGTGTTGTCCGTGAACACCTGCAGTACTTTCCCTTCGAGAGAGGGAAGGAATGCTTTCAATGCAAGTTGGATCACCCAGAGCTCCAAAAGGTTGATGTGGAGCCCAGACTCCGCCGGAGACCAGATGCCTCTGATCTCCGTCCCTCCCATGTGGCCGCCCCGTCCCACAAGTGATGCATTTGTCACTACTGTGAGATCTGGTTGGAGAAGGAAGAGGGAACTGCCATTGACCCAATCTGGATTTGACAACCCCCACTGCAGGTCTTTCGCAGTTCCGTCCGAAATCTGAACCATGTAATAGAGATTCCCCTGATGCTGCGCCCTCTAGAAATTCTGGTCCCACTGCAGAGCCCGCATATGCCATCTGGCATGTTCGACCAGCAGAAGGCCATGAGGCCAGGCAGCTTCAGAGTTATTCTCACCAAAATCCAGGATGGAGGCTGAAACATCGGTATCATAGCCTGAATACCATGGACTTGCTTTTCGGGAGGGATAAGCCCAAAACTGCACTGTGTCCAGGACAGCTCAGATGAAACGGAGCGTCTGAGAGGGAGTCAGGTGTGACTTTGGCACACTGATAGTGAACCCCCAGCGAACGCAGGAAGGTCGCCTTAGTCTGGTGGTGGGTAATGACTTTTTGGGGTGTGTTCCCCTTCAACAGCCAGTCGAGGTAGGGGAAGACTGGAACCACTAACCTGCGCAGATGAGCTGCAAACACTACCATCACTTTCATGAACACCCGAGGGGCACTGGTAAACCCAAAGGGGAGCACGGTGAACTGCGACGGTGAACTGAAAGCCAAGGGACCGAGCCGTAGCCTGGGAATCCTTAAAGCACTCTAGCACTGAGTCCGCTTGTCTCTGAAGAGACGAATGCCATCAAAGGGCATGTCCATCAAAGATTGCTGGACATCCCCCGAAAAGGCAGACGTCCTCAACCAGATGTGGGATCTTAGTGCCACCGTCGATGCAACCGATCTGCCTAGTGAGTCAGTCGTATCCAGTCCAGAACGGATCATAAACTTGGTTGCATCTCTGCCATCTGTCATGGCTTGGGAGAGAATGTTCCGGGCCTCTTCCGGAACTTGAGGCAGCACTTGACACAGACCTGGCACACAGATAAGTCCCTTGTAACTGGTACCCCTGGTACCAAGGGCCCTGTGGCCATGAAAGGTCTCTAAGGGCTGCAGCGTGTATTATACCACCCTGGGGACCCCTCACTCAGCACATGCACACTGCCTCACAGCTTGTGTGTGCTGGTGGGAAGAAAATGACTAAGTCGACATGGCACTCCCATCAGAGTGCCAGGCCCACAACTCACTGCCTGTGGCACAGGTAAGTCACCCCTCTAGCAGGCCTTACAGCCCTAAGGCAGGGTGCACTATACCACAGGTGAGGGCATAGTTGCATGAGCACTATGCCCCTACAGTGTCTAAGCCAACTCTTAGCCATTGTAAGTGCAGGGTAGCCATAAAGAGTATATGGTCTGGGAGTCTATCAAACACGAACTCCACAGTTCCATAATGGCTACACTGAATTCTGGGAAGTTTGGTATCAAACTTCACAGCACAATAAATCCACACTGATGCCAGTGTGGGATTTATTGAAAAATGCACACAGAGGGCATCTTAGAGATGCGCCCTGTATACCAGTCCAACTACTAGTGTTAGGCTGACCAGTTTCTGCCAGCCTGCCACATCCAGACGGGTTTCTGGCCACATAGGGAGAGTGCCCTTGTCACTCTGTGGCCAGGAACAAAGCCTGTACTGGGTAGAGGTGCTTCCCTGCAGGAACTGTAACACCTGAGGGTGAGCCTCTAAGGCTCAAGCCTGGTGTTACAGCTCCCCAGGACACTCCAGCTAGTGGAGATGCTCGCCCCTCCAGACACAGCCCCCACTTTTGGTGGCAAGTCCGGAGGAGATAACGAGAAAAACAAGGAGGAGTCAACCACCAGTCAGGACAGCCCGTAAGGTGTCCTGAGCTGAGGTGACCCCTGCCTCAAGAAACCCTCCATCTTGTTTTGGAGGATTCCCCCCCCAAAAGGATAAGGGATGTAACCCCCTCCCCACAGGGTGGAAGCACAAAGAGGGTGTAGCTACCCTCCAGGACAGTAGCCATTGGCTACTGGCCCCCAGACCTAAACACACCCATAATTTGAGTATTTGGGGGTGACCCTGAACCCAGGAAATCAGATTCCTGCAGCATGAAACAAGGAGAAGGACTGCTGACCTGAAAGCCCCGCTGAGACGACGGAGATGACAACTGACTTGGCCCCAGCCCTGCCGGCCTGTCTCCAGACTCATAGAACCTGCACAGCGATGCATCCAGCGGGACCAGCAACCTCTGAGGACTCAGAGGATTGACCTGCACCTAAAGGACCAAGAACCTCCTGTGGCCAGCGGCTCTGTCCAAAACTGCAACAAAGAAACCATCTTTAAAGAGACTCCAGCCTCACTCCGGAAGCGTGAGTCTTCACACTCTGCACCCAGAGAACCATGTCCAGAAGAACCAACCCGCAAAGAGGACCCCCAGGCGATTACAACGACGTGGACACCCTGAGTCGACCTCCCTGCACCTCCACTAGCTAGGAAGATATTTGAAGGCAACATATAAATCCATTCCAGTGGACGCGCATGCCGTCGTGACGGCTATGAACTTCAAAATCATAGAGCCATCTTCTTAAAGAAGTCTCAGCCCCTAATAAGTCACCATCTTTAGAGATAATCAAATATTGCAAACAGTGGCATGGTCTACATGTTGTGTGGAAAGTGGTTCTCCCCCCTTGGAAGACTGTTTCTCCTCCTTTAAAGCATTTTTCTATAAATACCTGCAGATATCTTCTATTGATGTGGGATTTATCAAGAAATTGGTGTACTGTTCTGTACGTTTTCCTCTCTATGTCTTTTGTGTCTACATATGATCGGATGGTTTGGAACCTGCCCTGATGAAGGTGGCCTCCAATGAGAGGATTACCGAAACGCGTGTAGGCTCTGGGTTCCTATTATTTGTTTTGCATTATTGTATAAGAATATTGTGACATCAGGTGCTGGGCTTCATAGCTCTTTGTACATATATATATATATATATATATATATATATATATATATATATGTATATTATTATGTCATTGTACATTTTTTGATTATATTATAGTATGCTGATGTATATATGACTTTTGTATGAATGTGGTGTGACTGATTTAATTTATTGTTCTTTCTGTATTGAATTTGCTATTATATAATAAAATATTGTTGAAACAACCTAATGATTTTATGAAATATGGTTTGTTGAAGTGAAGATTACGACATCTATTTAGCCCTGGATTGGACATACAGCTATAACATAATTGTTGACATACATGATAATGTGAATTTATTTATATCTTGAAGTTTTTCTTTATATTTGACTGTATAGTGGTATTCAACAGTAGCTCTTAGTACTTTTTTGCAGCTTTGACTCAGAGGACTGCCCTGAAACCGAAGGACCAAGAATCTCCAGAGAACAGCTGCACTTTTAAAAACTGCAACAACTTTGCAACTTTCAAAGAACTCTCTCTTCCCGCCGGAAGCGTAAGACTTCGTGCTCTGCACTCAATGCCCCCGGCTCGAGTTCAAGAGAACCAACACTGCAGAAAGGACTCCCAGGCGACGACGACGATGATGAGGGTACCCTGAGTCGACCCCCTTTACACCCCTACAGCGATGCATGCAGAGAGGATCCAGAGGCTCCCACTGACCGCGACTACCTGGTAACAAAGGAACCGAAGCCTGGACCAAGCACTGCCCCTGCAGCTCCCAGGACCAAGAGGAACCACCTACCAGTGCAGGAGTGAGCAGCAGGCGGCCCTCATCTAGGCCCAGTTGGTGGCTGGCCCGAGAAGCCCCCCTGTGCCCTGCTTGCATCACCTAAGTGACCCCCGGGTCCCTCCATTGCTTTCGATAGCAAACCCGACGCCTATTTTGCCTACTGCACCTGGCCGCCCCTGTGCTGCTGAGGGTGTATTTTGTGGGCTTATGTGTGTGTCCCCCAGTGCTCTACAACGCCCCCGAGGACGCAGATACTTACCTGCTAGCAGACTGGAACCAGAGCACCCCTGTTCTCTATGGGCACCTATGTGTTTTGGGCCCTTCTTTGATCTCTGCACCTGACCGGCCCTGTGTTGCTGGTGCTGTGGCTTTGGGGCTGCCCTGAACCCCCAACGGTGGGCTGCCTATGCCCAGGAGACTGACTGTGTAAGTGCTTTACTTACCTGGGAAAAGTAACCAAACTTACCTCACCCAGGAACTGTTGATTTTTTGCACTGTGTCCACAAAATAGCTTTTTGCCATTTTAACCTAAACTGTGTGTACTACTGTATTAAATCAAAGTTCTATACTTACCTATGTGAAATACCTTGCATTTTATGTACTTACCTCAAATCTTGAATCTTGTGGTCCTAAAATAAATTAAAAAAATAGATTTTTCTATATAAAAACTATTGGACTGGCGTTAAGTCTCTGAGTGTGTGTTCCTCATTTATTGCCTGTGTGTGTACAACAAATGCTTAGCACTACCCTCTGATAAGCCTACTGCTCGACCACACTACCACAAAATAGAGCATTAGTATTATCTAATTTTGCCACTATCAACTTCTAAGGGAAAACCTTGGACTCTGTGCACACTATCTCTCACTTTGAGATAGTTTATACAGAGCCAACTTCCTACACGGGACATCCCTAGATGCAAACCAAAACTCGTCAGAAATGAATTCGACAAAATGTCGCAGTTAGTCAAAATATGACTGGGGTAGCTCTTCTCCGGATCTGTGCGTAGGCTGTTGCAGAAAGAAAAGAACTGACATCAGTGCGCCGGGGTGGCGCCTATATACGACTGCGACATCATCATGGTGACCATGACGTCAACAACGCCATCGGAGTTGACCGATGCCACTTAACGGCACGCAGGGGTCATGCTCGAAGAAAAAATCTACAGTCCAGTCTGATGCCTGGGGAAATTCAAAGGTAAGGAATCTGCAACTAGAAGTCTCTATCAGATACGTGCCATAGAAGGTTGTGCAAGGATCATCCCATAAATTGTTTATACCTCCTTTTATCCCTTTTTACCAGGCACAACACGTTCAAAAAGGCCAACTAAGGCTTTTTGATTGACTGGTAGTTTAGCTGAAGAATCTGCTGCAATCCTTTGATAGGTCAGGTAGAGTGATCTGAGGTTCTCTCCTTTACAAGATGCCAGGGAAAAATTATCTTGCACCTCTAATGTTGTGAGCCAATTTCAGTCAGGAAGCCCCTGTTGGAATAGTTAAGGTAGGCCACTATCACTGGATGGACCAAGAAAGACCCATGGTGTGAAGTAAGCAGGGGAGGCAGGTAATCAAGTGTGGCATCTGTTAATAGGTGCACAGACATCACTGAATTTTGTTGAAGTCCTTCTCTAGTTGGATGTCTGACAGGTGAAGGACCTGACTAAATGCCAAACCCATCCCTCAAAATACATTGGGCATGCCCAGTGAATTGCAGCTATATGGATTGGTGAACAGTGGCCCTGTAGTCAATGCCTGTTGACCACTCACTTGCGGGCCTCTGGAACTGGCCTTTAACCACACTGTGTAAGCAGCCCCCCAACCACAGAACCCCTTACACAACTGGTCCTAATGTTCGGCCACGCCATTTGTCCAGCCTCAAGAGCACAGAGCCCACAGGCATTTGGGTGCAAGAGACTGACTTTGGGCACGCCTTGCACCCGCATCTACCTTACTGCATTTTTGTTGTTATCACTCACATACACGCCACATATATTACTCCTCTTTCTCAAACTAGTTAATACAGCAGAATGGACTTTTGCTCTACCACATGATTTGCCCTGAATTCAAGCTATCATTCTGTCTCTAGCAAGTGACTCCAATGTATTTATACCACCCTATTCTAATACCTTGCTTAATCTTTTACCAGTCACTATAATACACAGGTCCTTCCTGATTGCACAAAAAAATCCTGTGGATCATGTTCATATTTATCATATTTAATGCTTCCTTCCTTCCTTCTGTACTTTATCTCCAATCCTTTCCTCCCTGAATCGTTTTGTGCATAATATTTTTATCCATCCTAGACTTCTTTGATACTTTAATAATTTCATTTCTCCTCAATCCTCTAGCAAGTTCACGTTAATATTCTTTTCAAGAATGTATTTTTCTCCCTTGCCCTCTTCGACCCACCTCCAAAATCCATGCATCTTACCATGGACCTGTGGATCAGAGATAAACGACTCTTTGCTTTGTTCTCTGCAAACTCCAAGCTGCTGATATCTTTAAGTCGAGCCCGATACTTATTCATTTGCTCAACGACAATAAGCTCAACACACCTGCAAAACACAACAGTGCAAAGGTTAAACAATGTTCAAATAGCAGTGAGAACATGATAAGCAGTGAGTCATATTCACAAAGATATTTTGAAGTGTAAACGTATGTCTGTCAAGAATACACAAAGGATTCCAAGGAGGCCTTTGAACACTTATACTGAAGTTTCCTTCACACTAGTGTGGCGAATCTGCAGTCTCAAATCCTAGAAGGAAGGAAGGTGTGGGGGAAGGGGAATGGGTGCTCCAATCATGGTTTGAGTTGGAAGTTTAGGAACACCTACTGTAAAATAAGTTACCTACCTTCGGTAACACTCTTTCTGGTGGATATTCTATCTAACCACAGAGTCCTCATTTCTGAATATTCCCCAAGGCAACTGACTGGGTCTTTTTTTTTTTCAAGCAATACCTCTTGGGTCCAGAAATTTTGCCAGCAGTACGTCTGTGCGGCAAAGGTTGGTGCTGTGCTCATATTAGAGCCACCCTTGTAAAATGATGTCAGTTGGTTTCTTGGCGAACCGCACCAGTAAACACAGAGAACAGCAGCAGATTGGTCCTGACCAGTGTGCAGATCTCTAAACTTGGAACCCTTTTAGATGTAAAAAGGTCCAGTTAACAGAACAGACAGGCAGGAAGGTCGGTGAGGAATCTTCAGTTATAGTTCACACCACAAAGAGTGTTACTGAAGGCAAGTAACTTGTTCTTCTGATGGATACTCCTAACCACAGATTCCTCACCTTTTGAACTGCTACCTAAGCAGAGAGCGAGAGATGTTTTGGGAACTAAAACACACAAAACGCTAACTTTGTGCGTTCTTGGCTGTGCCAAAGACATCGATCATTCCGCTGACCATATGCGTTCCAGCAACCACCACTGCAGATCTTTTGCCATCCCCTCTGAAATATGGACATTGTCAGACAGATCTCCCCTAATGCTGTCACTATTGGGATTTCAGAGCATGCATATCCCATCTGCATGCTTTACCAGCAGAAGACAGGAGGTGAAAAGCTCCAACAGCCTCAAGAGTCATCCTCACTAAGATTCAGAACAGAGACTGAAACATCGGGATCAGAACCCGAATGTCATGGGCTCTCCGCTTAAGTGCTTCAGGTAGTGTCCTATAGCCAATACATAGCTAAAATGTCTTCCCCGCATTTATGAGGTCCATTGAATTGGAACTTGAGTTCGTAGGGGCGCCTCTGCTCTTGCGGGGGTGCCCACACACACAGGGACCTGCACCCTGCCCTTAGGGCTGGAAGGGACTACCATAAGGGTGACTTACAGAGACCTGGTGTAGTGACCAGCAGTGAAAGAGTGCATTCACCTTTTCACACAGGTTGCAAATAGAAGGCCTGCAGACACAGTACCAAGGCAACCAAATTTAGAGGGGAGAGCACAACAACTGGGGTCCTAGTGAGCAGGATCCCAGTGAAAAAAGTCTAAGAATACTTACAAAAGGCAAATATTGGGGGTAACCATGCCAAAAAGAGGGACTTTCCAACACAAGGCACAGGCCTGGGTGGTTTAGATGAGCACCGGGAGGGGGGCCCACAGGTCAGCACCAAACACACATCCTCAGCGGCACAGGGACGGCCGGATGGAGGGTGCAAACACAGTGTTGGGTTCCCAATTCCCAATGCTTTTCAAAGGGGGGACCCCAGGGGTCACACAGATGCTGCAGGCTGAGTCCAGGGGGTCGGTTGTGAAAAACCAAAGGCTGGACAAGGTGGATAGGCACCTGCTGGACGTTGTTGGACCATCTGTCGAATTCCCCAAGACCAGGGGGCTGCAGGTGCAGGGGTACTTTTGGGCGTCGGGAATCTTTGGCGGATCCAGTCGCGGTCAGGGGGGTCCTGCGGATTTAGGCTGTAGCCTTCATCATGCTGGCCAGGAGGGGTCAATCCAGGGTGGACTTGAAGTCAGAATCGTCCGGGTACCTTCTCTGGACTGGTGGGCCATCTGGACACAGGCTGGTGGCGTCGGGTGCAGAGTGGGCAGAGCTTGTGGATCCGGGGCGGTTCTGGAGTCCTTCTTGACTGTTTCTTGTGGACAGGGCTGTTGTCCTTGTGAGTTCTTAATCCACTGCTGGGCAGGCAGTCCTTTGTGGGTTTGTAGAGGTCACTGGTCCTGCAGGATGTGTGCCTTTTTGTAAAAGGAGTCTTGAAGCTGCAGAAAGACCAGAAGGGTTGGGTCCAAGTCAGTTGTCATCTGGAGTCTTCACTGCTGGGGATGGCTCTTCGGTCCTTCTTCTTTCTTCTTCTTGAGGTCGCCAGGAATCCAAAGAGCAAGGTTCAGGTGTGCCCCTAAATACTAGATTTAGGGGCGTTACAGGGGTCAGAGGGCAGTAGCTAATGGCTATCGTCCTTGAGGGTGGCTACACCCTTCCTGTTCCCACTGTCTTTGGGGAGGGGGGCAAATTCCTATCCCTACTGGTCACTCTCCTCCAAAATAAGATAGAGGATTTTGCAAGGAGGGGGTCACTTCAGCTCTGGACACCTTAGGCGTAGTCCTAGCTGCAGTGATCACTCCTTGTTTTTCCTGATTTTCCCTTGAGAACCTGCTGCCAAAAGTGGGGCTTGGTCTGGGGGGTGGGCATCTCCACTAGTTGGAGGGCTCTGTAACAGGAGGACTGAGCCTTTGAGGCTCACCCCCAAGTGTTGCAGTTAATGTAGGGGGGAGGTGTGATGCACATCCACCCAAAGCAGGCTTTGTTTCTGAACTCAGAGATCACAAAGGCTCTTACCCAATGGGGTCAGAAACTTGTCTAGTAGTGGAAGGCTGGCACAGACTGGTAGGCCCAACACTAGATGGTTGGGTGTGTTACTGAAAATATGGAAAAAGGAGAAGGCCCACTTTTGCTAATGCATGAATTAGGAGGAAAATGTGCAGAATCGTACATGATCAGAAAAGTATACAGGTCTAGAATGTTCACGATGTCCAAATAGAGAGCCCAGGATAGAGAGGATGCAGGGGTGCAAGGACAGGGACAAGCAGAAACATTTATTCATAATGCAGCTGGAAGTAGAAGGCCACAGAAACCTTGAGCCATAACTTGAAAACACAAGCACAGGGAGGGCTCACATTCTAAGCCACGTTCACAAGGGAAAGTGTACACCATGGTGGTTTTGGAAAGAGAACATGATAAGCTTTGATGCGTGACGGCAAGCAGCTGTGCAAGGGAGGATAGACAGTAATGTTTCCAAGCGTGGAGTTAGCTGAGGAAGGACATACTGATAGGCTTCAGAATGCGAGATCAAAAGGCACTGTGGTTATTAGCAAATGTGTCCATGACAGATGTGTAACCTTCGCTTTTCTGTAAATGCGTAATTAGATGCTTTCCCAAGGAGAAATGTGGCTTTGTGCTAACGTAAGTAGAGATAACAATGTACCAAGCAAGCGCTTAAATCAAAATGCATGACAAGTGATAAGATGCATTCAATGTATTGTGAGTATATAAAAGAAGCTGTTTGTGATGACAAAGTTGGGTGTGGTATCAGTCACAGAGCTGTGCTGCCCTCCCGGCCGTTATTCATAAATGCTCATATTATTTGCCAAACGGAGTTGTGTCGTTCTTTCATTTCCTGACCCCACAACAAGTGAAATACAGAGGGCATCTCTAAGATGTCCTGTGTGTGCATTTTACAAAAAACGCAACACTGGCATCAGTGTGGTTTTATTGTGCGGAGACGTTTGATACGTTTGAAGCAATCATGGAGCTGTGGAGTTTGTTATGACAAACTCCCAGCCCATGTAATTAATGTGGCCACACTGCACTTACAATGACTAAGAGTGGACTTAGACACTGTAGGGGCATGTTGCTCATGCAGCTATGCTCTCACCTGTGATATAGTGCACCCTTGTAGGAAGCTGGCTTTGTAAATACTATATCAAAATGAGATATAGTGAGCACAGAGCCCAGGGGTTCCCCAAGAGGCTTGACAAAGGCAACAATAGATAATACTAATGTTCTATTTGTGGTAGTGTGGTCGAGCAGTAAGGCGTATCTGAGGGTAGTGTTAAGCATCTCCAATATGCCCTCTGTGTGCATTTTTCAAAAACTCCTACACTGGCATCAGTGTGGGTGTATTGTGCTGAGAAGTTTGATACCAAACTTCCCAGTGTCCAGTATAACCATTATGGAACTGGGCAGTTTGTTTCTGACCAACTCCCAGACCATATACTCAGTATGGCTACGCTGCACTTACAATGTCTAAGAATTGGCTTAGACACTGTAGGACATAGTGCTCATGCAGCTATACCCTCATCTGTGGTATAGTGCACCCTGCCTTAGGGCTGCAACGCCTGCTACAGGGGTGACTTACCTATGCCACAGGCAGTGGTTGGTGGGCATGGCACTCTCAGGGGAGTTGTAGGAAAATGGCTCCTTGTTGCAGTTACCCCCCCACACACTTTTTGCCTGATAGTGATGCTGACTTGACTGAGTGTGCGCTGGGACCCTGCTAACCAGGCCCCAGCACCAGTGTTCTATCATTAAAAATGTACCATTGTTTCAACAATTGGCACACCCCTGGCCCACAGATAAGTCCCTTGTAAAAGATACCAGTGGTACCAAGGGCCCTGTGACCAGGGAAGGTCCCTAAGGGCTGCAGCGTGTGTTGTGCCACCCTAAGGGACCCCTCACCTCACACATGCACACTGCCATTGCAGATTGTGTGTGTTGGTGGGGAGAAAAAGGCGAAGTAGACATGGCATCCTCCTCAGGATGCCATGCACACAAAACACTGCCTGTGGCATAGGTATGTCACCCCTTAGCAGGCCTTAAAGCCCTAAGGCAGGGTGCACTATACCACAGGTGAGGGCATAGCTGCATGAGCAATATGTCCCTACAGTGTCTAAGTCCATTCTTAGACACTGTAAGTACAGTGTGACCATATTAAGTATATGGTCTGGGAGTGTGTCAAAACGAACTCCACAGTTCCATAATGGCTACACTGAATACTGTGAAGTTTGGTATCAAACTTCTCAGAATAATAAACCCACACTGATGCCAGTGTTGGATTTACTACATAATACACACAGAGGGCATCTTAGAGATGCCCCCCGTATTTTACCCAATCCTTCAGTTCAAGACTGAGTGGTCTGTGCCAGCCTGCCACTGAGAGACAAATTTATGACCCCCTGGGGTGAGAGCCTTTGTGGTCTCTGGGGCCAGAAACAAAGCTGGCACCCGGTGGAGGTGCTTCACACCTCCCCCCTGCAGGAACTGTAACGCCTAGCAGTGAGCCTCAAAGGCTCAGGCTCCGTGTTACAATGCCCCAGGGCACTTCAGCTGGTGGAGGCTCCGCCCACCCACCACTTTTGGCGACAGGTCCGGGGAGATAATGAAAAAAACAAGAAGGAGTCACCCCCTCAGCCAGGTCCACCCCTAAGGTGACCAGACCTGAAGTGACCCCCTCCTTGGAAAATCCTCCATCTTGCTTTGGAGGATTAAGCCCAATAGGGATAGGGATGTGCTCCCCTCCCCAAAGGGAGGGAGCACAAGGAGGGTGTAGCCACCCTCAAGGACAGTAGCCATTTGCTACTGCCCTTTGACCCTAACACACCCCTAAATTCAGTATTTAGGGGTGACCCTGAACCCAGGGTTTTAGATTCCTGACGACCTACAAAGAAGAAGGACTGCTTAGCTTGAAAAACCCTGCAGAGAAGAAGGAAGACAACTGCTTTGGCCCCAGCCCTACCGGCCTGTCTCCTACTTCAGAGAACCTGCACCCCAGCGACGCATCCTGTGGGCCAAGCAACATCTGCCGACTCAGAGGACTGCCCTGCAACTACAAAGGATCAAGAACTCCCGTGCACAGCAGACCTGTCCAACCAAAGAAAGAAGAAACCATTTTTAAAGGGACTCCCACCTCACTCCAGAAGCGTGAGTCCCCACCACTCTGCACCAGACGCCCTTGGCCCGTGTCCAGAGAAACCAACGACCCAGAGAGGATCCCCAGGTGACTCAGACAATGTGTCCACCCTGGGCTGACCTCTCTGCACCCCCACGACGACGCCTGCAGAGGGAATCCCGAGGACCCCTCTGACTGCAACTGCCCGGGACGAAGATATCAGACACCTGGAAGAAGCACTGCACCCGCAGCCCCCAGGCTTGTGAGAAACCGACCACCCGTGCAGCAAGAACCAGCAGGCGCCCCTCACTCTTGCCCAGTCGGTGGCTAGCCAGAGAAGCCCCCCTGTGCCCTGCTTGCAGGTTATATGTCGGAACCACGGGTGCTTCAAGCACCCGTGGCTCAAAAACGAGGTCGGAATAACAAACTTGTTCTAATCACTAATGCCTTTAACACGAATGTGTTTACAACGATTTTACCATTGTAAACGCATTCCTTGTAAAGGCATTAGCGATCAGCATGCACGGTTCCAGCATGCTTCCCCCCTAACACCCCTCACCCAAAAATTACGACGACCCCCCATCCCCACAACTACCCAACCCCAAAAATACCAGAACCCCCACCCACTGCCCTAAAACCTTAACCACCCCAACGCCCCAACCCACCCTTTAAACCTAAACCTTGACCCCCCTCCCCCAAATACTAATCACCCCCAGCCCCCCACCCCACCCCAAAAACTAAATATTCCCTGAGTCCCCACCCCACAAACCTAAACACCTCAACCCCCCAATCCACCACTTGAACCTAAACCCTGAACCCTCCCTCCCCCCCTAAACCCTAATCACCCTCAGCCCCCCACCCCACCCCAAAAACTAAAAATACCCAGAGTCCCCACTCCGCCCCTAAAACCTAAACACCCCAACCCCCCCTAAACCTAAACCCTGACCCCCCAAACCCTAATCACCCCGAGACCCCAGCCCCCCAAAAAACACCCCCAGCCCAACTTACCTCCTCCTTCACCGCGACGACTCCGACTCCATTCTTCTGTACCTTAACCATGCTTGTACGTGGTTCAGACATGCATGGTTAAGGTACCAAAACCAGGACGTCGTGGAAAACGAAGGCTTTGTTTCGCTTTAATTTTTCATGACTTCGTGGTTTCGGAGCGTCTGAGTGACCCCCAGGTCCCACCATTGAAACCTATTGAACACCCAACGCCCTGTTTGCCCACTGCACACGGCCACCCCTGTGCCGCTGAAGGTGTGTGTTGTGTGCCTATTTGGGGCCCACCCAGTGCTCTACTAAACCCCCCTGGTCTGCTCTCCGAGGACGTGGGTACTTACCTGCTAGCAGACCGGAACCTGAGCACCCCCTGTCTCCATAGGCACCCATGTTATTTTGGATCCTCTTTGACTGTTGCACCTGACCGGCCCCGTGTTGCTGGTGTTGGGTGTTTGGGGTTGACTTGAACCTCCCAATGGTGGGCTACCTACACCCCGGAGACTGAACTTGTAAGTGCTTTACTTACCGTAATAACTAAACTGTACTTACCTCCCCCAGGAACTGTTGAAAATTGCAGTGTCCACTTTTAAAATAGCTTATTGCCATTTTATGAAAAACTGTGTACATTACTGTTTTGATTCAAAGTTCTAAGTATTACTATGCAAAGTACCTTATATTTAATGTACTTACCTGCAATCAGAATCGTGTGGTTCTAAAAATAATATTTTTCTATATAAAAACCTATTGGCCTGGAGTTAAGTCTTTGAGTGTGTGTTCTCACTTATTGCTTGTGTGTACAACAAATGCTTAACACTACCCTCTGATAAGCCTAGCTGCTCGACCACACTACCACAAATAGAGCATTAGTATTATCTATTATTGCCTCTGTCAAGCCTCTTCGGGAACCCCTGGACTCTGAGCACACTATGGGGGTCATTCCTACCCTGGCGGTCCGAGACTGCCAGGGTAGGGGACGGAGGAAGCACCGCCAACAGGCTGGCGGTGCTTCCGGGGCTATTCTGACCGCGGCGGTAAAGCCGCAGTCAGAAAAGGGAAGTCGGCGGTTTCCCGCCGGCTTCCCGCTGCCCCTGTGCAAGCAGCGCCGCCATGGGGATTCCGACCCCCTTCCCGCCAGCCTGGTTCTGGCGGTTTTCACCGCCAGAACCTGGCTGGCGGGAACGGGTGTCGTGGGGCCCCTGGGGGCCCCTGCAGTGCCCATGCCACTGGCATGGGCACTGCAGGGGCCCCCTAACAGGGCCCCACATTGATTTTCAGTGTCTGCTTGGCAGACACTGAAAATCGCGACGGGTGCAACTGCACCCGTCGCACACCAGCAACTCCGCCGGCTCCATTCGGAGCCGGCTTCCTCATTGCTGGTGCTTTCCCGCTGGGCGGGCGGGCGGCCTTTTGGCGGTCGCCCGCCAGCCCAGCGGGAAAGACAGAATGACCGCCGCGGTCTTTTGACCACGGTACGGTCTTCTGGCGGTTCCCGCCAGGCGGGCGGCAACCGCCACCCGCCAAGGTCAGAATGACCGCCTATATCTCATTTTGATATAGTATATACAGAGCCAGCTTCTAATAGGAGTGCCATGTTGACTTTTCTCCCCACTAGCACACACAAGCTGCAAGGCAGTGTGCGTGTACTGAGTGAGGGGTCCCTGAGGGTGGCATAATACATGCTGCAGCCCGTAGGGACCTTCCCTGGCCCTTGGTACCAGGGGTACCTTTTACAAGGGACTAAACTGTGTGCTGGGACTGTGCCAATTATGGAAACAAAGTTACAGGTTTAGGGAAAACACTGGTGCTGGGGCCTGGTTAGCAGGGTCCCAGTACACTTTGAATCAAAGCTGGCATCAACACTGGGCAAAAAGTGGGGGTGACCATAACAACAGTGGCATTTTCCTATAACCCTGCCTTAGGGCTGTAAGGCCTGCTTAGAGGGGTGACTTACCTATGCCATAGGCAGGTGTTGGTAGGCACCCAGAGAGGGATCCCATGTTGACCTACCTTTTTCTCCCTACTACTACGCACAAGCTGCAATGTCAGTGTGCATGTGTTTTGTGAGGGGTCCCTTAGGGTGGCATAATACATGCTGCCGCCCTTGAGACCCTCCCTGGCCACAATCAATCAACCAGTAATTTTTAAAGCTTCGCCAATCACCCAGAGGGTCTCAAGGCCCTGTTTGCGGACGTGCTGCTCAATGGAAAAGCCAGGTCTTGAGGCCCTACCTGAACTGCGTCAGTTATGTGGTCTGCCTGAGTTTGAGAGGTAGCGAGTTCCATGTCTGGGCTGCGAGGTAGGAGAAGGATCTTCCTCCTGCTATGCTTTTTCGGATCTTGAGAATGGCTGCGAGGGCGAGCTGGGAAGAACGGAGTTGTCTGTTGTGCACATAGAATACGAGGTGGTGGTTGAGGTATGCCGGTCCTATGTTGTGCAGTGCCTTTAGGGGTGGATCAGGAGTTTGCATGTGATGCGCTTGTTGACAGGGAGCCAGAGTAGGTCCCTAAGGTGGGAGGAGATGTGGCTGTGTTGGGAGATTTCCAGGATGAGCCTGGCTGCTGCATTCTGGATTTTTTGCAGTCTTGATTTCAGTTTCATGGTGATGCCGGCATAGAGTGCATTGTCACAGTCAGGTTTGCTAGTCTCAAGTGTGT
The DNA here is from genome assembly GCF_031143425.1 of Pleurodeles waltl. Lineage (NCBI taxonomy): Eukaryota > Metazoa > Chordata > Amphibia > Caudata > Salamandridae > Pleurodeles > Pleurodeles waltl. Next base: position 233,905,343 of record NC_090440.1, on the reverse strand, counting down.
GGGTGACTGTCTTCCTCGTGTCGGAGGGGATCCACTTGAAGATGTTTCGGAGGGTGTGGAAGCATGACGACGAGACCATGTTGACTTGGCGGGTCATGGCTAGAGAGGAGTCCAGGGTGATGCCCAGACTGTGTGCATGGTCTGTGTGTGCGTTTCCGAGTGCGGTAGACCACCAGAAGTTGTTCCAGGCGAAAGGGGTGGAGACAATTACAAGGATCTCCGTTTTGTCCAAGTTGAGTTTGAGGAAGCTGGCTTCTATCGAGGCAGCGACTGCTCTCATCCCATTGTGGAAATTGCTCTTCGTCTTTGCAGGGTCCTCAGACAGGGAGAGGATCAGTTGAGTTTAGTCAGCGTATGAGACGATGCTTAGCCCATGTTCTTTGATGATCTTGGCTAGCGGGTCATGTAGATGTTGAAAAGCATCAGGCTGAGCGATGATGCTTGGAGCACTCTGCAGCAAGTACCTTTGGGTTCTGAACAGCAGTAGTCTGACACACTGTGTTCTTCTGTTGAGGAAGGATCTGATCAAATCCAGTGCTTCGTAGCGGATACCGGTGTCCTGGAGTCTGGTGCACAGGGTGGAGTGGGAGACGGTGTTGAATGCGGCAGAGAGATCGAGGAGGAACAGTGCGGCCGTGCCTCCATGGTCCAGTACAGCATGTATGCTGTCAGTTGCTGCTAGAAGTGCTGTTTCGGTGCTGTGGTTGCTCCTGAATCCGGATTGGGAAGTGTAGGAAAGTACCCTCTTTCTTGACATGGGTACCCCCATTTTTGCCTGTTGTCAGTTTGTTTGACTGTGTTCACTAGGATCCTGCTAACCTGGACCCCAGTGATTATGCTCTCTCCCTTTAAACTAGGTTACTTGAACCACTTACACCCCACATTTGGCATACTGGTGCCCCCACGTAACTCCCTAGAATATGGTACGCAGGTACCCAGGGCACTGAGGTACCAGGGGATCCATATGGGCTGCAGCATGTATTATACCACCCATGGGGAGCCCATGCAAAGTGTATTTGCAGACCTGCCATTGCAGCCTGCCTGAAAGCGTGCATGCACCCTTTTCACTACAGGTCACTGTAAGTCACCTCTATGGCACGCCCTCCTAGCCCAGAGGGCAGGGTGCAAGTACCTGTGTGTGAGGGTAGCCCTGCACTAGCAGAGGTGCCCACACGAACTCCAGTTCCATTTTCATGGACTTCATGAGTGTGGGGACGCCATTTTATGTGTGCACTGGACATAGGTCACTACCTATGTCCAGCTACATAATGGTAACTCCGAACCTAGGCATGTTCGGTATCAAACATGTCGGAACCATACCCCAATACTGTTGTCAGTAGTGGAAGTATGATTCCACGCACACTGGGGGCTCCTTACAGGACCACTAGCATTGCCCCTACCAGCCTTCTGGGGTTTTCTGGGCAGCCCAAGCTGCTGCCACCGCTTAGACAGGTTTCTGCCCTCCTGCTGCTTGAACAGCTCAAGCCCAGGAAGGCAGAACAAAGGATTTCCTTTGGGAGAGGGGGGTAACATCCTCTCCCTCTGGAAATAGGTGTTGCATGGCTTGGGAGGGGTAGCCTCCCCAAGCCACTGGTATGCTTTGCAGGGCACATTTGGTGCCCTCCTTGCATAAACCAGTCTGCACCACTCCCCTGTCCATCGCCACCCCAGGGGTGGTGCGAAGAGCTCCTCCAGAGGGTCCCTTGATTCTCCCATCTTGAATCCAAGGTGGGCAGAGGCCTCTGTGATCATCCGAGTGGCCAAGTCAGGTGGGTGTCGTCAGAGCCCCCTCCTGATAGATGGTCAACTGGCTAGGGACCAATCCCCCTTTCTGGGCTATTTAGGGTTTCCATCTTTGGTGGGTCCTCTGATTCAGCTTGCAAGATTTTAGCAGGACTCCTCTGCAACATCTACTTTGACTTCTAGCCACTGGAACCGTGACTGGACTCTCCAGGAACAGACAATCTGCATCCACGACAAAGACTCTGCTTACAACACTGTTTCCACGGCTCCTTCCAGCTTCTGCAACATTTCCCTGGCTGCGCATCCTCTGAGGGCAGCAAGTCTTCAGTCTGCACGAGAAGGAAGAAGGAATCTCCCTTGAAGTGAAGGAGTCACTCCCCTGTATCCGCAGACACCAACTGCAACAACGACCGGCTGCGTGGATCTCCTCTCATCCTGAGCTTCATGGATCCTGCATCACGGGTGGTGGTCTCAGCTGTCCAACTTTGGTGAAGTTAAGTCCTTACCTTCCCACGCAGCACAGTACCCCGGGCACCGCGTCTCTTGCAGCTACCAAGGATTGTTGGCATCTCCTCCAAGGGATCTTCAGGCTCTGTGTAGCTCTAGCCCCAAGCACTCTTCCCTGTGACGCACAGCCCTCTACATGCTTCTCCTGTGGCGTAGTTGTGCTGCCCAGCCCCCACCCGTGTGTTGAGTCCTCCTGGACCTTGCTGGTCCCAGGCAGCTCCACTTTTGCTTCAACGTGACTTCTGCCTTTGCCAAGGCTTGATGGTGACTTTTCCACACCACTGACCGACTGCAATCATCTCTCCGGCATGAGACATTGACTGCATTCTCCAGGAACTCGTCACCAACTCCAGGACTGTATTGCTGACCGTCTTCGTCCTACCGTTGACCAACTCCTGCAACCAGCGGGTGGGTAGTGGCTCCTGCCACCACCGGACACTCCTGCAACTTCTTTAGTTGGTCTTCTTCTTCCACAGGTCTTCCTCTTCAAGAATCCACCGGTGGTTTCTTGCAGTCTTTTCTGTGTGTTGCACTATCTTCTTTGTAGTCCTCTTGGGTCGTTTGGGGGAAATCCAGTACCTTACTACTTTCTTCCTGGTCGCTGGGGGCACTGTGGTACTTAAATTTGGGTTCCCTAGTTCCCCCAGCTTTCACCTACACATTCCACTTACCTAGGTGGGAGTCCTACATTCACATTCCATTTTTTTAGAATATGGTTTGGGCTCCCCCGTGGGTCACTATTGTTTATTTGCTATTGCACTGTTTTCTAACACTTTCTATGCCTATTTCTGATTAATAGTGTACATATTTGGTATGTTTACTTACCTCCTATTGGAGTATTGCCTATATTGTGTTTTGGTACTGTGTTACTGTAATAAAGAGCCTTCATTTTCGTAACACTGAGTGTTTTCTTTCATGTGTGTAAGTGCTGTGTGACTACAGTGGTATTGCATGAGCTTTGCATGTCTCCTAGATAAGCCTTGGCTGCTCATCCACAGCTACCTCTATAGAGGTAGGCTCCTAGGAACTGCCTACATTTCACTGATAAGGGAACCCTGGACCTGGTATAAGATCCCACCACAGACCAGGCCAGGTTCCTACAAGGTAATATTCACAAAATGTCCAGCATGATGTGACTTTTCTTGCCGCATAATGTGGTACTCCCAGCTGCATTATTCCAGCGGTCCTGGCTAGGTTTATGCCAGAGAATGCTCATAGCTTGTGACCTAAACATGGCCCAAGAGATCTATAAGTCATAATTTCAGTGTTCTGAATTTGAACCTTGTACCTTGTACAAATACAGCCCGCTTCTACAAAGCCTACAAAATGTGACAGGGAAGTTATGTGGCATCGCTGATGAGCCCCGACCCAACTAAGCTCTCTGACCTGAGCAATAACTTCCTCTTAGTAACCTAGCAAGGTCACACAGGTAGGTGCATACAACCATATGGATATGACCAGAGCGAGGAGTACAAGGTAGAAGAGGCTTACGCCCCACCTGCTTGCATCCCAAAATAATCAAATTGATTCAAAACACAACAACGGCTTTGAGCAGAACGCAGACCGTCGCAAGCTCCTCTATGCCCATGTATATGAGATTCAAGGAAGCAACAGGAAGAGCCGAGCCACCACCGAGCAGCTCGCAGGTTGCCAGTCAGTTTCCAATTTCCTATTCCGGTGCCTTTAGCTGGGTTTAATCAAATCCTAAGAGACAACATGCTGGCTGTAATTTAAATTGCTGGGGCTGGTTTGCTCCTCCTCCGAAGGGATCAAGCTGCGTGTTGTTGCCAATGGCAACATGCACCAAACACTGCTAAATTATGGAAAATGCAACACGAACAGCACTGAGCTCGGCAGTCAGGTTATGTGTTTTACAAAGCAGTGAATCACAGGGCAGATTATGCTGTGTCGCCGTAAATGGGGCTGTACTCCTCCATGAAATGACAGCCATAACACCAGGCTGGGCCCTCCGAGGAACCCTAGGTGGCGGCTCTCACTCATGACCTACACTGTCACAGGGCATTTCCCCTACGCTCTGAGCACAAGTGTGGTTTATGGAGCCAATACTGCACACTCAAGAGCTCCGTGCAAGCACCGCAATCACTTACTGCCCTGATAAGGTTATTTTACCTCCTTTGGGAACGTTCGTGCCTGTGGAGCAAAAGTGTTTCATATCTAGCAATGTGAGACAAGTGACACCCGGTCGAATAGCGCTGCATTGAATTAATGGGGAAATAGGGTGTTTTTGTTTAATACGCTGCCATCACCGTAGCAAGCACACTGGGGCAATTTCTTACAATTCTAAGACGCGTAAAATTTAAAGTGAAATTTCCACTGGTGCTATGTTTGACATTTTACCTCATGATAACCTCACAGCAGGACAAATAGTGGCAATATCAGAAAAGGTGATTGCAGCAAAAACAATAACAGACAAGCATTTTTGCCTCGCATTTCAACAAAGCTCTAATGAAGTTAGCAGAGCAGCCTGAGAAGATTTATATTCCCAATAAAGATAAGCAATGCCCTGTGTGCGATGTTGTAAGTGCTGGCAGGGAGGGGCGCCTGGAAAGAGAGCTACGAGTACAGCACTGCAATAAAGCCAAAACAAATGTCAGGGACATGGGAGGAACAGAATGCTGCAATAAAACGCAGGCAGTTACCAGCCTAAAACACACACAGTGAAAGGGAGCATCAAAGAAATGGAAAAAAAAGTCCATCACAGCAACAGATAAAGAAACCAAAGTGGAACGATACAGTAGTAGGTCACTGCTCTGAAACAGAAAAAGGAGGAAGAGCAAGGCAGAAGGTTGGGGCTCTTTCCAGGGACATGGCATTGGTAGATTAGGTTTAACATACTCAGCTCTCCTTTAGGTAGAAGGTTAGGCCTACCAGGATAGGGTATTAGGACATATTACGCACTCTATGTCTTTCCATGTTATTGCAAGATGGTGGGGGTCTTTATAATCATGACTCTTTTCTTTACCATTCTGTCTCTTGCACTGTTCATTATCCTAATCATTGCAGCCCATGCAATTTACCATAGATTGCAGAGTGTGTTGAATAAAAACTATTGAAACTTGACTGCATCTTCGAAATTGCCTGGGTTTGGTTGAGAAATGACGTATCCATGAAAAAGGGGTAATCTCCGTTTAACCACGACACTCCCTGAGGTGTCATACTTCTGAGTCCATGCTAAGGCTGCCACAAATCACCTTTAACTGTTTGGGTTTTTGGTGAGGTACTGCTAGTAAGCAGGAAGGGTTGAGAATACAATTGCAATTTGTTGTAGGATAGGCGTAGTCACCTACAAACATAAGTACCTGTCATCCTTAAACCAGCAGTCTTGCCTAGAGCAAGACTCCAACTACAACAGCTACCCCTCCCAAGCCATGTAACACCTATTTCCAAAGGGAGCGGGTACTGCCTCCCTCTCCCAAAGGAAATCCTTTGTTCTGCCTTTCTCTGCCTGAGCTGCTCAAGCAGCAGGAGGGCACAAACATGTTTGATGGGTGGCAGCAGTGCGGGCCTGCCGGGAGAACCCTAGAAGACTAGTAGGAGCAATGCTGGGGGTACTCTAAGGCGCCTCCGGAGTGCATGGAATCCTACAACCAACACTGGCAACAGTTTTGGGGTATAAGTCCGACATGTTTGATATAAAAAATACCCAGGTTCGGAGTTACCATTATGTAGCTGATCCCAGAGAGTGACCTGTATCCAGTACACAGGTAAAATGGCTTCCCCGCACTTACGAAGTCCAATGTAATGGAACTGGAGTTCGTAGCGGCACCTCTGCTCAAGCAGGGGTGCCCTCACACACAGGTACCTGCACCCTGCCCTCTGGGCTAGGAGAACCTACCTTAGTGGTGACTTACAGTGACACGTTGCAGCAACCTGTAGTGAAAGGGTGCATTAACCTTTTCACACAGGCTGCAATGGCAGGCCTGCAGACACAGTTTGCATGGGCTCCCATGGGTGGCACAATACACACTGGAGCCCACGGGGAACCCCTTGTGCCCCAGTGCTTTGGGTGCGTAAGTACTTTATACTAGGTTCTTATATGGGGGCACTAGTATGCCAATTACGGGGTGAGTAAAGTCCTGGGCAACCAAATTTAGAGGGAGAGAGCACAATCCCTGGGGTCCTGATTAGCAGGATCCTAGTGAAAAACAGTCAAACCATGCCAAAAAGAGGGTACCCTTCACACTTTCCCCATACTCATAAGAATAAAGGTCAGGATCCAACCTGAAGAATGCAGGCCCTGTTAAATCCGGAATTGGCGTCAAGCGACATCAGTCTGCCTTCGAGTCGGAGTCGGGTATAAGTATGGGTTCGGCGTCTATTGTGGGCCCGACCAACGTCAGAAGCGCTGACGTCTTTGCTGGCACCGCTGAAGGTTGCGTTGGCATGACCAGTATCAGCACGGATCCGAAGTGGGTCTTGAGGGGCCCTTTGGATTTGGGGCCAAAGCTGTCAGCATGGAACCGTAGGGGCCCCCTCCGGGCCCGAATGCATCGTAGGGGAGTCGCTCTGCCCAAAAATGAGGCACATGGCCTCATAGAATTCTTTAAGTTGGGCAGGGGTAGCTTTGGCTCCCGGAAAATCTGGAAGGTGCGGAGTCAACCCAGAAACAGGCTGTGAAGACGGAGACCTAGAGCGCAGACACTCTTCCAGCGTTGCATCGTCCGAGCAATGGGGAAAAGTTGAAGAACTTTTGTTCTTCTTCTTGTGACGCAAATGTCCAGAGGACTTTGAGTGGGACGAAGGAGAGCGGTGGTGGTTTAGCGAGTGGTCTTGTGACCTTCCTCTCGATTGACAGCAGGAGCGACGCGGAGTCAAGCGACGGGCTACCATGAACTTTGGGGACCACTCCCTCAAAGCTTTCGGGTTCATGGCCCTGAACTAGGAGCACAACTTTGGGTTGTGGTTGCGCTCCAGGCACACAAACGCATGAGGTGCGGATCCATCACCGACATCATGCGGTGACAAGAGTCACATGGTTTGAAACCGGTCTTACAAGACATCCTCGTAACACCGAAAAGTGTCAAGAACTCAACAAAAAGGTCAAAGTCAGTCAAAAAATGACTGAGGTTAGCTCTTCTCCAGATCTGCACATAGGCTGGCATGGAAAGAAAAGAACTGATATCAAAGCCCCAAGGTGACGTCTAGATACGACTGTGATGTCATCACCGCAACCACAATGCAAACGACGCACGCAGAGTCAACAGACGCCACCTGAAAGCAACAGAGGGTACTGCTTGAATAAAAATCTCCAGATCCAGTCTGACGCCTGGTGGAAATTCTAAGGTAAGGAATCTGCAACTAGAAGTCTTTAGTAGATTTACCAGATTGTCCCGAGGACTTGGAGTGGCATGACGATAAGTTCAGGCTCTACGACCCGTCCTGGGATCTTCCTCTCAACCAAGACCTCCACTTTTGCAGAGTTGTGTACCGGGACGCTATCAGCTTTAGGGACCGCTCCCTTAAAGCCTTCGGATGCATGGCCCAGCACTCGGACACAACTTCGGGTCATGGTCGTGCTCCACACACCAAAAGACACACGAGGTGCAGCTTCATAATGGACCTCACCCAATACCCAGATCTGCAGGGCTTGAATCTAGTCTTCACAGAAGACATCCTCGCCAGACCACAAGACTAATCTCTCAAAAAACTCGACAAAAAGTCAAAAAAGGCCTGTCAAAGATTGACTGAGGGGTAGCTCTCTTCAGATCAGTGCCGGCTGGCGTGGAAAGAAAGAACTCACGTTGGTGAGCCTGGTTAGCACCCATATAGGAAACACATCGCCCTTTCCAGTGCAGACAATGCCAATGACAGACGCAGAGCCAATCGACGACACCTACCAGTGAACAGGGGTACTGTGATGAAAATCTTCCAGATCCAGCATGATGCCTAGGGAGAATTCAAAGGTAAGGAATCTGCAGCTAGAGATCTCTATCAGATAAGAAAAAAATCATTAACATACATAGGACCTTTCATAGAAACTCACCAGTGTAAGACTCACCACTACCAATGTTAAGAGATTAGACAGGTGAACAACTGTCTACAAAACTCGACAAGCCTAAAAACCCATGGTCACTCAAAATAGGGACATGCAAAAACACTTGTCTGCCAACTGAGAGACTGTAAGGATAGAGCTGAAAGGTCACTTCATCCAGTGAGATCTGTCCAAACTGTGCATTCAATTAAATTGTGTACCCCTCTTTTTTTATGTTCGGGTCATTGGGACACAGAATTGTTTCTGAATGATAACTTCTCTTGAATATATTTACTAAACATTAGTTTGCTATGATATGTCAACTCTCATTAGGGACAGGGTCTCTCAATGGTATTTACTAAGGATCTCTACTTCACATTTCTTATATAACAAGACAGTACCCTTAAATATATTTACAAAAATATTTTATCATCACATATTACACTAAACTATTCATCCTATGTGAAGTTTCTACAAACTGTGTGTGAAACGAAATAAGCTATTAGCATAACAACTATGCAAGCTCATAGTGGTGAAGGACTTTAAAACGACATTCTTAGTTGCAAAACCCGTCTGAAAAGTCAACAACACTCAGAATGCACTATCAATAAATAAAATCACAAGACCACCCCATACGCCACAGCTGTTAATAGCAGTGAAGACCACTGAATTTTTAACCAGAAGGGACACAACACGAACCAGGAAGAGAAGAAAATCTCTGAGAGATGTGCTATCAAAAACAGAACATACACTGGAAACAAAACGTTTAAAAAATGACACTGCTTACAAGCATAAAATACCACTGGTGAAAATAGGTCATTCTACTTGCATGGTTATTGGAATATCTGAACATTTTAATATAAGCACTGCACAAAGAAACTGCTAGGACATCGAAGGGAAGCAAACTTACGCAGTAGTTTTGCTGATATCTTGAACACTTTGCAGTGGGTCTGTCGTGTCTGGGCAACGAAGAATACATGGAGCAAACACAATTGCAAGCGCATTGGCAGACATCCTGTTGGTTTCTTCCTCTTGAGCAATCCTACAAAAAAATTACAAGGTTATACGAACTTAACAGCAAGACAACAACATTGCACACATCAGGAAACCAGGTGCAGAAATGAAAAAAATCCCCCAAAATGTTAATCATTAAATGGAAAATAGCATGACTGGTAAGGAGCAGAAATTGGTAGACAGTTAAATTATAAACAAATGAAATCCAATGGAAGATGTGTTAGGTGAAACAATACTGATCCAAAGTGTGAGAAATTGCAAGACTGAACGAAGCAGGAGTCATAGGGTCAGAATCAGGAACCATGACAACAATTAGTTAGACCGATTACTGGTAAACAAATAAAATGAAGTAAGAATGAGCATGGAAACATTAAGAAAAAAATTGGATTACATAGATAGGGTAAGGAAACAGGAAGGAAAGTGCAATGATATATGCTAACTAAAGGAAAAACCATGGAGCAAGACCTGCATCTGAAAAAGTACCCAAATACAGGGCTGGAATGGAAGCCACCATTAGCCCTGGCAAAAAGATTAAATGAGCCTCACACTGAAGGAGGCAGTGACTACAATGGGGACATGGGAGCTTTCATAAGTGGATCACTGCAGCTCATCCAGCTCTGACAACAGCCTCTAGCCAGCCACACACCAGAAATAAGGCAGAGGGCCAGTCAGGCCTTGCAAAAATGCAAGCTTGAGTTCAGAAATTGAATATTTTTGTTGCTATTTGTCTCAGATAAAATCTTCAAAGCTGCAATCTTCTGTCTAGTTATTGCATAAAAGGACAAGTTACTTAACTTTGGTAACCCCATATCTGGAAGAGACCATATCTAGCTGCAGATTCCTTACACTTTCATTCTTCCCAGGCGTCAGACTGGATCTGGAAGATTTTTCATGAGCAGTGCCCCTGCATGCCAGTAGGTGGAATCAATCAGTTCCTCATCCGTCGCCTGCGCTAGAAACTATGTTGCGGTTTCTATATAGGCCCCACCAAAGCGCACCAACGTCAGTTTCTTTTCACAACTTTCCACACCAGAAGCGCAGAGCCATGAAGAACACTGACCACTGGCGTGTTAAAACTAGGGTCCTGAAAGGGAAGTTTCTGCCCCTAGAAATCTGTTCGCAGACCGGGGATGATGGGACGGTCGGTATGCAGATAGATATAGTCTCTACAAGATAAAGTGTTAAAGAAGATAAGTAACTTGTGTAGGAAAGTGCCCCTTTGGCATGGTTACCCCCCCACCCTCCTTTTTGCATGGTATTTGTAGGAAGCTGGCCTGGTGTGTGGTGGACACCTGTGGTGTTTACCCCTTATACCAGGTCCAGGCAACCCCTTACTAGCTATTAACAGGATCTAGGAAGCCAGGGCTCTCTAGGGACAGCTGTGGATGAGCAGCCAAGACTTATTTAGGAGGAGTGCAAATCACTTGCAATACCCCACTAGTCACACAGTAACTTACCACACATAAACGAAACCACAAAGGGTTACAAAAATAAAGGTACTTTATTATGGTAACACTAAACTAGATTACTTATAGGCAGTCCCCACACACACACACAGTAATAGTTAGGAATTAGGTTACGAAACAACAAGCATTGGTAAGAAATAGTAGAAAATAGCTAGGGCCCCAGGGGAGGGCAAAACCATATACTAAAACAGTGGAATGTGAAGTTAGGCACCCCATCCAAAGATGTGGAGTAGTTAGTCCGAAGCTTGGAGATCTCGGAATCCGAAGAGGTGAGTACTTGGATGACCCCCCAGAGACCAGGACAACAGAGATAAGTTACCATAGGCTAACAAGGGGACTTAGAAAAGAAACTTTGCAAGAAGAGGACCAGACCAGAGGACCCCAAAGGTGGATTCTGGAAGAGGAGGACCTGCAAAAGAAGGGGACAGAGTCCAGTGTCCAGACGGGGCTAAAGCCATTGCCCACCCTTCTGTGGGTGAATATATGTGTTGACGACGGAGGATGAAGACCAGCTGCGAAGTCCAGGAGCTACAGAGGAGACCCCGGAGTTGTGCAGAAGATGTCCCTCGTCTGTTGACAGATTGCATAGGGGTCAGCCGTCAGGGGTACCACCAATAAGTCTTGGCAAATGCAAACCAGGGTAGAAGAGGAGTTGCAGATCTGAAGAGGACAGTAAGGCCCTGGGGACGCGACCCTGGGAGGGGAGTCCAGGCTGACCCTCAGCAGTCAAGTGAGCCAGCAGAAGCAGTCGCTGCCCCCTCAGGCAACCCACTGGCTGTAGGCACAGTAAGTTGCAGTGATGCCCAGTCAGCACACCTGAAGAGTAGTCCCACGTCGCTGGAGCAGCAGAGGAGAGACCGTCCTTGCATGGATGTATTGCCTCCCCTCTTCCACAGGAAATCCTTTCTTCTACCTTCCCCTGCCTGTACTGGTCAAGCAGTAGGAGGGCAGAACCCTGTCTGAGGGCTGGCAGCAGCGTGAGTTGCCTGCCAACCATGGAAGACTGGTAGGAGCAATACTGGGGGGTCCTCTACAGAGCCCCCAGAGTGCATGGAATCAAGCCACCAATACAGGCATTGATATTGGTGTATGATTTCAAGATGTATGTTACCAAACATGCCTAGGTTCAGAGTTACCGTTATGTAGCTGGACCACAGGTAGTGTGACCAGTACACGGGTAAAATGGCTTCCCCGCACTTACGAAGTCCAATGCAATGGAACTGGAAGTCGTAGGGGCACCTCTGCTCTTGCAGGGGTGCCCTCACACACAGGGACCTGCACACTGCCCTTTGCGCTGAAAGGGCCTGCCACAGGGGTGACTTACAGTAACCTGGTGCAGTGACCAGCAGTGAGAGAGTGCATGCACCTTTTCACGCAGGCTGCAATGGTAATCCTGAAGACACAGAGTGTAGGAAAATGCCACTGTTGGCATGGTTACCCCCTAACTTTTTGCCTTTTGTTGATGGTAGCTTTGATTGGAAGTGTACTGGGACCCTGCTAACCAGGCCCCAGCACCAGTGTTCTTTCCCTAAAACTGTACCTTTGTTTCCACAATTGGTACAGCCTTGGCACACAGTTAAGTCCACTGTAAAAAGTACCCCTGGTACCAAGGGCCCTGTGGCCAGGATAGGTCCCTAAGGGCTGCAGCATGTATTATGCCACCCTCTGGGACCCCTCACTCAAAGCAACAGGCTGGTCAAGGCCATTATCATTGGTTTGGGATAGGACTGCTCTTATCCCATGTTCAGAGGCATCTGTCTGTGCAATGAATTGCGTAGAATAATCTGGAGCTTTTAGAACTGGTGCTGAGTACATAGCTTCTTTTAGGGTGCAAAACACCTTTTGACAGTCTATGGTCCAGTTTACTTTCTTGGGCATTTTCTTGGAGGTAAGTTCTGTGAGGGGAGTCACTATGGATCCATATTCCTTCACAAACTTCCTGTAGCACCCACTCAAGCTAAGGAATGCCCTGATTTGAGTCTGGGTTTTTGGAGCTTCCCGTACAGAATTGTCTGGATCTTGGGTTTTAGAAGTTGCACTTGGCCTCCACCTACAAGGTGGCACAGGTATACAACTGTTCCCTGCCCTATCTGGCATTTGGATGCCTTTATAGAGAGGCCTGCTGCTTGCAGGGCCTGCAAAACCTTCTCCAGGTGGACCAGGTGATCCTGCCAGTTGGAACTAAAGACAGCAACATCATCTAGATATGCTGCATTAAAGGACTCCAAGCCAGCAAGGACTTGATTCACCAACCTTTGGAAGGTGGCAGGGGCATTCTTTAAGCCAAAGGGCATAATAGTAAACTGATAATGCCCATCAGGTGTTGAGAATGCTGTTTTCTCTCTTGCTCCAGGTCCCATCCTAATTTGCCAGTACCCGGCAGTTAAGTCAAAGGTACTCAGAAATTTGGCTGCACCTAACTTGTCAATCAGCTCATCTGCTCTGGGTATGGGGTGAGCATCTGTCTTGGTGACATAATTGAGTCCTCTGTAGTACACACAAAACCTCATTTCTTTTTTTCCATCTTTGGTATAAGGTTTGGGGGCCAAGACCACTGGGCTAGCCCAGGGACAGTCAGAGTGCTCTATTACCCCTAACTCCAGTATCTTGTGGACTTCCACTTTGATGCTTTCTTTGACTTGGTCACATTGTCTGAATATTTTGTTTTTGAAAGGTAAACTGTCACATGTGTCCACATCATGGATACACAAATGTGTCTGACCAGGGGTTAAAGAAAAGAGCTCAGCATACTGTTGTAGGACATGCCTAAAGTCAGCTTGCTGTTGGGCAGAGAGGGTGTCTGAATAGACCACACCATCTACTGTCCCATCCTTAGGGTCAGTTCAGAGGAGGTCAGGGAGAGTTTCACTCTCTGCTTCCTGATCCTCATCAGTAACCATCAACATGGTTATATCCGCCCTATCATTATAGAGCTAACGGCGGTTAACATGGGCCACTCATTCTGTCCTGAAGTGCCCTAGGACCCAAAGGTTCCAGAACCCAGACTTTCTGCATTGGTTTAAATTTAAACGTTGCAGCCTTTTGGTCATACCACAACTTCTGGAGTTGTTGGCTGGCCTCAAGGTTTTTGGATGCCTTTTTGATGTACTCAGCCATCCTTGAGCAGAAGCCAAGCACATAGTCCACCACATCTTGTTTAGGCCCATGGAGAGGTCTCCCAGCCTTCTTTTACAAGTGCTAGTGGTCCCCTTACAGGATGGACAAACAGAAGCTCAAAGGGGGGAAACCCTACACCCTTCTGTGGCACCTCTCTGTAGGCGAAAAGCTGGCGTGGCAGGAGGACATCCCATGTCCTTTTTGCATTTTTCAGGGAGCCCAATGATCATGCTCTTCAATGTCTTGTTGAACCTTTCAACAAGCCCACTGGTTTGTTGATGGTATGGTGTGGTAAATTTTAAGTCACCCAAACACTTATTCTAAATGTGTTTTAGGTAAGCTGACATGAAGTTGGCACCTCTGTCAGAAACCACCTCCTTAGGAAACCCTTGCCTGGTAAAGATAACAACGAGGGCTTTGGCTACTGCAGGAGCTGTAGTAGACGTAAGGGGAATTACTTGATCCACTACTACCAGTATATACTGGTTTCCTTAGGCTGTGGGTAGCTAAAGTGGACCCATTATGTCCACACCGACCCTTTCAAAGCAAAACCTAACCACTGGCAGTGGAATTAGAGGGGCCTCTGGGTAGCAACCTGCCTTACCACTGGAGTGGCAATGGCCACAGGAGCTGCAAAACTCTTTCACCTTTTGAGACATGTTGGGCCAATAGAAATGGCTAAGCCTATTCCAATTTTTATTTTGGTGCAGATGCCCAGGGGGATGTCATGTGCTAAGGTGAGGATGAATTTCCTGAATTGCTGAGGCACTACCACTCTCCTGGTAGCACCAGGTTTAGGGTCCCTGGCCTTAGTGTAAAGGAGTCCCTCCTCCGGATAGACCCTGTGAGAGCCACTGACATCTCCCTTCTCCTGTGCGGCTGCTTGCTGCCTCAAGCCTTCAAGAGTGGGACAGGTTCTCTGTCCCTGTCACAGTTGGTCCCTAGAGGTCCCCTGGGTCCAAGAGCTTTACCTGGTAAGGATCAAGCTCCATGGCCTCAGTTCGCTCAGAGGGTGTTAAAATCTCTTCCTGAGAAGATGAGTCTTATGCTTTTTGCTGAACAGAAGATGGTCCCCCAGTATTCCTGTCTTTTCTCTTGGAAGGTTGGGCTATTATTCCAGGCTCCAACATTTCTTATTCACCCTGTGCTCGGCTGTGTGCTCTAGTTTTCACACACACCATTTCAGGGATTCCCAGCATGTCTGCATGGGCTGTGAGTTCTGCCTCAGCCCACGCTGAGGACTCCAGGTCATTCCCTAGCAGGCGTTCAACTGGGATTCCAGAAGAGACCACTACCTGTTTCAGGCCAGTAACCCCTCCTCATTCTAAGGTCACCATAGCCATGGGATGGACCTTATTCACATTGTCAGCAACGTGACTGGATAAGTTTGTCCAGCCAGATGCTGTCCTGGGGAAACCAGTTTTTCTGTCACTATGGAGTCACATGTATCCCCTCAGGCCTTCTACCTTAGTCCCATTATTCAAGGAATGCTGTCTGTATATGTTCATATTAGGGGGCCAGACAGCGAGAGTGGCAACATTAACCCCACCCTCCGAAACTAAAGTAGCTTCCGTGAGGACCCCGATTTCCCATGGGCACACTATTGATCCCACCTGGAGACTGGCTATACCAGTGCTAGTTGGTGCAGTACTAGTAGGAGGCTTTTGGGACAGGCCAAGTCTCCAGTTTGGTGTCCCTTCTGCTTACAGTTGAAACACCAAGCCTTTCTGGCATCAAAGTTTTTACCTTTGTACCCATGTGAAGATTGTGAAGAGGCGCGAGCCCACCCTCCTGCTCAGGTTTTTGGAGGCCTTTACAAGACTCTTTACTTTTATCCTTAGGTGTCTCACCACCCTTCCCCTGTGGAGGCTTTGTGACCCCTTTTCTTTTGGTTACCCCGAGTGGAAGTCTTGGTCACCCTAGTCTTGACCCGAGTAAGGGTGTAGCCACCCTCAGGGACAGTAGCCATTGGCTAATGCCCTCCGACCCCTGTAATGCCCCTAAATCTAGAATTTAGCAGCGGCATCCCTGAACCTTACTCACCAGGTTCCTGGTGACCTCAAGAGGAAAGAAGAAGGACTACCAAGCCGACCCCAGCAGTGAAGCCTCAGGACCACAAATGACTTGGCCCCAGCCCTACCCGTCTGTCTGCAGCTTCAATACCTGCTCCAAAAATGCGATGCATCCTGCTGGACCAGCAACCTCTACAAACCCCCGGAGGACTGACTGCACAGCGGAGGACCAAGAACTCCAGAGGACAGCAACCCTGTCTAGAAGATACCTCCAAAAAGGACTCAAGAAACGCCCCAGATCTGCGAGCCCTGCCCACTCAGCAGCCGACACCCACGGCTCGAGTCCAGGTGGCCCACTAGTCCACAAAAGGTCCCCAGGTGATTCCGAACTCGAGTCCACTCTGGGTTGACCCCTCCTAGCCAACACAACACCTGCAGCCTGAATCCAGAGGACCCCCCTGACTGCAACCGGATCCGACGAAGATACCCAACACCCAAGGAGAACCCTGCAACTGCAGCCCCCTGGCCTTGGGGAATCTAACCGACGGTCCAGCAACGTCGAGCGGGCACCTCTCCTACTTGTCCAGCCTTTGGTTTCCCAGAACCGACCCCTGGGCCCAACCAGCAGCATCTTTTATGGCCCCGGGGTCCCCCCCTATTGAAAAACATTGGGTGCCCAGCTCGGTGTTTGCACCCTGCGTTCCATGGGCCGCTAAGGGTGTGTGTTTGGATTAGACCTGTGCCCCCACCTCTCCAGTGCTGACCTAAACCCCCCAGGCCTGTGTCCTGGAACCGCAGGTACTCACCTGCAATCTACTTTCTACCGAGCACCCACAGACCTCATAGTATTCCATTGAAAACCCAACACCAACTTTGACCTCTGCACACAGCCAGCCGTGTTGCTGGTGGTGCACTTTTGGGGTCAGTCTAAACTTTGGCCTGTGGACACCCAAAACCCCGAAGACTAGAATCATAAGTTGTGTACTTACCTGTTAACTGTGCTAACACTTCCACCCCCTGGACTCTAATGACTCGTATGAAAAATTGCAGTGTGTCAACTTTGGAAATTGAAAAGTGCCACTTACTTGTAAACTGCTTTAGCTGCAAAAGCCAAACAACGTACATTTGATACACATGCTTGATACCTATTTACAACTGTACTTACCTGCAACAAAGACCTTTTGGTTCTAGTAATAAAGTAACCGAATATATTTTTGCAATATAAAAACAATTGGCCTGGAGTTAGTCATCAAGTGTGTGTCTCATTACTTGACTGTGTGTGTACAACAAATGCTTTGCACTACCCTCTGATAAGCCTAACTGCTCAACCACACTACCACAAAAGAGAGCATTAGGATTATCTACTTTAGCCTCTGTTATGCATCTGAGGAACTCCCTCCTGGAATCTGTGCACACAATACCTCATTTTGGTGTAGTATATACAGAGGCAGCTTCCTACAACTTGTTTATCTGATAGAGACTTCTAGCTGCAGATTCCTTACCTTTGAATAGATACCCGAGCAATACCATCCCCAGATGTGGGTCTTCAAACCCATTTCAAATGAGAAAGTCCTGCAGAATGGAATGGGCAAAATGCCCACCCTTATGGACCTGACTGTCTGACAGATGTCCAGGACTAGAAATCCACGTGCTAATGCAGTGATAGCAGCTTCAGCTGTGGTTGAATGAGCTCGGAAGCCTTCAGCTGGTTGCTTTTTGGCCACTGCATAGCAGATCTTGATACAGCGCACGACCCAATGAGAGATGGTTTGCTTCTGCACCACCCGACCTTTCCTCACACCCACATATCCCATGAAGTGTTGGTTGTCCACCTGAAGCTCTTTTTTAGGATCAAAGTAGAAAGCCAATGCTCTTTTTGGGTGCAGACAGTGGAATCACTCCTTTCCCTTAAAAGGATGTGGGGTGCGTAAAAAGTAGGCAGGGTGATAGACTGGCCTACATGAAAAAGGGTGACCCTTTTGGCAGAGAAGAGGCCATTGTGCGAAGCACCACTTTGTCAGGATGGATAGATGGAGAGGCAGGATGGCTTAGATAAGGCCTTCAGCTCTCTCACTCTGTGGGCAAATGTAATTGCCACAAATAAGGCTATTTTCAATGTGAGAAGCTTGAGGGTTGAAAAAAGGCTCGAAAGGCAGACATCAAAAAAGTCAGAACCACACTAAGAGAAGAGATGAGTAAGACTTTTGAAGAACCTATATACAATAGGAGAATTAAAAAAGGAGGATTGATAAGGCAACCACAAAAAGGCAAGAAATAGCAGATTAATAGCCCATAAGAGCGCCCAGAGCAGAGCCCTGCTGGACAAGGGAAAGAATGAAGAGTAGATCTTCAAAAAGAGTGGTAGAAATGGGATCAACAGACTTGTCTGTGCACCATGCCACAAATTTCTTCCAGAAACAGGCATATACTGTTTTGGTAGAGAGACGCCTGGCTGCAAGAATGAAGTTACATACTTCGAGAGGAAGGTGAAAAGCTGTCAACTGCAGCTGCTCAATCTCCACGCAAGAAGGCGGAGACTGGACAGGTTCAAGTAAAGAACCTTCCCCTGCCCATGGGACAGAAGATCCTCCCGAAGGGGCAGCCTGATCGGAGGATCGATGGCCATGCTCAATAGCTCGGCATACCAGGCTCTTTGTGCGTAGTCTGAAGCCACAAGGATTACTTGGGACCGGTCGTTCTTCATCTTCTTGAGAACTCTGGGTAGAATTGGAATGGGCAGAAAGGCATACAGGAAGTCTGAGCTCCACTCCAGACGAAAAGCGTTGCAGAGCGGTTGCCATTTTGGAAACCCCAACGTGGAATACTGCTGACATTGTGTGTTCTCTGTGGAGGCAAACAGATCTAACCAAGACTCTCCCCAATACTGAAAATGACCTATCGCCACCTCCAGATGGGTTGACCAAGCATTGTTGGCAGAGTTTTCTGCTCTGACGTTCAGACAGCCCAGCACATATTGAACCATCAGGGATATGCCTAGCTGCTCCAGCCATGTCCAGGGGCGCAGAGCCACTTGACAAAGGGGACACAACCCCACTGTGCTTGTTGCAGTGCAATATGGTGGTGGTGTTGTTGTCCGTGAACACCTACACTACCTTCCCTTGGAATAAGGGAAGAAATGCCTTCAATGCTAGTCTCATCGCCCGGAGCTCCAACCGGTTGATGTGGAGTTCGGATTCAGCTGGAGACCAGATGCCTCTGGTCTCTGTCTCTCCCAGGTGGCCACTCCATACCAGGAGTAGGACATCTGTCACTACTTTCAGATCTGGTTGGGGAAGGGAGCGGGATCTGTCTCTGACCCAATCGCAGATTGATAGCCACCGCCTCAGATCTTGCGCAGTTCCCATCAAGATCTGGACCATGTCGAAGAGATTCCCCTGATACTGCACCAACTGGAACTTCAGATCCCACTGCAAAGCCCCATATGTTATCTGGCATGTTTTACCAGCAGGATACAGGAGGCCAGGAGGCCCAGCAGTCTCAGAGTCATTCTCACCGAAATTCAGGATAGAGTATGAAACATTGGCATTATAGCCTGTATATACTAGCCTTGGTGCTTGGGAGGATAAGCCCGAAACTGCACTGTGTCCAGAACAGCTCAGATGAAAGGGAGCGTCTGAGAGGGAGTAAAGTGCGACTTCGGCATGTTTACAGTGAATCCCAGCGAATGCAGGAGGTCTGCCATCATCTGGAGGTGGGAGACGACACCCTGGGGCAAGTCCACCTTGAACAGCCAGTACCCGAAATAAGGGGAGACTGAAACCCCTGATCTGCGCAGATGAGTTGCGACCACCGTCATCACCTTGGTGAACACCCAAGAAGCGCTGGTAAGCCCAAATAGGATCATAGTAAACAAAAAGTGCTCATGGCCTACCATGAACCGCAAGTAACATCTGTGGGCAGGCAGGACGGGAATGTGGAAGTAAGTGTCCTGTAAGTTCAACACTACCATCCTGTCTCCTGGGTCTAGAACAGGTAGAACCTGAGCCACAGTGAGCATTTTAAACTTCTCCTTTTTGAGGACGGGATTGATGGACCGAAGGTCTAGGATAGGGCAGAGGCCCTTGTCCTTTTTGAGCACCAGAAAGTAGCAGGAATAACAACCACAACTTACTTGACCCTTGGCCAGGGGAGAGCCGCAATCTCCTTGTAGAGAAGAGCAAAGTGATCCTCCATCATCCGATCATAGGATGGTGGCATGGATCGAGGGGTAGTCTTGCAGGGAAGGAGCAGCCCCTTCGGACTTTCTGCAAAACCCACCTGTCTGACATGATGGGCTGCAAGCAGAGCAGGTGATAGCGAATCCTGGCTCCGACTGATCCCTGGTGGGGAATCGTCAGACTAGGAAGGTTTGGGGCAGCTGGCAGGAAGCAAGGGGGGGATGCGAAGGGGAGGTGTCTGGCCAGTTTGTTGGCTCCCTGATCCATGTGGGCAGTAGAACTTGCGTCCCCGGCCACTCCCAGGATGTGCAGCATGCGTGGCACAGTGTCTGGAAGGGAACAGACATGGGCAAGGCGCCCCCTTCCATAACCACAAAAGGGGGGTAAAGCAGACTTAGAGAGGCAGCGGCCATAGTATGAGAATCCTTGAAGGGCTCAAGCGCTGAGTCTGCTTTCTCCCCAAAGAGACGGGTGCAATCAAAGGGCATGTCCGTAAGGTAAAATTGGACATCACCCAAAAAGGCAGACATCCTCAACCAGGTGTGGTGCCTAAGGGCCACTGTCGATGCAACCGCTCTGCCCAGTGAGTCAGTCGTGTCCAGTCCACACTGTGGCAGCACTTGCGCAACTGTATCCCACAATGCGTGGGAGTAACAGCCCAAAAGACATGCTGTGTTCACAGACTGCAATGTCAGGCTGGAAGAAGAAAACCTCTTCTTCCCAAGTTGGTTCAGGCTCTTGGATTCCCTATCTGGGGATGCAGAAGGGAACACACCTGGGACGTACAGGCTGGGATGACCAAGCTCTCAGGGGTGTGGTGTTGCATCACGAATGCCGGGACATATCAATGGCAGCAGGCAATAGTCCTGTTCACAGGAGCCCCTGTGCTGGGTTTGTATCAGTTACCCAGCAGGACATCAGTAAGGGCTAAAGTGCAATAGGGGTTCAGAGGATGAAGCCCCAGGCTAACGCACCTCTGCCAGGTTAGTCCTGACTGCCGCCGAAGGTAGCTCGAGGCCCAGGACCTCAGCAGCACTTTGCACCACCATGGAATAGGACGCTCCCTCTTTCGTAGCCACGGTAGAGGGAGAAAGCATGCCACTGTCTGGGGAAGTATACAGACCAATGACTTCACCCAGGTCCGTCTGCCAGTCCATAGGATCTTGAAGCTGGTATTTTAGAGGGTCTAGCTACCCCTCCCATTCCTCACCAAACCCCAACCCATCAGAATAAGGGTCAGGATACGACATAGGGAGGCAAGGCCACTGCCGAAGTCAGCATAGCGTGATACCGATCCAGCTCCGTGTCTGAGTCGGCAATGAAGATGGGGTTGATACTGCCTCGGGCATGGGAGCATCAACGTCGGAACTGGCAGTGAGAAAGGTCGAGGTGGTACAACAGATGCATTGGTGCCCGCCGGAGCTGAGGCCAATCCTGCAGGAGCGGATCCAGAGGAGGCCCCTTCTGAACCTGTGATGCGAAAGGGCGCGCTGGTGGAGTCAGACTCCCCAAAAATGAGGCACAGCCCTCATAAAACTCTGAGTTGGGCAGGAGTCGATCCGGCTCCTGGAAACTAGGGGAGGCACTGAACCAACTCAGGCTCTGGCTCAGACGACTGAGACCTAGAACGACGATGCTCCTTTTCACTCATCTCGTCGGCCGACGGACAGGGTGAAAAGAATGTTTGCTCTTGTTCAACGACTTCTTGTGCCTCAACATACGTCCGGAGGACTTGGAGTGGAAGGACGATGAAGGGGGGCTCCGCAGATATTCGCAGACCTTCTGCATGAAAGAGAGTGGGACCCATGCAGAGACGAGCGCCGGCTGCAAGTAGCTTTAGGGACCTCTCTCTCAAAGCTTTCGGATTCATGGCCCGGCACTTGGGGCACAACTTCGGATCGTGACTGTGCTCCAGACACCACAGGCATACAAGGTGCGGGTCTTTTATGGACATCATTCATTAGAAGAATCCACATGGCCCAGTACTATGAGAAGACATCCTCAAAGCCCCAGGACTGTCAACTATCAAAAACCTTCGACAAAAAGTCAAACAGGACTGTCTGAACACAACTGAGGGGCAGCTCTTCTTCAGATCAACTCTAGGCTGGCACGGAAAGAAAAGAACTGACATCAGCACGCCGGGGTGGCACCTATATAGGACCCGCAACATCATACCCAGCACAGATGATGCCGATGACGGAGCTGATCAATGCCACAAAACAGCGCGCAGGGGCATTTCTCGAGAAAAATCTCCTGATCCAGACTACGGACTGGGGGAAGTTCTTAGGTAAGAAATCTGAAACTAGATGTCTCCATCAGATATATATTTCCATTTAGCCCTAGGTGTCACACCCTTACTGTGATTGATATGAGACTGTATTTGTCAGTACATAAATATATTTTTTCCTTGAACATTTGATTTGCCCATTTTGATGGTAGTGCACATGTCTGAGGATCTACAACTGTTTTTTGTTTTTTTAATTACACCTTTGCCACTGTCTGGCAGCTGTGCCATTCAGGGTCGGATTGGTAAACTGGTTAACACACAATGGGTCGGAGCCTGAGTCCCAATTGTGGGCCGATTGTATTGCCCAGTGGTGCCCATTTTGAGTGATTTCAGGATGAACTGTATTGTCCGGCCTCATCAGTGGCTCTCTGGGGGCTAAGCGCACTCTCTGGGAACCTGCAGCAGGGACAGACGGAATCTTGTCCCTTTTCCTCCTAGTTGGGGCGGGCAGCAGGCTCACAAGTCCCCTCCTGGGCCGGCCCCCTACTAGTGTTTTGGGCTGGCTTGGGCCAACTATAGACACACAACATTATGAGCAGATTGAGTCAGGAGGGAAGAGAAGTGAGTAGGAACAGCATCGCTGGAGCCCACCTGTGAAGGCCATTTTCACACCTCTTCTCAATGAATGAGCCCATCATTGTCTTATTTCACCCTGCCACTGCTAGATCGGTGCAAGAAAGGTGTGGGGTGGGGGCCTGATCAGCCTCTCTGGAGACCAGGTGAAGTGGGCCATTTCACACCCTCATCTCCTTGCAGGACACCGTCATTGCACTGCCCTTGTCGCTGCCAAGTCAGGCTCTTTGCACATGCCATGCAGCAGTGCTGTTCATGAGAGCCCACAGAGCTTGGGGATACCTGCGTAGTAAACAAGGAAGAAGAACGAGGAGAGACAAGTTAAAGGCTAAAGGTGCAGAGAAAGAGGAGAGAATATGCTGAAGAGAAGAGATAGAGCAGGTGAGGTGTGAGATAGGAGGAAGGAAGAGGAGGGCTATGGAAAGAGTAATAAGCAGAGAAAGACACAACAAGCAAAGATTAGAAAGAAAGTGCTGGATGGAAAAAGTACAGTTGTGGTAAAGGAGCAGGCAAGAGAAAGCTACAGAGGGAGTACAGTGAGTGGAAGAGAGCGAGAGCTTAGACACAGTGAACATGAGAACAAAAAGGATGTGAATTAGTGAGATAAAGGGTGTATGAGAAGTAGATAATTCTGTATGTGCACATAAATAAAAGGCAGAGTAAGAGCTAAGAGAAAGAGCAGCAGGGCCATGTGCCTCACTGGCTTCGCTTCCTTGGGGTGTGCAAGTGAAGTGCTTTAATTTTTTGTGATGCAAGCTCGGCAGAGGGGACTACACTTGATTCACTTGTCTGTTTATCTTTAGGTTTTTTTTTGTAGAAGATAGCCAAGTGCTCTCATATAATGCTTCACTTGGCATTTTTGTAAGCACAGCCTTTCGAAAAGTTGCTCAATATTCCTACCTCAGGAGGTCGATTTAGTTTTGCCTTTACTAGAACACTTCAACTACAGGTCACAGCAGATGTCAGCAGCAATAACAACTTATTGAGCCCTATTGCTGGATCACATTACTAGTAAGAGAGTCAACATGCCCTTGGAGCCTTCACGGGGCTGTTCACAAGGCCTCTGCACTTACTGCTACGTATGCAGTGATTCAGGCTTAGCATACCCACTCCTCAACCTTTAAGACAAGCTAGGTTGCTTATAACACATTTGATATGTTCACTGAGTAATGTCACTTCTAAGGAGCTGCCACTTTAAAGGCGCTTTTAAAAGGACAGCAAAGGCATTTCTAAACACATTGATAATACCTTAATGAGACAATATCTGAATTTTAAAAAGGTTCTTAATAGTTTTGGGTGATGTTCTTCCCCTCCCCATCAGAAAGGGACATTCAAGCTCCCTGCCTCAATTCCCGATGGCTGAGCCACCTTCCTCAATCTCCAGCCTGCCAGAGCAGGAAAACAGCCAAAAACATTTTAAAGAATTGGCAATTTGGACTATTGCACAGGCCCTCACCTTCCAATATCTTCCTGATAAAATGATCTCTCAATCACTTTTTTCTCACCACTAACCCGTTATAACAATCTCTCTCACTCCCTCTGCCTGTCTCTCTTTCTGTCCACGTGTCTCCACTTTCTACCTTTCGGTCTACCTCTCTTTCTCTCTTCACCCATCACTTGTTGTAGTGTCTCTCACTGTCTTCACCCTTCTTTACTGATCTACTTTTCGTCTACCTCCTTCTAACTTACTCTTCACCTTACCTCATTCCGTTTACCTTGTCTCTATATCTTTCCTTGATGTTTGCATTTCACCATCTGCTACTTCCTTTCTCTTTCTATCTAACACTTTTTGCTTTATTTCTCTCTACCTCACCATCTACTTAATCCCCGCACAGACTAATCTTCCCCACTCTTTGACTACCTTTATGTTACCTATTTTATTACTCTCTACTTCTCTTTCTAGGCCTCACATATCTTTCTGTCTCAGATCTCTCCCCTTACTTGACTCCGGCTCTTCTACCCCCAACTCTCACACCTTTATGTACCTACCACTCAATTTCTGTTTCAGCTCCTTCTACCACATTTAAGTCTACTTTACCTCTCTCTTTACAACACACCTTTTTATCACCTGTCAGAACCTGTCTCTATCCTATCTGTGCCTACCTCCACATCTCTTCCGCCCTACTCCATCTCTACCTCACCCCTTTCTCAGCACCTCACAGTCCTTTCCACCTCACTCCCCTGTTTATCTCGTTTATCTACTTTACCCCTCTCTCACGCTTAGCTATTATTCATGACTCCATCTTCATACCTCACTTCTCTCTACCTTCCTCACCCCCTCTCTATCTAACCTCTCTCCTCCTCGCCTTTCTTTTTACTTTACATCTCATAAACTACCTCATCTTTCGAACCCTACATTTCTCTTTCTAGCAAATCCCAACCTCTAAATTTCCCACATTTTATCCCTATCACAACATTTTTCTACCTCTATTCCCTCTCTCACAATCTTACTCTTTTATTACTAACACGTTTTCTATACCTCTAACCCTCTTTTTAAAACATCATTCCGTTTTCTTCTCTCTTTCAAATCTATCTATGGGCTAGTTTTCAACATATCTCCTGAGACACATTCTTTTTATATCTCTCGACTTCAGCTTTCAGCCTTTTCCTCACTCTCACTCTTCCTCTGTCGGAATCTCCCCTTTCTTTCGCTACCTCACCATTCTTTCTACACCACCTCTTTTCTGTACAAATAATCTCTTCTTCTAACATTGACCTCTCTCAATGCCCCTTTCTCACTACTTCACTGTACACTTTACCTAACATACCTTTCTGTACCCTACTTCTCATTCTTCCCCTCTCTCTACTTCACGGCTGTCTCTAGCTCGCATTTCTCTGTACTTCCATCTCATAATTTATGCCCGTCTACATCTTCAGCTCTCTACCTCTGGCCCTCTCTACATAAACGCTCTTGCTACTTTACTTTTCTCTCTACCTCAACCCTCTGTATATCCCCTCTCTTTATAATTCATTAGCCCCCATCTCTGTACATATCTGCCTCTCTACTTTACTTCAGAACTTCACCTTTCAACCTCACTCTCCTCCCCAGAGGACTGACCAATGCAGGCTGACCTAAATCCTTCCATCTTGGCTTTAGATTAAATTTCTTTGATCATCTGAGTCCAGTAAGTAGTTGGTTGGGATCAATTTGTTGTGCAAGGCATTGACACTGGAATAAGTATTCCGCTTTCAAAGATGCAGTGTTTATAGCACTGGCCAATGTTAATGACTCCTATAAGCTTTAAAAATATTATTCACCACACATATTTGCAAAAATAAATCTAGCAGTGTTTCATGAAATAGTGCGATCTGCAAATCTGGGACGCTATTTTTGGGGTGCCTGGGCCTATTTATGATCTCAATCCGACCCTAGTGCCAGCCAAACAATTGCTAGTTAGCTCCGTTCATTTTTAAGCCTACCCGACACACACAAACTGAGCCAATCTCACCACGTGTGTGCTTCTCACTGTAACTAAGTGTGGCGCGTGGATCGAATGTAGATTGAGATTTGATCCACCATAGAGTGGAATGTGGGGAGGTGAAAGTTCCAAGGGTGGCGGTTGGAAAAGACGACAGCGGGACGGGAAGAGGCGGACATTGCTTCTGTAGGGACCAACGTGATATTTTCGTATGAATACAATAAAAAAGAATAAGGATTTGCTTGACTTTACGGCGCCCGTCTTTATAATGGCGACGAGGATGGGATAGGAGTGATGTTCGTGTAGGTGCCGCGCACATTCCGAATTTTTGTGTTGTACGCGCTGTTCTGCTCGGCTGAACCTGTTCCTGGTTCTTCGTGCGCGGAGAGGTTCGAGTGCTGCCGATTCTTAGTGGAGACATCGACGCTTCAAGGGAGATATTTCGGCCACATCCTACTACAGTTGAAGGAGCATGGAATTCTGGGTATGCCCGAATTCCTATTAAAAGCACTACGAGTGTACGGCGGCCATTTTTGAGGATTGGGGATTCTACTGAGCATGGAATTCTGGGTAACAGGGTGCCCGAATTCCTACTGAAAGCACATACAAGGTGGCCATTTTGGAGGATTGGGAAGCCTACCATTTTCTTCGTGGCTTACAATGTGATAGGCACAGCATTGGTCTCTCAATTGCAATTTAACTACGGTGGTAGGCACACCACTGTGTTTATCATTCAGATAATTATGGGGACCACCGGTGATAGGCACACCTTTCTGCCTGTCCAGGATTTAGCATATTTTGGAACAACAGATTGTAGGAATTTGTTGTGCGGTGACAGGCACACCATTGTGCCGTCACTGAAGTATCAGTGATAGGCACACCCTGGCGCCTGCTGAATACATATTATTTTGAGCATATTTATGTGGACACTATAAAAAAAATATATATAGTAGTTAATCATATGAACGTTAAGAGACTATTGATATTTGCAGAATTTGGTTCTGAGTGTTCGAATTTGTTGTGGTAGTTTTTCCATATTCATACATACTGACCTATTGTATAATTGTATAAAATGTCTAGTATCCAACCCCAACCATTTTTTTTTAAATGAACCTGGAGACCCTCCTATTCAGTGTCAATTGTGGTTGGACTTATTTGAAGCGTATGTAGATGTATTGGAGGAAGGTGAATGTTCACCCGAAAGACATTTGTCTTTTCTTAAACATCGGTTGGGAGCTGTTGGTTTGAGGGAATTTAAAAATCTGCCACCAGTGGAGAATGTGAATGGAGAAGATGTGTACAAGTGTGCGTTAAAACAGTTACAGGAGAGGTATGGTAGTAAGATCAATGTGGTCATGGAAAGATATAAGTTTTAGTCCAGGGAACAGAAAGTGGACAAATCTATTGACCAGTATATGGCAGTATTAAGAGGCCTTGCAGTTACTTGTGCTTTTGATCATATGACATTATAAAGACGGACACTGTAAGGTCAAGCAAATCCTTATTCCTTTTTATTATATTCATACGAAAATAACATGTTGGTCAGAGGACTGCCATGCACCTAAAGGACCATGAACCTCCCGAGAACAGCGGCACTGTTCAGAAACAGCAACAAACTTGCAACTTTGAAACAACTTTAAAGAGACTCACTTCCCGCCAGAAGCGTGAGACTTCACACTCTGCACCCAACGCCCGCGGCTCAATTCCAGGACAACAAACACTGCAGAGAGGACTCCCAGGCGACTCAAACGACGCGGACACCCTGAGTCGACCTCCCTTCGCCCCCACAGCGACGCCTGCAGAGTGGATACAGAGGCTCCCCCTGACCGCGACTGCCTGGTAACAAAGGAAACCGACGCCTGGCCCAAGCATTGCACCCGCAGCCCCCAAGACAGAAAGGAACCACCTACCAGTGCAGGAATGACCAGCAGGAGGCCCTCATCCAAACTCAGTCGGTGGCTGGCCCGAGAAGCCCCCCTGTGCTCTGCCTGCATCGCCTAAGTGACCCCCGGGTCCCTCCATTGCTTTTTATAGCAAACCTGACACCTACTTTGCACACTGCACCTGGCCGCCCCTGCTCCGCTGAGGGTGTGTTTTGTATGCCTGTGTGTGCCCCCCCAGCGCACTACAAAACCCCCCTGGTCTGCTCCCGAGGAAGTAGGTACTTACCTGTAAGCAGACTTGGACCAGAGCACCACTGTTCTTCATAGGCGCCTATGTGTTTTGGGCCCTCCTTCGACCTCTGCACCTGACCGGCCCTGTGTTGCTGTTGCCTGTTGCCTTGAACCCCCAACGGTGGGCTGCCTATCCCCATGAAACGGACTGTGTAAGTGCTTTACTTACCTGAGAAAACTAACCAAACTTACCTCCCCAGGAACTGTTGATTTTTGCACAGTGCCCATATTGCCATTTTAACCAAAACTGTGTGTACTACTGTTTTAAATCAAAGTTCTATACTTACCTGTATGACCTTGCATTTTATGTACTTACGTCAAATCTTGAATCTTGTGGTTCTAAAATAAATTAAGAAAAGATACTTTTCTATATAAAAACTTTTGGCCTGGAGTTAAGTCTTTGACTGTGTGTTCCTCATTTATTGCCTGTGCGTGTACAACAAAAGCTTAACACTCTCCTCTGATAAGCCTACTGCTCGACCACACTACCACAAAACAGAGATTTAGTATTATCTAGTTTTGCCACTATCAACCTCTAAGGGGAGCCCTTAGACTATGTACACACTATCTCTCACTTTGAGATAGTATATTCAGAGCCAACTTCCTACACCTGGGGAACCTCTCTTGCTGGGTGGACCTCCTGGATACGGGCCGTGGGCGTCGGGTGCACAGGGGTCAGGACTCACACATCCGTAGTGAGGTGGGAGTCTTTAGTTGTAGGTTTTCTTAGACAGAGCCGCTGTCCTTGGGAGTTCTTGGTCCTTTTGGGTGCAGGGCAGTCCTCTAGAGTTGGGCAGAGGTCTCTGGTCACGCTCGACATGTCGCTGGTCTTTTGAAGGTACTTTGAAGCAGGAGACAGGCCGGTAGGGCTAGGGCCAAAGTAATTGTCATCTTCATTTTCTCTGCTGAGGGTTTCAGCTCAGCAGTCCTTTTTCTTCTTGTAGGTCACCAGGAATCTGGTGAGCTGGGTTCTGGGAGGCCCTTAAATCCTAGATTTAGGGGAGTTTTTGAGGTCAGAGGGCAGTAGCCAATGGCTACTGTCCATGAGGGTGGCTACACCCTCCTTGTGCCCACTCTCTTTGGGGAGGGGGCACAAACGTAATCCTATTGGTCTCTGTCCTCCAAATCAAGATGGAGGAATCTGCAGGGAGGGGGTCACCTCAGCTCTCGACACCTTAGGGGAGGTCCTGGCTGGAGTGGTCACTCCTTCCTGTTTTCCCTAATTTTCCCACCGGACTTGCAGCCAGAAGTAGGGCTTTGTAATGGGGGGGGGGGGGAGGGGGGGGGGGATAAGTGCGGTTCATCTCCACTAGCTGGAGTGCCCTGGGGCACCTTAATCCGAGGCGTGAGGTTCACCGCCAGGTGTTACAGTTCCTGCAAGGGGAGGAGGAGGTGTGAAGCACCTCCACCCAGGACAGGCTATGTTTCTGAACACAGAGTGCACAAAGGCGCTCACCCCATGTGGTGAGAAACATGTCTGAAAGTGGCAGGCTGGCACAGTCCTACACTAGCAGCTGGGCTAACACACAGGGGGATCTCTAAGATGCCCCCTCTGTGCATTTTCCAATCAATTTCACACTGGCATCAGTGTGGGTTTATTGTGTTGAGACATTTTGGACCAAACTCCCAGACCATATGCTCAATATGGCTACACTGCCCTTACAATGTCTAAGAATGGACACTGAGGGGCATATTGCTCAGGCAACTATTCCCTCACCTGTAATATAGTGCACCCTGCCTTAGGGAAGTAAGGCCTGCTAGAGGGGTGACTTACCTATGACTTACCTATGCCACAGGCAGTGATTTGTGGGCATGGCACCCTGCAAGGGATGCCATGTCGACCTTGCCTTTTCTTTTCCTCACCAGCACACACAAGCTGCATGGTAGTGGGTATGTGCTTGGTGAGGGGTCCCATACGGTGGCATAATACATGCAGCAGCCCTTAGAGACCTTCCCTGGCCACAGGGCCCTTGGGTATGTTTTACAAGGGACTTAACTGTGTGCCAGGGTTGTGGCAATTGTGGATACAAAGGTCCAGTTTTAGGGAAAGAGCACTGGGGCTGGTTAGCAGGGTCCCAGTCCACTTTCAATCAAAGTTGGCATCAACGCTAGGGGAAAAGTGGGGAGGTAACCATGCCAACAGTGGCACTTACCTTCACGTGGGCTGTCAGGGGTGACAGGGTGAATGCTTTACACCAAGTGGGGGCGGGGTCACAGTGGCAGGAGAAGGACAGTATTGTGCTTTTCAGGAGTTGTTGAAAATTCCACATGCACACAGAACTCCATGGAATTCCACAGAGTTTTTCGATGACTCAACAAAATTCCGCGGAGTGAAACTCCGTGAGCTCCACCCAGTCCTACTTCAAGCCCGACCCTACTTCACCCCTTACTTACCTGAAATTACCAGTCACTCATTTTTAAAGAGAAATCATTTGTATAATTGGGCAACATTTTATTTCAAATTGTTATTCTCTCAGTGACTTATTAACAGGCAGACACAAGTGCAGTTTTCTTGCAGGCATTAGGGTCATGATTTGACTGGTGCAGCAGACGCAGTGGCACCGGGGCCGCAGGGTGTTGGAACTCCTCTTAACACAGATTATTGATACATTTTGCTACTAAACAAGCATTCACCAGTACAGTTAACTTGTAAGCACTGGGGTTATGATTTTAGTGGTGCAGCAGGTGCAGTTACACCGGGGCCAAAAGCTTTAGGAACTGCTTTCAACACCAAATATTGCTATATTTTACTACTAAACAGGCAGTCACAAGTGCATTTACCTTGCAGGAAATAGGGTCGTGATTTGAATGGTGCAGCAGCACCGGAGCCAAAAATTGCATTAACTCCTTTAAGCACCAAATATTGCAATATTTTACAACAAAATAGGCAGTCACAAGCGCAGTTATCTTGCAGACACTAACGTCATAATTTAAATGGTGCAGAAAGTTCAGTGGCACCAGGCAAAAAAGTTGTCAGAACTCCTCTAAACACTAAATAATGCTATATTTGACCACCGGGGGCAAACCTGACAGCCAAACAAGGTGGAGGAGGCCTGTGGGCTGGGGAGTGGATGGGGCTGGGGCGCGCAGCTCTCTGACGCACAAGTAAGGAGAGAGGAGCCAGGGCGGGTGACCATTGGAGCGGTGGAATGGAGGATCGGGGACAATGCAGTCTCTGCGAGTGCAACCATTGGCACTGATGCACCCAAGAGGCCGCTGGATGAGCTGAGTGGACAATGGGCATCGCGACGGAGCTGAAGGCCGGAAGCGCCTCCATGGCAAAGCACTTATGGTGTTGGCTTGCCCCTGTGGAAACGTATGCACTTTGCCTCCCGAGGTGGGGGGAGAGGCGGAGCGGAGTGATCGGCGGGCGGCCCGGCCCGCGAGGACAGGGGGAAGGGGAAGAGAATACCCCAGGCCTCACCGTTTTGAGGCAACGCCGAGGATCGGAGACAGGGAGGAGCAGAGACACTACCGGGAGGTACGGTTGCCCTCCGGACACAGCCCTGTGCACGAGGAGTGGCGGCGAGGGGCCCACTCAGTATGAACTGGGGGCTGGTGTTGAGGGAACTCTGGACTGGGCTGATGCAGTACGCTCCCCTAACATCAAGGAACTCTGATATAACCTGCCCCGAGAGTGAGAGGTGAGGAGATGAACCGTTGGTTTACCACCGGCCTCTCCTGTAACACTGTCCCCGAAGGTGGTGAAGACAGGGCTGCACGAGGAGTAGCTGGGGTGATACCTACTGGACTGTTCCACCTTTCATTAACTCTGGCACTGCTGTGTTGGGGCAGCGGAGTATAAGCTAGTTGCTGCGGTGAGGAATTGGTGACGGTAGAACCTGAGCAACACCATTCTTACAACCGCTGTGTAATAAACAGTAATCTGTTGAAGAGATTGGAGTGACCTATCCCCAGGTACCTGCAGCATGGGGCGATTGCGCTCCAGGAGGGGCAGTAGCTCTTCAGAACCAAGCACCTCTGACATCAATGGACCGTAAGCTAGATGCGGTGCTGGAGGCGGTGGAGTGCATTGGTGCATCTTTGGAGCAAACCAGAACATCTCTGGAGCATAAGATCAACACTGTGGCGACCAACCTCACTCTGCTATGGGAACACTGAAAACTGGCCAATAAGACACACACCATGGAGCACACCCTACAAGATTTTACCCCTAAAATCCAACGAGTGGAAACTTCTGCTCAGACTGTGCGCGACAGGGTAGCTATCTTGGAGCGTCGAGTGGACGATTCAGAGGGGCGAAAGGGTGGTGGGCCTGCCGGAGGGGGTTAAAGACGCAACTCTGTGTTCTATGTGGAAACACCAAGTATTAGTATTGCTATATTTTACTACTAAACAGGCAGCAACAATATTGCTGATATCTTGCAGGCAATAGGGTCATGACTTGAATGGTGCAGAAGGTGCAGTGGCACTGGTGCCACAAGATGTCAGAACCCCTTAAAACACAGATTATTGCTTATTGTTATTACTAAACAGGCAGTCACAAGTGCAGTTGCCTTGCAGGCATTAGAGTCATGATTTGAAAAGTGCAGTGGAACTGTCTCCTCACAGTTACCTAATCAGAATATTTTTTTGTGGCTCTTCCCTTAAAACACTTGAAATTGGTAAAAGCTTTACGTAGAACAGAAATCCTCATAGTAAAAGCGGCTCTCTGACACAGCGGCACAGCCAATACTACAATATTCACTGCACTCAGGAAACTCGTCGATAATACTTTGCAGGGCATTACTTTTACAAAACATTTTTGCTCATAACTCATCATCTGGTGGTCCTAGAACAATGGGACAACCACCAAAACGTTCACGATAACGTGCTCCTCCTGTCTACATCACCTTTGGGTCCCACCATTGGGTCAGTGGGGACTCCAAAATAATACCCCCCCCACCAATCAGTGTCTTTTAAGCTTTCTCATGGCTACAAATGTTGTCTTGCAGATGGGAGAAGTTTTGTTTTAAAGGCCTTGTTTGTAATATCATTGCAGTAGGCCTGCTAGCCCTTACAAATGTCCTCTAGGGGGTAAGTATATGGTTACACTACATTACTTTCTCCTGTTTTTTTCATGGGGTTATTCCCTATAGCGGCTAACAATATAGTTACATCACCATGTTTCTTCCAAATGATATTTGTTTTATGATGCCATCTAGGGGCTGTTTTGAGCATTACCGTCTAATGCCAAAAGTTTATTTCTGATAGAGGTTTATATGATAATTGTATATGTTTTTAATCATTTCTCTTTATTACAATTATGACCATAATTCAGGCCAACTTAACATCCATATTACACTATGACTGTTTGAACACTCTTGATATGTTTGGGTGGCCCTTCTAGTTTATATCTCCTCTGTGGCTTTGTTATGGCCTTTTTTGGGGGGAACTGTGTTAGTCACCAGCAACTCTGATGGTGGGGTGGTGAAAGTGGTATTCTATTGGAATTAGCATGGCAGATTTTAATTTTTAATTTAGATGCTAAATGGCAACTTTTTCATTTTTTTGCTGCAGCTAGAGGAAGAAGGTAAATGGAAGTACTTTAGTTATATGCAGGGTCACTGGAATTACGTGGCAGGAAAAGAAGAAATTATGAGCTAGGGTTAACCAATTTACGTGGCAAGAAAAGTTTAGTTAGGAATTTACAATGCCAATAGCTCTAAGTCAAGCAAATGGAAGACCTATTGGATTGCAAATGCTTGTTCTTGAATCCTTCTAATGCCGTTAAATTAACTTGCAGCAAAGCTTGTTGCAAGGCGGAAGGTGCCAATTGTAGGCGATTCAATAAAATGTCTTTAGGGTGGTCGTGGATCAGATGGATGCTCAGAATGGAGCCATAAGTAAAACCTTTTCGATTTATTTTAGCATCATTTCCTGCTGCAGCCAACATCTGTTTATGTCACAACTTTCACTCCCAAAGAATACGTTTCTCAACTTAAGTAACTCTTTTTCTGGAAGGCACTATCTAACCGTAAATTCCTCACATTAGAATATTCCCCAGGTGTCAGACTGGATCGAGAAAATCTTGAGCAGTACCTCTGCGGGCCAGTAGGTGGTGTCGGACGGCTCTGTCACTGTGTCGGAAGTGACTTATGCAGTGGTTATACAGGCTGAACCCTGGCATAATGACATTTCTTTTGTGACTAATACACTAAAAACATGACTCAAAAATGTGTGACCAGTGTTCAGACTTCTAACACACTTCTGGGTGAATAGCCAAATCACAGTGTGGGGAAAATGTGAATGTTCATGAGGAATCTGAGATTAAATACAATTTCTACCATAAAAAGTGTTATAGAAGGTAAGTAACTTTTTCTTCTTGTAGCAACTTCTAACTGCAGATTTTTCACCTTTGAACAGATAATCAATACCTCCCCCTTGGTGGGTCTGCAACCTATCTCAACGGACCTGACTGCCCAAGCAGCAGTGCTTTGTAAACGTATGAAGTGACACCCATGTGGAAGCTTGGGAACTATCCAGGTCATGTACCTCGCAAGCTAACGCAGTAGTATCAACCTTGGCCCTAGTAAAATGGGCATGCAGGCCCTCCGAGGTGCCTTTTAGATAGTGCCTAGCAGAGTTTGAATCAAACTACAATACATTAAGAGACGGTCCATTTTTTACACCACCCTGCCTTTTTTCGCTCCAGCAAACCCAAAGAAAAGCTGAATGTCCACTATGTGATCTTTGGTACGATCAATGCAAAAAAGAAGCCTCTTTGTGGGTCCAGATAGTGTAGCCTTTCCCCTTTCTTAGAGGGATGAAGTGGGGCAAAAATGTTGGCAGTGTGATGTTCTGGCAATTGTCAGAAAGACCAGTTTGTCTAGGTAGCAGCTGATATATGGAGGTACAACCGAAAGAGCCTGAGGCTCACTGACACTCCTGGCTGATGAAATGGCCAACAGGAATACCATCTTAAAGGTCAGGAGTTGCAAAAGACAACTATGCATGGGTTCGAATGGGGAACGCATGAGGAACGTCAGAACTAGATTGCGGTCCCAATGGGGCACAACAAAAGGGATAGGAGGAAATAAATGTTGCAAGCCCTTCAGAAAACGTGCCACAATAGGTGGCTTGAACAGGGAGAGCTGATCCGGCAGCTGCAAGGAAGCATAAATGGCAGAATGGTAATCTTTAACGGTGCCCAAGGCAAAGATAACCTTTAACAGTGCCCAAGACAAGTGCTTGCCGGGCTAAAGGCTGCACAAACAACAGCATCTCCTACAAAGAGGCAGAAACGAGATCAATATTAAGTGATCAGGACCAAGGCACAACTTTGTCCCAACAGAAGGCATATATGGTCTTTGGTGAGGGACACCTGGCTACCTAGATGACATCACAAATTTTGGGAGGAAGATCAAAGGCATTCAACCTTCACCACTCAATCGCCACGCATGAAGCAGGTATGGGTGCGGAAACCCGCCCTACTGTTGCGAAAGGAGATCCTCCAGAAGGGACAGACTGATCTGAGGACAGATGCTCATCTTCAGGAGTTTGGGATACCAAACTCTCCTTGCCAAAGTACGGGGCTACCAGGATGACATGGACTTGGTCCGTCATAGTCTTCTTGAGAACCTAAGGCAGGACAGGTATGGGTGGAAAGGTGTACAGGAGTCCGGGGTGTCAGTCTAAGCAGAACACGTCTCCAAAAAAAAGCCGCTTTGGAAATTACAACGCACAGAAAAGCTCACATTGTGCATTACTCATCAGTGGTGAATAGATACAGCCAATATCCTCCCCATTCTTGTAAGAGACCTAGCGCCACCTCCGACTGTAGATGTCATTCATGATCCGCAAATGTCCTGATGTCCAAGCTATGTCCATAGGAGCAGAGCCTTCTGACCCAAGCTCCACGATCCCACTCTGCCTTGTTTGTTTCAATACCACATGGTGGTAGTGCTGTCTTTGAACACCTGAACCAGACTTCCCTTGATGGATGGGAGGAAGGCTTTCAATGCTAAACGGACACCTCTCAGCTCCAGGAGATTCATAAGGAGCTCAGGTTCTGTCAGAGACCACCCCAATCCAGATGTAATACATCCGTCATCACTGTTAGCTCTGGGAGGGATCTGTTGCTTACCCAATCGAGGTTCATCAACAACCACTGCAGATCTTTTGCAGTCTCCTTCAAACTCTTGACCAGGTCGGAGAGATTCCCCTGAAGCTGTTCCAATTGAGACTTTAGATCCCACTGCAGAGTCTGCATATGCCATCAAGCAAACTTCACCAGCAGGATGCTCCAGGCCATTAGACCCAGGTGAGTGAGTCAGTCTCACTGAAATCCAAGACTTAAGTTGAAAAATCGGGACCATAACCCAAATGTCCTGGAATCTGCGAAAGATTAGCACAGACCTTCACTGTGTCCCGAATGTCTCAGATGAAAGAGAACATCTGAGAAAGAGTCAGGAGTGATTTGGGCATATTAATAGTAAATCCCAGGTCCACTGTAGTCTGGAGGAGGGTAACGACTGACTGGGGTGAGCCTGCCTTCAACAGCCATCCGCTGAGGTAGGGGAAGACTGGGACACCTGACCTCCGCAGATGCACTACAACCAGTGTCATCACTTTTATGAACATTCAAGGGGCACTGGTGAGGCCAAAGGGGAGCACAGAATACTTGAGACCTGCCAGACAGGAATGTGGAAATATGCATCTTGAAGGTCCAACACTACCATCCAATCTCTGGGATTCAGGGTGAACAGAACCTGAGCCAAGGTGAAAATCCCTGACTTCTCTTTCCGTAGAAAGATGATGAGATCTAGTATAGGGTGGAGGCCTCTGTCCTTTTCGGCACCAGAAAGTAGTGGCAATAACAACCACCTCCTCCTTCTGATGTAGCACCCATTCAATAGCTCTTTTTGCCAGCAGAGCCTGCAGATAAGAGTAAAAAGAGCTAGTCCACAGTCAGTTGTTCTGCGGACGGTGGATAGGGAGGTGGGGTTTCCAGAAATGGTAGGGCATAGCCTCCCTGCATGATTTGGAGCACCAGTTGTCGGAAGCTATTGTTTGCCACTGGAAAAACAAGTGATGGACGGAATGCTGAACATTGTCAAACATTCACCCCCAGTACAGTGATCTGGGCCTAAATCCATTGTTTTTTTGCTGCCCATGCCATTCCAGTTTGGACCCAGCCATATGCAAATCAGTCTTGACCCTGTTCCCCATGGGAACAGTCCAGCCCGAACTGCTAGGCCAGGTCTTCCCTGGACTGGAAACAAGCATCCTGGGACCGGTTTCGGGGTTTCACCCCTCATCAGTTGGGTGGGGAGGGGGGTTGCTCCAGCTCTGGCGAACTCTGGGAAGCAAGATCTCTCTCTGGAGGAGGACCAGGACCCACATGAAGCCTTCTGTTGTGCCCCCGGGAGCTTCAACGCCCACTCAGGATTTGCTTTCAGATTCATGGACTTGCAGTCGGGGCAGGCCTTAGGGTTATGGCATGACCCCAGATACCATAGGCAAACCAAGTGTGGTAAGAGACAGACAACTGTCTGTGACATTCCTCACATGGTTTAGATCCCATGGGTCTAGTGGGACTCATGGCCCTAGCACACTGGGAGCAAGAGCTAAAAAACAAAAACAAAAAAAAACTTACAAAAAGTGAAAAAAGTTGGTCAAAAAACGACTGAGGAAGTTCTCTGGAAAAGTACTGATGTCAGCACACTAGGTTGGCGCCTATAGAGGGACCATGCATGTCACTTTTGATGAGGATGTTGCAGAGCCATCCGATGTCACGTACTATTGTGCAAAGGCACTGATCAAGATTTTATGGATGCAGTCACGCACCTAGGGAATATTCTGTGCTGAGAATTCTTCATTTAGAAGTCTCTATCAGAAATAGGATTTTAAAACTGCTTCGCCCAGGCATTGAGGTTTAATTTTAGATGCCAAGAACTGCTTCACCGCAAAAAAAAACAACAAAAAAAACAGCATTCTGGTGTTCATATCCATTGTTTGTGCTCTCCGTGCACAATAGAGACATACTGACTTGTAACAAAAGTATTTTACTCAAATATCAAAGAGACATCCAGAACATAAAGAACAAGTTACTTACCTTCGGTAATGAATTATCTGGTAGCAACTCTATCTAGCTGCAGATTCCTTACCTTTGAATTCCCTGGCATCAGCTTCGAATCTGGAATTTTTCTGCTGAGCAGTACCCCGCGCGCGCCGTCGGGTGGTGTAATATGGATCCGCGTGGGTTGTCTGGCTCTGCGTGGCTTTGCAACCGTCTGTGATGTCACAGCCTTCCATATAGGCACCACCTCGGGGCGCGTACGTCAGCTCTTTTCCACAACTTCCATGACACTGCGGTTCTGGCGTGGGAGGAACCAACTTTATCTGATTGTCTGTGCAAAATGACATACCCTGAAAAGGGGTAAAAATCTGAAAATACATAAAATATCATCAGAGCGGGGAGGCATGGGTGGGTGTAAGGAATCTGCAGCTAGATAGAGTCTCTACAAGATAATTAGTTACCGAAGGTAAGTAACTTGTTCATCTGATAGAGACTGCTAGCTGCAGATTCATTTGAATAGATACCCAAGCCATAACCTCTTGGCGGTGGGCTGCGGAGATATACTTTATACCAGAAAGTCCTGTAAGACCGAGCAAGCAAATTGCCCATCTCTCCTCACATGGCTATCCAGGCAGTAGTGTCAGTGTCTTGCAAACGTGTGCAAGGACCCCACGTTGCCGCCTGACAGATGACTAGGACCAGCATGCCTCGAGCTAACGCCTTGGTAGCAGCTTTCCACCTTGTAGAGCTCTCAAGCCCTCAGAAGGCTGCTGCCTAGCCAATGCGTAGCAGATTTTATTACAGAGAACGACCCCTTCTTTACACCAAAGTACCCCACAAAGAGTTGGTCATCCATCCAGAACTCTTTTGTGCGGTCAAGGTAAAACGACAATGCTCTTTTTGGGTCCAGACAGTGGAGATGCTCCTCTTCTTTAGAGGGATGCAGTGAAGCAAAGAAGGTGGGCAGGGTGATGTTCTGACCCAGATGGAAAGGGGTCACCACCTAGGGGAGGAAAGAGGCACGAGTTCTGAGAACCACTTTATCAGGATATCCCATGAGATACTGCGGTTTTGATGATAAAGCCTACATCTCACTCACTCTACTGGCAGACGTGAGCGCCACTAAGAAGGCTGTTTTGATGGTGAGCAGCCAGAGGGGACAATTATGTAGAGGCTCAAAAGGAGCACACATAAGGAATGTGAGCACCAGATTAAGGTCCTACTGGGGCATAACAAAAGGCATAGGTGGAAACATATGTACAAGCCCTTTTAAGAATCTCTGTACAACAGGAGACTTAAACAAAGACTGTTGATCAGTGTAAGGAAATGGCATGGTTACCCCCTAACTTTTTGCCTTTTCATGATGCTAAGTTTCGATTGAAAGTGTGCTGGCACCCTGCTAACCAGGTCGCAGCACCAGTGTTCTTTCCCTAAACTGTACCTTTGCTTCCACAATTGGCACAGACCTGGCACTCAGATAAGTCCCTTGTAGATGGTACCCCTGGTACCAAGGGCCCTGATGCCAGGGAAGGTCTCTAAGGGCTGCAGCATGTCTTATGCCACCCTGGGTACCCCTCACTCAGCACATGCAGACTGCCTCACAGCTTGTGTGTGCTGGTGGGGAGAAAAAGACTAAGTCGACATGGCACTCCCCTCAGAGTGCCATGCCAACCTCACACTGCCTGTGGCATAGTAAAGTCACCCCTTGAGCAGGCCTTACAGCCCTAAGGCAGGGTGCACTATACCACAGGTGAGGGCATATGTGCATGAGCACTATGCCCCTACAGTGTCTAAGCAAAACCTTAGACATTGTAAGTGCAGGGTAGCCATAAAGAGTATACGGTCTGTGAGTTTGTCAAACACAAACTCCACAGTTCCATAATGGCTACACTGAAATCTGAGAAGTTTAGTATCAAACTCCTCAGCACAATAAATGCACACTGATACCAGTGTAGAATTTATTGTAAAATGCACCCATCTTAGAGATGCTCCCTGAATACCAGTCTGACTCCTAGTGCTAGGCTGACCAGTTTCTGCCAGCCTGCCACAACCAGACGAGTTGCTGGCCACATGCGGAGAGTGCCTTTGTCACTCTGTGGCCAGGAAAAAGCCTGTACTGGGTGGAGGTGTTTCTCACCTCCCCCTGCAGGAACTATAACACCGGGGGGTGAGCCTCAAAGGCTCACCCCTTTTGTTACAGCGCCCCAGGGCATCCCAGCTGGTGGAGATGCCCACTCCTCTGGCTAATGCCCCCACTTTTGGAGACAAGGCTGGAGGAGATAATGAGAAAAACAAGGAGGAGCCACCCACCGGTCAGGACAGCCCCTAAGGTACCCTGAGCTGAGGTGACCCCTACCTTTAGAAATCCTCTATCTTATGTTTGGAGGATTCCCCCAATAGGATTAGGGATGTGCCCCCCTCCCCTCAGGGAAGAGGCACAAAGAGGGTGTAGCCACCCTCCACGACAGTAGCCATTGGCTACTGCCCTCCTGACCTAAACACCCCCCTAATTTTAGTATTTAGGGGCACCCCAGAAAATCTGATTCCTGCAACCTGAACCAAGAAGAAGGACTGCTGAACTGAAAGCCCTGCAGAGACGACAGAGACGACAACTGCTTTGGCCCCAGCCCTGCCGACCTGTCTCCTGACTCGAAGAAAACTGCAACAGTGACGCATCTGACAGGGACCAGCAACCTCTGAAGCCTCAGAGGACTGCCCTGAACCAAAGGACCAAGAAACTCCCGTGAGCAGTGGCTCTGCTCAACAACAGCCAACAACTTTTAAAGACCTCCCTCTTCCCGCCGGAAGCGTGAGACTTCACCCTCTGCACCTGACGCCCCCGGCTCGAGCTCCAGAGAATCTACACCGCAGGGAGGACTCCCAGGTGACAGCGACCTCGTGAGTAGCCCGAGACGACCCCCATGGACCCCTAAAGTGGCACATGCAGAGAGAATCCAGAGGTTCCCCTTGACCGCGACTGCGTGTAACAAGGAACCCGACACCTGGACCAAGCACCGCACCCGCAGCCCCCAGGACCAGAAGGAACCGAACCTCAGTGCAGGAGTGACCCTCAGGCAACCCTCTGCTTAGCCCAGTCAGTGGCTGGCCCGAGAAGCCCCCGTGTGCACTACCTGCACTGCTAGGGTGACCCCCGGGTCCCTCCATTGATTTCAATTACAAACCCGACGCCTGCTTTGCACACTGCACCCGGCCGCCCCTGTGCCGCTGAGGGTGTATTTTGTGTGTCTACTTGTGTCCCCTCCAGTGCTCTACAAAACCCCCCTGGTCTGGCCTCCGAGGACGCGGGTACTTACCTGCTGGCAGACTGGAACCGGAGCACCCCTGTTCTTCATAGGTGCCTATGTGTTTTGGGCTCCTCTTTGACCTCTGCACTTGACCGGCCCTGTGCTGCTGGTGTGGTAACTTTGGGGTTGCCTTGAACCCCCAACGGTGGGCTGCCTATGCCCAGGAACTGAGACTTGTAAGTGTATTACTTACCTGATAAACTAACCATTACTTACCTCCCCCAGGAACTGTTGATTTTTGCACTGTGTCCACTTTTAAAATAGCTTATTGCCATTTTTACTAAAACTGTGTATTCTATTGCTCTAATTCAAAGTTCCTAACTTAACTGTGTGGAGTACCTTGCGTTTTATGTATTTACTTCAAATCTTGAACTTGTGGTTCTAAAATTAATTAAGAAAATATATTTTTCAATATAAAAACCTATTGGCCTGGAGTAAGTCTTTGAGTGTGTGTTGCTCATTTATTGCCTGTGTGCGTGTACAACAAATGCTTAACACTACCCTCTGATAAGCCTACTGATCGACCACACTACCACAAAATAGAGCATTAGAATGATCTAATTTTGCCACTGTCGTACCTATAAGGGGAACCCTTGGACTCTGTGTACCTGGTTGGTTCCTCTCGGTCCTGGGGGCTGCGGGTGCAGTGTTTTGTCCAGGTGTCGCGTTTCTTTGTTACCGGGCAGTTGCGGAAAGAGAAGCCTCTGGATCCTCTCTGCAGGCGTCGCTGTGGGGGTGCAGGGAGGTCGAGTTAGGGTGTCCACGTCGTTGGAGTCACCTGGGGGTCCTCTCTGCGGTGTTGGTTCCTCTGAACTCGAGCCGAGGGCGTCGGGTGCAGAGTGTGAAGACTCACGCTTCCTGAGGGAGGCTGGAGTCTCTTTAAAGTTGGTTTCTTTGTTGCAGCTTTTGGACTGAGACGCTGTCCTCATGAGGTTCTTGGTCCTTTAGATGCAGGTCAGTCCCCTGAGACCACATAGGTCGCTGGTCCCGCTGGATGTGTCGCTGTGCAGGTTCTTTGAGTCTGGAGACAGGTCGGTAGGGTTGGGGACAAGTCAGTTGTTGTCTCCGTCATCTCTGTGGGGCTTTCAGGTCAGCAGTCCTCCTTCTTTCTTCAGGTTGCAGGAATCTGATTTCCTGGGTTCAGGGTCGCCCCTATATACTAAATTTAGGGGTGTGTTTAGGTCTGGGGGGCAGTAGCCAATGGCTACTATCCTGGAGGGTGGCTACACCCTCTTTGTGCCTCCTCCTTGTGGGGAGGGGGGCACATCCCTAATCCTGTTGGGGGGAATCCTCCAAAACAAAATTGAGGATTTCCTAA
Source organism: Pleurodeles waltl (assembly GCF_031143425.1). Classification (NCBI taxonomy): domain Eukaryota; kingdom Metazoa; phylum Chordata; class Amphibia; order Caudata; family Salamandridae; genus Pleurodeles; species Pleurodeles waltl. The sequence continues at coordinate 233,862,217 of NC_090440.1, read as the reverse complement.
GGCAGGGGTCACCTCAGCTCTGGACACCTTAGGGGCTGTCCTGGCTGGAGGGTGACTCCTCCTTGTTTTTCTCATTCCCTCCGGACTTGCTGCCAAAAGTGGGGGCTGTGTCCGGGGGGTGGGCATCTCCACTAGCTGGAGTGCCCTGGGGGATTGTAACACAAAGCCTGAGCCTTTGAGGCTCACTGCTAGGTGTTACAGTTCCTGCAGGGGGCGGTGTGAAGCACCTCCACCCAGGGCAGGATTTGTTTCTGGCCCCAGAGAGCACAAAGGCTCTCCCCCCGGGGGGTCAGAAACTTGTCTCAGTGGCAGGCTGGCACAGACCAGTCAGTCCTGCACTGAAGGATTGGGTAAAATACAGGGGGCATCTCTAAGATGCCCTCTGTGTGCATTTTGTAATAAATTCAGCACTGGCATCAGTGTGGGTTTATTATTCTGAGAAGTTTGATATCAAACTTCCCAGTGTTCAGTGTAGCCATTATGGAACTGTGGAGTTGACAAACTCCCAGAGCATATACTTAATATGGGCAGACTGTACTTACAATGGCTAAGAATGGACTTAGCCACTATAGGGCATATTGCTCATGCAGCTATGCCCTCACCTGTGGCATTGTGCACCCCGCCTTAGGGCTTTGAGGCCTGCTAGAGAGGTGGGTTATCTATTCCACAGGCAGTATTTTGTGTGCATGGCATCCTGGGGGGGGGTGGGGGTGTCCCATGTCAACTTTACCTTTTTCTCCCCACCAACACACACAATCTGCAATGACAGTATGCCTGTGTTAGGTGAGGGGTCCCTTAGGGTGGCACAACACATGCTGCAGCCCTTAGGGACCTTCCCTGGTCACAGGGCCCTTGGTACCACTGGTACCTTTTACAAGGGACTTATCTGTGTGCCAGGGCTGTGCCAATTGTGGAAACAATAGTACATTTCTGGTGAAAGAACACTGGTCCTGCGGCCTGGTTAGCAGGGTCCCAGCACACTTCTTAGTCAAGTCAGCATCAATATTAGGCAAAATGTGGGGGGGTAAATGCAACAGGGAGCCATTTTCCTACACCACTGCAGAGCCCTCACATGCCATCTGGCATGTTTGACTAATAGGATGCAGGAAGCCATGAGTACCACCAGCCTCAGAGTCTGTCTCACCGAAATCCAGGATAGAGGCCGAAACATCGGTATCATAACCTGAATATCCTGGACTAGCTGCTCGGGAGGATAAACCCGAAACTGCACTGTTTCCAGAACTGCTTCAATGAAAGAGAGCTTCTGAGAGGGAGCCAGGTGCGGCTTCGGCATGTTGATAGTGAACCCTAGCAAATGCAGGAGGTCTGCCTTGTCTGAAGGTGGGTGTCGAGAGCCTGGGGCGTCGGAGCATCCAAAAGCCAGTCGTCGAGGAAGACTGAAATCCCTAGCCTGCGCAGATGAGCTGCCACCACCGCCACCACCTTGGTGAACACCCAAGGGGCACTGGTGAGACCAAAGGGGAGCACGGTAAACTGAAAGTGCTCGTGGCCCACCTTGAACCACAAGTAACGCCTGTGGGCGGGCAGTATTGGGATATAAAAATACAAATCCTGCAAGTCCAGCGCTACCATCTAGTCTCCTTGGTCTAGGGCAGACAAGACCTGAGCAAGAGTGAGCATCTTGAATTTCTCCTTTTTGAAGAAGAAATTGACATCACTTAAATCCAAGATAGGGCGAAGTCCCTTGTTCATTTTTTAAATCAGAAAGTAGTGGGCATAACAATCACTGCCTACTTCTGACATAGGGACCCTTTCTATGGCTCCCTTGGCCAAGAGAGTTGTAACTCCCTCTCGAAGTAAGATTACATGATCTTCCATCAGCAGTTCTTTTATTGGATGGATAGAGGGAGAGAGAGACTGGGAGGGTAGGGAATAGCCCTTCTGTATGATCTGCAAGACCCATTTGTCCGATGTGATCGACCGCCAGTGAGAGAGATGAAATTGAATCCTCCCTCCAACTGGACAGACGGTTTGGCAGAACCATACTAGGAGGGCATGGGCGCTGAGGAAGAAGGGGGCTGGGTGGTGGCCGACCTCTGGCTAGACCCTCTGGGTCTGAAAATACCACGATCTCATCCTCGCACAGGTTGCTGTGAAGCTGGAGGACGGTGGCTAGCCTGCAGTTGGCGTGGTACCGCACCCCTTCTGAAGCCTCGAAAGGGGTGATAGACAGACTGCGGTCCAACAGGCGCTGAGAGGCCCAAGGATCTAGCCGTAGCTCGAGAATCCTTAAATCTCTCAAGTGCAGAGTCTGCCTTTTCTCCAAATAGGCGTCTGCCATCGAAAGGCATGTCCATCACGTTCAACTGGACATCCCCTGAAAAGCCAGTAGTACGCAGTAGGAGGGCCACTGTCAATAGAATCGCCCTGCCCAGTGAGTTGGTCGTGTCCAAACCACACCTGATGGTAGACTTAGCTCCATCTCTCCCATCCTTGAAAGCCTGGGTGAGAGTGTCCCGTACGCCCTCCGGAACCTGGGGCAACACTTGTGCCACCGTATCCCATAAAGTATGGGAAAAACAGCACAATAGGCAAGAGGTGTTTACCGATCTCAATGCCAGGCTGGAAAAAGAAAGTGGAGGGTTGGACCACATAGCTCTCCGGGGGTGGGGTGTTGGGTAAGGAAACTAGGGTCGTTTGGAGCTGGGCGATGGCGGCGGCCGTTTGTCCTATTCACAGGAGCCCCTGTCCTGGGTTTGGACAACGTCCCCAGAAGGACATCTGTAAGGGCTTTGTTGAAGGGTAACATTGGCTCTGATGTAGCAACCTTTGGCTAAAACACCTCAGTCAGGATATTAGTCCTGACTGGCACCAAAGGCAAATCTAGGTCCAAGACCTATGCACCACCATAGCATAAGATGCCCCCTTCTCTGTAACCATAGAAGGGGGAGAGAGCAAGCCAGCATGTGTAGAAGTATCCAGTCCACTGGCTTCCCCTAGATCCTCATACCAGTCCGGTTCTTTCTCCAGTCCATATTCAAAAGGGTACTCGGACCCCTCCCATTCCTCTCCTGTGCCTGGCTGTTCAAAATAAGCCTCAGGCACTGATCTGGGCCTTATCGGCGCCGTTGAAGTCGGAATCGGCATCGTACGACGTCATTCCGGCTCTGGATCATCCGGAATGAGGATGGGGCTACCACCACCAGTGGTGGAGGAAGCGTTGACGTCGGTCCCGGTGCAGAAGGAGGTCGAATGTGAGGAACTTGTACCGGTCTGAATCCTCCATCGGATCCTGGGGTCACCAACTGCGCTGAAGCCGCAGGCGTTGAATCCGAAGGGGCCCCTTCTGACCCCAAAGACCCACCCGAGGGTGCAGCCCGCTCAAAAACAAGGCGCATAGCCTCGAAAAATTATTTTAGTTGAGTGGGGGTTGCTCCGGCTCCCGGAAAACGGGGGAGATGCGGAGTCGGCCCTGGCAACTGCTTTGTGGAACCGCGCTCGAAACGTTGACGTTCCCTAGACGCCTCGTTGGCCGATGGGCATGGCGAGGTCCACTTGGACTTCTTGTTCTTTTTGTGCCTCTTACCTGAATGCCCCGAGGACCTCGAATGCGAGGAAGATGACTTGGGGCACTGGGAGCGGTGCCACGACCTGCTCCAGGTGCGGGATCATGACTTCCTTGGAGTCGGGCTGACTGAAGACATCTGTCGGGCCACTAGAACCTTAAGAGATCTCACTCCCTCAGACAGTCGGAGCACGAATTTGCATCGTGATCCTTCTCGAGGCACCAAAGACAAACTCGCTGTGGATCAGTGACTGACATGGTGCGATGACATGCACCACAAGGTTTGAATCCAGTCTTCCTCGAAGTCATTGCACAGACAATCAAAAAAGTCTTTGACAAAACGTTGAAAAAAGGGCAGCTCTATCCGGACCTCCGTTTAACTGGCGCGGAAGGAAAAGAACTGACGTATGCGTGCCAGGGTGGTGAGACGGCTCCAACGATGCCACGTGGATCCGAACCACGCCACACAACGGCGCGCGCAGGGTATTGCTCAGCAGAAAAATTCTGGATTCAAAGCTGACGATAGGGAATTCAAAGGTAGGGAATTCAAAGGTAAGGAATCTGCAGCTAGAAGTCTCTATCAGATTGGAATGATTTATTTGCAAACTAAATGGCCAGCAAGATTCTAGTAGCTTATGCTTTCTCTGCAAAAAGGGGCTGCAGATTACCACTGTACATTGCATATTCATTGTACATTGTAACATGTCTATGTGGTTAATGCCACAAGTATAGAGGTGTTTAAAGTGTTACCTGACAAGGTGAAAAATTAAACGTTCCAAAGTACTGAGGTGTGTGCGCGAGAGCTGATCTATAACACAGTACACTCCTCTGAGGGTTTCCCTTCTCTCCCGAAGACCTGCAAAACAACATGGACATCAATCACACAATATACCAAAAAGAGGGCCTCCACTTCCCCCAAAAACTACAATATACTTTTTACCTCCAGAGGCATAAAACAAAACAGATATCATACAGTGCATAGCTCTAACCATAGTCTACCCTCCTGAACACATGCTGACAACAGATGTTTATCAACCTCCAAAACAGAACGAAAAATTTGACAATTTGCCAGATTTTAAGATTGGGGACTTGGTCTTTGGCTCCAGGTGAGGACTCCACATCGTTGCCGGCTCCACTGTCCTGGGTGTGGGATGTTCTCCAAAGTCTGGGAAGACAAGAAAGGAGGGGCTCCCATCCTCCAATATGGTTTATGTGGACTTGTTTGCAACAGAAACCAAAACTTCGGAACTTTCTACCATATCACTCGGTGGCCTTGTGTAGGAAGTTGGCTCTGTATGCACTATTTCAAAGTAAGGAATAGTATGCACAGAGTCCAAGGGTTCCCCTTAGAGGTAAGATAGTGGCAAAAAGAGATAATACTAATGCTCTATTTTGTGGTAGTGTGGTCGAGCAGTAGGCTTATCAAAGGAGTAGTGTTAAGCATTTGTTGTACGTACACACAGGCAATAAATGAGGAACACACACTCAGAGACAATTCCAGCCAATAGGTTTTGTTATAGAAAAATATATTTTCTTAGTTTATTTTAAGAACCACAGGTTCAAATTCTACATGTAATATCTCATTTGAAAGGTATTGTAGGTAAGTACTTTAGGAACTTTGAATCATTACATTAGCATGTATACTTTTTACATAAAACACAATAAGCTGTTTTAAAAGTGGACACAGTGCAATTTTCACAGTTCCTGGGGGAGGTAAGTTTTTGTTAGTTTTGTCAGGTAAGTAAATCACTTACAAGTCTCAGGTTTGGGTCCAAGGTAGCCCACCGTTGGGGGTTCAGAGCAACCCCAAAGTTACCACACCAGCAGCTCAGGGCCGGTCAGGTGCAGAGGTCAAAGAGGTGCCCAAAACACATAGGCTTCAATGGAGAGAAGGGGGTGCCCCGGTTCCGGTCTGCCAGCAGGTAAGTACCCGCGTCTTCGGAGGGCAGACCAGGGGGGTTTTGTAGGGCACCGGGGGGGACACAAGTCAGCACAAAACGTACACCCTCAGCAGCGCGGGGGCGGCCGGGTGCAGTGTGCAAACACGCGTCGGGTTTTCAATGGTTTTCAATGAGAGATCAAGGGATCTCTTCAGCGTCGCAGGCAGGCAAGGGGGGGGCTCCTCGGGGTAGCCACCACCTGGGCAAGGGAGAGGGCCTCCTGGGGGTCACTCCTGCACAGGAGTTCCGTTCCTTTAGGTGCTGGGGGCTGCGGGTGCAGGGTCTTTTCCAGCCGTCGGGAAATGGAGTTCAGGCAGTCGCGGTCAGGGGAGCCTCGGGATTCCCTCTGCAGGCGTCGCTGTGGGGGCTCAGGGGGGACAACTTTGGTTACTCACGGTCTCGGAGTCGCCGGAGGGTCCTCTCTGAGGTGTTGGTTCTCCACCAGTCGAGTCGGGGTCACCGGGTGCAGTGTTGCAAGTCTCACGCTTCTTGCGGGGAGTTGCAGGGGTCTTTAAGTCTGCTCCTTGAAACAAAGTTGCAGTTCTTTTGGAGCAGTGCCGCTGTCCTCGGGAGTTTCCTGTCTTTCTTGAAGCAGGACAGTCCTCAGAGGATTCAGAGGTCACTGGTCCCTTGGAAAGCGTCGTTGGAGCAGGGTTCTTTGGAAGGCAGGAGACAGGCCGGTAGGACTGGGGCCAAAGCAGTTGGTGTCTTCTGGTCTTCCTCTGCAGGGGTTTTTCAGCTCGGCAGTCTTCTTCTTGTAGTTTCAGGAATCTAAATTCTTAGGTTCAGGGGAGCCCTTAAATACTAAATTTAAGGGCGTGTTTAGGTCTGGGGGGTTAGTAGCCAATGGCTACCAGCCCTGAGGGTGGGTACACCCTCTTTGTGCCTCCTCCCAAGGGGAGGGGGTCACATTCCTATCCCTATTGGGGGAATCCTCCTTCTACAAGATGGAAGATTTCTAAAAGTCAGAGTCACCTCAGCTCAGGTCACCTTAGGGGCTGTCCTGACTGGCCAGTGACTCCTCCTTGTTATTCTCATTATTTCTCCTGGGCTTGCCGCCAAAAGTGGGGGCTGTGTCCAGGGGGCGGGCATCTCCACTAGCTGGAGCGCCCTGGGGCATTGTAACACGAAGCTTGAGCCTTGGAAGCTCACTGCTAGGTGTTACAGTTCCTGCAGGGGGGAGGTGTGAAGTACCTCCACCCAGAGCAGGCTTTGTTTCTGTCCTCAGAGAGCACAAAGGCTCTCACCGCATGAGGTCAGACACTCGTCTCTCAGCAGCAGGCTGGCACAGACCAGTCAGTCCTGCACTGAACAATTGGGTAAAATACAGGGGGTATCTCTAAGATGCCCTCTATGTGCATTTTTTAATAAATCCAACACTGGCATCAGTGTGGGTTTATTATTCTGAGAAGTTTGATACTAAACTTCCCAGTATTCAGTGTAGCCATTATGGAGCTGTGGAGTTCGTTTTTGACAGACTCCCAGCCCATATACTCTTATGGCTACCCTGCACTTACAATGTCTAAGGTTTTGCTTAGACACTGTAGGGGCATAGTGCTCATGCACATATGCCCTCACCTGTGGTATAGTGCACCCTGCCTTAGGGCTGTAAGGCCTACTAGAGGGGTGACTTACCTATGCCACAGGCAGTGGGAGGTTGGCATGGCACCCTGAGGGGAGTGCCATGTCGACTTAGTCATTTTCTCCCCATCAGCACACACAAGCTGGCAAGCAGTGTGTCTGGGCTGAGTGAGGGGTCCCTAGGGTGGCATAAGACATGCTGCAGCCCTTAGAGACCTTCCCTGGCATCAGGGCCCTTGGTACCAGGGGTACCAGTTACAAGGGACTTACCTAGGTGCCAGGGTTGTGCCAATTGTGGAAACAATGGTACATTTTAGGTGAAAGAACACTGGTGCTGGGGCCTGGTTAGCAGGGTCCCAGCACACTTCTCAGTCAAGTCAGCATCAGTATCAGGCAAAAAGTGGGGGGGGTAACTGCAACAGGGAGCCATTTCTTTACACAAGCCCCCCCCAGCCCACAGGCCAGGAGACTCAGCCAAAGCTGGGAGAGTCTTCCTAGTCTGTCAGGCGAGGAAGAGTAGAGGAAATAGGCTGGTTTGTTGCAGGGCCTACTCTGCCTTACATCCTCCTGTTCAGGGCATTCCCTCTGGGGAACTGACCCACTTCCACAGTGATAGGACCTAGTCTGAACTGCCTCTTGTCTGTGCTTTTTATGTCTTCACCCATTCTCTCTATTTTGGGGTTAGAGGTATCCACCTCTGCTAATCTTATCTTAGCCAGGGTCACCCCTAGCTTACCCAAAGAGGTTACCCAGAGCTGGAGTAACCCCACCATGACCAACAGGGTCAGGGGGCCTAACTTGCTATTTGGCATGGGGTCAGACCACCATGCCAAGGATAGTGCAGCCATAAAGGATAACACCCAGCAGAGGCCACTGACAGCTGACAGTGCCCAGAACCACACCTTTAGCTCTTCACCTACAAGGGAAGGGGCTAAGTTACAGGCTTCTTTGGGTTCAGGGTGCCTGTCTGCTGTATTAGAGTGGGGGGTTACCACATCTTGTAGTAAACACCCTTCTTCCACTCTTTCTTCTGTCAGCTGAGGAGCCACCCACTCAGGCTTAACGGTTGCCTGACTAGCCAGGACTTCTTGTGGGTCAGGTTGGACTTTACCAGTGCCACTTTTGGAGTTCTCCCCTACTGGAGCAGAATCTCCTTGGCTTGCTGGAACCTTGGCTAAAGGTTGTCCACCCTTCCTACACTGTTTTCTTTTCTTTTTCTTCTGGGGCCTACTTGCATTTACTGCAGAGGCAGGAACTCCAGAATCCTTGGGAGAGGACTGGCACTGGACCAGTTCCTCTCTTGGGCTCTGACTAACCTCTGGGTAGTCATTTCCAAGGAGACAATCAAGGGGGAGGTCTGTACTGACTACCACCCTTCTCCAGCTAAACGTCCCACCCACTTCTATGGGCACAAAAGCCACAGGCCTATCAGTGACCCTGTCTGGGCTAACTCTTACTCTGGCCATCTCACCTGGGATGTACTGGTTTGAGAACACCAGCCTGTCATGCACAATAGTGTGACTGGCACAAGTGTCTCTCAGGGCAGTGGCTGGGATTCCATTCACCAGTAGGTGGTGGAAGTGTCTACTTCCCTCTGGAATCTCCAACTCACCTGTTGGGCCCTTTTTCCAGTTGAAGGCTATGAAGACCTCCTCATCTGAGGAGTCATCCCCAATGGCTACACTGGTCACCCCTGGGATTTTGCTAGGGGGTTTGTTTTTGGGACAAGAAGTGTCCTTGGTGTGGTGCCCTGTCTGTTTACAGTTATGGCACCATGCCTTAGTGGCATCCCAGTTCTTACCCTGGTACCCACCTTTGTTTTGGGTTGTGTCTCGGGGCCCACCCACCTGGTCTGGTTGTTGGGGGCCTACAGAGGACTCTTTTTCTTTGTTTCTAGTGTCACCCACTTTCTCCTGGGGAGGCTTTGTAACCCCTTTCTTTTGGTCACCCCCAGTGGAAGTTTTGGTTACCCTAGTCTTGACCCAGTGGTCTGCCTTCTTTCCCAATTCTTGGGGAGAAATTGGACCTAGGTCTACCAGATACTGATGCAACTTTTCATTGAAGCAGTTACTTAAAATGTGTTCTTTCATAAACAAATTATAAAGCCCAACATAGTCATGCACTTCATTTCCAGTTACCCAACCATCCAGTGTTTTCACTGAGTAGTCAACAAAATCAACCCAGGTCTGGCTCGAGGATTTTTGAGCCCCCCTGAATCTAATCCTATACTCCTCAGTGGAGAATCCAAAGCCCTCAATCAGGGTACCCTTCATGAGGTCATAAGATTCTGCATCTTTTCCAGAGAGTGTGAGGAGTCTATCCCTACACTTTCCTGTGAACATTTCCCAAAGGAGAGCACCCCAGTGAGATTTGCTTACTTTTCTGGTTACACAAGCCCTCTCAAAAGCTGTGAACCAGTTGGTGATGTCATCACCATCTTCATATTTAGTTACAATCCCTTTAGGGATTTTCAACATGTCAGGAGAATCTCTGACCCTATTTATGTTGCTGCCACCATTGATGGGTCCTAGGCCCATCTCTTGTCTTTCCCTTTCTATGGCTAGGATCTGTCTTTCCAAAGCCAATCTTTTGGCCATCCTGGCTAACTGGATGTCCTCTTCACTGGAGTTATCCTCAGTGATTTCAGAGAGGTTGGTCCCTCCTGTGAGGGAACCAGCATCTCTGACTATGATTTGTGGAGTCAGGGCTTGAGAGGCCCTGTCTTCCCTAGATAGGACTGGTAGGGGGGAATCACCCTCCAAGTCACTATCATCATCCTCTGTGTTGCCATCCTCAGAGGGGTTGGCTCTTTCAAACTCTGCCAAAAGCTCCTGGAGCTGTAGTTTGGAAGGTCTGGGGCCCATTACTATTTTCTTTAGTGTACAGAGTGACCTTAGCTCCCTCATCTTAAGATGGAGGTAAGGTGTGGTGTTGAGTTCCACCACATTCATCTCTGCACTAGACATTATGCTTCTAAAAGTTGGAATACTTTTTAAGAATCTACAACTAGTTCTAGGTTCTAACTCAAATTTTACCAAACTTCTAAACTCTAAAAGGAAATGCTAACAGGGACTAACACAAGGCCCTAGCAGGACTTTTAAGAATTTAGAAAAATTTCAAATTGCAAAAAATCAATTTCTAATGACAATTTTTGGAATTTGTCGTGTGATCAGGTATTGGCAGAGAAGTCCAGCAAATGCAAAGTCTTGTACCCCACCGCTGATCCACCAATGTAGGAAGTTGGCTCTGTATGCACTATTTCAAAGTAAGGAATAGTATGCACAGAGTCCAAGGGTTCCCCTTAGAGGTAAGATAGTGGCAAAAAGAGATAATACTAATGCTCTATTTTGTGGTAGTGTGGTCGAGCAGTAGGCTTATCAAAGGAGTAGTGTTAAGCATTTGTTGTACATACACACAGGCAATAAATGAGGAACACACACTCAGAGACAATCCCAGCCAATAGGTTTTGTTATAGAAAAATATATTTTCTTAGTTTATTTTAAGAACCACAGGTTCAAATTCTACATGTAATATCTCATTTGAAAGGTATTGTAGGTAAGTACTTTAGGAACTTTGAATCATTACATTAGCATGTATACTTTTTACATAAAACACAATAAGCTGTTTTAAAAGTGGACACAGTGCAATTTTCACAGTTCCTGGGGGAGGTAAGTTTTTGTTAGTTTTGTCAGGTAAGTAAATCACTTACAAGTCTCAGGTTTGGGTCCAAGGTAGCCCACCGTTGGGGGTTCAGAGCAACCCCAAAGTTACCACACCAGCAGCTCAGGGCCGGTCAGGTGCAGAGGTCAAAGAGGTGCCCAAAACACATAGGCTTCAATGGAGAGAAGGGGGTGCCCCGGTTCCGGTCTGCCAGCAGGTAAGTACCCGCGTCTTCGGAGGGCAGACCAGGGGAGTTTTGTAGGGCACCGGGGGGGACACAAGTCAGCACAAAACGTACACTCTCAGCAGCGCGGGGGCGGCCGGGTGCAGTGTGCAAACATGCGTCGGGTTTTCAATGGTTTTCAATGAGAGATCAAGGGATCTCTTCAGCGTCGCAGGCAGGCAAGGGGGGGGGCTCCTCGGGGTAGCCACCACCTGGGCAAGGGAGAGGGCCTCCTGGGGGTCACTCCTGCACAGGAGTTCCGTTCCTTTAGGTGCTGGGGGCTGCGGGTGCAGGGTCTTTTCCAGCCGTCGGGAAATGGAGTTCAGGCAGTCGCGGTCAGGGGGAGCCTCGGGATTCCCTCTGCAGGCGTCGCTGTGGGGGCTCAGGGGGGACAACTTTGGTTACTCACGGTCTCGGAGTCGCCGGAGGGTCCTCCCTGAGGTGTTGGTTCTCCACCAGTCGAGTCGGGGTCGCCGGGTGCAGTGTTGCAAGTCTCACGCTTCTTGCGGGGAGTTGCAGGGGTCTTTAAGTCTGCTCCTTGAAACAAAGTTGCAGTTCTTTTGGAGCAGTGCCGCTGTCCTCAGGAGTTTCTTGTCTTTCTTGAAGCAGGGCAGTCCTCAGAGGATTCAGAGGTCGTTGGTCCCTTGGAAAGCGTCGCTGGAGCAGGGTTTTTTGGAAGGCAGGAGACAGGCCGGTAGGACTGGGGCCAAAGCAGTTGGTGTCTTCTGGTCTTCCTCTGCAGGGGTTTTTCAGCTCGGCAGTCTTCTTCTTGTAGTTTCAGGAATCTAAATTCTTAGGTTCAGGGGAGCCCTTAAATACTAAATTTAAGGGCGTGTTTAGGTCTGGGGGTTAGTAGCCAATGGCTACCAGCCCTGAGGGTGGGTACACCCTCTTTGTGCCTCCTCCCAAGGGGAGGGGGTCACATTCCTATCCCTATTGGGGGAATCCTCCTTCTACAAGATGGAAGATTTCTAAAAGTCAGAGTCACCTCAGCTCAGGTCACCTTAGGGGCTGTCCTGACTGGCCAGTGACTCCTCCTTGTTATTCTCATTATTTCTCCTGGGCTTGCCGCCAAAAGTGGGGGCTGTGTCCAGGGGGCGGGCATCTCCACTAGCTGGAGCGCCCTGGGGCATTGTAACACGAAGCTTGAGCCTTTGAAGCTCACTGCTAGGTGTTACAGTTCCTGCAGGGGGGAGGTGTGAAGTACCTCCACCCAGGGCAGGCTTTGTTTCTGTCCTCAGAGAGCACAAAGGCTCTCACCGCATGAGGTCAGACACTCGTCTCTCAGCAGCAGGCTGGCACAGACCAGTCAGTCCTGCACTGAACAATTGGGTAAAATACAGGGGGTATCCCTAAGATGCCCTCTATGTGCATTTTTTAATAAATCCAACACTGGCATCAGTGTGGGTTTATTATTCTGAGAAGTTTGATACTAAACTTCCCAGTATTCAGTGTAGCCATTATGGAGCTGTGGAGTTCGTTTTTGACAGACTCCCAGCCCATATACTCTTATGGCTACCCTGCACTTACAATGTCTAAGGTTTTGCTTAGACACTGTAGGGGCATAGTGCTCATGCACATATGCCCTCACCTGTGGTATAGTGCACCCTGCCTTAGGGCTGTAAGACCTACTAGAGGGGTGACTTACCTATGCCACAGGCAGTGGGAGGTTGGCATGGCACCCTGAGGGGAGTGCCATGTCGACTTAGTCATTTTCTCCCCATCAGCACACACAAGCTGGCAAGCAGTGTGTCTGGGCTGAGTGAGGGGTCCCTAGGGTGGCATAAGACATGCTGCAGCCCTTAGAGACCTTCCCTGGCATCAGGGCCCTTGGTACCAGGGGTACCAGTTACAAGGGACTTACCTAGGTGCCAGGGTTGTGCCAATTGTGGAAACGATGGTACATTTTAGGTGAAAGAACACTGGTGCTGGGGCCTGGTTAGCAGGGTCCCAGCACACTTCTCAGTCAAGTCAGCATCAGTATCAGGCAAAAAGTGGGGGGTAACTGCAACAGGGAGCCATTTCTTTACACCTTGCTGCAAGGGTTTATGACTGCTAGATTTGATGATGTTACCTTGGATCCTCTTTTATCTTCCCCCATGGAACTTGCAGAGGCTATGCTGAGTTAGGACAAAATGTCCCTGCAACCAGCAGGGGCACAGCAAAAATGGTATCTGCAGCCCAGACAGTGGCCTGAGGCAGGGAGACAATGCTGAGAGGGATGGCACTATCACCTTCAGGACTGTTCTTGTACTGTCTCTAACCGGTGGCCCTAAACAATTGGACTGGAATTAATGATGAAAAGTAGACTTCTTGGTGGGCTATGGAACTATTACTGGCTCTAGACAGATTGGCTGCACAGAGAGATAATGCCCTCAATGTATGTAGCAAATGGAGTAGGCATCTTGCACTGTTGTGCCAAATGGGCTGAATGGCTGAGTAAAAAAGTAATGACTCAGGGGAGGTGTATCCGAAAACCTTAAGTGCTGCATTCCAAATGAGAAACAAAGGATCGGTGATGGAAGTTCACTTTCTGAAGAGAAGGCATTGCTCTTGGCCATCAATTCACCCAATTTACATGCAAAGACTGGAATTATCAAAGCAACAGTTCATGTTGGAGAGACAAAGTTGAAGGGCATGGTTGAGAAGGTAGTGGGGACCGAGCATTCCCTTGAGAAAACTCAGGAAATGGAAAAGATCCTCCATGCCTTTTGCCAATATGAAAGATCGGCCTTATCCCTCATTCATTGTAACTCAGGGGAGCTGGCTTGAACATGACCACACAAAGCTTTCCATTCTGATATTTAGACATTAAGGGGGTTATTACAACTTTGGAGGAGGTGTTAATCCGTCTCAAAAGTGACGGTAAAGTGACGGATATACCACCAGCCGTATTACGAGTCCATTATATCCTATGGAACTCGTAATACGGCTGGTGGTATATCCGTCACATTTGGGACGGATTAACACCTCCTCCAAAGTTGTAATAACCCCCTAAGTGTCATGTTATAGGAAGTGAGACCATACTAACCACTCATTTACATTCACCATGCTTATTTGTCTGATATGTATCTCTATCTTTCAAATAGATACAAACTAAGTCCACTTTCTTAGGGAGGGAGTCTTTCTCTGGCAAGCGCACACTAAGGGTACTTTCTAGGGAATGAGATTCTCAGATCAGCAGACATCATTTCTATTTCCTTACAGAGCAAGATGCTCTGTGAATAACAACTGCCACATTACCTCATCACAACAAACCCTACAACATAAATTTCTTCTTACAAATATGTCAGGGTATTCGGTAATAGAACTTTTCCTTACCCATTGCTCGCAGAAACTCCTCATAGAGTTCAAATGTCATCAGAGGATTTGGCAGGTCTCTGAGCCATTGTTTAAAGACACTGGCAATGACATGAATATTGTAATCATCTAGATTCACATTGTCAATGTCTGAAAAAGAAGAAAAAATGAGAAATTACTGCACAAAACAATAATTAACAAATCAAACTGTTTTGGCTTTTGAATACTATGAGGGTTTTATCAAGCCACATGGGCAGCAATAGGGCAGGATTATCTTACAGACTCACACAAAACAAGTAGAGGATTGGAAGCCTAAGTGCAAGCTTTACTCACAAATACAGTTAATGGGAAAATTACTTCAGCTTGTATTGAGAAAAGCATACTATCTCAGGCAGGACTGAGACATAACAGCGCAAAAGGACAAGGTTGCCGACAGGACCAATACATATGCACAAGGAGGCGCACGCAATAGACAGGCAATGAGACATATTACACACGCAGTGAAGGAGCCAGAGGGGAGAAAAAGCCCTTTTGTATCAGAACAAAGCCCTGGACAGGCCTGTACAGGAGGCAGTGAGCCATAGGAAAACAAAAGTGCAGGTGTCCAAGACAACATGGAGGTGCAGGGGCCTCTCTCTCCTTTACACCAGGAAGGGCGGAGACTTATTGTGATAACTTTACAAATCCCCCTGCTCCACTGTCACTAATTCCAACTTTTACTCTCAGGACTCAATGAACCCAAAGAACTAATTACTTACTTTCTGTAACACTCTTATGGAAGGATACTCTATCTACTCTAGCTGATTCCTCATTGTTAGAATATCCCCAGGCGCCAGACTGGAACTGAAGGTTTCTTAAGCATAGCCCCCCCACCTTAGAAGGTGGCATCATGTGGATCTTTGTCAACTACACCTCACCCAGGAAGTGACGCCAGGAATGATATAAACGCACCACCCAAGTACGCTGACATTTGTTTCCTTCTGTATATCATCCATGCTCTCAAACGTGGAGTCCACAAATGTCTTGTTCTTGGCAGTGTGCACATCTCTAAACTGGGACGTTCTTAGATGGACAACAGTCCATTCCACAGAAAGGGGAGGTGGGAAGTAATCTCCAATTAGAGAAGCCATCAGAACGAGCATTGCCAAAGGACAGTAACTTGTGCTTCGGATGGAACTTCTAACTGAAGAATTGTTCACTTTTGTCATAGATTCCACAGTACAATCCCAGTGGGGGTCTGTGGAATGACTCAGACCAACAAGTCCTGCAGGACCAAATGGCCAAATGCCTAACCCGCCGGACTTTTCTGTCAAGGCGGGAGGGATTTGTGACCAACCTGAATTCATCAGGCCTCACATAAATATAATGCCAGCTGGTATACGATAACAGAGATGCCCTGACAATTCAGCAAGGACCAGAACTGCAGGGCTTCTTGGCACAGGAGCCAGGACCACATCCCACGCATCTTGTTGCATTGCCACATAGCAGTGGTGTTGTTTGTGAAACAACCTACACTAGATGGACGGCAGGAAGGCTTTCAATGTCATGCGAACAGACCACAATACCAGCTGGGTGATGCGGAGGCAGGGCTCAGCTGAGGATCAGTGTCTGCTGATCTTCACTTCTACCAGATGCCATCCCCAACTCAGTAGAGAAATGTCAGTCACCAACATCAGCTACAAGTGGGAAGGGAGCCGCTGCTGGTCAATTGCAGTTGAGTAGTCACCAATGAAGGCCTCTTGCAGTTTCCTCCAAAACATGGAAGGAGTCAGACAGGCTCCCTTGGTGCTGGGCCACAGACTTCAGATCCCACTGCAGAACCCGCATGAGTCACCTGGCTTGGTTGATGAGCAGGATGCAGGAGGCTAGTAGGCCAAGAATCCTCAGAGCCATCCTCACTGAGAACCAATACTAAGACAAAAATCTGGATCATTGCTCAAATGACCTGGACTCGTCGTCCCACAAGGAAGGTCCAAAAACGCAACACATCCACAATGGCTCTGATGAAAGGGAGTGTCTGCCCAGGAGTCAGGTTTGATTTTTGCATGTTGATCGTGAATCCCAAAGCCATAAAGAAGTGGTCCACGACTGACTGTTGTGAGCCCACCTTCAAGAGCCAGTCGTTGAATTTGGAAAAGACTAGTACCCCAAACCTCCAAAAGTATACAACGACCACCATCATCTCCTTTGTGAATACTGAGGGGCACTAGAAAGGCCAAAACGGAGCACGTTAACTGAAAAAGCTTGTGGCCCACCTTGACACGCACAAAGCGTCTATGGGCCTGCAGGACAGGGATATTGGAGTAGACATCCTGCAGGTCCAGCAACACCATACATTCTCCTAGATCCAGAGCAGATAGAGCCAGAGGCAGCATTTGCATCTCAAATTTGTCATTCCGCAGGAAAAAATTGAGGAATCAAAAATGTAAAGTAGGGTGAAGGTCTCTGTCCTTTTTTGGCACTAGTAAAAAGAGAGAACAACACCCAGTGCGGATCTCTGAGGCAGGGACCTTCTCTATGGCTCCTTCCTGCAAAAGAGCCTAAATATCTAGCAGCAAAATGGACAAATGGTCCTCCACAAGCAGCTCTAATGTACGTGAATGGGTGGAAAGGAATGGCAGGGAGTAGCCTTGTCTTAGTTGGATTCTCACTCCTAAGTGAGACTACTTGTCTAGGGGAGACAGCACTTTTGTTTGTAGGCAACTAAGTCACTCCTAAAACAAGTCGCAACTGTCAGCCCAGCCCTCCCGGCTCACAAGCAGTACCTCACCAAAACTCAAAAAGTGATTTCTATTTATTGAAAAGACTGCAATCTATAGTAAAATGGATGAGCTGCAATGATTAGGATAATAAACAGTAAAAGAAGCATAATTGTGAATGTGAGAGTTGTGAATATAAAAAACCCCCACCATCTTACAATAACATGAGATGTAAAATTCCTAGCAAAGAGAACCTTATCTCTAACTTAATGAGAGATAGGTATGATAAACAATCTTCCAGTACCATTTCTATGAGAAGCGCCCCCCAACCCACGTTACCTTACAATGAGGTCTCTAGGCCCAACTCCGTGGTGACAAAGGCAGAGTTCTGCACCAAGGAGACGTGCATTGTAGATGGCATCTGGAAGGAATCCCTCAAATGACCTTGTCTGTGTTAGATGTATTTATACAGATCATGTAGGACCCCTGAGGAAGGTAAGTTCCCAAGCAACTGAGAAAGAGGTAGACTTGTGGCAGCAATTATATAAACAATCCCCAACTAGTGTACATTATGTTCCTATCACATCTAAGTGAGAAAGGGACATGATGTTAATACCTGCCTGCATCACTGATCATGACGCTGATAGTGATGCCTTCACAGAGTGGCACTGATAATGCAAATCAAAACATCTTCATTACTATAAGCAAAGGCAGCCATCTTAAAAGAAATAACAAAAGAACTGGACTAAAACAGAGCAGGCTAAGTAGCTTAAACGTCACTAGGTAACGGGGCACAGGCCTGCAAGCCAAAGGTTAAGCTAAACTCCCGAGTCCCAATAAGAACTAAAATGGATTCACCACGGCCTCTTTGGACTATCTGCCGACCTGTTGGGACCCCACTGGGTGGTTGTGTGCCACAAAGAGCAAACTAAAGCAGCTTGGACGCTGCTGCTGGAGAGGCTGGGAAATGGTGAGTTTCTGTCAAGCTGCTGGACATTGCCTGGCAGATCTCCTACCCAGACCGTCAAAGGAGTGGGGTGCCTGTTGTTGAACTGCTGGGCTTTGAGGTTGTCTTAATTCAAAACCTGTAGCGATGTCTTAAATGTGCAAAATTGTTGAGGACACTATCTGACTGGTGAGGAAAGACCAAGGGAGCATGAAGTAGGTATGCTCCCTCTAAAGCACTTGAGAGTGGAGCCAGCCTTCTTGCCAAATAGGCGAGACCCGACAGACACCATATAAATGAGTGATGCCTGGATGTCACCAGAAAAGCATGTGGATCTCATCCACACATGGCCTAAGAATACCCTGCTAGTGCTGACCACTCTGTCAAAGCAGTATCTCATGTCTAGGCCTGATCAGATGATTTAAGTGACGACACAGGGCATCTTGTAAAGTCTGTGCTAAACTGGTGTGACATTAGAACTTAGCAACTGAGCCCTGTGGGAGGGCTGGGGTGGGGATTTGCGGGGAGTTGTGCTCTTGAAGATCCCAAACAAATTGTCATCATCATAGTGTGTGTAGAATTCAATCCTACCATCATAACCAAAAGTTGTCTGGCTCATGTCAGAGTCTGATCTGAACAGTTGCTGGAGCACTGGAGGGCGGGCTCCTAGGCTGAGGCACTATCTTATCAGTCAGAATGTGTGGTGGCTGGGCGTGTAAGGAATGAACTTGCACCTAGCTTAGGCCGAGGTCAAGATAGGTTCAGCTCAAAGCTGGATAGAACTATGGTCTTGACGTCCTCCGCAGCATCAACGCAGCACACATTGTGGTACAGGGTGTGGAGGTGGCTCAAGAGCCAGAGCTGAACTCAGGCGGTTCGGAAGGTATGGATGGTGGCAACAGTGGACCAACCAATGATCACCAAACAGGACACCTCCGCGGATCCATGGGCCCCAAGACATGCCAGAGGGAGCAGTTAGGGTGCCAAAGATTCAGGGCATTGAC
This sequence comes from Pleurodeles waltl, assembly GCF_031143425.1. Lineage (NCBI taxonomy): Eukaryota > Metazoa > Chordata > Amphibia > Caudata > Salamandridae > Pleurodeles > Pleurodeles waltl. The sequence goes on along the minus strand of NC_090440.1, from coordinate 233,843,338 downwards.
TCCTTTATGCCTTAATCTTATGTGGCGTTGCCAATGGATTTAGATATTCAGGGTGCAACTGAACCAGCTTCGGAATCAGATGGAGAATGGTGAGGCTAGGTTGGGTTGAGGCACGCTTCGACTGCTCATTTCTTTTATACTTGGACTTACCCGAACACTTGGAACGGGACGACTTGTTGCATGAACGGCCTGGAGGGAGGCAACAAGTTTATGTTCTTGACTTCGAGCGGGAATGGCCTTTATGCAACATCCTTTGGTGCTCGGCAACAAATTGGCTTTGCAGTCCTGGATCACCTTCGGGTGCATCACAGACTTTGCTCGCACAACTTGCAACGTGTGATTTTTATTGGGGTACATGGTTTCAATCTCAACTTTTTATTTGTGACGAATCAGACATTTTGGTCATACAAAACGTCTGTGTGCAAGGCAAGAGTGGGATGTACGTAAAGTGTAAGAACATCAAAAATGGTTATTATCTGTCAGTCAGGTAAAATGAATTAGCTCATGGAAGATGGCGTGGATTTCCTTGGAATCATGAGCCTGATGGGCATCATCAGTTCACTGTTATGCCCTTTGGCTTAAAGAATGCCCCTGCCACCTTCCAAAGGTTGGTGAATCAAGTCCTTGCTGGTTTGGAGTCCTTTAGTGCAGCATATCTAGATGATATTGCTGTCTTTAGTTCCAACTGGCAGGATCACCTGGTCCACCTGGGGAAGGTTTTGCAGGCCCTGCAAACAGCAGGCTTCTCTATCAAAGCATCCAAATGCCAGATAAGGCAGGGCACAGTTGTATACTTAGGCCACCTTGTAGGTGGAGGCCAAGTGCAATCTTTACAACCCAAGATCCAGACCATTCTGGACTGGGAAGCTCCAAAAACCAAGACTCAAGTCAGGGCATTCCTTGGCTTGACTGGATACTACAGGAGGTTTGTGAAGGGATATGGGTCTATTGTGACTCCCCTCACTGAACTGACCTCAAAGAAGATGCCAAAGAAGGTAAACTGGACTCTGGACTGTCAAAAGGCCTTTGACACCCTGAGAGAAGCAATGTGCTCAGCACCAGTTCTAAAAGCCCCAGATTATTCTAAACAATTAATTGTGCAGATAGATGCCTCTGAACATGGGATAGGAGCAGTCCTGTCTCAAACCAATGATGATGGCCTTGACCAGCCTGTTGCTTTCATTAGCAGGAGGTTACTCCTCAGGAAGCAGCGTTGGAGTGCCAATGAGAGGGAGGCCTTTGCTGTGGTTTGGTCTCTGAAAAAGCTGAGGCCATACTTGTTTGGCATTCACTTTGTTGTTCAAACTGACAACAGACCTCTCAGATGGCTAATGCAAATGAAAGGTGAAACCCTAAACTATTGAGGTGGTCCATATCCCTACAGGGAATGGACTTTGTAGTGGAACACAGACCTGGGACTACCCATGCCAATGCAGACTATGAAGACTCTCTTGGGAAAGGTCAGTCTCGTCCTCTTTCGTTTGTGTGTGTGTGTGTGTGTGTTTGGGGTGGGGAAGGGGGGGTTGTGTAGGAAAGTGCCACTGTTGGCATGGTTACCCCCCCCCCCCAAATTTTTTGCCTAGTGTTGAGGCCAACTTTGATTGAAAGTGTGCTGGGACCCTGCTAACCAGGCCCCAGCACCAGTGTACTTTCCCTAAAACTGTACCTTTGTTCCCACAATTGGCACAGCCCTGGCACACAGTTAAGTCCCTTGTAAAAGGTACCCATAGTACCAAGGGCCCTGTGGCCAGGAAAGGTCTCTAAGGGCTGCAGCAAGTATTATGCCACCCTGGAGACCCCTCACTCAGCACATGCGTACTACACTGCCTTGCAGCTTGTGTGAGCTGGTGGGGAGAAAAAGAAAGTCGACATGGCACCCCTCTCAAGGTGCCATGCCCACAAACCACTTCCTGTGGCATAGGTAAGTCACCCCTCAAGCAGGCCTTACTTCCCTAAGGCAGGGTGCACTATGCCATAGGAGAGGGCATAGCTGCATGAGCAATATGCCCCTACAGTGTCTAAGTCCATTCTCAGACATTGTAAGTGCAGTGTAGCCATATTGAGTATATGGTCTGGTACTTTGTCATTACGAACTCCACAGCACCATAATGTCTTCAATGAATGCTGGGAAGTTTTGGAATCAAACTTCTCAGCACAATAACCCCACACTGATGCTAATGTGGGATTTATTGAAAAATGCGCACAGAGGGCATCTTAGAGATGCCCCCTGTATGTTAGCCCAACTGCTAGGGTAGGACTGACCGGTCTGTGCCAGCATGCCACTTTCAGAAACAAAGCCTGTCCTGGGTGGAGGTTTTTCAAACCTCCCCCTGCAGGAACTGTAACACCTGGTGGTGAGCCTCAAAGGCTCCAGCCTCGGATTACAGTGCCACAGGGCACTCCAGCTAGTGGAGATGCCTGCCCCCCAGGCAAAGCCCCACTTTTGGTGGCAAGTCCAGTGGGAAAATTAGGGAAAACAGGGAGGAGTGACCACTCCAGCCAGGACCACCCGTAAGGTGTCTAAAGCTATGGTGACCCACTCCCTGCAGAATCCTCCATCTCGGTTTGGAGGACAGGGACCACTAGGGATAGGAATGTGCCCCCCACCCCAAAGGGAGTGGGTACAAGGAGGGTGTAGCCACCCTCAGGGACAGTGGCCATGGGCTACTGCCTCCTCATCCTAACACGCCCCTAAATCTAGGATTTAAGGGCCTCCCTGAACCCAGCTCAGCAGATTCCTGGTGACTTACAACGAGAAGAAGGACTGCTAAGCTGAAAACCCCAGCAGAGAAGAAGAAATGGGTCAACTGCTTTGGCCCCAGCCCTACCGGCCTGTCTGCTGCTTTAAAGAAACTGCAACAAGAACAGCGATGCATCAAGCAGGTCCAGCGACCTCTGACCACTCCAGAGGACTGCCCTGCACCCTAAAGGACCAAGGACTCCTGAGGACAGCGGCTCTGTCCAAAAGAAACTTTCAACCAAGGACTCCCACCTCACTCCGGATGCGCGAGTCCTGACCCCTGTGCACCAGACGCCCATGTCCCATGTCCAGGTGGTCCACCCAGCAAGAAAGGGTCCCCAGGCAATAGGGATCTAGAGTCCACCCTGGCCTGACCCCTCCAAGCCCCCACGACGACGCCTGCAGAGAGAATACAGAGGATCACCCCCGACCACGAACTCACTGCACCCGCAGCCACCAGGCCTTGGAGAACCTGACCACCGGTGAAGCATCGACCAGCAGGAAGCCCTCTTACCTGTCCAACCAGTGACGTGCCCGAGACACCCCCTTTTCCCCCAGACCTCACCTGCAGCCTCTGAGTGACCCCCAGGGTCCCCTCATAGAGTCGCATTGGAAACCTGACGCCCTGGTGGCACCTTGCACCCAGCCGCTGAAGGGTGTGTGTTGGGAGCCTACTTGGGCCCCTCCAGTCCTCTCATGAACCCCCCTGGTCCGCACCCCCGAGCCACGGGTACTTACCTGCTGGCTGACTGGATTCTGACTACCCCCCTGACTCCATAGGAGCCAAGTTAATTTGGTGCCTCTTTGACCTCTGCACCCGACCGGCCCTTTGTCGCTGGTGGTGGGTGTTTGGGGTTAACTTGAACCCCCACGACGGACTACCTAAAACCCGAAGATAAGAACTGTAAGTCAAAAACTTGCCTGTAAAACTGTGCAATCTTTTCATCCCCCAGGAACTGTTGAAAATTGTACTGTGTCCACTTTTAAAATAGCTTTTTGCCATTTTAAAGAAAACTGTATACACTGTTGATTCCATTCAAAGTTCTGATTATAACTATGCAAAGTACCTTACATTTTATGTTCTTACCTGCAAACTGAATCTTGGGGTTCTAGAAATAAACTAACAAAACATATATTTCTACATAAAATCCTATTGGTCTGGAGTTAAGTCATTGAGTGTGTGTTACTTCTATTGCTTGCGGGTGTACAACAAATGCTTAACACTACCCTCTGATAAGCCTAACTGCTCAACCACACTATCACAAATAGAGCATTAGTATTATCTATTATTGCCTCTGTCGAGCCTGTGGGGAACCCCTGGACTCTGTGCACACTATACCACGTTTTTATATAGTATATACAGAGCCAGCTTCCTAAAATTGGTTATTCATTTTGTTTTAATCTTTGATTTTCTCTGGTTTACTTTCTTTTATGGTTGGCAGTTTATTCATTTTTATTGGGACACCTTGCTTGTATAATTTTAAATTATTGTTTGTGTGCTTTGTTTTTACAATAAGATTTGGCCCTGATGAAGAAACATAAACAATTGTGAATTTGCACAACACGTTGGGTTATTCTTTATTGTGATTATTAATATTGAAATAAAAAATACAAATGGTCCTATAACCTGGACACAAATTGTGCGGGTCTAGTTTTATGATTATCTGCAAAAAAACATTCTGTCAATTAACCTGGTGTTTTCAGGGCTCTCACCCTTCAAAAATGTGTAACAGGTGTGATATCAGCAATCACTAGGTTACATATAAGCTGCAGGACTTTGCTGTACCAGTAGTGGAGTGGCCACAGTCAATGAGGATCAGGGAACAGTGATACATCTAAGCCTTTTCACAGTGCGCTAGGGATCAGTGGAAATTGAGTAAAGTCATATATGAAGACATTCGACTATTTGATCAAAAAGGAATTATCCTCTGTACATGGTTGTCAGAACCTGCTGATATAGTACGGGCGATTATGGTGGTTAACAGGTCTAGAGCGGGCCAGCCTCATTTGTATAGGATGTAATCTGGAGTCTGACTCGTGGCACTCTGATCTAGTTCAACTGAGCGTATCCGTTTGAAAGTTTTGGATTCTGGGAGATGTTGCACTGCAATATCCACCAGGGTTGTGATGGCACAGTCCCACAGCATATGTGCCTCTTGCGACAGAATGGGTTCTTGTTTTCCCCCATTCACACTGTAACAACAGATGTAGGCCTAGTCTTATGACCTGGCACTTTATGATGTTGATGTGAAACTTTTTCTCTGTGCCTGCCTGTCCAGAAGCCTCTGGTTGTTAGCTCCTGCATGTGGCTACCTTAGCACTCCACTCGTGTATCCATAGTCTGCACTTTGCTGCCTGGTGAAGGTTGGAATAGGAGGCCGACATTTAGGTTTGAGAGAAACATTAACCACAGCAGTGTCTGCTTGATTTTTCTCATTACCTAGACTGTATCATCCCACCACCATCTATCTGCTTTCATTGATTTTCCAGTTCTTGGAGTATGGATATCACCCTGAGTCTGCAAAGGGTATTAACCTTATATAGGATATCATACCAGGAGAAATTTGTATAATCTAACTGTCAATGTTTCCCTTTCCTTTCATTTCTCTTTCACTATCACTACCTCTACAATCCTTGCCAATTTACACTCCAAGAATGAATGAGATACTTAAATAGTACACTTTACAAATCCCGGTGAATCTTTGTGCATTAACACTCTTCCGTCCCTTCCTGATCAGGCTTCCATCGATCTTGCCTATCAACATTTTGGGTCTCCAAGAAGGCCAATCTTACTGAAATCAATGGAAATCACATTTTAGAGGGTATGCTAAGCTTTTATGGTTTGTGATTTCAATCAAAGACATTTCACTAATTTGAAATATGAAGAGGCATTCAAGGAACGCAACTTCCTGCAAATGAGAGTTAGCTGAGAAGTACGTTAAGTGTTTTCTAGCCTTTCTCTCACCTGTCCATGATGGTACGATTCACTCATTCATTACCTCTCATTTCACCAATTCTCTCTTGGCTCTTACCTGTATCTAGCCCTTGCCTCAGTTCCTTGATCTTGTTGGTGGAACCAGACTTGCGGTAGATCCCCTCAGTGTAAAGCCCATGCATTTCAATGTAGTTGATTAGTTTTTCTGCTAGAAGTGGCACCGCACGATCCTCACTTGTGAGCCGTGACAGCTCCACTGCAAACTGCCGTGAAGAAAGCTCTGGGTCATACTGTGGAAGAAGGAGACAGCCTTGTAAAACCTAAAGCAGTCACAGTTGCACATACGTTGTTCAAGTAGACACTAGTACTTTGATTAAGGCTGGAGAATCTATAAACGAGCAGGGTCTTTAAATACAAAATAAAAATTTCATACTATCAAACACTGACCGAATAACAGTAAAAATGAGACAAGTCCAAGAGGCATTCTGCTGCCTCCGACTATGCGCTACAAGAGTGCCCTAAAGAAACAAAACAATACAAAGAAAATCACAGTGGTGTGCATTGTTTCAATTACATTAAATGTGTTTATGTCCTTTAAGAAGTCAATGAGACAGTATTACCGTCTGCCACAGTTTCAAACACTGGTTGCAAAGAAATCCCCATCTGACTAGCCAAGTGCTGCAAGAGGAGAACCAAAGACCTAACAAATGAGTAAGGGAAACAAACATGGCTCACGATTGTCCTAAGGTCTTGTATTGCTTATGAAGGTCCAATTAATGATGGAAACCAAAAGGTGTGTTCACTCCATCTACACCACTCACTGGATAAGTGCATTTTGAGCTTGTAAGGAATTAGAATTGTAATGAACCTCAATAACACGCATGTAAGTTCTGAAAGAAATATTTTATTGAAGTTTTAAGTTTAAACACAAAGTCGCCTACAACCCACCTTTCGTAGAGGATTAAGAGAAGCTAAAGTGAAAAGACAACAAATAGTACCAAAATGAACACAGCAGCTCCCCAACACAACCTGCCCCCGATTCCAGGATTGTTAGTTCCCCATATTGTATGCTATCTTGGGAATATTTTTAGGGTCCCTGGACATATTACAAAAGATTTTGACTTCTCTTTGGAGAAGCTGTGATTTTTCCAGTGGTATCAGCCTTAGCACCTTTATTAGTCCTGCCAATGCAGTCTGTAGTAGTCAGGCCAGCACGGGTTACATACTTCGCTGCATCCTGTACAGTCTGTTAAAGAGAAGCTCTGGCAAGATCTTGGTCATGTCTCATACAAAAACTGTGTTATTGTACCTAGGGGCAAGGCTTGCAGAATAAAACATTATTTAACCAAAAGCATCCATCCTTTCAGTTTCCCTATGTGGAACAGTGATAGGGAAAGAAGGACAGCAGAATGAGGCTCTCAGGGTAGGGTGTGAAGGATGTAGGGTGCAAAGGGTGTTAAGTTAGGATGCCCATGTCACCATGTGCAGGTCTAAGTCACTGGGCTACTGAACAGATGACTGACGGGTAAGAACAAGGCAATGAACTGTAGCCATCTAAGCAATAGTGGGGGTTTTGCTAAATGGTAGAAAGGGCTTCAATGCTGTTGGCTGTTTGGAGAATCTCTGCTAGAGGGTGTGTGCTTGTGTCATTTAATGGAAATTGCAGCTCGAGCACCTCAGCTGCACTTAGGACCATCAGAAAAGAAGGCACATTTGTCTATTGTTCACCCATGTGGCGAGTAAAGCTCTGTTTCAGGAGAGGTGTCTAGCACTCTAGCATTATGAACATCCAGGTATAGTGTATCATCAGTACAGAGAGGGGTGAATAACTAATCAGAGTAACCAATCACCCTCATTGTCCTCCTTGTTATAGTCAGGATGCATAACAACCGGATGTGCTTTTGTGATTCCATAGGTCAATATCAGTTGAGCTCGGGCTGATGTTGGTCAGAGGTCCAACACAGGTGTTGGCACTTGTTAGACCTGACAGCCTTAGGGTGATCTTCCCCCAACTGTTTCATGCCTCCCTCCATTCTTCTGGTTTCGTTTTTGGGGGTTTTAGGACTCTGTGCACTTTATCACTACTGAAAAGTGCCAAAGTACTTGAGCTCCCTCCCCAAACATTGTAACATTGGCTCCTACTGTACGAAAGTCACTCTTTTTGGCATGGTTAACCCCACTTTTTGCCTGTTTTTCAGTGTGTTTAGACTGTTTTCACAGGGATCCTGCTAACCAGGACACCAGTGATTGTGCTCTCTCCTCTTAATTTGGTTGCTTTGGTACCCTTTACCTCCCAAAGAACTGGCATACTGGTGTACCACTGTAAGCCCCTTGTATATGGTACTTAGATACCCAGGGCATTGGTACACCAGGGGCTCCCCATGGGCTGCAGCACGTATTACGCCACCCACGCAAACTGTGTCTGCAGGCCTGCCATTGCAGCCTGCGTGAAAAGGTGCTGCACCCTTTAGCTGTTGGTCACTGCACCAGGTCACTGTAATTCACCCCTGTGGTAGGCGCTCCTAACCCATAGGTCAGGGTGCAGGTTCATGTGTGAGGGGATGCAACACCCTCTCCCTTGGAAATAGGTGTTACACAGCTGGGGAGGAGTAGCTTGCTTTGAAATGCACATTTGGTGCCTTGCTTGCATAAACTGGTTTGCACCAGCCCAGGGACTCTCGGTCACTGCTCTGGTGGGAAAGCACACAAAGGAAAGGAGAGTGACCACTCCCCTGTCCATCACCACCCCAAGCGTTGTGCCCAGAGCACCTCAGGTGGCAACTTGATTCTGCCATCTTGAAAATAAGATGTACAGAGGCCCCTATGAGCACCTGGTTGGTCAGGAAAGGTGACTGACATCAGTGACTCCCCTCGGATAGGTGGTCACTCTGCAGAGTGACCAAGCTCCCTGTTTGGGCTATTTAGGGACCGTGAGACAACCTCGCCCTGCAACATTATTTCTTCGACCCTTTCCAGTAACTGCAACATTTCCACGGCTGTGCATCCTCTGGGGTTGACAAGACTTCAGCTGCATCAAAGAAAGTGAAGGAGTCACTCCCCTGCATCCGCAGGCACCTATGGCAGCGACATCCGGCTGCTGGGATCCACTCTCCACAGGAACTGTGTGGATACTCCAACACAGGTGGAGGTCCTGAGTGGTCCGCTTGGTCCTCTCTGCCCTCTGTCCATCTTGGGAGGCATTGACCCCTTGCCTCTCCTTGAAGGACAATACCCCCGTGCACCGCGACTCTTGCAGCACCCAGGGCTTGTTGACTCCTTCTACAAGGGATCATCAGGCTCCAAGTAGCCCCAGCCTCCAGAACTTCATTCTTGCAAAAACAGTCTCTTCTCTGCTACTCCAATGACGTGGTACTCCTCTCCAGGTGTGCTGACTGGGCCTCACTGCAACTTCCTGTGCCTGCTGCCAGTGGATTGCCTGTGGGGGCTGCGACTGCATCTGCTGGCTCTACCGACTGCTGAGGGTCATCCCGGACACCCCTCCAAGGGGAAACCCTCTTCTGCCCAGATTTGCATTTGCCAAGGCTTGTTGGTGGTCCTCCTGATCACTGACTGTAGGAAGTTGGCTCTGTATATACTATCTCAAAGTGAGAGCTAGTGTGCACAGAGTCCAAGGGTTCCCCTTAGGGGTTGATAGTGGCAAAATTAGATAATACTAATGCTCTATTTTGTGATAGTGTGGTCGAGCAGTAGGCTTATCAGAGGGTAGTGTTAAGCATTTGTTGAACATACACAGGCAATAAATGAGGAACACACGCTCAAAGACTTAACTCCGGGCCAATAGGTTTTAAATAGAAAAATATTTTTCTTAATTTATTTTAGAACCACAAGATTCAAGATTTGAGTTAAGTACATAAAATGCAAGGTACTTCACATAGGTAAGTATAGAACTTTGATTTAAAGCAGTAGTACACACAGTTTAGGTTAAAATGGCAATAAGCTATTTTAAAAATCAGACGTTCCTGGGGGAGGTGAGTTTGGTTAGTTTATCAGGTAAGTAAAGCACTTACAAGTTCAGTCTCCCGGGCATAGGCAGCCCACTGTTGGGGGTTCAAGTCAACCCAAACACACAGCACCAGCAACACAGGGCTGGTCAGGTGCATAGGTCAAAGTAGGGCCCAAATAACATAGGCACCTATAGAGACCAGGGGTCCGGTAGAGCACTTGGGGGGGATGAGGGGGGGGGGTGGAATCACAAACAGGCCCACAAAATACACCCTCTGTGGCACAGTGGCGGCCGGGTGCAGTGTGCAAAGTAGGTGTCGGGTTCTAGATAAAAATCAATTGAGCGACCTGGGGTTCACTCTGGCGATGCAGACAGGGCACAGGGGGACTTCTCGGGCCAGCCACCAACTGGGCAACGATGAGGGCTGCCTGCTGGTGACTCCTGCACCAGTAGTTGGTTTCTCTCGGGCCTGGGGGCTGCGGGTGCAGTGCTTCTTTCAGGCGTCGGGTTCTTTGTTACAGGCAGTCGTGGTCAGGGGGAGCCTCTGGATTCTCTCTGCAGGCGTTGCTGTGGGGGTGCAGGGAGGTCATCTCAGGATGTCCATGTCGTTGGTGTCGCCTGGGGGTCCTCTCTGCAGTGTTGGTTCTTCTGGACACGAGCCGGGGGCGTTGGGTGCAGAGTGCTGGGGACTCACGCTTCAGGAGTGAGGCTGGAGTCCCTTTAAAGTTGGTTGCTTCTTGGTTGTTTAGACAGAGCCGCTGTCCTCAGGAGTTTCTTGCTCCTTTGGGTTGCAGGGTTGTCCTCTGAGTCGGCAGAGATCGCGTATCCTGCTGGATGCGTCGCTGTTGCAGGTTCTTTGAGTCTGGAGACAGGCCAGTAGGGCTCGGGCCAAGTCAGTTGTCATCTCCGTCTTCTCTGCAGGGCTTTCAGGTCAGCAGTTCTTCTTCTTGTTTCAAGTCATCAGGAATCTGTTTTCCTGGGTTCAGGGTCGCCCCTAAATACTCAATTTAGGGGTGTGTTTAGGGCTGGAGGGCAATAGCCAATGGCTACTATCCTTGAGGGTGGCTACACCCTCCTTGTGCCTCCTCCCTGTGGGGAGAGAGGCACATCCCTAATCCTATTTGGGGAAATCCTCCAAAGCAAGATGGAGGATTTCCTAAGGCAGGTGTCACCTCAGCTCAGGACACCTTAGGGGCTGTCCTGGCTGTAGGGTGACTCCTCCTTGCTTTTCTCACTAACTCCTTTGGACTTGCCGCCAAAAGTGGGGGCTGTGTCCAGGGGGGTGGGCATCTCCACTAACTGGAGTGCTCTGGGGTGCTGTAATACCAGGCTTGAGCCTTTGAGGCTCACCGCCAGGTGCTACAGTTCCTGCAGGGGGAGGTGAGAAGCACCTCCACCCAGTACAGGCTTTGTTCCTGCTGAAAGAGTGCACAAAGGCACTCACCCCGTGTGGCCAGAAACCCATCTAGATGTGGCAGGCTGGCAGAAACTGGTCAGCCTAGAATTAGTAGTTGGGCTAGTAGACATCTCTAAGATGCTCTCTGTGTGCATTTCTCAATAATTCCCACACTGGCATCAAACTTCCCAGTATTCAGTGTAGCCATTATGAAACTGTGGAGTTCGTGTTTGATAAACTCCCAGACCATATACTCTTTATGGCTACCCTGCACTTACACTGTCTAAGAATTGGCTTAGACACTGTAGGGGGCATAGTTCTTATGCAGCTATGCCCTCACCTGTGGTATAGTGCACCCTGCTTTAGGGCTGTAAGGCCTGCTAGAGGGGTGACTTACCCATGCCACAGGCAGTGGGTTGTGGGCATGGCACTCTGAAGGGAATGCCAAGTCGACTTAGTCTTTTTCTCCCCACCAGCACACACAAGCTGTGAGGCAGTGTACATGTGCTGAGTGAGGGGGTCCCCAGGATGGCATAATACATGCTGCAGCCCTTAGAGACCTTCCCCGGCCACAGGGCCCTTGGTACCAGGGGTACCATTTACAAGGGACTTATCTGTGTACCAAGGCTGCGCCATTTGTGGAGACAAAGGTAGAGTTTACGGAAAGAACACTGGTTTTGGGGCCGGGTTAGCAGGGTCCCAGCACACTTTCAATCATAACTAGCATCAACAAAAGACAAAAAGTGAGGGGGTAACCATGCCAACAGTGGCATTTTCCTACAGGGTCTTTTTGTGCCGGCCGATGCCTGTGTGAAATAGAACGATCCAACAAAGGACCAGAGACAGACTGATTCCAGACAACTAGAAGTATGTCGTAGAGAGCCTCGCAAAAAGGCAGAAAGGGTTCTGTGTTGGCTTGATCCAGAGTAAAAGGTAACGGATCAGTAGACAATAGCACCACAGGAAGATGCAAAGTCAAAACATCAGCCACCCGCCTCAAAACATCTGCAAATGCAGTGCTGGCCTCCGTCTCCAAGCCAGGGGACGAGAGCAGGCTAGATGCTAAAGTGGAGTCTAGACCACTAGCAGTTCCCAAATCAAGTACCCAATCCGAGGATGAACCTGGAATGGGCCTCAGAAGGGGAGCATGAGGATGTGCAAGAGATTCAGAAAGTGGATCCAGCACAGAAGCCTCAGGTAAAATCCCCAGCGCCATTCCCGGCATAGGTGGTGACCGACTCCTGAGATATCAATATAGGCACGCCAAGTGGAGTCAACTGGTCCAACGGCACCATGAGGGGGCACAGGACAAGAGGATCAGGTGAAGGAGACGGAGGTCGTACAAGGTTGTGCGCCGATGCCCATCTGACTCCGGATTCGAGAGAGTGAGCAGGCACGAGGTGGAAACCACCACTGAAGACCCCGCCAAAACGCTCACCACCTCCATAGGACCCAAAAGGCGCTCCAGAGGGAGGGGAAGGACCAAAAATAGAATGGAGGGCGCAGACTCCACTGGAGGTGAACTCTGAGGCACCGAAGCGTGTGCAGGTGCCTGTGAAGATTTACTTGGAGACACAGAGGGTTCAACTGAGGTCGACTGAACCATCCGAGAACGACGCGTGGAGCGCTCTCAGGACCCTAAAGACGGACTGTGACAACAGCGTGAAGAGGACTTGTCTGCTCAGCTTCAAACGATGGCAGGCGTCGCAGTCGGCGGTGTCATGATGAGACCCCAGACACCACAAACAGACGGAATGAGGATAAACCGAGAAGGTATATTCACTATTACGTTTAGAAAGTAATATGAAATACTGGACGTCGGGAAGAAAAGGCCAAAAAGGCCTGAGGTACTCGATACACCGGATCCGTGTTACTGCATGGAGAAGAAGAAATTGACGTCAGCGCGTCCGAGGAGGGAATGTATGGACACCGCTGACGTCATGCCCAGGGATGACATCGCTGCGAAGTCGCTCTACACCCTCTACCGACGCGCAGAGGTACTGCTGAGGGAAAATTACTGGACCCAATCTGACGCCTGGTGAGAATTCTAAGATAAGGAATCTGTGGCTAGTTGTCTCTATCAGATAATAACATTTAGTGAACTTATGAAAGGATTTCCAAGTTGCTGCTTTACACATTTCTGAAAGAGCAACATTATTGACCCAAGTGGAAGATGGTGTTTATTCTCTAGTGGAGTGTACTTTTGGTTTACCAGGAAACGGTTTATTTGCCAAATGGTATGAAACAATCCACTGAGCTATAGTCTATAATCTGTTTACAGGATGTCAATCCTGTTTGGAGAGAACCATCATTAACAAAGATGTCTTGCTTTCTTTTTATGGATTTAGTTTTGTCTAAATAAAATTTCACGACTCTCCACATCTAGACAATGAAGTAAACTCTCTGCTGGAGAGGAAGAATTGGGGAAAAAATACAGGAAAATGAAAAGTTTCAATTACATGGAAATGTGACACAACCTTCGGAAGAAAAGAAAGTTGTGCCCTTACAATTATTATGTGTGATGGAAAATTAACAAAAATGCAGACTGGATGTAAAGGTCTGTAATTAATTAACTCTTCTAACTGATATAATAGCATTTAAGGAGGCAACTTTCCACAAAAGATGCTGCAATGTGGCTTTAAGGACAGATGACTCAAAAGGAGACCCCATCAGTTTGCAGAGAACCAAATTCAACTTGCATCGAAGAGCAGGCCTTCTGACTGGAGGATAGATTTTCTTAAGTCCTTCCAAGAAGACTCTGATGAGTGGAATTGTGTAGAAAGAGCTTTCATCTGTGCCTTTGCAGTAAGATGTTATAGCAGCCATGTGCACTTTCATAAAAGAAAAATGTAGCCTTGAGTCTGCCAAGTGTACTAAACAAGGACAAAGCATTTTCCTGGCAAGATAGAGGATCATGATTTTTGTTAAAAATTGCTTCAATTGAAGGCATATAAACTCCTGGTAGACGGACCTTTTGGTTTCCTTGAGAATTTTATGAAATTCAGTGATTAATTTAAATGTCCATAATCCATGACCTCAGGAGCCATGCTGCCAAGTTCAAATATTGTATCCACATATTTTAGAAGTAAGATATGACATACTTGTCCTCACTGTTGCAGGGCATAATTTATTTAATCATTTTCACATTGATATGTTTATTTGGGTGAAACCCTTTATTTCTAGAAACCCTGCTGTATTACTTACAGAACACAAGAACTGTGAAAGCCATTTTTCAAGGTGCAAATTGCCAGTGCAAGCTCTGCACACAGTGCTGTAGGTGAAAGGAACAATAAGATACTTCCATACTTTCTTGGATGCACTTCTCACATCTACTGTGGTCTTCACATCCGTGGTGTTTACTCTAGAGTAATTTTGGTTCCTTAGACATCACAAAGGGTTCAACTGTTCATACTGTGATAGCAGATTTAAGGGATAACTGCTGGCACATAGGGGTGAGAGCACACTTGATCTATCATTCCGAATCCATCTATTCTATTCTGTGATTCTATAATAGCTGAAGCACGCTGCCTTAAATTTGGGCACCCCACCAATACTCAGTGGTAATACATAATTGGTTGGTCGGGAAATAGGAATACTTATGTGAATATCTATATATTTTGTGTTTAAAATAGTAATGGGGCTATTTTGGTGTAAAAATATGTGGATACCAATAGAATGATGAAATATAAAGAAACGTATTATTACACACAGAATAATGGTGCTGGTCTGTGTATTTTGAATTTATTTGATTGATAGCAGGTTGGGGTCCCTGTAAATACATTGTTTAGTTTATCTGATCCCTCCCCCACCTGCCTTTACATGATCAAACCCCTTCTTTCCTTTGGAAGTACAAAAATTGTATGTTGGGATGGAAGATTTTGCCTCACATTCTGAACAAAAGGTTAAGTTTGCATTGTAATTTCCTGTGAGGTTTGAGGAATACGTTAAGAGGTTCTGGAAACCCTGTAGCCACTCCGGAACTATAAGGATCATGGTTGAAAGAGACCGTTTGAAGTTAATTGTCAGTCTCTGTATGAATGGTACTGGAGGAAAAGAGTAGTGAAATCTGCTCGACCACTTTATTAAAAGGACATTGCACATGGATTGTAGATCCCACACACTGGAGCTGTAGTTTTGGCATTTTACGTTTTCGGCATTTGCAAACAATTGTGGTTGAAAAGTTCTGAGGATGAGGTGGACTGTTTTCAGTTTGAGAACACTGATGGGGTAAAGCTACTGTTGTTGCGACCACTGACTTTAAATTGTTAGCTCTCATAAATGAACTCCCCAAGTAGTGAGAGATGCATTGGTCACTATGGACTAAGCTAGATGATCCTAATGGGAAGGAATACCTTTGAGCAGGTTTGACTTCTTCATTCATCACTGAATGGACTAGAAAACCTATTGATTAATGAAATGTTGTTATCTTAATGTCCTTGAGCTTGTGATCATCAGTCTTCTGAGCCTTTTGTAGAGGTTTATGAAGTGACTAGCATTGGGTACCAGAAAGATGCAACAGGTCATGGATCCTAGGAGAGAAGACATTTTCCTTACTAAGGGATTTGTGACATGTAGCAGCTGGAAAAATGGAGCAAACTCTTTCCTACAAAGGAGACACTTCTTCTACGATGGTACTGAGAGATGCTTCAAGATAAATTCATAATCAAACCAGTCGACCTTTCCAGACTAACATGCAGTCCTAAACTGCTTAATAATTCGGCAGTGAAATCAAAGTTCTTTTATGTTTGGAATTCCGCATGAGGTTTTATAGTCATCTAGGAATGGACAGACAAAGATCTCTTTTCTATGAAGAAAAGCTGCAACTACTGTCATGCATTTTTAAAACGTTCTTGGTGCAGATGTAAGGCCAAAATTTGACACTTTAAACTAGTAACAAGAAATCCGAGAAACATTGGGTTGCAGAAGTAAGTATCCCTTAAATCCACAGAGTACATCTGGTCTTCATGCGCTGGGGATAAATTTGATGCAGTGCCAACATTCTAATTTTTGACAACTGATATACTTATTGGCTTGCCTGAGGTCCAATGCGGAGTAAAAATATTTGGGGCCTTTCATGGGTACCATAAAATACCTTGCCCTTATGGTGAAGGAGAAACAAGTTAAATTGCTCGTTTTTAGAGAAGTGATGAAACATCCACTTTGTGCTGGGGTAGATGATATTGTGGAGACCTTTTTGTTGGAATTAAGGACGGCGCAGATTTAAACTTAATGGTATAACCGTTCTGCACAATTTGTAAGACCCACTTGTCTGTTGGGACTTTCCTCCTCTCTTCCAGATGTTTTGTTACACTCCCTCTCTCTGAAGTGGTGAACAGAGCAGATGGAGTGTTGAACTCATTGTTTCTTATTAAGAGTGAGGTTTCGCCGGAGTGAAGTCTCTGTAGTATTGTTGAGGCAGTTGGTGTCTGCCTCAATTTTATCCCCTTGAATATCGCGATAGCTGCTGTTGAGATTGATGGCCTTGCTCTTGTTGTGGATAATGAGATCACTGTGTGGGTATTGTGGTATTGTCTGGGATTCATACAGCAGAATTGAGAGAGATAAAAATGCTTCTCCTCCAAACCTACTACTTTACGAGTCACTGACTCTATCATCCCTATTTCCCCCTCTGCAAGACAACCAAAAGGACGGAGCCTGAAAAGGGGAAGCTCACTATTTTTAGCATTCAGGATAGTGAGACAAAGCTAGGAAGTGCGCCTGGGAGAAATATCATGGCAGTAATTGTTTTGCTGTCAGATCTATAGCATCAACAGCAGCTATTAATTTCTGATGTGAGAACTTGTTCTTCATCTACGATATCCAGGAAGCCTTGTTTCTTTTCTTTTGCTAAGTTGTTTCCATAATTTTACAAAGATTCCCAAAGAGCTGAGACATATTTTCCTATAAGTGTGTAATCAGTAGCTGTTTTGAGAGCTGTAGCAGAAGACCCACAATTTTTGTTCCCACTGTGTCTATCTTCTTGCTTTTTTCTCTCTGGAGGAAAGGAAGTTGCAGGAGCTGAAGGGTGTTTCTCCCTCACTGCAAAAACGATTAAAGGATCAGGATGTGGTTCTTACTTCAGGAAAAGTGGATCCTGTTCTACCCCTTTATTATTTTTTTTAGAAGTCTTGGTGCTGCCGATTTCAAAGTGGCTGGGTGGAGTCAGGATTTTTTTTATCTGCCAGCTCTGTAAATCCTGCACCAGAGGTAGGATAGGTCTTGGAGAAGTCTCTTGGGTGTAAAGTCTCCATGACAATCGAGAAAATAGCTGGAGAGATTTATTTCTGTATGTTCAATTTAGCTGCTCCTCGGATGAGAACATCTCGGTAGGTTAAGATATCATCTACTGTATAAGCTTGTGGAGAAGCTGATGGAAAAGTCAGTGTACATGATGCATCTGGAACATACAAAGCTGTACTTTGACATTTGATGAATTCTTCGGTTATGTCTGTCTGGATTTCCTGGAGGAGGTGGTAAAAGTTCTGTTGGCCTTGGAACCAATGTGAGAGAGGGACCTCGTGGTGTTACAGGCCCCAGAGGTGTTAAATAAAAGGATCAGTCTGTTTTGAGAGTGGAGGCAGATTTAGAAGCTGAAGAGGAACCTGTAAAGTACCTTCTGCAGGTATGATTATCCCTGGCCTCTCAGGAATAACTGACTCTTCCACAAGACCAACTCCATTATTTGAAGGCAAGGAATGGACTGATATAGATAAATGTCTCAACATCAAATGTCTTGATGACAGACTTTCTTGGAGCTGAGATATAGGGTCGTCATAAAGTTGAAGATTGTGCTTTTCAGGGCTTCAGTGACAAATAATGGTGTTTGCATGTCACTGGTGTCAAGTGTTTCAATGTCTGTCTGACTAATGGCGTAGTGAAGACTTGCTTGGCAGTGGCACTGAGATAGATTGTGCCTGTCTTGCTGCAGATGTAGTTGGTCTGCGGTAATGGTACTGATAATAGTACTGGAGGGATTAGAGTTGCAGTTAAGTCTTTTGAGGCGAGCATGGCTGTGCTAATGGTTTTGACTTGATTGATGCTCCTGTAAACAAAAGGAATGCTTAGAATGATAATGGGGGATGCCTTTTATGTTTCTTGTTCATAGCTCGCCCTCTGTAGGGGTTCCTTTCATGGGAGGAAGCTGGTGCCATGGAAAGAACCCTTTCTGTTTCTGTGTGTTGTTTTCTTCGGCAGCTCTAAATTCCCCCAGCTTTCCTCTCAGGTGAATTATTCCCTGTCTTTGATGACTCGTCAATTTCTGAAAAAAGGACATGTTTTGACAGAATATGGTTGAAGAAGACAAAACACACAGGGAATGTTGTCCAAAAGCTGCCTTCTTGCTAAAGGAGGGGCACTTAACAAAAAGTGAAGTCATATCTGGAAAGAAAATACTCCAGATAATTAAATTCAGGAAAGACGTTAAAGAGAGGTCAAATGAATTGTGAACAAATATATTTCTGAAGTAAAAACCTCAGACAAAACATGGGTTTGCAACCCTTAAGTGTTATGAGATCCAGTCAGCACAAGCCGGATACCAGACTTGCCTGAGAGGCAGAGTGGCATTAGATTCTAGAACTTTCCACAACTCTTAAATATATTCTTTTAACTTATAAGTTACTAGTGTGCCACTTAAATAAACATCTATCTGTAGTTTGGAGCTGTGTGATCAGACAGGTGTGCTTTGTAGCAGTGTGAGACAGTCGCAGTGGTAACTTGCCCCAGTGCGAAAGCGCCACCACTTTTGTTATGATGCTGGCTGTGAAGACCTGCACTTTCTCCCACAATTTCTCTTACAGTTCTGACAAATTATCAGACAAGCGCAGCAAGCTCTCTTTATTTTGTTTTAAAAATGGCAGACACTTATGAAGAGTGGTTATATTGTATTTAAATACATACAGGCTGTCATTCGCTAACAGCTGGACAAACCAAGATAGATACTGAAAAAAACACATAAAAACATGTTTTTCTGTAAGCTTTTCTGCGACCTTCCACCTCCTTGCATCTACTGTGGACCCTTACCTTTTTAGAGCACTTCACAGGTGTCCTTAGACAGCACTTCTTATGGCAAGCATATTTGCACACTGAAAAAGGAAAAAAAAACTGTCTTAATTGCAGATTCAGCCAGTGACAATCCTCTACCCATGTGCCACTTACTAAAAATGCTGAGCCCTGATTAGCACCCTTGCCCTATACTGCTAGAGTACCTATCATGGCAGGTATACTCACATTTACACACAGCAGCCCTGTCCATGATCCAGATGAGAGAGGAGCAGAACTCACAGTAGGTTGGGATGCTGTACTGTGTAGCTTTAAAGACGTGTCCCATGTGTTCTTCAAGCTAAAAGAATATTGATGAGAAGGGGTAAGAAAATGTTGAAAGGCAGGTGACAGGAAGGGGTATGATATGAGGGTATACGTTCACAATATACAACTTGCCACACTAATCTGGATTCAGGACCAACTGGAAAGTGAGCAACTGGAAGGAAACCAGATCAAGTCAAAACTTTGTTCTTGAATCACAGATTCCATACTGTAGTCCAAGTATACAGTTAAAACTTCACAATAGTGATTCCAAAATATCATGTCCAGAATATTGAGCAATACAACATAATTAAAGTACATATATTTAGGTAAGCACAGATTTACTATTCTAAACTCCACATCTAAATAGGAGTGGAGTTAAGAATGTAAATAAAACTACACTTACTTATACTCAAGATTTTGTGGTTCTGTATATTCAGGATACAGAATTTTGGTTGAACGATATTTAAAACTTGATACTGTAGATCACTAACCTCCTTGACACATAATGGGAGGAGTTACTAAATGTAATCAGGGAGGAACAAGTTACTTATTTTCAGGAAATCATCTTTCTGATAGAGACTTTATCTAGCCGTAGAATCCTCACATTTTGAATACTCCCTAGGTGTCACACTTGATCGGGAACACTTTCAGCAGTATCTCTGCACACCTGTTGGTGGTACCATGCAGCTCCGCACTGGTGCCTTCCCGCTCTGCTCTGGAAATGACGTGGAGAGCATATACAGGCGCCATTCCCATACTCTGACATCAGTTGCTTCTGAGACTGCCCCACCACTGATACAGAGCCGCAAAAGCAAATTGGTGTGACCAGTGTGCAGATTCCCAGACTTGGTATCTTTTTAATGGACAGTCTAATCACAGAACAGCAGAATGGGAAGATCGCCGAGAAATCTGTGACTAGATAGTCTCTCTACCAGACCGAGTGTTACAGAAAATAAGTATACTTTTCAAATGATAGACTTCTAGCTGGATATCCCTCACCGTCTTAATAGATACCCAAAGCATTAACTAACTGGTGATGGGCTGTGAATTGACTCACACCAGTAAGTCATGTAGAACAAAGAGAGTAAAATCCCTTTTTGGTGGACGCGATTGTTCAGACAGTAGTGCTTCGTGAACGTATGAAGGCAAGCACAAGCAGCTGCCTAGCAAATGTGTAAGACAGACTCCGTGTGCTAATGCATTGTAAGCAGCTTTGGCCCAGGTAGAATGAGCATGCAGTTTTTCTGGAGGAAGCTTTTTAGCCAATGCATGGGTGATCATAATACAGAGCATGATCCAGTGGGAGATGATTCTCTTCTGCACAGCCTTGTGTTTTTTTTGCTCCAGTGAACCCCATAAAGAGCGGATGGTTTACCCAGTGGTTTTTGGTATGATCAATGTAGAAGCCCAGTGCACATTTTGGTCCGCAATAGAGTTTCTCATCCTCCAATGAAGGATGAGGAAGTACCCAGGATGCCGGCAGGGTGATAGTTTGATTGAAGTTGAACAGTGTCACAACTTTCAGCAGAAAGGATGCCCTAGTCCACAGAACCACTTTGTCTGGAAAGAAGGTGGTGTGCAGAGGGCTGACAGAGCTTGAAACTCACTCCATTCTGTACCAATGTTATGGCGACAAGGAACACAGTTTTGAGGCTGCGGAGCCATGAAGGACGACAGTGAAGTGGCTCAAATGGAGTGTACATTAGAAAGATCAGGACTAAGTTGAGGTCCCACTATGGCATGACGAAGGCAGAGGGAGGAAATATGTTGTAAACCTTTCAAATATTCCATAACAGGAGACTTGAATAAAAAGGGCTGATCCGGCAATAGCAAAAAATACAGCAAGAGCCAAAAGGTACCCTTTAGTGGTGTCCAGGGCAAGTCATTACCGGGCTAGGGACAAAACAAACAAGAGAAAGTCAGATAACCTGGCCTCCACAGGGACAGTCTACTGAATAAAGCACAAAGCCACACATTTTTCCCAATGATAGGAGTATACAGTTTTTGACGAGGGACACCTGGCTGCCAACATAACATTAACCACCTCCGTAGGTAGGTTGAAGGTGTTCAGCAGTCGCTGCTCAATCTCTGTGCATGAAGGTGCAAAGGCCAGGTACAGAACCCTACCCTGCTTTTCCAACAGTAGATCGGAAGACAAATGCTCAAGCCCAGGAGTTCTCTTTACCATGCTCTCTGTGTCAAATCCGAAGGAAAACAGCATTTATAAAGAAAGCCGAACAATGGGAGGCCTTTTTAACGAAGGCCTTATAATGAAAATGCCTTCACAACAGAAGGCTTTTACAATGAAATTGTTTACAAGGAGCATGCCTTTATAACTTGACCATTAGGCTAGAAGTGAATATGTTCTGCTCCGCATCCAAATGTAACTATTACATTCATACCAAACATTTTGCTAGTCTAACACTGTGAAGTCATTACATGGAGAGACCATAGCAATGACAATCTCTCGCTCTCTTCCATCCCGTTATGGGATGGAAGAGAGAGAGTGACAGAACCGCAGAGGGAGTCTGAAGGCCCCTGCGGTCTGAGCCGGCTACCCACGTCCTATGGGTGCTGGCATTGCTCCCACAAGCAGGGAGCTGCTTGTAGGAACAATGTTTTTATCTGTTTCCCTGTACACAAATATGAAACAGGTGCTCTGCACAGAATTACAATAAAGCCCTGGGGAGGTGGCGGCCCCCGCACTAAACTGCAATCAAGCCCTGGGTAGGTGGCGGTCTCTAGGGCGCGGGTCCACAGGATCCACCCTATATTAGTTAACGATTTTGCCACGGGGAGGTGGTGGTTTAGGGTTTATACTTAACTTTTAATTACTTACATTTCCGTGGGAAAAGGCTTTGGTTGTAAAGACAAAATCGTTGTCATAAATTTAGTTGTAATAGCCTTTCATTGGAAAGGCATTTTCAATATAACACTTGCATTATAAAAACCATTTGTTGTAATGGCATTCGGGATTCCGTCATACATCCTAATCCGGGACCACTATGTTGACTTGGGCCTGTTCGTTCCTAAAGACCTTCAGTTCTCAGGGCCAGAGTGCTAACAGTGGGCAGGCATACAGGTGTCCCGAGACCCATTAGAGGCAGAACACATATCAGAGCAAGAGATGCCTTGGAAACAAAAGTGCTGACATTGCAATTTCTCAGCAGTGGTGAACAGATCGAGCCAAGTTTCTCTCCAATCGAAGAAGAGACCCTGCTCACCCTCTGTGGGTGTAAATGCCATTCGTGATCGGCTAGGCATCAATGGCCTGAGCTTGTGAGCATTGGCATGCAATGATGCTGTCAGGTGGTTCACCACCAGGAAAATTCCTTGACGGTCCAGCCAATTCCAGATTTGCAAGCTGGCATAAGGGCCATGACCTCACCCTGCCCTGTTTTGTTGCAGTACCACATGGAGGTGGTGCTGTCCCTGAGCACCTGTACCAGCCTACCTTTGATGGATGGAAGGAAGGCTTTCAATACCAAATAGATAGCCCTGAGCTTCATAAGCTTGATATGGAGCTGGGACACCACCGAAGACCAGATGCCTCTAATATCCACCACTCCAAGATGGCCACCCATAATCAGAAATGATGCATCTGTCACCACTGTCTCTGGGTAGGGAAGAAAGAGGGGTCTGCCACTGACTCAATTGGGGTCTAGCAACTGCCAGGGTAAGCCTTTTTCAGTTTCCTCTGAAATCTGAAAGCGGTCTATGAGGTCCCCTTAATATTGGGCCAGCTAAAAAGTAAGATCCCACTGCAGAGCCCCTATATGCCACCAAGTGTGCATGACCAGCAGGATGCCAGAGGCTATCAGTCCCAGCAATCTTAAGAGTTGACCTCTGTGAAATCCAAAGCCGAGGCTGAAATTATCACAGCCTGAATGTCCTGTACTGTTTTTCCCAGGAGAAAGGCATGAACCAAGTTAGGTGTGAATTTTGCATGTTGATAGTAAATTCCAAAGACGACAGGAGGTTTGGCGTCATCTGGTGGCGGTAAACATCTGCCTGGGGCAAGCACGCCTTTAACAGCCAGTCATCGAGGTAGGAGAATAGTGGCACCCCTGATCTCCAGAAGCGTGCTGCCACCACCATCATCACTCGTGAACACCCGAGTGGCACTGGTGAGGTCAGAAAAAAGATCAGCAAACTGAAAATACTTCTGTCCCCCACAAACTGCAGGTAACACCAGTATGCCAGCAGGGCAGGTATATGGAAATAGGTGTCTTGCAGGCCCAACACTACAATCCAGTCAAAGCATTTTGTATTTTTCCTTCAAGAGGAAGGTGCTGAGAGGGTGAAGGACTAAAATAGGCCAGAGCCCTTCAGTAGTTTCTGGGCAGAAGGAAGTAGATGCAATATCAACCATATCCCATTTCTGGCACAGGCACCTCTTGATAGCCACTTTGGCCTAAAGGGCTTACACTTCCTGCTGCAAAACAGAAAAATGGTTCTGTCAGTCATTGGGGAGACGTTGAAAGGTGTGGCAGTGCAGAAAAAAAAGAGGAGGGCCCACCTATCTGATGCTATGGCCCACCAATTTTGCCCACTGGATGGCTGTGCTCCAATAAGGTCACGATACAGTTGTTTTGCAGGTGGGGCTCTGGGGTGGGTGGATGAGGGGGGGTTGGGAGGTGGTAAAGGATAGGGCAGCCAGTTGATCTTGGTCACAGGGTTGGTGGGCACCAAAGCTGCAAAACTGCTGGGCTTCATGCTTCGGGTTGTATTGGCTGGCGGTACAGGGTACCTCAGCCGAATCTACGAAAGGAGCGGTAAGACTGTGATGGCTGGTGAAGAGGGGTAGATAAGAACTTCAGTTAATATGTTAGCCTCTACCTCCATAGGAATGAGCTGGAGGTTGATGAATTTGGTCGCCCTACGCATTGCTGTGGTGTAGGTAGCGGACTCCTCTGTGGATGGACAAAATAATTGAGGTAAAGGTCTCTAAGAGACAAGAGGAAGTTCTGGATCCCTGTCAGGAGAAAGGAAAGGAACTGATAAGGGCAATCCAGAGTGGCACATACATAGGCTCTGCAAATCATTAATGGGGCAGAACAGCGTCCTTGTGGAGCTGCATGGTGCTACCTATCGGCACACAAAGGTAGTGCTGAAAAGTTTCCGAATCCATTCTGGTGCCTGAGGAATATTCAGAGATTCAGGAATCAGTGGCTAGAAGTCTCTATTAGAAAGCTATATTATAATAAAATGCCCCCACATGACTGATAGAATAACAGTCACAGCAGCAAATGCCCATTGGCAAAAAGGAAATATTAGACACCATAGATCCCCACAATGGGAATGAATCATCATTCAAGGAACACCTTAAATGTGTTTTGGATTTCCAACCAATTTACTTTCAAATCTCAACAAATCAGTTTTTCAAAATACATTTACATCAAATAGACACATTCTATTTTGTATTAATACATTTATAGAAATTCTTATATTTTTCTATAGAAAAAGAACTAAATTTCTCCTTCAAAAATCAGATTTCATGCATTGTCCCAAGTACATATTCAGATTCAGTCACACCTCCCAGGTTTTGCTATCAAATGCCCATAATGACCTCCATAATGCCAATGATGCCTACATAATGCTCACTGTTTTGTGAGGGCCTAAACTGTGCCACTGCTGCCCATCGTACTGCTAAGAGCCCCCACAACATGTTAGCTGGGGGGCTCCTGGAGAATATTCCAAACATGGCCACAATTAGGCCAACCATACTCATAAGATGGCAAAATAGCTGCCATTATACCGTGATCAGTCCAAGGACACTCAATGTGTCAAGAGCTACTAATATTATACTGGTGTCAAAATCATGTCAGAAATAAACATAATTTTGCCAGACATTAACTCCTTATATTCTCGCACCAAATCCATTTATTCTTCCCTTAAATTAGGAACAATTTTCAAGGTTTCCAGGAACAGACAATGTCTTTCCAGGAGGGACACAACGCCAGACACATACTTAAAAGCACACCTATGTGTACACATGCACAGAGAAACATTCAAACCTGTACATATACATACATGCATACTTCAATCTTAACATCTGAAACAAACAAGACCATTTCCTGTCTCCACTCTATCCTATCCAGCCTGCGCTCTTCCTTGCTACTGGATTGCTAACATATGCTCCTAACACACTTTCCCTGTCTCTCTGGCTGTCCCACATTTCAGCAACTCCACTCTGGCTATTGCTGGCACTTCTTTTCTGGCCTAGATTTCACACGCATTTTATGACTGACAGAGAGGGGCTTGGACAGTGACTATTCTCCAAGTGACTTTGGTTAGTGGAAAGTGGAGACAGAGGTCAGGTTGAAGTGTCAGAGTGTGTTTATGTGTAATCATGTCGCACTGACATTGATTTGGCTGAAGGTCACCCCAAGGATAAAAAGATGTGTAGTGCTAGTATCTTCAATATAGCTAAATCCTCTGCATCACATACTGTACTGGGCTCCACTTCAGTGAGCTACTTCCAGGGTATTGGTGAATTACCAGTAGCTTCCAAGCATCCCATTGGATGCCCCCGGCATATACAATGTGAAGTAGATCCTTTCTTAGCTCTTGCAACAATCTAATAATCCTGAGCATAGCTAAAGCAAATGTTAATGTTTCTACTTCAATATTACATAACTTACAACTGAAATTTGAATGTTATTTACTCAACAACAGAGATAACTCTAACATTGTAAGCTGTCTTAAAAACCTCATGAAAATGTGCCTTTTTCGTATCAGTAACATGCCAATCAAATACTACTGTGTCTTCAGCTTAGTATGTCTGTTTGCCACTGTGGAAAATATCCTTAATGTGCTAAACTGGTTAACCCTATAGTGAAAACATAACATTCACTTAGATGAATTTAAGTGAGTCTTTAGTACAGCCTTTGAGGGGAGAGGAGCAGTCCCTATGAATTCAAGCTAAATGTGACACTTAAAAGGGTCAATGGAGCGAGGACCCCCCCTTTATTTTTTTAGTTCTTTAATAGCTTTAGTCTGACCCAGTATAGTGAACATGCTCTATCCACCTTCACATCAGAGTTCAAGCCTAAAAGGGGTTAATTTAGGGTCTTTCTAAGGCCATTCTCTTCACTAAGTTTAGCCTCCCTTCAGTAGAGAGAAGCCCTAGCTCTCAAATTAGCAGTAAAGGCCCGAGCAGACACTGGAGTAAACAGTAAATATGGATTAAAAAGGTTAGGTGCTAGCACACTGCCTTGCTTTAGGATGTTTTTAACTTTAATCTGATCAGTGTTTATATTCACCTACACAGACTGTGACTCACCTGCTAGTGTGGAAAGAGTGAACCTACTGTAATAGGCCTGCATCTATACCTAATTTAATAATGGTCCAGTTTACAACCACTGGCATTCTCAGTCTCTACGGCCAAAAGTGGTAGAGCAGAGCCTATCGCCTGGGAGTCTGGCATTTATATTTCTCAATATGTAAACAACTAAGAATAAAATCTCCGACTTGTAACGTGCTGACCCTAAAGCCTGACAATTACACTTGGCACATCAGACCCTAAATATGGTTGACAGAAAGTGCAGTAATTACAATCACCCTTAATCAAAATCATTACAGTCTTCTACTTATCCTTAACAGATTGTAACTCTTCTAAACGATCATGGATTAGGAGGAATCTCTTACAGCAACTATTTGGAAGACATAGATGTCACGAATTGACACTGACTGAATCCTATTTATTTGCAACTCCCTGGAACATATCTTTACTTATAAGTCTCCCAATCGAGTAGAGCCAAGTATGATGTAGAGTGACCTTTAGCACAAAATTAAGCCAAATGTTTGAAATGTGTTAATTAACGCTGATGAGGCTTCCAATGTCTCTTGTACGTACAAAACGGCACATTCATGTAGCTCCCTCCATAAAATCGGGTGAGACTGGACATTCCTTAAATTAGTCACTTTCTAGAAACACACTGCCTAATAAATTGGGCTAGTCACTGCAGTATACGCTACCATGTCTATAATGATTAGTAGCCTTACTTGTACTAAAGAAGAAGGCAACCAACTTCAAACATTTCATTAAATTGATTTTTTGAGGTTCCTTTAGAAGGAACCAATAGAAATCTGCAGGTTTTAGTTCATGTATGGAGTAAGGGGAATTCACTATTTGCCTAATATTTTGTACTACAGCATATTCAGACTTACAATATCAGATTCTTTTTTCCTTCTCTTTTTCCTTTCCGTTTTTGGTAACTGTGAGGGAGAGAAAAGAAGGTTAAAGACATAATGCATAGTTACTAAACAAACATTAGTTAAGCAGGGGAGCAAGGCTGTCTTTCATTATGTCATTAGAAGGGCTCTCAATATACATTCATTAACTGAAAATTGCCACCAGCAATACAGGCAGTCTCCAAATGATCATTAGTGCCGTTCCACAAGAATATGTGGGCAAATGACTTTTGTCAAAATATGGCACAGTTTCAGGAACGAAAATGAGTACCTGTTCAAGTCCCAAAGTGCTGTTGAAGGATAATGACATAGTAAGTCCTGAGCTGAGGCAATAAATAGACTAAGTGATACAAAGCCTGTGATACAAAAGGCCCTGCTTCAAATGGAGACTTTCATACCGTGAAATTACCAGCAACACTAAGTCATCAGCAAACAGGTGAGATTCCAAGAAGAATTAATAACCTTCCAAATAGAGAACTATTTTTTATGTGTTTATAGCTGTTTTATGGAGGACTGTTCAAACATGTAAAATGTCTTCTTGAGAGTAGCTCTTACTAATGAGGAATCATTAAAAGTGAGCTTGTCTTCTCTGTTCTCAGAAAGGTATTTTATGTCCAAAGCATTAAGTCAGTGGACTCTGCCGTAGGGTTATAGAAGTATCCAGGGATTTGTTCACATGACAACGCTGAAGTGGGTTTACCCGGCAGGACGTGGTTTCTTGCATGGTTTTATCACTAGTGAATTGGAGGATGTATGACCTTCAAGAAAGGGAAGTGCAGTATTATTTTGGAATTTGTTTTGAAAGGTGTCGCTTCCACCAAAATGGCTGGCAGAGAGATCATTCCACCATACATTAACTGGCACTGGAGGTATTAGAGTAACACTACATGCATCATCACCTTTCCAGATGTGTTTTCCAGGGGTTTATATTCTGTCATAAACTCATCCAAAAAGACTTTAAAGGTGTTGACCCAGACTCGAACAGGTGATTCGTTCCAGTCCCTCTGCTCTAACCTCATGGTCTTCTCCAAGATTTGCTCAAACAGAGCATTGAGATCCTTATAGCGAATGCTCTTTGAATCATCCATCTGTAGGTAAAAAAAAGATAAGTTTACTTATGGAAATATGGAACTAGGTTTGCATTTTCTGTCAAAACATACATCGGACATGCCCAAATGTCTTCAGTTTAACGTACTTATGAACCAGGACAGTTATACAATAAACCAAATGGATAAGCATTTTGTAAGGTCACAAAGACCTGACAGATGTCTGAAACGTTTACTGGTGTGACGTGTGAAGCTGTCACCGTCTGAAAGGGTAAAGTTATTGTCATATAAAAGCTATATTAAGTCTCTAAAAAGATGTCTGTTTGGGAACATTACTGCTATGAACGATGTTGTTGCGGCCTTGAAGTAGAATATTAAAGTTCTAATAGGGGGTTGTTTGCATAGATTGGGAGGCTGAGATATACAGGGAGTGCAGAATTATTAGGCAAATGAGTATTTTGACCACATCATCCTCTTTATGCATGTTGTCTTACTCCAAGCTGTATAGGCTCGAAAGCCTACTACCAATTAAGCATATTAGGTGATGTGCATCTCTGTAATGAGAAGGGGTGTGGTCTAATGACATCAACACCCTATATCAGGTGTGCATAATTATTAGGCAACTTCCTTTCCTTTGGCAAAATGGGTCAAAAGAAGGACTTGACAGGCTCAGAAAAGTAAAAAATAGTGAGATATCTTGCAGAGGGATGCAGCACTCTTAAAATTGCAAAGCTTCTGAAGCGTGATCATCGAACAATCAAGCGTTTCATTCAAAATAGTCAACAGGGTCGCAAGAAGCGTGTGGAAAAACCAAGGCGCAAAATAACTGCCCATGAACTGAGAAAAGTCAAGCGTGCAGCTGCCACGATGCCACTTGCCACCAGTTTGGCCATATTTCAGAGCTGCAACATCACTGGAGTGCCCAAAGGCACAAGGTGTGCAATACTCAGAGACATGGCCAAGGTAAGAAAGGCTGAAAGACGACCACCACTGAACAAGACACACAAGCTGAAACGTCAAGACTGGGCCAAGAAATATCTCAAGACTGATTTTTCTAAGGTTTTATGGACTGATGAAATGAGAGTGAGTCTTGATGGGCCAGATGGATGGGCCCGTGGCTGGATTGGTAAAGGGCAGAGAGCTCCAGTCCGACTCAGACGCCAGCAAGGTGGAGGTGGAGTACTGGTTTGGGCTGGTATCATCAAAGATGAGCTTGTGGGGCCTTTTCGGGTTGAGGATGGAGTCAAGCTCAACTCCCAGTCCTACTGCCAGTTCCTGGAAGACACCTTCTTCAAGCAGTGGTACAGGAAGAAGTCTGCATCCTTCAAGAAAAACATGATTTTCATGCAGGACAATGCTCCATCACACGCGTCCAAGTACTCCACAGCGTGGCTGGCAAGAAAGGGTATAAAAGAAGGAAATCTAATGACATGGCCTCCTTGTTCACCTGATCTGAACCCCATTGAGAACCTGTGGTCCATCATCAAATGTGAGATTTACAAGGAGGGAAAACAGTACACCTCTCTGAACAGTGTCTGGGAGGCTGTGGTTGCTGCTGCACGCAATGTTGATGGTGAACAGATCAAAACACTGACAGAATCCATGGATGGCAGGCTTTTGAGTGTCCTTGCAAAGAAAGGTGGCTATATTGGTCACTGATTTGTTTTTGTTTTGTTTTTGAATGTCAGAAATGTATATTTGTGAATGTTGAGATGTTATATTGGTTTCACTGGTAATGATAAATAATTGAAATGGGTATATATTTTTTTTTGTTAAGTTGCCTAATAATTATGCACAGTGATAGTCACCTGCACACACAGATATCCCCCTAACATAGCTAAAACTAAAAACAAACTAAAAACTACTTCCAAAAATATTCAGTTTTGATATTAATGAGTTTTTTGGGTTCATTGAGAACATGGTTGTTGTTCAATAATAAAATGAATCCTCAAAAATACAACTTGCCTAATAATTCTGCACTCCCTGTAATGTTAGGTCACAAGTGGGAAATATTGCTTCCCATATTTAGTACGCACAGTCTAAGTAAATGGGGTCATGTTAGAATCATGTCAGTAGGTTCCCAAGCACTGTTGAAATTGTCCTTATCTTCCTTCCTATAGCTCAAGGGGGGGTTTCGTCTCTTTACCCTTCCCATCCCCCGTTTTTTTAATTGGAAAGGAGAAACATTAATCTTGCCAGAATGAGAAGCTTATTAAATAAAAAACAAATATAAGAAGAAAAAAGCAACAACTGACACCTTCATTAGGGAAACAACAATTTATTCGTAAATTTTGTGACAACTGTCACTTCTTCACATAGGCTGTTGTGCAATAGCAAGCTGTCATAGTCTGATGAATCATGTTATTGCCCTATGATACAATAAAGACTATATTGGGCAGTGAAGAAGTTACTTACTTTCAGTAATGGCCTTATGTGGTACAGACTATGACCCTCATTAAGAAGATGGCGGCAGAAATTACCGCCACCGGCATGCATGGCTGTCTGGACCGCCATATTATAAACAAGGGAAGACCACCACAGGCGGACCTCCATCAGGCTTCTGCCGACAGGCAACCCCACCATGGCGGATTTCTCTATTCGACAGGGCAGCGCTCCAAGCAGCGCCGCCCTCCGGAGAGAGAACCCTTGTTCCTCCAGCCTTTCCCTGGTGGTTTCACCAGCCAGGGAAAGGCTGGCGGAGGGGTGCTCCGGGGCCCCCTTGGGAGCCCCTGCACTTGGCATGGGCAGTGCAGGGGTGCCCGTGCACAGCCCCGTCACACAGGTCACTGCCCGATTTATGGGCAGTGATATGCGCGACGGGTGGTGCTGCACCCGCCACACCGTGGCATTGACGACAGCTCCATGTGGAGCCGTCAGCAATGTCCTGGCCCGGCATTCAGCTGGGCCGGCTGGTGGTGGTGGTGGTGGTGGTGGCGGCAGGGTCCTTAACAGGCTGGCGTTCTGTGTTCAGACCGCCAGCATGAACACGGCGGGGATTTCCGCCATGTTCATAATGAGGGCCTAAATCTAGCTGCAGATTCCTTACCTTTGCATTCTCCCAGCCGTCAGACTGGATCTGGAAGATTTTTCGTGAGCAATACCATGCACACCAGTAGGTGGTGCTGTTTAGCTTTGTGTCCGTCACTGGTGTTGACCGCACCAGTACCAATATAGGCGCCACCCAGGTGCGACGTCGTCAGTTTATTTTCACAACTTTCCACGCCAGTAGGTGGTGGCGTTTAGCTTTGTGTCCGTCACTGGTGTTGTCCGCACCAGTACCAATATAGGCGCCACCCAGGTGCGACGTCGTCAGTTTATTTTCACAACTTTCCACGCCAGAAGCGCAGAGCCATGGAGAAGAATACCACGGGTGTGCCAAACTACGGCCCTGAAAGCATTGTCCCTGCTCCCAGAAATCTGTTTGCAGAGCGAGGAGGATGGGTGGGTCAGTGAGGAATATGCAGCTAGATATAGTATCTACCAGATAAGACCCCTAGCTGTGGATACCCTACATTTAAATAGAAACCCAAGCAATACCATCCCTGGAGGTGGGTCTGCGAAACGATTTCAAATGAGAAAGTCCTGCAGGATAGAACTGGCAAAGTGCCCATCCCTACGGACCTCACTGTCCAGGCAGTAATGTTTAGTAGAAGTGTGCAGAGAGGCCCATGTTGCTGCCTGACAGATGTCACGGACCAGAACTCCATATGCTAATGTAGTGGTCACAGCTTTAGCTCTGGTGGAGTGAGCTCGAAAGCCTTTAGAAGGTTGCTTTTTGCCAGTGCATACCATATCTTCATGCAGAATACGACACAACAAGAGTTGGTTCGCTTCTGCACGGCCAGACCTTGCTTCGCACCCACATACCACACGAAGAGTTGATCATCCGCAAGAAACTCCTAGCAAGATCAAGATAGAACTCCAATGCTCTTTTTGGGTCTAGGGAGTGGAGTGTCTCCTCTTCCTTAGGATGTGGGGGTGCATTAAAAAGTAGGCAGGGTGATTGACTGGCCTACATGAAAGGGTGTGACCACTTTTGGCAGAAAAGAGACCCTTGTGCAAAGCACCAGTTTGTAAGGATACAGAGAGGTAAGGGGGCTTAGATGACGAGACCTAGAGCTCATTCACTAGACAGGCAGATGTAAATTGTTTTCAATGTAAAAAGCCTGAGGGTCCAATTCTGAAAAGGTTCGAAAGGAGCACACATCAAAAAGGTTAGAACCAAATTAAGGTTCTACTAGGGCATAATGAATACGGAAGGAGGGAAGAGATGGGTAAGACCTTTGAGGAACCTATGTACTACCAAATTAAGGTTCTACTAGGGCATAATGAATACGGAAGGAGGGAAAAAATGAGTAAGACCTTTGAGAACCTATGTACTATAGAGAAATTAAGCAAAGAGGGTTGATCGGGCAACCACAAAAAGGCATAAATGGCAGATAAATAGCCCCTAAGAATGCCCAAACCAGAGCCCTGCTGGGCAAGGGAAAGAATGAAAAGTAAAGCCTCAGAAAAAGGGGTAGAAAGGGAATAAACAGACTTTTTCTGTGCACCATTCCACAAATTTCTTCCAACAGCAGGCGTATACCGTTTTGGTGGAAGGATGCCTGGCTGTCAAGATGATGGTACAGACTTTGGTCTTCAGGACTTATAGACTTCAGTCAAAAGCTCTCAACTGCCGCCACTCAATCTCCATGCAAGAGGGCGGAGAGTGGATAGATTCAGCTCAAAAACCCTCCCTTGCTACTGCAACAGAATATCTTGCTGAAGGAGCAATCTGATCGGAGGATCGATGGCCATGCTCAGAAGCTCAAGATAATAGACTCTTGGTGTCCAGTCGAGAGCTACAAGGGGCTCGGTTGTTCCTGTTCTTCCTGAGAACGCTGGTCAGGAGTGATATGGGTGGAAAGATGTACAGGTGACCTGAGTTTCACTTGAGACAAAAGTGTCCCCAGATGAGAGCTGCCATGGAAACTCCAGCTCGTAAAACTTCTAATACTGCACGTTCTCGGCGAGGTGAACAGATCTAATCGAGGCTCTCCCCACTGCTGAAAGAAACCTTGCGCCACCTCCTGGTGGAGATTCCATTTGTGATCCGCTAGGCATCTTCAGCTGAGTTCAATTGCTCTGGCATGCAGAAAGCCCACTAGGTGTTGAACCATTAGGGATATGTCCTGCTGTTCCAGCCATGTCAAAGAGTCCACAACCCCACCCTGTTTGTTGCACTACCACATGGCTGTGAACACCTGCGCTAGCCTTCCCTCTATGGAGGGTAGAAAGACTTTCAATGCCAGTCTGATCAGTCAGAGCTCCAGCTGGTTTATTTGGAGTCTGGATTCCGATGGAGACCAAAGCCCCCCCTGACCTCCACCACTCTCAGGTGGCAGTCCCATCCCACGAGTGACGCATATGTCACTACTGTCAGATCTGGTTGGGGATTCCCTTCATGCCACGCCCACTGAAACTTAAGATCCAACTGCAGAGTCTGCATATGCCATCTGGCAAGTGTCACCAGCAGGGTGCAGGAGGCCATGAGTCCCAACAGGCTCAGAGTCAGTCTAACCAGAATACAAGATAGAGGATGAAACATCGCTATAATAGCCTGAATATCCTGGACTCGCCACTCGGGAGGATATGCCCAAAACTGCACAGAGCCCAGAACAACTCAGATGAAAGGGAGCATCTGAGGGGGAGTCATATGTGACTTCGGCACGTTCATAGTGAACCCTAGCGAATGCAGGAGGTTCGCTTTAGTCAGGTGGGAGACAACACCTTGAGGCAAGCTCGTTGTCGAGAAAGGGGAGGACTGGGACCCCTGATGTCTGCAGATGAGCTTCAACCACCGCCATCACCTTGATGAACACCTGAGGGGTGATGGCAAGGCCAAAGGGAAGCACAGTGAAATTAAAGTGCTCATGACCTACTGTAAGCTGCAGGTAACGTCTGTGGGCAGGCAGGACCGGGATCTGGAAATAAGCGCCCTGAAAGTCCAATGCTATTATCTAGTTTCCTGGGTCCAGGGCAGACAAGATCCGAGCCAACATTAGCATTTTGAATTTCTCCTTCTTGATGAAGGGATTGAGGGCTAGTAGATCTCACATAGGGCGAAAACATTCATCCCTTTCGGGAACCCGAAAGTAGCGGGAATAACAACCATAGCCTACTTCTGGTACCGGAACCCTCTCTGAGGCTCCCTTGGCCAAGAGAGCTGCG
The DNA here is from genome assembly GCF_031143425.1 of Pleurodeles waltl. Lineage (NCBI taxonomy): Eukaryota > Metazoa > Chordata > Amphibia > Caudata > Salamandridae > Pleurodeles > Pleurodeles waltl. The sequence continues at coordinate 233,808,544 of NC_090440.1, read as the reverse complement.
ACTTCCTTGCGGAGAAGGGGCAGGTGATCTTCCGTCTTCTGGTCCTGAAATGGTGGTATGGAGGGAGGGGTAATCTCGAAGGAGAGGGAGTAGCCTCTTCGGACAATCTTCAAAACTCATGTTTGATACTGTGGACCACCAGTGGGGCAGGTGATGGCGAATCCTGAATCCAACTGGGTGCCCATGGTGGAAAGGGACAGACTAGGAGGATTTAGAGGATGCTGCAGTTGGGGTGAGGGCAGACTGACCAGACTGCTGGCCACCTGACCCACAAGGTTGGTGAGCACTGTGTCCTCGTCCACCCAGAGGCTGGGAAGCATGCTTGGCACGGTGGCTGGGTGGGAATTGGCACAGCTGGAAGTCCCTTCCGTTGCCAGGAAAGGCAGATTGGGAAGGACGGGGGGTCACTGCAAGGCCTAAGGACCTAGCCATAGCCTGAGAGTTCTTAAAGCACTCAAGCTCCGAATCTGCCTCATCTCCGAAGAGACAGGTGCCATCGAAGGGCATGTCTATAAGGGAAGCCTGGGCATCCCAGAAAAGCCAGACATCCTCAGCCAGAAGCAGTGCCCCAGGGCTACTTTTGCTGAAACTATTCTGCCTAGTGAGTCGGTCGTGTCAAGTCAGCAATGAATTGTGAACTTTGCCGGATCTCTCTCATTGGCAACAGTCTGATAGAGTACCACCTGGGCTTTCTCTAGAACCTGTGGCAGCACTTGCGCAACCATGTCCCACAGACTGTGGCGGAAGTAAACATATTTCTCAAATGAGTGCAGTCTCTTGGATTCCCTATCTGGGGGAGCAGTAGGGAAAGCACTAAGGGAAGTTAAGGCCTGGACCACCAAACTCTCAGGGGTAGGGAGTTGCGTGATGAATAGTAGGTCCCCAGGTGCGGAGCAATAGTGGCAATCGTTCTTTTCACAAGAGCCCTATGCTGGGTTTGGACCAGGTATCCAAAAGGACATCTGTGTGGACATCAATGAATGGGAGTAGGGGTTCGGATGTGGAAACTCCTGGGTGCAGCATCTATCAAGAAATTAGTCTTGACTGCCACAGAGTCCAGCGGAAGGTCTAGGACGTCAGCTGCTCTCCTCACCATCATTGCATAGGAAGCGTCCTCTTCTGTAGCCACAGTTGGGGGAGAAAGCATACCAGTATCTGAAGGTGTCCAGTCAACTGATTTCACCCAAATCTTAGCACCAGTCCAATTCTTCCTCATAGAGCTGCTATTCTAAATGTCTTTCCATCCCTTACCGTCTTCTCCGTTGCCTAGCCCAAATGGAAAAGGACTCAGGCTCCGATCTAGGAGGCAAGGCTTCTGCTGGTGTTGGAGTCAGGCGATGCCCATCCAGCTCCATGTTGGAGTCGGGAATTACAATGAGGATGGCGCTGCCGGGAGCGTCGGCGAAGGCTGAGATCTTACGACTAGGGCTGGTCTGGATCTAGGAAGCCACTGGTGCGGAACCCGATGGGGCACTGTCTGATCTTGTGGGGCCAGAAGGCGCGCTGACGGGGTTCTACTACCCCATAATGAGGCACATTGCCTCATAGAACTCTCTTGTATGGGAAGGGATTGCTGGAGCTCCCAGAAAATCGGGGCGGTGCGGAGCTGGCAAGGGTTCTGAGGAATGAGGCATAGAATGGCGACGTTCCTTCATCGCATCAGCTGATGGGTGAGGAGAAGCCAACGACTGCTTCGACTTTTTGCTCTTCTTCTTGTGCCTCAGCATACCCAATCGTCCGAGGACTTGGAATGGGATGAAGATATTATCGGTCTCAATGACTGGTCCCAGGAGCTTCCCCTTCACCCGTACCTCAAACTGCGCTGAGTCGCATGCTGGGCCACCATGAGCTTTAGGGACCGCTCCTACAAAGCCTTCGGGTGCATGGCCCGGCAACCTGAACACAACTTTGGGTCGTGGTTACGCTCCAACACACCAGACAGACGAGGTGCGGATCCGTCACCGATAGCAGGTGACAGGCTCCGCAGGGATTAAAACCCATCTTGCGTCACAGTATTCTTGACACACCAGGAGGTAAACCTCAAAAATAGTCAACAAAATGTTGTAAACAGCCAACCAAAAAATTACTGAGGCATTCATGAGTGCATGAATATTGTGGGAGGTATTTGTATAGCCTTTACAAGTTGCCCTCAAATATGAATGGATAAACTAAACTAAAATTCTCTGATTTACTTTTAGATAGAAAGTGTACACTGGGAGACATCTTATCTGTGCTTGTTGAAGTAATGCACCAGAGACAAGATAAAGACCAGAGACTGTTTGAAGAAGGATTGATGGGATACAGATCAATGGAAGTAATAATTTCAAGGCTACCAGGATTAGTCTCACTTGCAACATACTGATGAACAAGGTACTTGCCTCCGGTGTTGCCTTTTCTGGTAGAAACTCTACCCAGAGCTTGCTCACTTATGAATATTCCCCAGGCGTCGGACTGGATTTGGAAAACTGTGAAGAAGTACCCATGCACGCCAGAGGGTGGTGCTTGCAGATCAGTATTGATGTTGTCTACAATGGATGTGATGTGCACAAGATTATATAGGCGCCATCCAAGTGCGCTGATATCAGTTGATTTTGTGACTCTTCTGCACCCACACAACCAAAATTCAAATTAGGCGTGACCAGTGTGCCGATTACTAGATTGGGATCTTTTTTTGGTGTAAGAGTCCAGTTCAAGGAATAGGAAGGATGGGAGGGTCGGTGAGAAATCTGCAATTAGATAAAGTCTCTACCTGAAAAGGAGTTTCAGAAAGTAAGTAATTTGTTTCATCTGAGAGAAACTTCTAACTGCAGATTCCTCATCCCAGAATGATGGACTGACCAATGTGAAACAGCGTAACCAACTTTGGCAAGAAGGATGCCTGAGGCCCTAGAACCAGCTTGTTTGTGTAAAAGGTAATGTAATGACCGGCAATAGATAGAGCCTAAAGTTCACTAACCCTCCGGGCTGATGTTATGGCCACTGTCGAACCACTTTTAGAGGTCCACAAATGGATGTAGCATCACAAGATAGAGCTGTTATTGCTGTCATACTAAATTTCTCTTTCTCAACTGCTATTTTCCTCTTTCCAGCTCACTTTCCTTTTTCTTTTGTTTCTCCTCCCACACTGCAGTGGTGTTATTTTAGTAAGCGTTTATGGGCACGTTATTTTAGCATTAGGCCTGCAGCTCGTGCCTTTAGCTTAGTGACAATTAACTGTACTTTCCTGAGCAGAAGCTTCGTTCTGCTGTGATGTTTTATCTTCTTTTATCTCGTACACTTTAAGCCCAGAAAAGTTTTTCATTCTTTTTAGTCTGACATTCTCGATCTGTGCTCTGCTCGAAGCTGTAATCAATATTGTTGTCAGTACAAAGTGGAACACAACAATCTTTTCCACTTCATGAGAAACATATGTTAGGGTAGTTATTATAAAACATACCTCTGACCCTATACTTTAGAGGAAGAGTTTCAGCCAGAAAATTGTCACCACATGCATTTGTTTTGTTACAGCTGTTTTCTGAGACTTGACGTCTTTTCCACCTACTTGGGAAAGGACTCTCAGTAGACTAAACCCTCTTCCCTACTACCATATCCAGGTTTGGGGAATGGTATCTTCCTAGGGATCCTGAAGGGTGGATTAGGGCTAACACTGGTATGCTCTAGCAGTACTTTAGTGGCGTAGGTAAGAATTTCAACACTTATTATTATTTTGACACTATGGTGGGACCTTTCTTAACTTTTACTTTCTTTGACACCACATTGCTATTATTATGTTTTATAATCCTAATCATTACAGTACATGCCATTCTATTTAGAACGCATGATTCAATAAAATATTTTTAACCAATTCCTGCATCCGTTTGTCTTTGCATGTGTGGAACAAATGTAACTGAGAGAAAAGAAGGAGATCTGTTACACCACGATTTCCCCTGAGAAGTCAGGATGTTATCCGCACAGCTGCCACAAATCACCATCACTTTCAGGTGCTGGTGAGGTACTGCTAGCTGTTCGAAAGGGGAGGCTGACAGTTGTCACACGGTGTGGCATTGCATTCAGTTCCCCACAACCTGGTAGTGCTGCCACCCGAATCCAGCAGTCTCATTGGTACAGTGAGAGCCAATAAGACAACACTCTGTTTCTCCTCACTCTCTCTTGCAACTTCTTCTCCCAGGCCCATTTCTCCTGTCTTGCCCAACTCCGCTACTCTTGCTCCCTTTGAGCTGGCCTTAGATTCTCCCTCTATTACTCTGGCTTTTTTAACTTCCTCAGCCTTAGCCTTTTGAAGTACCAAATGCAAGCCAGGGTCTCTGACAGACTCAACCCACCCAACGGATTTACTTTTGGAATTGGCGGCAGTGGTACTCTAGAAATTCAAGGTTTTGTACACACCTGAGACATTCTAGAAACTAAAGGTGGTGAGTGTCTTGGTGAAAAACCTGAAAATGTATCAGGGGACACACTTGGCATGTGTCTGGGATTTATCTGTGTTAACCGGATCCTAGAGCCAGAATCCACAGCACTCTCTTCATAGGTTCCTACCATGGTTCCCTCCCCAGGGTCAATTACAGTCTCATCCTTTTCCCCAGTATCCCAAAACTGTCTCTAATGAAATTAGCAGGTACCTCTGTCTCACTACGGCTGAGAAATATAAACATGGTGTGGAGATCAATTCCCAACCTTGTGTTTTCCATTGTCTATGAATGTCACATTTGTGCGTATAAAAAAAACAAAAAAAAACTGGACTTATTGCAATACTGGTGCAAATTGGAAATGGCCAATGTCACCTCTTCATTCAGGCTCCTAAATGTTAAGCATCCCACCACTGCCACCAATTGGCACAACTCTCTTCAGAGGGCCAAGGGGCACGCAGGGACTATGGTGGTTGAGGCCTCTTACACATGATGTCTCATTAGGCCAACTACTCCTTATGCAATGAACTCTCAGTGGTAGCTGTGGACAAGCAACCAAAGGGCTCTCTTCGAGGAGAGACAGGGTCTAGATACAGGTTAGTGAATATGACTCATAACTTAAAGAGCACACAGCAATATCAATAAATTACTGTCCAGCCAAATACGTGTAGGTTTGTAACAAGTCTTCCCTGCTCCAGCTGCGAAGAAGTGTTCGGCATATCAGTGGGTGCTCCGATTGCGGGAACTTGCAATACTCTAGTCCTGCTCGGTCGAGTCTGCTTGTACACAGGATGAGCGCCTGCACATGGGCCTGCACAAGGCAGGAGCTCCATGAGATTATGCAAACACAGACCTGGCACCTGTGGGCGCCGTCAAAATCGATGTTGCCAGCTTTTCTGGCTCCGGATCGTCAGTGACCAGAATGGGGCTCACACCACTGGTGGCGCCAGGAGCATCTACATCAGGAGCGGTGCTGGAGAAGGCCGACTGTGTGAGGCCGGCGCCGTTCAGGAATCGGAACTACGAGTCCCCATCAAAGCAGATGCCGAAGCTGTTGGCATGGAACCTGATGGGACCTCTGTCGATCCCACAGGGCCTGAGGGTGATCTACTTTGGCACATGGCCTCATTAAACTCTAAGTTGAGTGGCGGTTGCTTTGGCTTCTGGAAAGGTAGTCTGCAATGGCATCAATTCAATGGAACCATGCCTGGAACGTCGATGTTCCTGAGTCGTCTCGTTGGCCGACAGGTGAGGTGAAGTTGAAGTCCGCTTAGACTTGGTCTACTTGTGCCTCTTCCCTGAGTGCCCGGAGGATCTCGAGTGGGATGAAGAGGCTCCTGGAGCGGTCTAGTGACCTTCTCCTCGACCGGAACTTGACCTACGAGGAGTCACGCCGAACAATGTCAACTGCTGGGCCACCATTAGCTTCAGGGAGCCATGGCCCGGCAGTCCGAGCACAACTTTGAATCGTAGCACTTGAGACACCATAGACATACCTGGTGTGGATCCATTCCCGACATGACACGATGGCAGGCACAACGCGGCTTGAATCTGAACTTTCGCAAGGTCATCCTTGCACAGATGCAAAAAGTATTGAAAAAAGGCTGAAAAAAGCCTGTCAAAAAGACAGAGGTTATCTCTGTTCTCGATCTGTGCTTAACTGGCACAGTAGGAAAAGAACTGACGTACATGAGCCTGAGTTGTGCCTTTATAGGTGACCGTGACGTCACAGATGGCTCTAACACCACCACAAGGATCCGAACAACACCACCTGACGACGGGTGCAAGGGTATTGCTCAGCAAAAGTTCTAGATTCCAAACTGAAGCCTGGAAATTCGAGAGGTAAGGAATCTGCAGGTGTAAGTCTCTATCAAATGTTTGATACCAAACATCCCTATCTTCAGTGAAGCCATCATGTTGCTGGGAAACTTGTAATGACCAGGGTAAGAAAATCACTCTTTTTGGCATGGTTACTCCCACTTTTTGCCCATTTATCAGTGTGCTTAGACTGTTTTCACTGGGATCCTGCTAACCAGAATCCCAGTGATTGTGCCCTCTCCTATAAATTTAGTTGCTTTGGTACCGTTTACAGTCCACAATTGGCATACTGGTGTACCCCTGTAACTCCCTAGTACATCATACTTAGGCACCCAGGGCATTAGTACACCAGGGGTCCCCCACTGGCTTCAGCATGTATTATGCTACCCATGGGAGCCCACACAAACTGTGTCTGCAAGCCTGCTATTGGAGCCTCCGTGAACAGGTCACTTTAAGTCACCCCTATGGTAGGCCCTCTTAGCCCAGAGGGCAGGGTGCAGGTTCCTGTGTATGAGGGCACCCCTGCATGAGCAGAGGTGCCCTTACGAACTTCAATCCCAATGTACTGGACTTCGTAAGTGCGGGGAAGTCATTTTACCCATGTACTGTGGTCCAGCTACATGATGGTAACTCAGAACCTAGGCATATTTGGTATCAAAGATGTCAGAATCACATCCCAATACTAATGCCAATATTAGTGGTATGATTCCATGCACTCTGGGGACTCCTTAGAGGAGCTCCCAGCATTGCTCCTACCAGTCTTTCAGGGTTTGGGGGCAGCCCACGTGGCTGCAGCCCTACAGATTTATTTCTGCCCTCCTGCTGCTTGACCAGCTCAAGCAGGGAAAGGCAGAACAAAGGATTTCCTGCGGGAGAGGGAGGCAACACCCTCTCCCTTGGAAACAGATGTCACAAGGCTGGGAAGTGGTAGCCTCCCCATGTCACCAGCTTGCTTAAAAGGGCACATTTGGTGCCTGCATTGAATAATCTGGTTTGCAACAGTCATGGAGCCCTGGTCCCAGCTCTGGCACAAAACCACACAAAGGAAAGGGGAGTGACCACTCCCCTGTCCAGCACCACCTCAGGGGTGGTGTCCAAAGGTCCTCCAGGTGGCCACTTGATTCTGCCATCTTGAAACCAAGATGTGCAGAGCTCCCTGGAAGCATCTGGTTGGTCATGACAGGTGACTGACGTCAGTGACTCCCTTTGGTAGGTGGTCACCCCGCAGAGTGAGCAATCCCCCTGGTAGGGCTATATACAGACTACATTGCGGGTGGGTCCCCTGATTCAGCATGCAAGACTCCACCAGGACTTCTCTTCATCAACCGCTTTTGCTCCTGGCCACCTGAACTACTGCTGGACCTCACAGGAACCAACCAATCCTGCAACGCTCGAGACGACCAGGTCTTGCAACACTGTTTCTTTGGCGCCTGCCAGTAATTGCAACTTTTCTATGGCTGTGCATCCTCTGGGGTCGGCAGGACTTCAGCTGCACCAAAGAAGCAAGAAGGAATCTCCCTTGGAGTGAAGGAGTCACTCCCCTGCATCCGTAGGCACCTAAGGCAACAATGTCCGGCTTCTGGGAATTGGCCTGCTCTGGAACTGTGTGGATCCTGCAACGCAGGCGGTGGTGCCAAGTACCTCTCTTGGTCCTCTCTGCCCTCTGTCCAACTTGGGAGACGATGAGCCCTTGCCTCTTCCTCCAGGACAGTGCCTCTGTGCACCGCACTCTTGCAGCAACCAAGGCTTGTTGACTCTGGCTCCCAGGGATCTTCGGGCTCCAAGTAGCGCCAGCCTCCAGCACTTCATCATATAGGGCCCTAGTTATTTTTCACTTTCTTGGCAATGCTTGTTGCTTCTATATGCTAATTCCTAATATTTATTGTGTATATACATATAGTGTGTACTTACCTCCAGTCGGGGGCTGTCTGTAAGTAATCGAGTTCAGTGTTACTAGAATAAGGTACCTTTATTTTTTAAACACTGTGTGGTACCTTTCATGTGAGGTAAGTTACTGTGTGACTGCTGTGGTACTGCAAGTGCTTTGCACTCCTCCTAGATAAGTCTTGGCTGCTCACCACAGCTACCAGTAGGGAGCCCTGGCTTCCTAGACACTGTTTCACTAATAGAGGCTGCCTGAACCTTGTATAAGGTGTAAACACCATAGGTGTCCACCAAACACCAGGACAGCTTCCTGCATTGGAGGTGCAGCGGTGGGATAAGACACTTGCAATTGCCTTACCACTCTGTCACTGGTAACTTTACATAGAAAAGTTCACCACTTGTCTATAGGGTACATTACACTCAGTAGTTAGGATCACTAGACTTCTAGTTTAGGTAAGTTTGGGGTCTGGCATAGCCCTTTCTCTAAACTCTTTTAGAAAGTCTAGCTACTTAGAATAGGGATGTGCTCCCACACCACTCTAGGGAAATGTCCTCAGTAGAAAACACAGCTCAGGTCTCAGACTCTCAGAATGAGAACCTTACCTTTCAGAAAATGAGGGAGAATTGTGCTTCTATGAGGCTGAAAACATGGAGAAATGCCAACAAATCTCCCGTCTTAGGGCTGCTCCTCCAGGCTGATAGCCAGAACACTACAAGACGAGGAAGTGCAGGAGGTAGAGGCGGACCCTTTAATCTTACATAAGGTGGGCCTAGACTATACTGAGGAAGGTCAGGGAGAAACTGGGGAACACACCAGTCCTACAGGGAGCACTCATGACAGTGAGAAGGGGACACACACCTGTAGATCCACTTTCACTACCAGGGGGTTGGTGCAAAGGGTCTCCAAGAGGAGGGATAGGCCCTCATCATCTGTCCACACCCATATCTCAAGGACCTCCGATGAGATAGAACACTCTAACTTAGGTTTGGGGAGAGTCCCTAGATAGGGAATTCCACAGGCTGAAGTTAGACCAAGCTAAACTGAAACTGCAACAGTTAGCCCTGGATAGGGAGGCCCTGGCAGTGGAGAGAGAGAGAGAGAGTTTGGGGTTAGCACCCCATGGTGGCAGCAACAACTTTACGGGCACCAGGGTCAAGGAGGACTCCTGTGACTCCAGGAACATAAGTACAATTGTCCCACACCTTACAAAGTTGGTGATGATTTCCACAAGTGGTTCACTGCCTTGGAGAGGGCCTGTAAAGTTCAGAGAGCCCCTCAAAAACAGTGGGTAGCCATCTTGTGGCTTTCCTTTTCTAAGGGCAGGGACAAACTCCTCACTGTCAGCGAAGAGAATGCAGATAACTATGAGGCACTTAAGAATGCATCTTTAGTGGACTTGGCTTAATCACAGAGGAGTGCAGGATCAAATTCAGAGAGACTAGGAAGTAGTCCTCCCAGGATTGGGTAGAGTTTGCGGACTGCTCTGTCGAGTACCTGGAAGGCTGGTTACATGGCAGCAACATGCATGATTTTCAGGGCTTGTATAATCTTCATGTGAGAGAGCACATTCTTAATAACTGCACATCTGATAGACTGCATCAGTTCCTGTTGAACTCAGATCTGACCTCTCCCCGAGAATTGGGTAAGAAGGCAGACAAATGGGTTCGCACCAGGATAGGCAGGATAAGTTCCAGAGAGGATTACCACAAAAAGAAGGATTCTTCCAAGGATCAGAACAAGGATGGAGACAAATCTAAACAGAAGAAAGAGACTTCATCAGGCCCACAAAACACTTCTGGTGTTGGGTTTAAGTCTTCTTCCTCTTCCCGCAAGAAACCTTGGTGCATGATCTCTAAACAAAAAGGCCATAAGGCAGGTGACAGCACCTGTCCTAAAAAGAGCACCAATCCTGCTACTACCACTTCTACCCGTAGTGCTCATAGCAGTAGTAACGGCAACGGCAGTGTTAGTCAGTCCAGTGGGTAGCTGGGCTCACCCTGGGGACTGTAGTGGGCTCTGGGTTAGTCAGAGACCACTGAGGTAGTTTTGGCCTCTGATAGTGGCATTGACCTTACCACCCTAGATGGTTGTCCCTTAATATGGATAAGTACAGGCAGCATCCCCTTATAAATGGTATTGAGGCTGAGGCCTACAGGAACACAGGTGCCAGTGTCAGAATTATGACTGAAAAACTGGTGTGACCTGCACAACACCTACTTGGTCACACTTACCAAGTTACTGACACTCACAACAACATTCAGCGCCACCTCATGGCTGTTGCTGACGTTAGCTTGGGGGGTGGGGGGAGATGTGATCGCGACCCCCAGGGGAAATAAAAAACAAATATATATATGAAAATGTTGGGGTTGAGTCTCCTGACACAGGCTGACCCCCTATGGGGGTGGGGCACATATGGAAAATGTCACTTACCCAGTGTACATCTGTTTGTGGCATGAGACGCTGCAGATTCACATGCTGTGCATTATCCTGCTATCACATGTTGTGCATAGACTAGTAAGCAGTTATCGCCCCAAAAGCGGTGGCTTAGCCTATAGGAGTTGAAGTTGTCTGAAATAATGTTCGTAATACAGCCTGTCCTACTGTGGCTTGTTGTGTTAACACATCTACACAGTAGTGTTTTGTGAATGTATGACGCGTAGACCATGTGGCTGCCTTACATATTTCTGTCATAGGTATATTTCCTAGAAAGGCCATTGTGGCACCTTTCTTCCTAGTGGAGTGCACCTTTGGCATAATAGGCAGATCTCTTTTTGCTTTAATATATCAGGTCTGAATACATTTAACTATCCATCTGGCAATGCCTTGTTTGGATATTGGATTTCCTGCATGAGGTTTTTGGAAGGCTACAAACAATTGTTTTGTCTTGCAAAATTGTTTTGTTCCATCAATGTAATACATTAGTGCTCTTTTGATGTCTAGCGTACGTAAGGCTCTTTCGGCTACTGACTCTGGTTGTGGGAAAAAGACTGGTAGTTCCACTGTTTGGTTTAGGTGGAACGGTGATATAACTTTTGGTAAGAATTTTGGATTTGTACGGAGAACTACTTTATGTTTGTGTATTTGTATAAAGGGTTCTTGTATAGTAAATGCTCGTATTTTACTTACTCTTCTAAGAGATGTGATAGCTATTAGGAAGGCTACTTTCCAGGTTAAGTATTGCATCTCACAAGAGTGCATGGGTTCAAATGGTGGACCCATGAGTCGTGTTAATACAATATTGAGGTTCCACAAGGGAGCTGGTGGTGTTCTCGGGGGTATGATTCTTTTTAAACCCTCCATAAATGCTTTGATGACTGGGATTCTAAAGAGTGATGTTGAATGTGTAATTTGCAGACAAGCAGATACTGCTGTGAGATGTATTTTGATAGAAGAAAATGCTAGTTTTGATTTTTGTAAGAGTAATAAATAGCTTACAATGTTTTTTGCAGAAGCATGGAGTGGTTGAATTTGATTATTATGGCAGTAATAAACAAATCTTTTCCATTTGTTTGCGTAACAATGTCTTGTAGTAGGTTTCCTAGCTTGCTTGATGACCTCCATACATTCTTGTGTAAGGTCTAAGTGTCCAAACTCTAAGACTTCAGGAGCCAGATTGCTAGATTGAGCAATGCTGGATTCGGGTGTCTGATCTGCTGTTTGTGTTGAGTTAACAGATCTGGTGTGTTTGGTAGTTTGAAATGAGGTACTACTGAAAGGTCCAGTAGTGTTGTATACCATGGTTGGCGAGCCCAGGTTGGTGCTACTAATATTAGTTTGAGTTTGTTGTGACTCAATTTGGAGTGGGAGAGGGGGAAAAGCGTAGGCAAATGTCCCTGACCAACTCATCCATAACGCATTGCCTTTGGACTGAGGGTGTGGATACCTGGACGCAAATTTTTGTCATTTTGCGTTTTCTTTTGTTGCGAATAGGTCTATTTCTGCTGTTCCCCAGCGTAGAAAGTAAGTTTGTAGTATCTGGGGATGAATTTCCCATTCGTGTGTCTGTTGGTGAGCTCGACTGAGATTGTCGGCCAACTGGTTTTGAATCCCTGGGATGTATTGTGCTATTAGGCGAATGTGATTGTGAATCGCCCAATGCCAAATCTTTTGTGCTAAGAGACACAGTTGTGATGAGTGTGTCCCTCCTTGTTTGTTTAAGTAATACATGGTTGTCATGTTGTCTGTTTTGACAAGAATGTGTTTGTGGACTATTAGCGGTTGAAATGCTTTCAATGCTAGAAACACTGCTAACAGCTCTAAATGATTTATATGCAGTTGCCTTTGTTGAACGTCCCATTGTCCTTGTATACTGTGCTGGTTGAGGTGTGCTCCCCACCCCATCATGGAAGCATCTGTTGTGATCACGTATTGAGGCACTGGGTCTTGGAATGGCCGCCCATGGTTTAAATTTATAGGATTCCACCATTGAAGCGAGAAGTGTGTTTGGCGGTCTATCAACACGAGATCTTGAAGTTGATCCTGTGCTTGTGTCCATTGTGTTGCTAGGCACTGTTGTAAGGGCCGCATGTGTAGTCTTGCGTTTGGGACAATGGCTATGCATGAAGACATCATGCCTAGGAGTTTCATTACAAACCTCACTTGATAGTGTTGGTTTGGGTACATGTTTAGTATTACATTTTGGAAGGCTTGTACCCTTTGTGGACTTGGAGTGGCAATCCCTTTTGTGTGTTGATTGTTGCTCCTAAGTATTGTTGTATTTGACACGGTTGTAGATGTGATTTTTGGTAGTTTATAGAGAACCCTAGTTTGTGAAGGGTTTCTATGACGTATTTTGTATGTAGAAGACACTGTTGCTGAGTGCTGGTCTTTATTAACCAATCGTCTAAGTAAGGGAATACGTTCATGTGCTGTCTCCTAATGTGAGCGGCTACTACTGCAAGGCATTTTGTGAATACCCTTGGGGCTGTTGTTATGCCAAATGGTATCACTTTGAATTGGTAATGCATGCCTTGGATTACAAACCTTAAGTATTTCCTGTGGGAAGGATGTATGGGTATGTGGAAATAAGCATCCTTGAGATCTAATGTTGACATGTAGTCTTGTTGTTTGAGCAAGGGAATCACGTCTTGAAGTGTCACCATGTGAAAGTGATCTGATTTGATGTAAAGATTCAGTGTTCTGAGGTCTAATATGGGTCTCAGTGTTTTGTCCTTTTTTGGAATTAGGAAATACAGGGAGTAAACACCTGTTCCTTTTTGATCGTTGGGTACTAGTTCTATTGCTTCTTTTTGTAACAATGCTTGGACCTCTAGTTGTAACAGGTCTAAGTGTTGTTTGGACATATTGTGTGCTCTTGGAGGCACATCTGGTGCAAATGTAGGAATTCTATGCAATAACCATGTTGGATAATGGCTAGGGCCCACGCGTCCGTACTTATGTGTTCCCAGTTGTGGTAATAATTTGTAAGTCTCCCCCCCACAGGTGTTGTGTGGTGGGGGTTTGTGACATTGAAGTCACTGTTTGTTTTGTGGGGTTTTTGGGCTCTGGAATTTCCCTCTTGTTTTAGGGAACTGTCCACCCCTATATTGTCCTCGAAAACCTCCTCTCTGATACTGGCCCTGATATGTGGGTCTGACTTGTGAGGTGGAAGGCTCTGTGGTTTGGGCCCGAAACCCCCCTCTAAAGTGCAGCTTCTTAAAAGTGCCTCTGCTCTGTGGGGAGTAGAGCGCGCCCATGGCTTTGGCCGTGTCTGTGTCTTTTTTTAATTTTTCTATCGCCGTATCCACCTCCGGCCCAAACAACTGTTGTTCGTTGAAAGGCATATTCAGCACAGCCTGCTGGATTTCTGGCTTAAATCCGGAGGTTCGTAACCATGCGTGTCTCCGAATGGTTACTGTTGTGTTCACTGTCCTTGCCGCCGTGTCTGCTGAGTCCATAGCCGACCTTATTTGGTTGTTCGAGATAGCTTGGCCCTCCTCAACAACCTGTTGGGCACGTTTGTAGAACTCTTTGGGAAGGTGTTGAATGAGATGTTGCATTTCATCCCAATGTGCCCTGTCGTATCGAGCCAGTAGAGCTTGGGAATTGGCAATCCGCCATTGATTGGCTGCCTGTGCTGCTACCCTCTTGCCTGCTGCATCGAATTTCCTACTTTCCTTGTTGGGCGGTGGTGCGTCCCCTGAGGTTTGCGAATTTGCCCTTTTCTGGGCTGCTCCTACTACCACCGAATCAGGAGTTAATTGTGTGATATAAACAGGGTCAGTAGGGAGAGGTTTATATTTCTTCTCCACCCTAGGCGTGATGGCTCTGCCTTTTACTGGGTCCTGAAACACTTGTTTGGCGTGTTTTAACATGCCTGGCAGCATTGGCAAGCTTTGGTATTGGCTGTGTGTTGATGACAGGGTGTTGAACAAAAAGTCGTCCTCTATGGGCTCTGCATGCAATGCTACATTATGGAATGTAGCTGCCCTTGCAATCACCTGCATGTATGCAGTGCTGTCCTCAGGTGGTGACGGCCTTGCCGGGTAGCAATCAGGACTATTGTCTGAGACCGGTGCATCATACAAATCCCATGCATCCGGGTCATCTTGGGACATCCCCATGTGTGTCGGTGACTGCATCATTGGGGGTGTTGCTACCGGGGACAGATGTGGCGAGTGTGCTGGCGATTGCTGTGGCGAGAACTGTGGTGGTTTCTTTTCTTTAGCCACTTTAGCTTTTGGCTGCATTTCCTTTTCTTGGAATGCGAGCTTGCGCTTCATCTTTATTGGAGGAAGAGTTCTTATTTTCCCCGTGTCCTTTTGTATATGCAACCTCCTTTGGGTATGGTCTGGCTCTCCCATGCCCAGTTCTTGTTCGAATCTGTGACCTTGTAATTGAGTTGAAAGGCCTTGTTCTTCTGTATAGGAGCCTGGTTTCGGCTCCGAGGCTGAATGTTTCGGTACCGAAGTCTTTTCGACAGTCTTTTTCGGCTCCGAGGAGACCTTTTTGACTTTCGGGGTGCCGAACTCTCAGTGTCGAGTTTGGTCGGAGCCGGTATCTCGACCGGAGTCGGATGTCTTTGGCTGCTGGGAGGCCTTTTTCGGTGCCGATGTTTGGTCACCGTGTTTTCGGGTTAAGCCATGGCCTGTTGGCGGTGGCGTTCCCTTGGCCTTCATTATTTTGGAGTGAGTTTTTGCCGGGGCAGGTTTACTCACGGTTTGCTGCGTCTTCGGTTGCTCACTCTCGGACTCGTCCGAGTTCGAATCTCGAATGGAGAATCTCTCCTCTTCTTCGACGTCGATGTGCCCGGCTGGTGTCGACGCCATCTGGAGTCTTTGAGCTCTTCAATCTCGCAGTGTTTTCTTGGATCGAAATGCCCGACAGGCCTCGCAAGTATCCTCTTTGTGTTCGGGGGACAAACACAGATTACAGACGAAGTGTTGGTCTGTTTAAGGATACTTTGCGTGGCAGTTGGGGCAGAAGCGGAAGCGGGTCCGGTCCATGAGGTTTCAAGATGGACGCGGCCGGGCCGACCAGGCCCCGCCGAGGAGTGGAAGCCCAAAAGGGCCGCCGGAGCTCTTCTTTCTTCGGTGTCGATGTGCTAGCACTAACCCGGTACCAAGTGCAAACAATACCGTTGAATTTTCCGATGGATAACTATATTTTCCGAACCGAAATACGGAGCGAAGAGGAACACGTCCGAACCCGATGGCGGAAAGAAAACAACCTAAGATGGAGTCGACGCCCATGCGCAATGGAGCCGAAAGGGAGGAGTCCCTCGGTCTCGTGACTCGAAAAGACTTCTTCGAAGAAAAACAACTTATAACACTCTGAGCCCAATACTAGATGGCAGGATAATGCACAGCATGTGTATCTGCAGCTACACATGCCATCAAACATATATATATATATATATATATATATATATATATATATATATATATATATATATAGTCACAATAGGCCCCCAGGGAAACTACACACGTATATAAAAGTGATATATGTATGGAAAATGTCACTTACCCAGTGTACATCTGTTCGTGGCATGTAGTGCTGCAGATTCACATGCTGTGCATATATCGCCATCTAGTGTTGGGCTCTGAGTGTTACAAGTTGTTTATCTTCGAAGAAGCCTTTTTTCGAGTCACATGATTGAGTGACTTCTCCTCTCAAAGATAGTGTGCATGACCATCGACTCCTTTGTTAGATTGTTTTCCCGCAGGAGGGTGAAGTAAGGAGTGAAGGATTATGTATGTACAAACATATATAGAAAGTAAAGACGATGTCCATCCAATGTATATACATATTTACATAATTGAGTACAACAACAACTACAGGCTTCCCGGGAAGGAGGGAGGGTGCATGTGAATCTGCTGCACTACATGCCACGAACAGATGTACACTGGGTGACATTTTCCGTTCGATGGCATTTGTAGCTGCAGATACACATGCTGTGTATAGACTGAAAAGCAGTTCCCCTCCTGAGTAAGCGGTGTTTAGCCCGTAGGAGTTAAAGTAGTTTGAAATAGTGTTTTAAGCACTGCTTGACCAACATTTGCTTGTTGTGGATATAAAACATCCACACAGTAGTGTTTAGTAAATGTGTGTGCTGTGGACCATGTGGTTGCTTTGCTTATGTCCGCCATTGGTATTTTTCTAGTGGAATGTGCTTTTGGAGTTACTAATAGATGCCTTTTTGCTTTGTGATAGCAAGTTTGAATACATTTTACAATCCATCTCGCTAATCCTTGTTTTGAAATAGGATTACCTTTATGAGGTTCTTGGAAAGCAATAAAAAGTTGTTTAGTTTTTCTGAAGTCTTTAGTTCTGTCTATGTAATACATTAGAGCTCTTTTGAGATCACGAGTGTGGGAAGCTCTTTCAGCAATAGAATCTGGCTGTGGAAAGAAGACTGGCAATTCGACTGACTGATTAATATGAAAGGGTGAAACCACATTAGGTTAAAAAAAAATGGATTTGTCCGAAGTACTACTTTGTGTTTGTGTACTTGGAAGAAGGGTTCTTCTAAAGTAAATGCTTGAATTTCAATTACTCTTCTTAAGGAAGTAATTGCTACCAAGAAAGCAACCTTCCATGTGAGAAATTGAATAGCACAAGCGTGCATGGGTTCACATGGTGGACCCATAAGACTTTGGAGCACAATATTAAGATTCCAGGCAGGAGCTGGTGGTACTCTAGGTGGAATAACTCATTTAAGCCCTTCCATAAATGCTTTTATGACAGGAATTCTGAACAGAGAGGTATGTTGTCTGTTTTGGAGGTAGGAGGATATTGCTGTTAAATGAATTTTAATAGACAAATAGGCAAGATTAGCTTTTTGTAAATGAAGCAAATAACACACAATATCCTCTACTGATGCTTTAAGTGGATCATTATTTTTAGATTGGTAGTAATATACAAAACGTTTCCATTTCTTTGCGTAGCACTGCCTGGTTGTAGGTTTACGTGCTTTTTAAAGAATTTCCATACATTCTAATGGAAGCTGTAGATATCCAAATTCTATGATCTCTTGAGCCAAATCGCCAGGTTGAGCATACTGGGAGTGGGATGCCTGATTTGACCCCTGTTCTGAGTTAACAGGTCTGATCTGTTTGGAAGCTTGTGATGTAGTACTACTGACAGATCCAACAGTGTTGTGTACCAGTGTTGATGTGCCCACGTGGGAGTTATGAGTATCATAGTGAGGAAAGTGTGATGTATCTTGTTGACCAGAAAAGGAAGTAACGGGAGAAGGGGAAAAGTGTAAGCAAATATCCCTGACCAGTTGATACATAGAGCATTGCCCTTAGATTGAGGGTGTGGGTATCTGGATGCAAAGTTTTGGCATTTAGCATTTTCGCTTGCTGCGAAAAGGTCTATTTTCCCTACATCTGAAAGTAATAATGAATTACTTTTGGGTGCATCTCCCATTCGTGTATTTGTTGCTGCGTCCTTCTTAAGAGGTCCGCTAGCTGGTTGTGTATCCCTGGGATGTATTTCACTAGCAGGTG
Source organism: Pleurodeles waltl (assembly GCF_031143425.1). Taxonomy (NCBI): domain Eukaryota; kingdom Metazoa; phylum Chordata; class Amphibia; order Caudata; family Salamandridae; genus Pleurodeles; species Pleurodeles waltl. The sequence goes on along the minus strand of NC_090440.1, from coordinate 233,790,482 downwards.
AATGTGATTGTGAATTCCCCATTTCCATATTGTTTGTGCTAGAAGGGACAATTGGGATGAGTGCCCCCCCGTTTCTTCAGATAATACATTGTTGTCATGCTGTCTGTCCTTATTAAGACTATTTTGTGTATGATCTGTAGTTGGAATGCTTTGATGGCTAAGAACACTGCCAGTAATTCCAAGTGGTTTATGTGGTAAGTTTGTTGGATTGAGTCCAATTCCCCTTGTATTGTTAGATTGTTGAGATGTGCTCCCCAACCTGTTATTGAGGCATCTGTTGTGATTATGGTCTGTGGCACAGGGTCCTGAAATGGCTTCCCTTTTGATAAGTTGTTGTGATTCCACCATTGCAGAGATTTGTAAGTTTGGCGGGCTAACAACACCAGAACCTGTAGTTGACCCCGTGCCTGAGCCCATTGTCGTGAGAGACACTGCTGCAGTGGTCTCATGTCTAGACGTGCATTTAGCACTATTGCTATGCATGATGCCATCATTCCCAATAGTTTCATGACAAACCTCACTGTGTGCGTTTGATTGGCCTATAATTAGAATATGAGGGTGTGAAACGCTTGTATCCGTTGTGGATTTGGATAGGGTAATGCTGACTGAGTGTTCAGAATTGCTCCTAGATAATGTTGAATCTGCGCTGGCTGAAGGTGAGATTTCTGGTGATTGATTGTGAACCCTAATTTGTGTAGGGTACCTATTGTGTATGTTGTTTATATTTTGGAAAGTTGCTGGATTTTATTAACCAGTTGTCTAGATAAGGGAAGACATGTATGTGCTGCCTTCTGAGGTATGCTGCGACCACAGTTAGACATTTTGTGAACACTCTTGGTGCTGTTGTTACCCCAAAGGGTAGAACCTTGAATTGATAGTGCTTGCCTGCTATTAAAAGCCTTAGATACTTGCAGTGAGCTGGGTGTATAGGAATGTGGAAGTAAGCATCTTTTAGGTCTAACGCGGTCATGTAGCCTTGTTTTTGCAGCAAGGGAATGACATCCTGTAGAGTGACTGTGTGAAAATGCTCTGACAGGATATACAGATTTAGAGGCCTGAGATCGAAAATGGGTCTGAGAGTACCATCCTTCTTTGATATAAAGAAGCATAGGGAATATACTCCTGTTCCTTGCAGAGTGATGGGAACTATTCCTATTGCCTCCTTCAGTAGTAGAGATTGAACCTCCTGTTTTAGTAGAATAGTGTGTTCTAGAGAGAGCCTGTGAGAACGAGGTGGAATATTTGGTGGTGTAGAGATAAGTTCTAGGCAATAACCATTGCAGATAATTGAGAGTACCCACTGATCTTTAGTAATATGCTTCCAGTGAGAATGGAATTGTTGTAGTCTTCCTCCCACAGGAGATATATGTTGCTGTGGAATGTTTGGGGAGTCATTGTTCTGTGGAGGTAGAAGCCCCCTTTGAGGTAGGGAATTTACCTCTGGACCCGAAATTTTGTCCTCTGTAAGAAACCTTGAATGACCTCATTGTGTAATACTGCTGGCCTTGTTTTGAGTGGGAGGTGGAAGATTCTGTAGTTTGGGTTTTAAAACCAAACCACAAACCAGTGTGAGTGGTAGATTAACTTTAACATAATAGTACCAGGGGAGTCCAAGGGCGTGCGTGGCTCTCACCAGTTTTCCGTCGCCCAGAATCCCCTTGAAATCACAAACTTTGCTTAAAAACACATTTGGCTTCCATTTCAGTGAGGGGAAGTCCTGGAATCTGCCGGCAGCCACAAATGTTCTATCACCCAGCGTTCCACTAAGTCTCCAGAGAAAAACACTGCTTCACTTGTGTGGGTGGACAAGTGATCACGACAGGGAAGTGCCCAAAATGGATTGTGGAGACATCAAAATTATCTACCACGAAACAGCCTAGTTTTGTAAGATAGTCAACTGTGTATTTGGCCCTGAGCTCGGCAGCAAAATAGGGAAACCTACCAAACTCAGATACTTCTGCAAACTAGACACCTGGGGCAGTCCACGGAAGTGTGGCGTGTATGGATCCACAAAGTTTGCTTACCCAGAATACTCTGTGTAGGAAAGTACCATCTTTTTGGCATAGTTACCCTCACTTTTTGCCTGTTGTCAGAATGTTTTGACTGTGTTCACTGGGATCCTGCTAATCAGGACCACAGTCACTGTGCTCTCTCCCTTTAAACTTGGTTCCTTGGACCCCAAACACCCCATATTTGGCAAACCGGTGCTCCTTATAAGGCCCTAGTACATGATAGCCAGGTACCCAGGGCACTGGGGCACCAGGGGTTCACCATGGGCTGCAGCATGTATAATGCCACATAGGGGAGTCCATGTAAAATGTATCTGCAGGCCTGCCATTGCAGCCTGCGTGAAACGTGGCATGCACCCTTTCACTTCAGGTCACTGCACCAGGCCACTGTAAGCCACCCCTATGGTAGGCCCTCCTAGCCCAGAGGGCAGGGTGCAGATACCTGTGTGAGAGGGCACCCCTGCATGAGCAGAGGTGCCCCCACGAACTCTAGCTCAATTTTCCTTCATGACTGCGGGGACGCCATTTTACGAGCGTGGTCGACATAGGTCACTTCCTCTGTCCAACTACATAATGGTAACTGTAAACCTAGGGAAGTTTGGTATAAAACATGTTAGAACCATACATCAATACTGTTGCCAGTATTGGTAGTATGATTCCATGCACTCTGGGGGATCCTTAGCGGACCCCAGAATTGCTCCTACCAGCTTTCTGGGGATTTCCAGGCAGCCCACGCTGCTGCCACCCCTCAGACAGCTCAAGCCCAGGAAGGAGGAACAAAGGAGTTTTGCGGAGAGGGAGGGGTAACACATTCTCCCTTTGGAAATAGGAGTTACATGGCTTGGGAAGGGTAGCCTCCCCAAGCAACTGGTATGCTTTGAAGGGCACATTAGTACCCTCTTTGCATAAACCAGTCTGCACCAGTTTAGGGCCCTCCAGTCCCTGCTCTGGCATGAAACTAGACAATAGAAAGGGAAGTAACCACTTCCCTGTCCATCACCACCCCAGGAGTGGTGCCCAGAGCTCCTCCAGAAGGCCCCTTGATCCTACCATCTTGAATCCAAGGTGGGAAGAAGCCCCTGAGTGGCCAGATCAGGCAGGTGACGTCACAGCCCCCTCCTGATAGGTGGTCACCTGACTAGGTGACCAATACCCCCTTCCAGGGCTATTTAGGGTCTCCCTCTTGGGTGGGTCCTCAGATTTGACACACAAGACTCCAGCAGGACTCCTTCGCAATGTTTACTTCGACTTCTGGCCACTACAACCGCAACTGGACTCCTACAATCTGCAGCTACAGCGACGACTCTGCTCTGCAACATTGTTTGTCTGGCTCCTTCCAGCAACTGCAACATTTCCCTGGCTGTGCATCCTCTGAGGGCGGCAAGTCTTAAGTCTGCACAAGACGTTAGAAGGAATCGCCCTTGGAGTGAAGGAGTAACTTCCCTGCATCTGCAGGCACCAACTGCAACAATGACTGGCTGGGTGGGTCATCTCTCATCCCGAGCTGCGTGGATCCTGCATCATGGGTGGTGGTCTGGAGGGGGCCCCTTGGTCCTCTCTGCCAGCTGTCCAACTTTGGTGAAGGTAAGCCCTTGCCTTCCCATGCAGGACAGTACCCCTGTGCACGGTGTCTCTTGCAGCTGCAAAGGCTTGTTGGCATCTCCTTCAAGGGAACTTCAGGCTCCGTGTAGCCCCAGACCCCTTCCCTGCAACACATAGCCCTCTGCTTGCTTTTACTGTGACGTGGGACCTGTCCTCAGGTGTGCTGAGCGAGCCTCTCTGCAACTCCTGGGCTCACTGCCTGTCGGTCTTCTGTGGGGGCTGCCTCCTCTTCTTTGGAGTCTGCACTGCTGATGGTCGCCTGGGACTCCAACCCATGGGTTGAGTCTCCCTTGGACCTTGCTTACTGTTTTTTAACCACATTTTGAGGTTTGCAAAGGATTCTGGGTGACAGAACCCAGTGAAAGCCCCACAAGCCACCCCATCCTTGATCCCCTAAGTGTCAACGTTCCAAAAATGGACAGGTTTACTAGGTTTCCCTAGGTGCTGGCTGAGCTAGTGACCTAAATTCACAGCTAGGCACTTCACAAAAACACATTGGTTTTTATTGGAAAAATTTGATGTGTCCAAGTTGTGTTTTGGGGCATTTCGTGTTGTGGGCATTAGGCCTACCAACACAAGTGTGGTACCATTTTTATCAGGAGACTTGGGGGAATGCTGGCTGGCAGGAAGTTTGTGGCTCCCCTCAAATTCCAGAACTTTGCAGCACTGAAATGTGAGAAAATAAATGTTTTTTTTAGCCAGCTTTTGAGGTTTGCAAAGGATTCTGGGTGACAGAACCCAATGAGAGGCCCAGAAGTCACCCCATCCTGGATTCCCCTAGTACATGTTTGCTAGGTTTCCCTAGGTGCAGGCTAAGCTACAGCCCAAAGTCCATATATACTATCTCAAAGTGAGAGATAGTGTGCATAGAGTCCAAGGGTTCCCCTTAGAGGTTGATAGTGGCAAAATTAGATAATACTAATGCTCTATTTTGTTATAGTGTGGTCGAGCAGTAGGCTTATCAGAGGGTAATGTTAAGCATTTGTTGTACACATATAGGCAATAAATGAGGAACACACACTCAAAGACTTAACTCCAGGACAATACGTTTTATATAGAAAAATATATTTTCTTAATTTATTTTAGAATCACAAGTTTCAAATTTGAGGTAAGTACATCAAATGCAAGCTACTTCACACAAGTAAGTATAGAACTTTGATTTAAAACAGTAGTACACAGAGTTTTGGTTAAAATGGCAAATAGCTATTTTAAAAGTGGACACTGCAAAAATCAACAGCTCCTGGGGGAGGTAAGTTTTGGTTCGTTTTTTCAGGTAAGTGAAGCACTTTACAGTCAGTCTTCTGTGCATAGGCAGCCCACCGTTGGGGGTTCAAGGCAACCCCAAAGCCACAGCACCAGCAACACACGGCTGGTCAGGTGCAGAGGTCAAAGGAGGGCCCAAAACACACAGGCGCCTATGAAGCACAGGGGTGCTCCAGTCCTAGGTGGTCATTCCGACTCTGGCGGGCGGCAACCGGGAACCGCCATTTGCCCGCTACGCGGTCAGAAGACCGCTGCCGGCATTCTGACCTTCCCGCTGGGCCTGCGGGCGCTAACTATGTTAGCGCCCGCCGGCCCAGCGGGAAGGAGGACTGCAACACAGAAGCCGGCTCCGAATGGAGCCGGCGGTGTTGCGGCCGTGCGACGGGTGCAGTTGCACCCGTCGCACTTTTCACTGTCTGCTAGGCAGACAGTGAAAAGCCGTCCGGGGCCCTGTTAGGGGGCCCCTGCACTGCCCATGCCAGTGGCATGGGCAGTCCAGGGGCCCCCAGGGGCCCCAAGACACCCATTCCCGCCAGCCTCTTCCTGGCGGTGACAACCGCCAGAAACAGGCTGGCGGGAAGGGGGTCAGAATCCCCATGGCAGCGCTGCTTGCAGCGCTGCAATGGCGGATTAGCCCAGACGGGGCAAAATCGGCGGGAAACCGCCGGCCCCGGTTTTCTGACCGCAGCTTTACCGCCGCGGTCAGAATGGGCTAGGGAGCACCACCAGCCTGTTGGCGGTGCTTCCGTCATTCGTGGCCCTGGAGGTCTTAGACCGCCAGGGTCAGAATGACCCCCCTAGTCTGCTAACAGGTAAGTACCTGCGTCCTTGGGGACCAGAACCCCAGGGAGGTTTTGTAGAGCACTGTGGGGGGGGGGAGGACACATAAGCACACAAAACACACCCTCAGCAGCACAGGGGCGGCTGGGTGCAGTGTTCAAAGCAGGCGTCAGGTTTGCTATTGAAAGCAATGGAGGGTCCCGGGGATCACTCTGGCAATGCAGGCAGAGCACAGGGGGGCTTCTCGGGCAAGCCACTGACTGGGCTAGGATGAGGGCCGCCTGCTGGTGGGGTGCAGGGAGGTTGACTCAAGGTGTCCACGTCGTTGGAGTCGCCTCGGAGTCCTCTCTGTGGTGTTGGTTGTCCTGGACTCGAGCCCGGGGCGTCAGGTGCAGAGTGTGAAGACTCACACTTCTGGCGGGAAGTGAGAGTCCCTTTAAAGTTGCTTCATTGTTGCAAGTTTGTTGCTGTTTCTGAACCTTGCCGCTGATCTCAGGAGGTTCTTGGTCCTTTGGGTACAGGGCAGTCCTCTGAGTCCTCAGAGGTCGCTGGTCCTGCAGGATGCGTCGCTGTGCAGGTTCTTTGAGTCTGGAGACAGGCCGGTAGGGCTGGGGCCAAGTCAGTTGTCGTCTCCGTCGTCTCTGCGGTGCTTTCAGGTCAGCAGTCCTTCTTGTTGTTGGCTGCAGGAATCTGGTTTCCTGGGTTACTAAATTTAGGGGTGTGTTTTAAGGTCTGGGGGGCAGTAGCCAATGGCTACTGGCCTGGAGGGTGGCTACACCCTCCCTGTGCCTCCTCCCTGAGGGGAGGGGGAACATCCTTATTCCTATTGAAGGAATCCTCCAAAACCAAGATGGAGGATTTCTTAAGGCAGGGGTCACCTCAGCTAAGGACACCTTAGGGGCTGTCCTGACTGGTAGGTGACTCCTTCTTGTTTTTCTCAATATCTCCTCCGGACTTGCCGCCAAAAGTGGGGGCTGTGTCCGGGGAGTGGGCATCTCCACTAGCTGGAGTGCCCTGGGGCATTGTAACACAAAGCCTGAGCCTTTGAGGCTCACTGCTAGGTGTTACAGTTCCGGCAGGGGGGAGGTGTGAAGCACCTCCACCCAGGGCAGGCTTTGTTTCTGGCCTCAGAGAGCACAAAGGCTCTCACCCGATGGAGTCAGAAACTCATCTCTCGGCAGGCTGGCACAGACCAGTCAGTCCTGCACTGAAGGATTGGGTAAAATACAGGGGGCGTCTCTAAGGTGCCCTCTGTGTGCATTTTCTAAATAAATCCAACACTGGCATCAGTGTGGGTTTATTATTCTGAAAAGTTTGATACCAAACTTCCCGGTATTCAGTGTAGCCATTATGGAGCTGTGGAGTTCGTTTTGACAAACTCCCAGGCCATATACTTAATATGTCTACACTGCACTTACAATGTCTAAGAATGGACTTAGACACCGTAGGGGCATATTGCTCATGCAGCTATGCCCTCACCTGTGGTATAGTGCAGCCTGCCTTAGGGCTTTAAGGCCTGCAAGAGGGGTGACTTACCTATGCCACAGGCAGTATTTTGGGTGCATGGAATCCTGACGGGGAGCCATGTTGACTTTGCCTTTTTCTCCCCCACCAACACACACAGGCACTCATTCTGACCTTGGCGGTCTTTTCGCAAGACCGCTGAGTTACCGCCGCGGTGAAGACCGCCGACCGCGGCGGTGTGCCGCTGTGCGCATTCTGACCGCTGGGAGCGTTCCGCCGGAAAACCGCCAGCAGCCACACTGGCGGTCGGCGGGAAAGTGGAGACTGGTCAACCTCCACCGCCACGCCAGCAGAACACCGCCCACAGAATTACGACCCACATTTCTGTGTGGCGGTCTTCTGTTGGCGGTCTTCTGTTGGCGGTCACGTCCCTATGGCTCCCGTCGCCTCCCGGAGGACCAACGCACAAGGTAAGTTGATCGTCCGTGAGGGGAGGGGGTGGGGGGGTGTTGTGTGATGTGGGCGTGCATGGGGGTGTGCGTGTGAGTGTGTAGAGGGTGTGTGTGAGTGCGTGTATGCGGGCGGGGGGTGCTGCTGTGTCTATGGGTAATGTGTGCTGTTGGGCAGGTGCGCATGTCGGCATGTATGTGTGCGGGTATGTGTCCCCGTTGTGTATGTGTGTGTAGGGGGTGTGTATATGTGCATGTTGGGGGTGTGTGCATGTCGGGGTACATGTATGTGCATGTCGGGGTGGGGAGGGGGTTCGTACCACCTCTGGGGGGTGGCAGGGGGGTGGAGGGTGTGGGGGGAGGACTCGGGTGGGTAGTGGGGGGTGGGGGAGACCCCTATCAGTGCCAGGGAAGGAATTCCCTGGCCCCGATAGTGCTTACCGCCATGGTTCGCACGGCGGTTCCCGCCCGCAAGAAACCGCGGCGGTAGGCAGGGTCATAATACCCTTGGCGGTCTTGGGACGACCGCCGGGCCGGAGTGCGCAAACTCCAGCCCCGCGGTCATGACCGCCGTGGCGGTCGGAGTGGAGAAGTAGCGGTCGGTCGCGGCGGGGACCGCCGCGGTCAGAATGCCATTTTTAATACAGCCGGTCTGTTCGCGGTCCGACCGCCATCTCTCCGCCGACCGCCAGGGTCAGAATGAGGGCCACAATCTGCTATGGCAGTGTGCATGTGTTAGGTGAGGGGTCCCTTAGGGTGGCACAACACATGCGGCAGCCCTTAGGGACCTTCCCTGGTCACAGCGCCCTTCGTACCAATGGTACCTTTTACAAGGGACTTATCTGTGTGCCAGGGGTGTGCCAATTGTGGAAATAATGGTACATTTTTAGTGAAAGAACACTGGTTGGCAGGATCGCAGCATACTGCTAAGTCAAGTCAGCATCAATATCAGGCAAAAGGTGGGGGGGTAACTGCAACAGGGAACCATTTTCCAACAGACAGTGTTTAAGAAAGAAGTCATTTTGAGAAATGCCCTGTAATTCACATGCTAGTGTGGGAAACCCGCCCCGAATTCAGAGATGTGCAAATAACCACTGCTTCTAAACTGCTTATTTTGTGCCCATTCTGAAATACATAGGTTTCATTGATACCTATTTTTCACGCTTTATATTTTACCAAATGAACTGCTGTATGCCCTGTATACAATGAAAAGCCATTGCAAGGTGCAGCTCATTTATTGGCTCTGGGTACCTTGGGTTCTTGATGAACCTACAAAACTTATATATCCCCGGAACCAGAAGGGTCCAGCAGACTTAACGGAAAATTGCTTTTAAAAATCCACAATAGCTGCAAAAATGTACGGAAGAAAACAGACACAAATTGACGTTTATTTCAGCTCAATTTCAATATTTTTTTATTTCAACTGTTACTCTCTGTAGAAAAGTCTTGAAGGATTTAAACAAATGACCCCTTGCTGAATTTAGAATTTTGTCTACTTTTCAGAAATGTTTAGCTGTCCGGGATCCACAATTGGTTTCACACCCATTTCTGTCACTAACTGGCAGGAGGTTAAAAGCACAAAAAATAGTAAGAATGCAGTATGTCCCAGTAAAATGCCAAAACTGTGTTGAAAATTTTGTTTTTCTGATTTATGTCTGCCTATGAAAGCTGGAGATTTTAGCACCGCAAACCCTTTGTTGATACCATTTACTGGGAAAAAACTATTCTTTCTTCTGCAGCATTTTTTTCCCAATTTTAAAAAAACAACTAATGGTAGCAGTATTTTGGCAGCTTTCTTGGTGTCTTCCATGGGAACCCACAAATTCTGGGTACCTTTACAATCCCCAGAATGTTGGGAAAAAAGAACGCAAATCTGGCGAAGATAGCTTATGTGGACAAAACGTTATGGGGGCCTAAGCATGAACTATCACAAATAGCCAAAAAAGAGCTCAGCACAGGGGCTGGGGGAAAAGGGGGGCGGCGCAGCTAAGGGGTTAACAAGAGCACAGCCCAAGAAGCAGGGAGAGCAAGGAGCATTGGAGCCCGGAAAAATGGCAGAGGAAGCTCCAAAAAGAGAGGCAGGCAGGTTATAAAGTTACCCCATGCTCAGACTTCCAATGAGGATCCCACTCCTAAGGGAGAGGACCCTGCCCCTTGGGTGGAACATACACCAGAAAAGAATAAAGCTGATACAGCTGAGCTATTAGGTGCAGAAGGACCCACCAGGGAAGAACTTAGTCTAGAGCAGAAGTCCTTTCCTACTCTACAAAGTCTGAGGCAGCAAGCTGCAGCTCAGGAAGCAGGCGGTGTCAGTTGGACCCATAGGGTCTACTGGGACAATAACCTTCTTTATTCTGAGGCAAGGGACCCCAAACCTGGTGCCACCAGAAGGTTGGTCATTCCTCAAAAGATGAGCGAGTTTTTATTGAGCTTGGCACATAATATTCCCCTAGAAGGCCATGTGAGGCAAAGGAAGACCTGAGACAGACTTGTCCCTCACTTTCCCTGGCCCAACATGTCTGAGGATACACAAGAGTTTTGTTGCTCCTGTGTAACCTGTCAAGCCATTGGCAAGACAGGTGGCACTCCAAAGACCCACTAATTCCACTACCAGTGGTTGGGGTACCCTCTGAGAGGGTAGGGGTGGACATTGTTGGCCCTATGGACCCTCCAACTGCCTCTGAAAACAGGTTTCTACTGGTGGTGGCGGACTATGCCACCAGGTACCCAGAAGCAATTCCCCTTAGGATCACTACAGCTCCTGCAGTGGCCAAAGCCCTCATGGGTATCTTTTCCAGGGTGGGTTTTCCTAAGGAGGTGGTGTTGGACAGAGGTTCCAACTTCATGTCTGGATACCTTAAAGCCATGTGGAAGGAGTGCGGTGTAACATACAAATTCACCACCCCCTTATCCCCCACAAAAAAATGGGTTAGTTGAAAGATTCAACAAAACTCTCAAAGGCATGATCATGGGACTCTCAGAAAAACTCAGAAGGAGATGGGATGTCCTATTGCCTTGTCTCCTCTTCACCTACAGGGAAGTTCCACAAAAGGGAGTGGGCTACAACCCCTTTGAGCTTTTGTTTGGACATCCTGTTAGGGGTCCACTTGCCCTTGTGAGGGAAGGTTGGGAGCAACCTCTCAAACAGCTAGGCCTAAGATCCAGGATGGCTAAGTACATGAACAGGGCATTTAAAAACCCTGAGGTCAGCCAACAACTGCAAAAGCAGTGGCATGACCAAAAAGCTGTACTGACTATTTACCAGCCAGGAGAAAAGGTGTAGGTCATGGAGTCCGAGGCTCCGATGGCACTCCAAGATAGGTGGAGGGGTCCTCATACTATTGTGGAGAAGAAAGGTAAGGTAACTTACTTAGTGGACTTAGGCACTCCCAGAAGCCCCCACAGGGTGCTTCATGTGAATCGCCTGAAGACTTACTACAACAGGGCTGACATGACTTTGCTCATGGTCACTGATGACGGTCAGGAAGAAGAGTGACCCTCTTCCTGACCTCTTCTCCCATAACCCAGTAAATGGCTCAGTAGAGGGAGTAGTTCTTGCTGACTGCCTCTCTGACCAGCAAAAGATGACTGTAGAAATATCCTGGGTCAGTTCTCTGAACTGTTTTCCCTTACCCCTGGTCAAACCACATGGTGTTAACACACCATTGACACAGTTGACAGTCTGCCTGTAAAGAGCAAAATATATAGGCAGCCTGATCACGTAAGGGAATGCATTAAAGCAGAAGGGCAGAAGATGCTTGACTTAGGAGTGATTGAGCCTTCTGGCAGCCTTTGGGCTAGGCATGTAGCTTAGTGCCCAAGCCTCACTCTCAAAAAGGTAAAAGAGAGATGAGAAACTGTGTTGACTACAGAGGCCTCAATACAGTCACCAGGACTGATGCTCATCCAATCCCTAGGGCAGATGAGCTGACAGATATTTTGGCTGCTGCCACGCATCTCAGTACATTTGATTTGACTGCTGGATATTGGCGGATAAAATTATCAGAGGATGCCAAACCTAAAACAGCATTCTCAAGACCTACTGGGCATTACCACGTTATAGTGATGCCCTTTGATCTGAAGAACACCCATGCAACATTGGGAGGCTCTAGTGCAGCATATCTAGACAATATAGCTGTCTTTGGCTCCACCTTGGAGGATCACCGGGTCCACCTTGGAAATGTACTTGAGACCTTGAAAAAGGTAGCCGTCACTATCAAGGCATCAAAATGCCAGATACAGCAGGGCAAAGTGGTTTATTTGGGCCACCTGGTAGGTGGAGGCCAAATTCAGTCACTCCAGGGCAAAATCCAGACAATCTTGGATTGGGTTGCTCGTATTACTCAAACCCAAGTCAGAGCCTTCTTAGGTCTCCCTGGGTACTACAGGAGGTTCATTTAAGGGTATGGCTACATTGTAGCATTCTTAAATGACCTCACATTCAAAAGGATGCCAAAGAAAGTCTTGTGGACAGCTAGCTGTCAGAAGGCATTTGATGACCTGAAACAAGCCATCTGCTCTGCTCCCATTCTAAGAAGTCCTGATTACTCCCAACAATTCACTGTCCAAACAGATGCTTCTAAGGTAGGGACAGGGGCAGTTCTTTCTAGACTGAATGAAGAGGGTCAGGATCACGTGTTGCTTTTATGAGTAGAAGGTTGCCACCCAGAGAAAAGCGTTGGTCACCCATTGAGAGGAAGCCCTTTGCTGTGGTCTGGGTCTGACGAAGATGAAGTCATACCTACTTGGCACTCACTTCCTTGTTCAGAGAGACCACACGCCCCTCTCCTATGGCTTAAACAGATGAAAGGATAAAGTCCCAAATTGTTAAAGTGGTCCATCTTCCTACAGGGAAGAGACTATACAGTCGAAAATAGACCTGGGAGTAAGCACTCCAATGCAGATGGACTTTCCAGATATTTCCACTTAGACAATTAAGACTCAACTGGGCAAGGTTAGTGTTATTGTCCTTCATTTGGGGCGGAGGGGTCATGTAGGAAAGTCACTCTTTTTGGCATGGTTACCCCCACTTTTTGCCTGTTTATCAGTATGTTTAGACTGTTTTCACTGGGATCCTGCTAACCAGTGATTGTGCTCTCTCCTCTAAAGTTGGTTGCTTTGGTACGCTATACACCCTACAAATGACATACGAGTGTACCTATGTAAGTCCCTAGAATATGGTACTTGGGTACCCAGAGCACTGGTACACCAGGGGTCCCCCATGGGCTGCAGCACGTATTATGCCACCAATGGGAGCCCATGCAAACTGTGTCTGCAGGCCTGCAATTGCAGCCTGCCTGAAAAGGTGCACGCAGAGCAAATCAGGGTTCACATTGAAGCTACTCTAGTCTCTGAGGATGGGGTGGATATAGCCACACTGGCTGCCTGGCCGCCTAACATGCAAAAATACAGGCAGCACCTCTTAATCAATGGGCAAAGGTAGAAGCCCTGAGGGACACAGGTGCCAGTGTCATCATGGTGACAGAGAAACTGGTTTCCCCAGGACAGTATTTGGATGGACAAACATATCCAGTTACCAATGCTGACAATGAGAGAAAAGTTCATCCCATGGCTATGATGACTTTAGAATGGGGAGGGGCTACTGCCCTGAAACAGGTAGTGGTCTCTTCTGCAATTCCAGTATAATGCTTGCTAGGGAATGATCTGGAGTCCTCATTATGAGCTGAGGGAGAACTCAAAACCCATGCAGCCATGCTGGGAATACTGAACAGGATTGTGTGAAAACCAGAGCACAGAGCCGAGCACAGGGTGAAAAAGAAGTGGTGGAGCCTGGAATAATGGCCCAACCTTCCGAGATAAAGGGTAAGAGGACTGGGGGACCAGCCTCTGAACAGAAAAAGAAACAAGACCTCTCTTTCCAGGAAGATGTCTTATCCCCTGAGGGAACTGAGTCAATGGAGCTGGAGCATTATCAGGTGGAGCTCTAGGGCCCCAGGGGACCCTCAAGGGAACAGCTGTGCCAGGGACAAAGGACTTGTCCCACTCTTGAAGGCCTGAGGCAGCAAGCTGCTGCACAGGAGAAGGGAGATGTTAGTGGCGCCCACAGGGTCTATTGGGAGGATGGACACCTTTACAATGAGGCCAGTGACACCATACTTGGTGCCACTAGGAGAGTGGTACTGTTCACGAGTTTAGAGACTTTATTCTCACTTTAGCCCATGACATCCCCTTAGCTGGGCATTTGGGACAAACCAAAATGTGGAACAGACTTGTAAACCAGTTTTATTGGCTCAATATATCCCAGAAAGTAAAGGTGTTTTGTAGCTCCTGCGTCACCTGTCAAGCCAGTGGCAAGACAGGTGGCCACCCAAAGGTCCCCCTCATTCCATTTCCTGTGGTGGAGGTTCCCTTTGAAAGGGTTGGTGTGGACATTGTGGGTCCACTTGTACAACCCACAGCCACAGGGAAACAAGACATACTGGTAGTAGTGGATCATGCTACCAGATACCCTGAAGCCATTCCCCCTTAGGTTGACTTCTGCCCCTGCAGTGGTCAAGGCCCAGATTGGTATTTTTTTTACCAGGGTAGGGTTCCCTAAGGAGGTGGTTTCTGATAGAGGTACAAACTTCATGTCAGCCTACCTGAAACACATGTGGGATTAGTGTGGGGTGACTTACAAATTCACAACACCATAACATCCACAAACCAGTGGACTTGTTGACAGATTCAACAAGACGTTGAAGGGCATGATCATGGGGCTCCCTGAAAAACTCAAAAGGAGATGGGATGTCTTCTTACCATGTTTGTTTTTCGCCTAAAGAGAGGTACCAAAAACCTTGAGGCCAGCCAGCAACTCCACAAGTTGTGGTATGACCAAAAGGCTGCAATGGTAGAATTCCAGCCAGGGCAGAAAGTCTGGGTTCTGGAGCCTGTGACTCCCAGACCACTTCAGGACAGATGGAGTGGTCCTTACCCAGTGCTAGAAAAAAAGAGTCAGGTCACTTACTTGGTGGACCTGGGCACTAGCAGGACACCCAAGAGAGTGATGCATGTTAACCGCCTGAAACTCTACAATGATAGGGCAGACATAACCATGCTGATGGTTACTGATGAGGATCAGGAAGCAGAGAGCGAACCTCTCCTGACCTCCTCTCAACTGACCCTAAGGATGGGTCAGTAGATGGAGTTGTCTATTCAGACACCCTCTCTGCCAAACAGCAAGCTGGCTGTAGGCAAGTCCTACAACAGTATGCTGAGATCTTCTAATTGACCCCTGGTCAGACACACCTGTGCACCCATGATGTGGACACAGGAGACAGTTTATCTGTCAAAAACAAAATCTATAGAACGTCAAGTGGAAGTCCACAAGATGCTGGGGTTAGGGGTAATAGAGCACTCTGACAGTCCCTGGGCTATGGTCCCCAAACCTCATACCAAAGATGGCAAGAGTGAAATGAGGTTCTGTGTGGACTACAGAGGGCTCAACTCTGTCACTAAGACAGATGCACACTCCACCCCCAGAGCAAATGAGTTAATTGACAAATTGGGTGCAGCCAAGTTTCTAAGTACCTTTGACTTAATTGAAGGGTACTGGCAAATTAGGATGGAACCTGGAGCAAAAGAATAGACAGCATTCTCCACACCTGGTGGGCATTATCAGTTTACTGTTATGACCTTTGGCTTAAAGAATGCCCCTGCCACCTTCCAAAGGTTCATGAATCAAGTCCTTGCTGGCTTGGAGTCCTTTAGTGCAGCATATCTATATGGTAATGCTATCTTTAGCTCCAGCTGGCAGGATCATCTGGTCCACCTGGGAAAGGTTTTGCAGGCCGTGCAATCAGCAGGCCTCTCTATTAAGTGCTAAATAGGGCAGGGCACAGTTGTATACATGGGCCACCTTATAGGTGGAGGCCAAGTGCAACCTTTACAAACAAAGATCCAGATGATTCTTTTTAAAGGGACTTAACTGTGGGCTAGGGTTGTGTGAATTGTGGAAACAAAGGAACACATTTTGGGAAAGAGCACTGGTGCTGGGGCCTGGTTAGCAGGATCCTTGCACACTCTCAATCAAAGTTTGCATCAACACTAGGCAAAAAGTGGGGGGTAACCATGCCAATAGTGGCACTTTCCTACACAACCCCACCACCGAAAGAGGATGAGACTAGCCTTTCTCAGGAGAGTCTTCATTATCTAAGTGGAAGAACCTGTAAAGGCCATCTGCATTGGCATGGGCAGTCCCAGGTCTGATTTCCGCTACAAGTCCATTCCCTGTAGGGATATGGACTACCTCAAATGTTTAGGGTTCTCACCTTTCATTTGCATTAGCCATCTGAGGTCAGTTTGAACAATAAAGTGAGTACCAAACAAGTATGGCCTCAGCTTTTTCAGGAACCAAACCACAGAAAGGCCTCCATCGCAATGGCACTCCCTGGGGAGTAACCTCCTGCTAATGAAAGCAACAGGCTGGTCAAGGCCACCATCATTGGTTTGGGACAGGACCACTCCTATCCCATGTTCAGAGGCATCTGCCTGCACAATGAACTGTTTAGAGTAATCTGGCTGTAGAGCAGGTGCTGAGCACATTGCTTCCTTCGAGGTGACAAAGGTCTTTTGACAGCATTATGCCCAGTTTACCTTTTTGGGCATCTTTTTGGATGCGAGTACTGAGGGGTGCCACAATGGTGCCATAGCCCTTCACAAATCTTCTGTAGTAGCCATGCCGTGACTTCGGTCTGGGTTGTTGGAGATTTCTAGTCCAAAACTGTCTGGATCTTGAGTTGGAGTGGCACCCACCTACCTACTGTGTCCCAAGTATACATCCTGATCCTACCTTATCTGGCATTTGCTTGCCTTTATAGTGAGGCCTCAACTTTTCAGAGCCTCAAGTACCTTTCTGTGGAGAATCAGGTGATCCTGTCAGGTAGAGCTGAAGAGAGCAATATCATCTAGATATGCTGCACTAAAGGCTTCTAACTCACCAAGGTGTTTATTCACCAATCCCTGGAAGGTGGCAGAGGCATTCTTCAGACTACAGGGCATACTGGTGAACTGATAATGCCCATCAGGAGTGGAGAATGAAGACATTTCTTTTGCTCCTGGAGTAAGGCCTATCTGCCAATATCCCGATGTGAGATCAAAAGTATTCCGAAATTTGGCAGATCCCAATCTGTCAAGAAGTTCATCTGCTCTTGAAATTGGGTGGGCATCTGTCTTGGTCACTGGACTGAGACCCCTATAGTCTACCTAGAACCTCATCTCTTTCTTTTCACCCTGGGTATGAGGTTTGGAGACTAGCACGACTAGGCTCAATAACTCCCAATTCCAGCATCTTGCAGATCTCAGCTGTGACGATTTCCTTGCCATGGTCAGATTGTCTGTAGATTTTGTTTTTGACAGGCAAACTGTCTCCAGTGTCCACATCATATATACACCAGGTAGCTCTACCAATGGTCAAGGAGAAGAGTTCAGCAAACTGGTGCAAGACATGCCTGCAGTCAGTCTGCTGCTGGTTAGAGAGGGTGTCTGAAAAGACTACTCCCTCAACTGAGCTATCCTTGGGATTGCTGGAGGGGAGATCAGGGAGAGGCTCACTCTCAGTTTCCTGTCCCTCATCTATGACAATGAGCATGGCCATCTAAGATCAGTCATGGTAGGGTTTCAGGCGGTTTACATGGATAACCCTTTTGGGATTCCTGCAACTGCCAAAGTACACCAGATAGGTGACTTCCCATTTTCTCTCTAGGATGGTGTAGGGACCACTCCACTTGTCTTGGAGGGCCATAGGGGTCACAGGCTCCAACACCCATACCTTCTAACCAGGTTGGTATACAACTAGTGCAGCTTTGTGGTCAAACCAGAGCTTCTGGAGCTTTTGGCTGGCCTCAAGGTTTTTGCTTGCTCTTTTTCATGTACTCAGCAGGGCTTGAACAAATGCGAAGCACAAAATCCACTATGTCCTGCTTGGTTCTCTGGGACGTCTCTCCCATCCCTCCTTTACAAGGCAAAGTGGTCCCCTAACAGGATGCCCAAACAAAAGCTCAAATGGTGAGAAACCAACTCCCTTCTGTGGCGCTTCCCTGTAGTAAATAAGCAGGCAAGGAAGTAGGACATCCCATCTCCTTCTGCATTCCTCAGGCAGCCCATCAATCATCCCTTTGAGAGTCTTGCTAAATCTCTCAACAAGACCATTGCACTGGGGGGTGGCATGGGGTTGGGAACTTATAGGTCACACCATTCAGCCGACATGTGCTTCAAGTAGCCTGGCATGAAGGTCGAACCTCTGTCTGCCACCACCTTCTTAGGAAAGCCCACTCTGGTAAAAAATACCAATGAGGGCCCTAGCTACTGCAGGGGCAGTAGCAGTTCTTATGTCGTAGTTTGGACTCTTGCTCTAGGCAAGACTGCTGGTTTAAGGATGACAGTACTTTTGCTTGTAGGTGACTACGCCTTTCCTCCAATAAGTCACAACTGTTGTCCCAGCCTTACCGGCTCACTAGCAGCACCTCACCAGAAACACAACAGTAAAAGGTGATTTGTGGCAGCCTTTACGCATGGACTCAAGAATAAGACATCTCAGGGAGTGTTGTAGTTAAACGAAAATGACCCCTTTCTCACAGATATATCATGTCTCCTACAAACACCGGCAATGACAAAGATGCAGTAAAGTTTCAATAGATTTTATTTAACATAACTGCAATATGCGGTACGTTGCATGGGCTGCAATGATTAGGATAATGAATAATGCAAGAAACAGAATTGTGAAGACAAGAGTCATTATTACAAAGACCCTCACCATCTTGCAATGCATAGGAAAGACATACGAGATGTAATATGCCCTAATACCCTAATGTGAGAGGCCTAACCTCCTACCTAAAGGAGAGCTGGGTTTGCTAAACCTAATCTGCCAACGCCATGTCCATGAGAGGAGCCCCCAACCCTTGTTACCTTGAAATGAGGTCTATATCTCAGACTCCGCAGGGACACGAAGACTGGGTCAGCGTCAAGACGTCGTGCAGCATCGATATCAGCGATGGTGGTGATGCCCTCTGGTCGGAATCCCTCTGATTATCTGTCTAAAGTGCGATGTATTTATACAGATCTAAAAGGACCCTTGACGTCGGTGTGTTCCCAAAAAATAGATAACAGACATGCTTGGGACAGTAATTAATATAAACAATCCCTCATAACTATAGAGAGGGAAAATCCCTAAGTGTGAACACCTACTGTTTGTCTTTGTTGCTTGATCTTGACGCCTTAGCACGGTGACACTGATAATGCAAAGCATAACAAGTGGCCTAACTATAAACAAGGCAGCCATCTTAGAAGAATTAAATGGGCTAAGACAGAGCAAGCTAAGTAGGTTAAAAGTCCCTAGGTGACGGGGGCATGGGTCTGCAAGCCAGAGGCTAAGCTAACTCCTGTTATCCCATTAAAACGAACTAGGATTCACTACACTTAGGGGGATTGCTTCAAGGTACCTGGTGTTATGATCCACTACCACCAGTATAAATCTGTTTCCTGATGCTGCTAGAGGGCCAAGGGGGCCACAAATGTCAATCCCAACACTTTCAAAAGAAACCCCAACCACTGGAAGTTGAATTAAGGGGACCTTTGGTTGTCCACCTGTCTTGCCACCTGTCAGGTCGGACAGGTGGCACAGGAGTTATAAAACACCTTTACTTTCTGGGACATGCCTGGTCAGTAGAAGTGGTTGACCACCCGACTCCATGTTTTTGTCTGGCCAAGATGCCCAGCTAAGAGGATAGCACACTCTCCTTGCCCAATCCGAGGTCACTAGCATGACTTTGGCCCGGTTGGCCTTGATCTTTTTGAGAGTGGTATCAAAGGAAAGACATACAGGAGTCCTGCGTTTCAATTGAGGTGGAACACACCTCTGTTAGAGACGCCTTGGAAACACCAACATGCAGAAGTGCGGACATTGCATGTGCTTAGTGATTTAAAACAGATCGAGCCAAGATTCTCTCCACTCAAAAAAAGAGACCTTGTACCACCTATGGGTGTAACTGCCACTCATGATGTGCTAGCTGCAGATGGTCAAGTTTGTTGCTTATCTGCCCTGGCACTGAATGATTCTCCCAGGTGGTTCACCACCAAGAAAATTCCCTGGTGGTCCAGTCATTTCCAGAGGCATCAGGGTCCGTTATTCCACACCGCTCAGTTTGTTGCAATACCACATGGTGGAGGTGGTGTCCATGAGCACCTCTGACAGAATGAACGCTTTCACCACCAGGTGGATGGCCCTTAGCTCCTGAAGGGTCATCTGCAGTCAGGACTCTGCTAGAGACCACAGGCCTCTGATCTCCCCCCCCCCCCCCCCCTCCAAATGCACTGGTCACTAATGTCAGCTCTAGGTGGGGAAGAGAGAGGAGCCTGCCACTTACCCAAGTCATGATCCAGCAACCAGATCTGCATTTCATTTGCAGTCTTGTCTGAAATCTGAACATGTTCGGACAGAAGTCCCCTTGATGTTGGGCCCACTTAAACTTTAGATTGCACTTAAGAGCGCGCTATGCCACCTGGTGTGCTTGACCAGCGGTATGCAGGAAGAACCTGTTCCAGCAGCTTCACAGTCTATTTCACATAAATCCAGGACTGAAGCTGAAAGATCAGTATCACAGCTTGAATGCCCTTGACTCTCTTTCCTGGGGGAAAGTACTAAACCAGAGAGTGTCCATAATGGCTCCAATGAAAGGGAGAATTTGAGAATGATTCAGGTGTAAAATCCTCATATTAATATTGAATCCCAACAGATGACAGCAGGTTTGTCATAGTCTGGAGGTGGTTGACAACTGTCTAGAGTGAGCCTGCCTTCAACAGCTAGTTGTTGAGAAGGAGAAGACTAGGACCCTTCATCTCCAAGGTGCAATGCCACCGCTGGTATCACTTTTGTGAACATCTGAGGAATATTGGTCTTGACCTTCAAGATGAGGAGCTGAATGACAAGGGCATTGGCCACCCTAAGCATCACTATAGCATAAGAAGAACTTTCCTCATAGGCAGGACCAAGCGGAGAGAGGAGCTCTGACTCAAGAAAAGTATCAAGGCCACAAGCTTCCTGTAGGTCAGTGGTTCTCAACCTTTTGACTTCTGTGGATCCTCACTTTATTATTACTGAAACTTGGGGACTCCCACTGAATCATTATTGGAATCCAGGGACCCAGGCCTAAATACTGTTGATGATTTGAACCGCAAAACAATATACACACAATGAGAAATAAGCATTCTATCAAACACATACACAAATGACAATACATTTTATTTAATTTGCAACTATAAATTAAAAAACAAAAATGTTAGCTTTAAGAGGAAGGTTGAAGCTTTTCTATATTCAATTGAAGCCACACATTGTCCATACTATATATACTGTTTGATGCAATGGCACTGCTCCCACAAATCAATCTGAGGATACTAATTTAATTTTTAGCCTCCAACTTCAAGTACCTTGACATTTACAATAAGCTTTAAAATCTTCAATCGTACATTTAGTCACTTTATTTATATACACTTTTAAAATATGTTAATGTTACTTAATTTTCTAAGCAGTCACGGACTACAGGAGGCGGCTTCGCTGAACCCCAGGGGTCCCCGGGACCACAGGATGGGAACCACTGCTGTAGGTCATAACAAATTTCTCTGTTATATTGCTGCCCAATCTCATCACCTGCATATTAGTCATTGTGGGAATCCCTGCCGAACAGGGAATGCAAGTTATATGTACTCCCTTGCTGAGGCAGCAGATCAAGTGAAGGAAGTGGTGCCTCTACAGCAGTCGAGCGAGGCCTTGGTAAAGGTTGAACCCTAGGAACCTCATCTTCGGCTATCAACTGACTCGGCATAGGCGCCAAGGGACTATGAACCGGCGCAGATCATGGTGGTTGGACCTGGAGATAGACCTGTGACTGTCTCAGAGTGTCCAACTGATGCAGAGTGTGAACCTGCTGGCGGTATTCCAGATGAAGAACCTCTCGGCTCCGTCTGGCCCCAAGGTGTGCTTGACACAGTCATCAAGGATCCATAGAGTCAGTCAATGACCTCACATAACTCTTCCATATGTTTCAGAGAGGAAGACAGCGCTGGAAACTCGGGTTGTGCCGGGACAAGTTGCAGGATAGGCTCCTAAGCCGACTGACTTCTGAAGTGAGGTTGAGATGTTTGGTGCCACCACATTCCTTCTCAGTAGATTATGACTGGTAGGAACGGGCTGAGTCACACTTAGATTTCTTGTGCTTTTTCTTCGATTTACCCAACGACTTTGATGAAGACAAAGACAGACTTCTGGAACGACTCCTGTGACTTCTGGATCTAGAATGGGACTGAACTTTTGACTTGGACTGTTCTTATCGTGGAGTATTCCGGAGCGTGGCGGTGTAAAATTTCACCCTGCAGTCTTCTATGGCCTTTGGGTTCATCAACATACAATCACTGAAGGCCTTAAAGTTGTGACTCGACTCCAGGCAAATATGATGAGGATCTGTCACAGACAAAATCTGATGAAGATCAGTTAAAGAGATTAGTTTGCAACAGTCCTGATAGGCCTTAAAACCTGTTGCTTTGGGAGGTGACATTTTACTTGTAGACTCAAAATTGAAAGATTGTGAAGCAATAAGGATCCTAAAAAGATGAGAGGAAATTCTGGATCCGCTTCTAGTGGTGCAGAAAGAAAGAAGTGACATCAGCATGCAAGTGTGGTCCCTAGATAGGATCTGCATGTCATTTTCAGAGCGGAACAGCATCAGCGCAGAGCAAAACAGCTCCACCTACCTTTCTGGATCCAGCCTGAACCATGGGGAGTCTTGAAAAGGTGAGGAATCTGCCATTAGAAGGCTCTTTAAGAAATAAGCCTCGAAGCAAAGCTGCTGTGAGTGGGTCCTTCTTATGAACTGGAGAAGAAACAAACTACCTCACTAAACTCGCAGTGCACCTCAGCAATTCTAACAGGAGGGGTGGTAGTTTTCACTAAGATTACCCCCCATGAGAGTCTACGCTTTGCTTTTGAGGTTCCTTTTTTTTAAAATGCAAAAGCAATGATTATCTTCAGTACAATTCACAGACAACCAATTGAATGCATACTTAAAAATTAAGTCTGAAAAAAGTTGTATTTTCTTTATTTAAAATCAATTAGCAACATTCAAAAATATTGTAAAAAAGAGTCTCTGCGATCCAAGCAATTAGATATTAAAAAAAAATCCCATAAGAAATAAGTTACTTACCTGTAATTGTAGTTCTCCAGTATTGGAAACTTTCATAAATTCACATGCGTGAATACTTCCCTGTCGTCGAGATGGGAGTCCCCGGTGGAATATATAACCAGGCCTTAAGATGTATGCACACAATACATGAAGTAGGTTTTGTAAAATAGACCCAAACTCAAACTTGAGCCAATCAGATTGCCTCACCCCTTTGGAACCTCCTGTGAGGAGCTGCCTTCCCTCAGATTTTCCACTGCACGTTGTGCTGAGGAGTCTCCTTTGAGCTCCGCTCAACATTTTCTGTCAGAAGATCTGTTTCTACAGCTTTTGGATATTTCTATCTACTCTGGTGATTCAAACTGGTTCCATGTCAGAGACACCAAAGAAATCCTTTTCAGATCCTGTGCCTCATGCCTAAAAAAGAGATTATATGTGGAGGATCCACATGAGGAGTGTATTTACTGCCTGAACCCCAGCCACAATACTAAGGACTGCAAAATCTGCAGGAAGTTTTCTACCAAGACCCTGAAGGACCGGGAGGATCGTCATCTTTTGTGGCTGCAAAGAGGTAAGACTGGACACTCTGCCTCTGATGAGGACAATGCCTCTTCTTCTATTTCTGCCCAAAACATCTCTTAAAAGAAAACGAGAAAGTTCTGAGGGGCAAGAGCCCGCTAGGAAAAATATATCAAAGCATGGCTTTCCACAGAAGAAAAGACTGGGTGCAGAATCCCTCAAAAAAGTAAAGAAAACTACTTCAGAGCCTGCCACTCCTCCTCCTAAAGTGCTTCACAAATTCAAGAAGCCTAGCTCTGCTTTGTCGATGATGCCATTGTTGACGATACCCTTATCGACGACCGTTTCATCGGTGATGCCAGTGGTGGCAACCATCTCTATGTCGACCGGTGATGCCAGTGGTGGCAACCATCTCTATGTCGACGGCAGCTGCTTCTGGATCTTTGTCGACTGCAGTATCATCTTCGTCGACAGGGCGCCCTATCTTGTCGACGCTTCTCTCGCCGATGACACACTCGTCGGCAATGCCCCCGTTGACGATGCTCCGTCGACAACAATTCCTTCGACGACTCGATCGACGACGCTCTCGTCGTCGGCGACAGTGTTTCCAGCGACTACGGTATCGTCAACGCCCCCGTTGACGAAAAGTGTTTTTTTGCCCTCAACAGTAGGATTGCTTACAATTAAAAGGCAAAGACAATCTACACTACTTCTGGGTCAACCTGCGCAACATCCTCCACTTAAAAAGCTCTCTAAAGCTCGCTTAACACCTTCTTGTGGGAGCAATAACCACTAAGAAAGTGACCTACAAATAAAGGTAACACAGGTTGGAGTTACACATGTGCTTAAAGGAAGGACCCATCTGTGTAGGAAGTTGGCTCTGTATATACTGTCTCAAAGTGAGAGATAGTGTGCACAGAGTCCAAGGATTCCACTTCGAGGTTTATAGTGGCAAAAGAAGATAAAACTAATTTTCTATTTTGTGGTAGTGTGGTTGAGCAGTAGGCCTATCAGAGGGTAGTGTTAAGCATTAGTTGTACACCCACAGGCAATAAATAAGAACGCACACTCAAAGACTTAACTCCAGGCCAATAGGTTTTTATATAGAAAAATATTCTTAATGTATTTTAGAACCACAAGATTCAGAATTTAGTTAAGTACATAAATTGAAAGGTACTTCACACAGGTAAGTATGGAACTTTGAATTAAAGCAGTAATGTACACGGTTTTGGCAAAAATGGCAATAAGCTATTTTAAAAGTTGACATTGCAAAAATCTATAGTTCTTGGGGAGGTAAATATTGGTTAGTTTCTCAGGTAAGTAAAGCACTTACAAGTTCAGTCTCCTGGGCATAGGCAGCCCACCGTTGGGGGTTCAAGTCAACCCCCAAACACCTAGCACCAGCAACACAGGGCAGGTCAGGTGCAGAGGTCAAAGGAGGGCCCAAATAACATAGGGGCCTACGGAGAACAGTGGTGCTCTGGTTCCAGAATGCTAGCAGCTAAGTACCTGCGTCCTCAGGAAGCAGACCAGGGGGGGTTTGTAGAGCCCTGGGGGGCGAGAGGGGGGGAGGAGGGGATACACACACAGGCACACAAAATACACCCACAGGTTCTTTGGGTCTGGAGACAGGCCTGTAAGGCTGGGGCCAAGTCAGTTGTGGTCTCTGTCGTCTCTGAGGGGCTTTCAGGTCAGCAGTCCTTCTTTCTTCAGGTTGCAAGAATCTGGTTTCCTGGGTTCAGGGTCACCCCTAAATAATCAATTTAGGGGTGTGTTTAGGTCTGGGGGGCAGTAGCCAATGGCTACTGTCCTTGAGGGTGGCTACACCCTCTTTGTGCCTCCTCCCTGTGGGGAGGAGGGCACATCCCTAATCCTACTGGGGGGAATCCTCCAAAGCAAGATGGAGGATTTCCTAAGGCAGGGGTCGCCTCAGCTCATAACACCTTAGGGGCTGTCCTGGCTGGAGGGTAACTCCTCCTTGTTTTTCTCATTATCTCCTCCGGACTTGCCGCCAAAAGTGGGGGCTGTGTCCGGCGGGTGGCATCTCCACTAGCTGGAGTGCCTTGGGGCATTGTAACATGAAGCTTGAGCCTTTGAGGCTCACTGCTAGGAGTTACAGTTCCTCAGTGGGGGTGAATCACCTCCACACAGTGCAGGCTTTGTTTCTGGCCTCAGAGAGCACAAAGGCTCTGACCCCATGGGGTCAGAAACTCGTCTCAGTGTCAGGCTGGCACAGACCAGTCAGTCCTGCACTGAAGGATTGGGTAAAATACAGGGGGCATCTCTAAGATGCCCTCTGTGTGCATTTTTTAATAAATCCAACACTGGCCTCAGTGTGGGTTTATTATTCTGAGAAGTTTGATATCAAACTTCCCAGTATTCAGGGTAGCCATTATGGAACTTTGCAGTTCATTTTGACAAACTCCCAGACCATAAACTTAATATGGCCACACTGTACTTGCGTCTAAGAAAAGACTTAGACGCTGTAGAGGCATACTGCTCAAGCAGCTATGCCCTCACCTGTGGTATAATGCACCCTGCCTTAGGGCTTTAAGGCCTGCTAAAGAGGTGACATACATATGCCACAGGCAGTATTTTGTGTGTATGGCATCCTGAGGGGGATGCCATATCGACTTTGCCTTTTTCTCCCCACCAACACACACAATCTGCAATAACAATGCGCCTGTGTTAGGTGAGGGGTCCCTTAGGGTGGCACAACACATGCTGCAGCCCTTAGGGTGGCACAACACATGCTGCAGCCCTTAGGGACCTTCCCTGGTCACAGGGCCCTTAGTACCACTGGTACCTTTTAGAAGGGGCTTATCTGTGTGCCAGGGGTGTGCCAATTGTGGAAACAATGGTACATTTTTAGTGAAAGAACACTGGTGCTGGGGCCTGATTTGCAGGGTCCCAGCACACTTCTTAGTCAAGTCAGCATTAATATCAGGCAAAAAGTGAGGAGTAACTGCAACAGGGAGCCATGTTCCTACAATCTGCTTTAACAAAACTATGTTGAATTCCCATGAAAGGGCTGGGGTTTCTGAGTCAAAGAAGTGGGATCTTTTTTAGACCATTACAAACATATTCAACTAGTATGGAAGTGAAGAAAAAGATCCGGAAATTACCATTTCTATCCATGTGCTAGCAAAACTGAACTCTTGTAGAGGACATTGGAAGCACGAGAGGTAGGAAATATCACTTCTTCCATGCACATGCAATAGTTCGAAGGACTTTTCCCAAATACTTGATAAGGTAGAATGTAATTTCTCTTCTTGAATAGCAAATTTAGATACCCTGCTGCCAATCTCAATGGCTATGGAATCTAATGTTCAGGATAAGAGGCTGGTCTGCATGGCAACATCCAGTGTGGGTGCTCTGATAGGTGCTGCACATTTCTAAAGTACCACTACTAACCTAATTCTGGCTTATTCTAAATCTAATTTAGGCCTCCTCAGCTACATTGACAATTTGAGTTAACAAAGAAAAAAATCAAGGAAAATGTCGTCACTATGCCCATTATGCTTGTTTAGATAGTTTTATCAATACTTAGATGTGGGTCGATGCCTAAACAAGTTTCATTTACATTTTTCCAAGAGGGTAATCGCAAATGACCCATTTGTGGCTTTCTGGTGAAAATGTACTCAACATTGTCAGTTTGTTGTTTGTGTCTTTCTCCAAAGAAGAGAGCTTGAACAACTAGCCAAATCCAACTGATATGAATATCCTTTCCCATGTCCTCCATATAGGTACTTTGCATTTTGTTAGTAGAGCACACTGCCGTCATGTTGTTTATTTAGTCGGTGGCTGGATCATATGGAGGCCTAGAACGGCAGGGCCATTTTCTGGTCTGCGCCAGACCTCATGATAGAATCCAATGAAAGCCTTTTCAGATTGAGTAAGTCCAAAGAAAGATCTTGATCAGAACAGGACGAAGTGTGCATATCAATTTTATGATGCTACTGGCAAAGTATTTCGCAGTGAAGTGTCTCTCGAAGGACAAGGCTTTGTGCTTCATTCTCTTTAAAATAGATAATGTATCAGTAGTCTGATACATCATTATATTAGGAAAGACACGGATGAGAATCTTGGCAGTGTTGGCCAAAGCATTTCTGCACTTCTGTCTGAACAACAAGATTTCTGCTGCAGCAGAGGATCTCCTGGGAAATCAAAATCTAATAGCAGACTGTCAATCAAAACATCTGAAGAACTTTAGCGCATGGAAGCCGAAGCCAACTTGCTTCCAATAATTAACCCCTTGGGTTTTGACCATCAAGCAAGTGCTTCTTCAGTTGGAGGCTATATCCGTTGGCAGAAGAGTTGGATGTATTCATGGAAGACTGAAGCCAGGTTTGCAGGTTGGCATTCCCGCAGCTATTAATGATCACAAGTCTCAATGCCCAGGTCAGAAGGCAAGCTTGGTTCTACCCTGGATTTTCTATTCCCCAGAAACGAAGCAATCCATTGCATGTTCTAGGCATGTCACACCCTTTCAGTCTAGAAGGGTGGCTCAGGATCATGCCATTAAAGATTACTGGAAGCAATGGCAGAACCTGGGGCTCTCAGGGCAAGCTGCATCTCTTATCAAAAGAACAGGGTTTAAATCCACTGTTGGGGCAGCTTGGCATAGATGGTCATGCTGGTGTCTATGAAGATATCTGGATCCCACGGGTGCAAATGTGGTACCTATTTTGAATATTCTGCCAGAATTGGTTGGCAAGGGTCTAGTGTTTCAAACCATCAATTCCTGTAGATACACTATTTCAGCGGGTCATATGCCCCTTGAAGGAATACCCATGGGGGACCATCCATTAATGTGCAGACCTCTCAAAGAAACCAAAATATACTTGCCTCTTGTAAGGAAATGACTCCTTGGCATGGTTACCCCGTGACTTTTTGCCTTTGCTGATGCTAACTTATGATTTGAAAGTGTGCTGGGACCCTGCTAACCAGGCCCCAGCACCAGTGTTATTTCCCTAAACTGTACCTTTGTCTCCACAATTGGCACAACCCTGGCACTCAGGTAAGATCCTTGTAACTGGTACCCCTAGTACCAAGGGCTCTGATGCCAGGGAAGGTCTCTAAGGGCTGCAGCATGTCTTATGCCACCCTAGGGACCCCTCACTCAGCACATGCACACTGCTTCACCGCTTGTGTGTGCTGGTGGGGAGAAAATGACAAAGTCGACATGGCATTCCCCTCAGAGTGCCATGCCAACCTCACACTGCCTGTGGCATAGGTAAGTCACCCCTCTAGCAGGCCTTACAGCCCTAAGGCAGGGTGCACTATACCATAGGTTAGGGCATACGTGCATGAGCACTATGCCCCTACAGTGTCTAAGCCAAACCTTAGACATTGTAAGTGCAGGGTAGCCATAAGAGTATATGGTCTGGGAGTCTGTCAAACACAAACTCCACAGCACCATAATGGCTACACCGAAAACTGGGAAGTTTGGTATCAAACTTCTCAGCACAATAAATGCACACTGATGCCAGTGTGCAATTTATTGTAAAATACACCCAGAGGGCATCTTAGAGATGCCCCCTGAAAACATACCCGAATTCTAGTGTAGGCTGACTAGTTTTTGCCAACCTGCCACACACCAGACATGTTGCTGGCCACATGGGGAGAGTGCCTTTGTCACTCTGTGACCAGGAACAAAGCCTGTACTCGGTGGAGGTGCTTCTCACCTCCCCCTGCAGGAACTGTAACACCTGGCGGTGAGCCTCAAAGGCTCACCCCCTTTGTTACAGCGCCCCAGGGCACTCCAGCTAGTGGAGATGCCCTCCCCCTCCGGCCACGGCCCCACTTTTGACGGCAAGGCTGGAGGAGATAATGAGAAAAACAAGGAGGAGTCACTGGCCAGTCAGGACAGCCCCTAAGGTGTCCTGAGCTGAGGTGACTCTGACTTTTAGAAATCCTCCATCTTGCAGATGGAGGATTCACCCAATAGGATTAGGGATGTGGCACAAAGAGGGTGTAGCCACCCTCAGGGCTAGTAGCCACTGGCTACTAACCCCCCAGACCTAAACACACCCCTAAATTGAGTATTTAGGGGCTCCCAGAACCTAGCAAGATAGATTCTTGCAACCTGAAGATGAAGGACTGCTGACCTGAAAGCCCTGCAGAGAAGACGGAGACACCAACTGCTTTGGCCCCAGCCCTACCGGCCTGTCTCCCCACTTTAAGAAAAACTGCAACAGCGACACGTTACACAGGGTCCAGCGACCTCTGAAGCCTCAGAGGACTACCCTGTATCTAAAAGGACCAAGAACTCCAGAGGACAGCAGCTCTGCTCCAAAGAAGAAACATCTTTGCAACAAAGAAACAACTTTTAAAGACCACACGTTTCCTGCCAGAAGCGTGAGAATTTGCACTCTGCACCCGACACCCCCGGCTCGACCTGCGGAGAAACAACACTACAGGGAGGACTCCCCAGTGACTGCGACCCTGCGAGTAGTCAGAGTTGACCCTCCTGAGGCCCCCCCCAGCGACCCCTGCAGAGGGAATCCAGAGGCTCCCCCTGACCGCGACTGCCTGCTTCTAAGAACCTGATGCCTGGTAAAGACACTGCACCCGCAGCCTCCAGGACCTGAAGGATCCGACCTCCAGTGCCGAAGCGACCCCCAGGTGGCCCTCTCCCTTGCCCAAGTGGTGGCTACCCCGAGGAGCTCCCCTCTTGCCTGCCTGCTTCGCTGAAGAGACCCTTGGGTCTCCCATTGAACGCCATTGCAAACCCGACGCTTGTTTGCACTCTGCACCCGGCTGCCCCCGTGCCGCTGAGGGTGTACTTTTTGTGCTACCTTGTGTCCCCCCTGGTGCCCTACAAAACCCCCCTGGTCTGCCTTCCGAAGACGAAGACGCGGGTACTTACCTGCTGGCAGACTGGAACCGGGGCACCCCTTTCCCCATTGAAGCCTATGCGTTTTGGGCACCAATTTGACCTCTGCAACTGACCGGCCCTGAGCTGCTGGTGTGGTAACTTTGGGGTTGCTCTGAACCTTGGACCTAACTTTGAACCCTGCAGGTGGTTTACTTACCTGCAAAACTAACAAACACTTACCTCCCCCAGGAACTGTTAAAAATTGCACTGTCTAGTTTTAAAATAGCTTATTGCCATTTTTGACACAACTGTACATGCTATTTTGCTGATTCAAAGTTCCTAAGTTAACTAAGTGAAATCCCTTTCATTTTAAGCATTACTTGTAAATCTTGAACCTGTGGTTCTTAAAATAAACTAAGAAAATATATTTTTCTATACAAAAACATATTGGCCTGGAATTGTCTTTGAGTGTCTGTTCCTCATTTATTGCCTGTGTGTGTACAACAAATGCTTAACACTACCCTCTGATAAGCCTACTGCTCGACCACACTACCACAAAATAGAGTATTAGAATTACCTCTTTTTGCCACTATCTTACCTCTAAGGGGAACCCTTGGACTCTGGGCATGCTATTTCTTACTTTGAAATAGTACATACAGAGCCAGCTTCCTACAGTCGTCCACCCAGAACTCTTTTGTGCGGTCAAGGTAGAACAATAACGCTGTTTTGGGGTCCAGCCGATGGAGACGCTCCTCTTCCTTAGAGGGATGTGGCGGCACAAAGAAGGTGGGCAGGGTGATATTTTGACCCAAATGGAAAGGGGTCACCACCTTGGGGAGGAAAGAGGCACGGGTTCTGAGGACTACTTTATCAGGATATATTGTGAGAAACTGTGGTTTTGATGATAAAGCCTGCAGCTCATTCACTCTCCTGGCAGATGTAATTGCCACCCAAAAGGCTGTTTTGATAGTGAGCAGTCGGAGAGGACAATTATGTAAAGGCTCAAAAGGAGCACACATTAGAAAAGTAAGTACAAGATTAAGATCCCACTGGGGCATGACAAAAGGCACAGGTGGAAACATATGCATGAGCCCTTTTAAGAATCTCTGTACGATGTGAGACTTGAAGAAAGATGGCTGGTCGGACAAGCGTAGAAAAGCCGATAAGGCAGCAAGATAGCCCTTGAGAGTCCCTAAGGAGGAACCCTGTTGGTCGAGAGATAGAATAAACAAAAGTACATTAGCTAGAGAAGAAGAAAGAGGATCAATAGACCTCTCTGTATAATATGACACAAAACATTTCCACCGGCAGGCGTAAATCGACTTAGTAGAGGGATGCCTGGCTGACAGAATTACATCACAGACTTCGGAAGGGAGGTCATAAACCATCAACTGTCACTGCTCAACCTCCACACATGAAGCCGTAAAGTTGACAGGTTCGGGAGGAGAACCTTCCCATGCTGCTGCGACAGAAGATCCTCCCGAAGAGGCAACCTGTTTGGAGGACTGATGCTCATTTTAAGAAGCTCTGGATACCAGACTCTCCATGCCCAATCCGAAGCCACTAGGATTACTTGGGCCCAGTCGTTCTTGATTGTCTTGAGAACTCTGGGCAGAAGTGTTATGGACGGAAAGGTGTATAGGAGGCCTGAACTCCACTCACTATGAAAAGCGTTGCCCAGCGATATCCCCCTTGGAAACTCCAGAGTGCAATACTGCTGACAATGTGCGTTCTCTGCGGAGGCGAACAGATCTAACCAAGTCTCTCCCCACTGCTGAAAGAGTCCTTGCGCCACCTCTGGATGGAGTTACCACTCGTGATCGCCGGCTGAGTTTGTCCGCCCTGGTGTTCAGAGAATCTGCCAGGGTTATGCCTTGCTGTTCCAGCCGTGTCCAGAGATGTGGAGCCTCTTAACAAAGGGTCCACGACCCCACACCGCCCAGCTTGTTGCAGTACCACATTGGGGTACTGCTGTCCATGAACACCTGCACTACCTTCCCTTTCAGAACAGAAAGAAAGGCTTTTAAGCCGGATCGCCCGAAGCTCCAACAAGTTGCTATAGAGCCCGGATTCCGCCGGAGACCAGCGACCCCTGATCTCCACCTCTCCCAGATGGCCGCCCCACCCGAGAAGTGACGCATCTGTCACTACTGTGAGAGATAGTTGGGAGAGGAGTCTGCCTTTCACCCAATCGCAGTTCACTAACCACCACTGCAGATCCTTTACAGTTCTCTCCGAGATCTGAACCACGTCAGTAAGATTTCCCTGATGCTGTGCCCATTGGAACTTAAGGCCCCACTGCAGAGCCCTCTAGGCCATCTGGCATGCTTGACCAATAGGATGCAGGATGCCTTGAGTACCAACAGCCTCAGAGTCTGTCTTGTGAAATATTGCAATCATAACCCGAATATCCTGGACTCGCTGCTTGGTAGGATAGGCCTGATACTGCACTGTTGCCAGAACAGCTCAGATGAAAGTGAGCTTCTCAGAGGGAGTCAGGTGTGACTTTGGTGCATTATAGTGAACCCCAGCGAATGCAGGAGGTTCGCCGTCGTTTGGAGATGGATGACGAGAGCCTGGGGCATTGGAGCCTTCAACAGAAAATCGTCTAGGTTGGGGAAGACTGAAATCTTTAACCTGCGCAGATGAGCTGCCATCACTGCCATCACCTTGGTGAACACCTGAGGGGCACTGGTGAGACCGAAGGGGAGCATGGTAAATTGAAAGTGCTTGTGGCCCATCTTGAACCGCAAGTAACGCCTGTGGGCAGGCAAGATGGGGATGTGAAAATACGCCTCCTGCAAGTCCAACGCTATCATCCAGTCTCCTTGGTCTAGGGCAGACAAGACCTGAGCAAGAGTGAGCATCTTGAATTTCTCCTTCTTGAGAAAGAGATTGACGTCCCTTAAATCCAGGATAGGGCGAAGGCCCTTGTTCTTTTTGGGACTCAGAAAGTAGCTGGAATAACAACCACTGCCTACTTCTGACATCGGGACCCTTTCTATATCTCCCTTGGACAAGAGAGCCATAACTTCCTCGCGGAGCAAACCAAATGGTCCTCCATCAGCTGTTCTTTTGTCGAAGGGATAGAAGGAGGGAAAGACTAGAAAGGGAGGGAATAGCCCTTCCGTATGATGTGCAATACCCATTTGTCCGTTGTGATGGAATGCCAGGGAGGGAGATGAAATTGAATCCTCTCTGCAACTGGACGGACATGGTCCTGTAGAACCACACTAGGAGGGCTTGGGCGCAGTGGAGGGGGGTGGTGTGGTGGCCGACAGCTGGCCAGACCCTCTTGGTCTGGCAGTACCACGACCACGTCTTCTCCTGGGATGTTGTGAAGCCTGAGGAAGGTGGCTGAGTTGTGGCTGGCATGGTACTGCGCCCATCCCGAAGCCTCGAAAGGGACAGAAGACAGACTGCTGTCCCTCTCAAGTGCGGAGTCTGCCTTCCCACCAAAAAGGCAGCAGCCATCAAAGGGCATGCCCATCAAACTTGACTGGACATCCCCTGAAAAGCCAGTCGAACGAAGCCAGGCGTGGTGACGTAGGGCCATTGTCGATGCAATTACTATACCCAGCGAGTCGGTCGTGTCCAATCCACACCTGATTGTAAACTTGGCTGCATCTCTCCCAACCTTGACAGCCTGGGTGAGTGTGTCCCGTATGCCCTCCGGGACCTGGGGCAGCACCAATGCCACTGTATCCCATAAATTATGGGAAAAACGTCCCAATAGGCAAGAGGTGTTTACTGATCTCAATGCCAGGCTGGAGAAAGAAAAATTTTCTTTCCAAGCTGATCCAGCCTCTTGGATTTCCTATCTCGGGGTGCGGAAGGGAAGGCACCACGGGAAGTGGAGGCTTGGAACACCAAGCTCTCGGGGTGGGTTGTTGGGTAAGGAGACCAGGGTCATTTGGAGCAGGTCTACAGCGGCGGCCAGCTGTCCTGTTCACAGGAGCACTCATCCTGGGTTTGGACCATGTTCCCAGAAGGACGTCGCTTAGGGCCTCATTGAAGGGCAACATCAGCTGTAGTCACCCTCGGCTGAAGCACCTCTGTCAGGAGATTCGTCCTGACTGGCACCATGGGCAAGTCTAGGTCCAAGACCTCAGCTGCCCAACGCACCCCCATAGCATAGGAAGCTCCCTCCTCTGTAGCCACGTTAGGAGGAGAGAGCATGCCAGTATCTGGAGACGTGTCCAGTCCACTGGCTTCGCCTAAGATCCTCATACCAGTCCTGCTAATGCTCCAATTTACACTCCAAAGGTTCCTCAAACCCCTCCCACTCCTCTCCTGTGCCTGGCTGTTCAAAATAAGGCTCAGGCAATGATCTGGGCCTAATTGGCGCCGTCGAAGTCAGAGTCGGCATCATACGACGTAGCTCCGGCTTCAGATCATCCAGAATGAGGATGGGGCTACCACCAGTGGGTGCCGGTGGTGGAGGAAGCGTCGACGTTGGACCCGGCACGGGAGGAGATCGACTGTGTGGGACCGGTGCCGGTCCAGATCCGCTATTGGTTCCTGGGGTCCCCAACGGCGCTGAGGCCAAAGCCGCCAACCCCAATGGGGCCCCCTGCTGACCCCGCAGGGCCCGAAGACCCACCCGAGGGTGCAGCCTGCTCAAAAACATGGCACATGGCCTTGTAAAACTCCTTTATTTGAGCGGGGGTCGCTCCGGTCCCCGGAAAAGGGGGAAGACACAGAGGAGGCCATGCCGACGGCTCCGCGGAACCGCGCTCGGAACGTCGACGTTCCCTAGATGTCATGTCGGCCGTCGGGCGTGGCGAAGTCGAAGTCTGTTTGGACTTCTTTTTCTTCTTGTGCCTCTTACCTGAATTATCAGATGACCTCGAATGCGAGGAAGAGGACTTGGGGCTCCGGGAGCGGTGCCGCGACCTCCTCCTACTGCTGGACCGTGACCTCCTCGGAGTTGCGCCAACCGAAGTTGGCTGTCGGGCTGCTAGAAGTTTGAGGGATCTCTCCCTCAAGGCCTTTGGAGCCATGGCCTGACAGTCGAACACGAAGTCGAGTCCTGATTCTTCTCCAAACATCAGAGACACACTCTGTGGATCCATGACCAACATGGTGCGATGACACGCACCACACGGTTAGAATCCAGTCTTTCTAGAAGACATGTTCCAAAAATCAAGCCGAAAAACCTCGATGTCCGGCAAAGAAAAAGGGCAGCTCTTTCCGGATCTGCGCTTAACCGGCGCGGAAGGAAAAGAACTGACGTATGCGCGCTGGGGTAGTGCCTATATAGAAGACTGTGATGTCACAGACGGCTCCAACAACGCCACGCGGAGCCGGACGACACGCGCAGATCCCAACGATACCACCCGACAGCGCGCGCAGGGTACTGCTCAGCAGAAAAATTCCAGATTCGAAGCTGACACCAGGGAATTCTAAAGTAAGGAATCTGCAGCTAGATAGTCTCTATCAGATTTTCTAAACCTTAACCTATGAGGGTGCAAGGCGGAGTGCCTCAGGGGTCTGAAACCCCAGTTGCAGAATTTTCAGTATATTCTGGCCATAGTCCCCTTCACACAAAAACCCACCACACAAACAAGAAGATTCCCACCAAAGCCAAGTAAATGGTGAAGTTTAAGGTACCAAGAAACTTGGGTCCATTTTAAGATCCAGTGAATGAGCAGTCTGTGTACCATGAGGACACAGTGAACTGTGGGACCAGTTAAGGACCTTATTAATCTCAAGGCTTAGCTGATGTAATTGGCTCTAGGCTTACCAGATTGTGAAACATAACGCAAAAACACAAAACATCTAGATTTAATCTGTGTTTTATCTAAACCTGTTTGAAAGGGTCAGAGTGCCTAAATTTCTTAATGCTAACTGAGTAAAAACCATTTTAACATACAACGCATGCAAGATTCCTACTGCTAGAGAGGAGGGATTCTGGAAAAAGGCTGGCAGAGAACCTACATCAATTTCGTTCTGCAACAAGAAGTGACAACAGAGCCACATATAGGCACCATCCATGGACGCTTACACCAATTTCTTTCACAGGCTTGTCCACAACGCAGGTGCCACATCAGCAAAATGGTATGACCAGTGTGCAGATCTCTAAATTGGAACCCTTTCAGATGAAAACATAGTCAATTCTACAGAATGGGAATGTGGGAGGGCAGTGAGGAATCTGCGATTACAGTATCCACAACAAAAAGCATTACAGAAGGTAAGTGACATGTTTTTCTGATGGATACTTCTAAGCACAGATACCACACCTTATGAGTAGATACCAGAGCAGTACCTCTTCAGGTGGCGGGTCACTGGAATGGCTCAGACTAAAAAGAATAAAAAGCCCCCTAGGACAGAACCTGGAAAAGTCAATAGTGCTTTGTTAACATGTGCACTGATAACCACATAGCACCCTGACTGATGTTTAGGACAGGCACTCCGCATGGAAAACCAGTAGTAGCAGCCACTGATCAAGTAGAGTGAGATGCTAATCCTTTAGAAGGCAGCTTCTTGGCTAACAGATCTTGATTTAGATGACTATCCTCACATAATGATCTTTTTCTGCCTTGCCTTTGTTTGCTCCAGAGAAGCCCACAGAGTTTTGCTTGTCCACCCGATGGTTCATGGTATGATTAATGTAGAAACAGGAGGCACTTCTAGGATTCCAAGGGTGATCGGATTCCAAGGGTGAAGGTTCCCTTCCTATTTTGAGAGATGAGGAGGCAAAGAAAATAAGAAAAGTGATAGCCTGTCTGACATGGAATGGCGTTCCTAATTGAGGCAGACATGAAACTCTGGTTCTCAGCACAAGTTTGCCTGTAAAGAATATGGTGTAACGTGGCAAGGATCAAGAATGTCTGCAGCTCAATGATGTTGTTACAATCAGAAAGATCATTTTCAGGGTCAGGAGGACAATGCACAAGTGTCCATTGGTTGAAATGGGTGCACATTGTAAAAGAAAGAACCATATTTAAGTCCTATTGTGGAATCACAAAGGGCTTCAGCTGGAACATATTGTAAACCTTCATGAAATGTCTTCACAGCAGGTGATTTGAACCAAAAATGCTGATCCAGTAACCATAAAAAATAAAATAAAATAAAATAAAAAAATAAACTGACAAATAACCTTCAACAGTGCCTAGTACAAGGCCTTGCTGGGTCAAAGCTAAAACAAATAACAAAATATCTGACGGTTTAGCCTGTAATGGGCCCATTTGGTGGTTGCCACACCCAAGCCACTAATTGTTCTTGAGGCTGGCATATACCGACTTTGTGGAAGGGCGCCTAGCCCCAAAGATGATATCAAAGACCTCGGGATCAAATGGAATCAACTCCTGAAATGTAGACTTAGAAGAGCCAGGTGTAAGATCCTACCCTGGTATTACGACAGAAGATCCTCCTGAAGGGCAGTCTGATCGGAGGACAGATGCTCAGGCTTAGGGGTTCGGGATATCACACACAACGTCCACTCCAATCCAGTGCTAAGAGGATAATTTGGGCCCTGTTGTTCCTGCTTTGCTCTAGAAATAAGGGCAGGAGAAGTATTGGTGTTTCACTCTAGAGAGAGCGAGATAGACAGACAGACGGAGAGAGAGAGAAAGACAAACACACCTGGCAAACTCCAACGAGGAAAAGTGCTGACATTGCATGTCCTTGACCGTGGGAAAAAGTTTGAGCCATGATTCTCCCTGTCTGCAAAAGAAACCATGCCCGCCTCTGGATGTTACTGCTATTCTTGATATGCTAGATGTCGGTAGCCAAGTTTGTTCACCCTAGCATTTTGAGATCCTGCCAGGAAAATCTTCAGGGGATCGAGTTATTTAGAGGTGTTGCGCCTCCTGGCATAGGGTCCATGACCTGTTTGTTGCAATACCACATGGCAGTGGTGCTGTCTGTCAGCACCTGCACCAGCCTCCCTTTGACGGATGGCAGAAAGGCTATCAACGCCAATCACATGGTTCGTGGCCCGGAGGGTTGATGTAGAGCCTGAACTCCGCTGGAGACCAAACACCTCTGATCTCGATCTCTTCAAAGTGCCCACCCAACTCAGCCCAAGTAGATGAGGACGTGTCCTCAGAAGAAATCAAAGTGATGTTGAATCAGAGTGGGAAAGGACAACAGTTATCCAGGGCCAATGGTGTTGGTGTCAATGCACCAGGGACTGACATGGGACATGGCACCAGGGTTGAAGTAAGGAGTGAAGCTGGTGTGGGGCAAGAAATGGTCCAGAGGGTCCAGCTGACGCAGAGGGTGGACAGGTCGACGGAATCGCATGTGGAGGCCCTGGCGGCTCCCTGGGGCACGGATGCATGCCAGAAGGAACTAGTAATGTGCAAAAAAAAGCAGCAGCATTGCTTCATGGAATATTTTGATTTGCTGTGGCAGCGCCGAAGGCCCAGAAATTTGAGTTGCCTCAGGACGATGGTCAGAATTGGCTTAGAAGGGGAACAGCTCTGTGAGCGAGACTAGGAGGCATGCTGAAGCTCTCACACCTTCTCTGGAGTTTGAGAGTGGTGGGAATGGGTAGTCTCGCCTGGACTTTTTATGCTTTTTCTTTGAGTTAACTTAACACTTTGACTGCAATGATGATGTGTCATAGGAACAGCTTCAGGAGAGGGAATGACCTTCTCTTCGACTTTGACAGGTCATAGTGTGGAGTCTTCCAGTGCTTGCTGTTGTAGAGCGTTGCCTCACAGTTCCAGATGGTCTTAGGATTGATCAAGGTGTGCTGACTGCAGGCTTTGGAGTCGGGTTTCCAGCTCAGGCAACACAGCCAAACATGATGGGGGTCTGCCACAGACTTTTGCTTGCAATAGCCCCTACAGTATTTAAACCCTATAGGGTGAAAAGTTCACATCTTTCCTTTCAGACTGGATTTTCAATACAATTTTGAGAGAAAGTTCTTGTGAAAAGTCGAGGGATACCATGGGATCTGTATCTGGTGGTGCAGAAAAACAAGGAACGAATGTCAGTGTACACGAGTGGAACCCATATGCAGTTCTTCGCATCACTTCCAGAGTGAAACAACGCAAGTGTGGAGTTGCACATTGGTACCAATGGGCATGCATGAGTAGTGGTTAAAAAAAAGTTTCCAGATACAGTCTGATCCCTGGAGAAAATTCATGCGGTGAAAAATCGGTGATTATAAATATCTATCAGAAATGTGTAAGTGACAAAGCTGTTTGAGTGTGCTCTAGGTATTGCTAAGAAATGGTGCTCCTTATCAGCTAATCATCCAGACATGGAAAGACAAATGGCGCTGTGACACAAGTGTACCATAACCACAGCTGGACACTTGGTAAGAAAAAAAAAAAAAAAAAAACTTTGAACTGTTGCAACCTTAAAGGGTAGAACTTTGAACTGATTAGTGTTGCCCACTATGAGGCACTGCTGGTGTGCTGAATGAATAGGCATGTGGAAGTAGGTGTCTTTCAGAATGTGGGTTGCCATATGATCTGTGCATTGCAGTAAAATGAAGTCTCGCTCAGTGGTCATCTTGATGGGCTTGTAAAGTATATAATGGTATAGTGGCATGAGGTCTGTGATGAGCCTTAGGGTGCAGTTCTTATTTAGGATAAGGAATTATAGGGAGTTTACCCCTTGATTGCTTTGATGTGGAGTAACAGGTACTATGGTGCCTTTTTTGAGAAGCATTTGCAAATCCTCTTGACACAAACTACAGTGTTTCTGACTAGTGGTGACACGACAAGGAGGGATGTTTGGTACTGTGGTGTGAAAATTCAAGTTGTGTTATTTCTGACCAGTGGGCAGGACTCACTTGTCTGAGGTACTGTTTACCACTATGGAAGAAATACACAGAGTCAGGGGTGGGAAAATGGTGGGTATGTCACTGCTTGAAGGTGCAGGCACCCTTCCTTTGGGCACCTATACCTTTCCCTCTGCTGTTAACCCTGAAACTTCCTCTTGTGAAGGTAATTTGGCTTTGTTATGAAATGTCTGCTGTTGATGGAAGCGATGCTGGAATCAGAAACCAGTCTTAACAGTTTTCATCTGGATTGCATCGATAGTTTGACTGTATTTGTGTAATTCTTTTTTCCATCATGGTATCCACCATCAAAAAGAACACCGATTGTGTGCTGCTGGACTTCCAGATGGGAACAGGACATTTACAGCCTGGCATTCCGTTTGGGAATGAAACTTGTGTTCATCTCCCTGGATGCTGTACCCACCACATCCAATGCATAGCAAAAGGTGGCATTTGCAATAATGTTGCCCTTGTTAACTCTCTGATGCCTTTACTGTAGGGCTCAGGGAAATACTTCACTAGTTGTTCCACTCCATCCTAGTGGTATCGGTCATACGTTGAGAAAAGGCTACTGTGTTCCTGCTTCCACTGCCACACACTTTCCAGCAGCATCAATCTTATGGCTTTCATTATCTGGAGGTGGGTCATCTCTTTGTTCCATACCTTCTTCAGACGCTTTCTTTTGAGACCTATGTACTACCAATACGTCTGGTGGTATGTGATCCCCTTGGGGCTTGAACTTCTTTTTGATCCTAGAGGTGACCACCCTGTCTTTGACCAGCTGGTTAAAGTTTTCCTCTGTGCAGTTAGTCATTCTCTTCAGCATGGGCTTTAATTGTACAGAAGTTCTGGTCTTATATAAGGTCTCTACTAGGGAGTTGTCGTACTCTATGAAATGCACTTTAACCATGTGGTGGTCTGCTTCCCTGTGGATTACCGTAAGAAGCAGCTGTGCTGTCTATACATTAATCTGTTACTGGATAGGGTATAAGGTTTGTGTTATCCTGTAGGGGCCGCGTTATACTTCTGCCAAGGTCCGATCTTCCAGCGTTACAAGTTCATAGCAGGGCTCCTGTGAATCAAGCCAACAATCCTGACATCAGTCAATGTATATGGTCTGTTGTGGGGGGGGAGGAGGGGGGGAAACACAGGGGAGGTGAAAGCTGTGGTGACTGGTGGAGGAGGAGTGGGCCTGGGTGGAGTCTTAGGAACACCAGTATCCCTTTGCTTATGTGTCTTAAGTATGGGGAACAACTGTAAATTTATCAGGGATTGACTCTTAAAATGTCAGATTTTTCTTCTTCAAAGAAGGGTTTGGCTCTTGTGGTGGAGGGCGAGCTAAGATCTTCACGGAACGAGAATGAATATAAATGTTCCTCTGCCTGATATGACGCTGTTCTGAGAGCTCGTTCATTAGTGTCATTTCACCAGGCATCAAAGTTGGTGCTGAGATGGCACCGACATTAGAACGGACTTTGGCGCCAACAGTTTCAGCTCAATGACTTGGGCTAATAAGCAATGGCTTCCCTGGAGGTAAAGCAGGTTCCCGAAGAGAGTGGACTCAGGGACAGTTGACTGAGTCAAATGTTGAAACATCTTTAGGATAGTCTCTGGGTTAAGTGCCCAACTGCTTCAACAGTGATCCTTGCCTTTGAGTCAAGACTTAATGAGGTCAAACCCCAGAGCGTTGATCCTCTGATGGCATGTGAGGTGCAATGTTTTCGATGTGTCCTAGGTGCAGTCCTGAATGGGACCTTTGAAGACTGTTCTTTCTTGCACTCAGAGGACTACAAAGAGTGGATTTTGGAACTTTGGTCCAGTTGATCCACTGGGATACCAGACGTTTCCTTCTAAGTAGGCATTCTTTTATTTCCTCAGATCCATAGATACACAATGGCCCTGTAGAGTCGTTTCACTGAGCCTGTAGAGGGCCCACCAATGCTCACTCTGGTATTACATAGTGCAAGGAAATGCCTCCTTGGCATGGTTACCCCCTGACTTTTTGCCTTTGCTGATGCTAAGTTATGATTTGAAAGTGTGCTGGGACCCTGCTAACCAGGCCCCAGCACCAGTGCTCTTTCCCTAAACTGTACCTTTGTCTCTACA
Organism: Pleurodeles waltl; assembly: GCF_031143425.1. Classification (NCBI taxonomy): domain Eukaryota; kingdom Metazoa; phylum Chordata; class Amphibia; order Caudata; family Salamandridae; genus Pleurodeles; species Pleurodeles waltl. Next base: position 233,748,561 of record NC_090440.1, on the reverse strand, counting down.
ATTGGCACAACCCTGGTGCTCTGGTAAGTCCCTTGGTACCAAGGGCCCTGATGCCTGGGAATGTCTCTAAGGGCTGCAGCATGTCTTATGCCACCCTTGGGACCCCTCACACAGCAAATGCACACTGCTTCACAGCTTGTGTGTGCTGGTGGGGAGAAAATGACTAAGTCGACATGGCACTCCCATCAGAGTGCCATGCCAACCTCACGCTGCCTGTGGCATAGGTAAGTCACCCCTCTAGCAGGCCTTACAGCCCTAAGGCAGGGTGCGCTATACCACAGGTGAGGGCATAAGTGCATGAGCACTAGGCCCCTACAGTGTCTAAGCCAAACCCTAGATATTGTAAGTGCAGGGTAGCCATAAGAGTATATGGTCTGGGAGTCTGTCAAATACGAACTCCACAGCACCATAATGGCTACACTGAAAACTGGGAAGTTTGGTATCAAACTTCTCAGCACAATAAATGCACACTGATGCCAGTGTGCAATTTATTGTAAAATACACTTAGAGGGCATCTTAGAGATGCCCCCTGAAAACATACCCGACTTCCAGTGTAGGCTGACACGTTTTTGCCAGCCTGTCACACACCAGACATGTTGTTGGCCACATGGGGAGAGTGCCTCTGTCACTCTGTGGCCAGGAACAAAGCCTGTACTGGGTGGAGGTGCTTCTCACCCCCCCCCCCCCACCCCCCCACTGCAGGAACTGTAACACCTGGCGGTGAGCCTCAAAGGCTCACCCCCTTTGTTACAGCGCCACAGGGCATCCCAGCTAGTGGAGATGCCCGCCCCTCTGGCCACTGCCCCCACTTTTGGCAGCAAGGCTGGGGGAGATAATGAGAAAAACAAGGAGGAGTCACCCCCCAGTCAGGACAGCCCCTAAGGTGTCCTGAGCTGAGGTGACTCTTACTTTTAGAAATCCTCCATCTTGTAGAAGAAGGATTCCCCCAATAGGATTAGGGATGTGCCCCCCTCCCCACAGGGTGGAGGCACAAACAGGGTGTAGCCACCCTCAAGGACAGTAGACATTGGCTACTGCCCTCCCAGACCTAAACACACCCCTAAATTCAGTATTTAGGGGCCCCCAGAAACTAGGAAACTAGATTCCTGCAACCTAAAGAAGAAGGACTGCTGACCTGAAGCCCTGCAGTGAAGACGGAGACGACAACTGATTTGGCCCCAGCCCCATCGTCCCGTCTCCCTACTTCAACAAAAACGGCAACAGAGACGCATCCAACAGGGACCAGCGAACTCTGAAGCCTCAGAGGACTGCCCTGCACCCAAAGAACCGAGAAGCTCCAGTGAACAGCGACTCTGTTCAACCATCTGCAACTTTCTGCAACAAAAAAGCAACTTTAAAGACTCCACGTTTCCCGCCGGAAGCGTGAGACTTTCCACTCTGCACCATACGCCCCTGGCTCGACCTGCGGAAAACAAACACCTCAGGGAGGACTCCCCGGCGACTGCGAGCCCGTGAGTAACCAGAGACGACCCCCCTGAGCCCCCACAGCGACGCCTGCAGAGGAAATCCAGAGGCTCCCCCTGACCGCGACTGCCTGTAACAAGGGACCCAACGCCTGGAACCAGCACTGCACCCGCAGCCCCAGGACCTAAAGGAACCGAACTCCAGAGAAGGAGCCATCCCCAGGCGACCCTCTGCCTAATCCAGGTGGTGGCTACCCCGAGGAGCCCCCCCCCTGTGCCTGCCTGCATCATTGAAGAGACCCCCGGGTCTCCCTATTGATTCCAATACAAAACCCGACGCCTGTTTGTACTCTGCACCCGGCTGCCCCTGAGTGGCTGAGGGTGTACTTTCTGTGCCTGCTTGTGTCCCCCCCGGTGACCTACAAAACCCCCATGGTCTGCCCTCCGAGGACGCGGGTACTTACCTGCTGGCAGACTGGAACCGGGGCACCCCTGTTTCCATTGAAGCCCATGTGTTTTAGGCACCTTTTTGACCTCTGCACCTGACCGGCCCTGAGCTGCTGGTGTGGTAACTTTGGGGTTGCCTTGAACCCTCAACGGTGGGCTACCTTGGACCCAACTTTGAACCCTGTAAGTGTTTTACTTAGCTGTGAACTTAACATTTACTTACCTCCCCCAGGAACTGTTGATTTTTGCACTGTGTCCACTTTTAAAATAGCTTATTGCCATTTTTGTCAAAACTGTACACGCTATTGTGATTATTCAAAGTTCCTAGAACACCTGAGTGAAATACCTTTCATTTGAAGTATTACTTGTAAATCTTGAACCTTTGGTTCTTAAAATAAACTAAGAAACAATATTTTTCTATATAAAAACCTATTGGCCTGGAGTAAGTCTTTGAGTGTTTGCTCCTCATTTATTGACTGTGTGTGTACAACAAATGCTTAACACTACCCTCTGATAAGCCTACTGCTCGACCACACTACCACAAAATAGAGCATTAGAATTATCTCTTTTTGCCACTATCTTACCTCTAAGGGGAACCCTTGGACTTTGTGCACATTATTTTTTACTTTGAAATAGTATATACAGAGCCAACTTCCTACACATAGTCCTTTTGCTATTGAAGGTCTGGTAGGGTCAGCTCAATTCTTTGTGATCTCTGAACAAGCTAAAATTGCAAACTTGGTGATGGTCTGAGCCCTGGCCTTGGTGTTACATTTGAGGCATAAGCTTCTCATACAACCTGACACAGAGAGAAGCCCTTCAGCCCTAGTTGAATTTCAGCTGTTACCAGAAGTGGTAGTTCCAAAGGTGATTCCAGTGACTACAATCGAATGATTGCGGATTGCAGCTCAACAGTCCTAGAGCCCCAAAGCACTTCTGAACCCAATGACTGAGGTGGAGTCTTTGTTTTGGTACATTGTGGGTTTCTGAGCAGGAACACGAGTTACCTTAAAACCAAAACTTGTACTTCACAGAAACACTAACTGCTATGACCGCACTTAACACACGAGGGCAGAAGTATTCACAGCATGTGATCTACAGCTACCGATGTTACAAATTCTTACCGTCTCCAGTGATCACACTATGAAGTATCAAAGTTATGTGCTCTATGGTGGTAGCATGCATTTGTTTTTTTCCAGAATGAACTGCGTTATTCATATATGTAATAATATGTTTTTTGCTGTATTGGCTATTTCATTTCTTTATTTCTTATTTTTGGGAAAAAGTACTATGCTAGTTTTGAGGTGTTAAGAGTGGTAAATGAGTGTGTTTTGTTTTGCCCGTGACAATGCAGTGTCCTAGCTTTGCATGTCTTTCAACCTTAATCAACTTTCGTCTGCACTGTATTTAACCAAACATTGTTAACAGACCACCTTCACAGACATGGATAAGCCAATCCCTTCAGCTTTGCTCAGAAGAGTTTCAAGTCACCAATCACTTACGGCCAATGCTGTGGTATATTGATTAAAGATGTTCTGACGAAATTCTTTCAAAGCTTTCTTAAATACCACATCTACAAGGGTGTCCTTCTTACTGTCTTCATTATCCAGATCATGCATCTACAAGGATGACAAAGATAAAAAAGTATGTCATCCTTCAAGAAATTACAATTATCAGTTGTTACAAGTGTTCTGATGTGGACTCTAAGAAATTGGTATGGACCCAGCACACAAGACCTCTTCAAAATCCATAAATACAACTTGAAAAAAAACACTTCTTTATAATTGTACCACCTTTATAAAACACTCCAAAATGGGGAGTCAGTTTATCCTTGGTGAGCAGGTGTGGGGGGACCTGTCTTATCCTTAATCAGGGAAGACAGAGGGATGTACCTTGCCAATATCACAATGCAGTACTGGAGTCCTTAGGTGCCTACAGACATTTTTTCAGATGTTCTTGCTACTGGTTATTTTATAATTAATAAAAATGCATTGGAAACAAAATGTTCCTAGAGTCAGAATGCTCCATTGCTAAGTGACTATTTGCCCTATTATGCCCCTCTTAAGGCAGCTCCCAAGGTTCTATTTCAATAGCTATCAAAAAGCCATCTTACAATCCTGGCTCTCAAGAGAATGGCTCCCCTGTAATCATGTCACTCTTGTATGTCTTCACCAGAGTATCTCTTTTTCTCTTAACCCCAACTAAGAAGATTCCCAAGGGATCAGATTAAATCGAACTCTCCCAAGTCCAAATTAAGGAGATTTTCCAATGGTGAAACGTCTCCAAAAGACATTTACTCTCTCTTTTCTTCATTAAAAAGCTTCCAGGCTTTTACTCCCGTGTCCTCCATGGAAGGGTTTTACTGGGATCAAGTACTACACTAACAGACATGCATCTTCCTTATTTATTCCTTTAAAGTTCTTACAATAGCAATGTTATTTTTTTTAAATGTGTTTTTGTCCCATAAGTCCATGTCATAGATGCCTTTCAAAGATCAACCACTGCTGCTAGTCACCCCACTCACTTCCTTCCTTGATTTGTGCTATTTGGTTTGCTGTTTCACCAGTATTATCTTTTTCTAACCCTACACTCCACAGCATCATAGTTTCACAAGAGGTAAATGCAATCACATGAAAAGCCCCTCTTCTGGTCTCTGGAAATGCTCCTTATGACAGTCAATCAACTGAAATCTAGAACTGCCTGGAATTTCCAAAATTCCACTGGGCATGGATTCACTAGAAGATTTGAAATTGGGAATTGGAAGACACTTGCTCTAATGCCACACTTTGGAAATTAAAAGATTGGATGCCAAATTCTGGTTTTGTGAAGAAAAGCACTAACAGGACTGTTGGCAGTCTTGATCGCAGACTCACCCAAAGTGTTTGTAATGTATGTTTCCAAGTCTATAGTATGTAGGTGCCACCCACTACAGGAAGCAAAATATTTAATTATTTGAAGTAATTTTTAAGGAGTATAGGGACTCCAGCTATCCTTTCATGATTATAGCAAGATGCTCCAAGGCAGGCATACCTTTTTAAGAAGAAACTCATCCATGCCCTTCAAGTCACTAGCACTGTTTATTATCTGTAGGGCATCATTTTGCCATGACACAGGTTCCAGAGCTGAACTACTGATCTTCAAACTCCGTCTTCGCTTCACCTTTGGAGATGGTTCTTTATTTTCCTTCTCCTTTCCTTTATTGTTGACCAGCTCGGGACTCCGTGGTGGTGTCGTACGATGGCGACCACCTAGCTCAATCACTAGAAGAAGACGATAAAAGTCAAAGAGGTATGGTGCTAGAAAATTTGTCGTGCATTAGTAGTAAAAAAACAACGATACATTTCTGAAAGTTCAGGGGAAAATGTAGAACAGAATGGAGGTGCACTTAGTTTGAGTTCCCAATAACAGAAGAAAATATGTCGGGACAGGCATGAGCAGAGTTATATGTCTCATCTTTAGCAAAAATAAAGCAAATTCTGTTTGTCAAGACTGACGTGCATTTGCAAGCTGTCTAAGCTGCTTTTACCAAAAGTTTGGAGGGCTGCAGATGAAGATGGAAGTTTAATAGCTGGCTGTGTACGGAATCGCAATCATCTAAGAGTTGGGAAGCTGGAAATCACAACTTAGATGTATTAGCTCTGCTGTGAGAAGGACTATGCTTCAGAAATAGCAAAAGGGTGCAGCAGGTCAACTGTCAGACCAGCACCTATATACTTATGTATCCCAGATGCAGAATGTGCTATAGATTAATGAGAATTGGTAAAGTTGTGTGGGGGCACTATTACCTTCATTAAACTGGAGTTTGGGTATCAGATCTACTCCAGATGTTTCATGATCAGAGTACAACTCCAATAGCTCAGACTGAGATGTCAACTTATCACGGGGCAGCTTCTTTTCGCCCTGTTTTGCCTTCCCCCAGAATCTCATCTTTCCTCTTTGAGGCCTAGATATCAAAAAGGAAACATTGTAGTCTGATTATGGGGTCATAACAAAAACAGATTAATTCTACCATTTATATTAAGATGACACAAAGAAACAAACAAATAATTTAGATCAAAGTGAAGTGTACAAAGTTATGTTTATTTCTTCCTAGTGTGTTTTAATTTACATCCATTTTCTATATACAAAGACTTGCTTTCTCCTACACAATATGCTATGCAAAAACGTTAAAGTTGGAAAGTTAGGGTACACAAACTGGAACAAAAGTACAAATCAGAAAATATGCAGTTGCCCAACAGAGTTCTCCATCCTATTGGGACAATTTAAAATGTGTTAAGCAGTGTATTCAAAACCACAGTAGTTAAAACCTCCAAAAAGCTTGCGATCACTCTGTAATACAGTGAAAAAATGAAGGTTAATTCGTAAGAAAACTAACACATTTGCAATGAATTTCAAGAGCACCTACATAAAAAAAACACGCATAACAAACGCTATGTTACATTACAGAAAGAAAAAACAAAATACCTGAAAAGATGCGAGTACAGTGTGCATCAAGATTACATAAACCGTTAAAACACACAAAATCCTACGTCTTCACATGGCTATGAAAACTGCTGCTCGGCGCTGTTCAGCATTTCCTGAATTGCCCTCTATTTAACATAGCACTTTATGAGTTGGTTACATGAATCTTGCTGGTGTTCGAAAGCAACACCTAGGTTCTGTGGATGCATGTAAAGAAAAGATGACCAACTGCGGTTTCATGCTTGCTAAGACATCCACACAGTAATGCTTCGTAAATGTGAGTGGGGTGGACCATGTAGCTGCTTTACAAATGTCAGCTTTGGGAATATTTCAAAGGAAGGTCATAGAGATCCTTTTTATGACTAGAAAGTGGCGTTGGTGAGGCAGGGAATGAAAATGTCACTTACCCAGTGTACATCTGTTCGTGGCATCAGTCGCAGTAGATTCGCATGTTCTGCAATAGCTCGCCATCTGGTGTTGGGCCGGAGTGTTACAAGTTGTTTTTCTTCGAAGAAGTCTTTCGAGTCACGGGACCGAGTGACTCCTCCTTTTGTCTCCATTGCGCATGGGCGTCGACTCCATCCTCGATTGTTTTTCCCCGCAGAGGGTGAGGTAGGAGTTGAATTGTAGTAATAGTGCCCATGCAATGGAGTGACTAAGTATGCACTTATTTAAGGTTGAGATGATACATATATAAATAATTGAAGGTAACTTCCAAACTGCTACAGGCTCCCGGGGAGGCGGGTGGGCACATGCGAATCTACTGCGACTGATGCCACGAACAGATGTACACTGGGTAAGTGACATTTTCAGTTCGATGGCATCTGTCGCTGTAGATACGCATGTTCTGCAATAGACTAGTAAGCAGTTATTTCCCCAAAAGCGGTGGATCAGCCTGTAGGAGTGGAAGTAGTCTGAAATAATGTCCTTAATACAGCTTGACCTACTGTGGCTTGTTGTGCGGATAACACGTTTACACAGTAGTGCTTGGTGAATGTGTGAGGCGTAGACCATGTGGCTGCCTTACATATTTCTTGCATTGGGATGTTTCCTAGAAAGGCCATGGTAGCACCTTTCTTTCTGGTTGAGTGTGCCCTTGGTGTAATGGGCAGCTGTCGTTTAGCTTTAAGGTAGCAGATTTGGATGCATTTAACTATCCATCTGGCTATACCTTGTTTTGAAATTGGGTTTCCTGCATGAGGTTTTTGAAATGCAATAAAGAGTTGTTTAGTCTTTCTGATGTTCTTTGTTCTGTCAATGTAATACATTAATGCTCTTTTGACATCTAATGTATGTAGTGCCCTTTCAGCTACGGTATCTGGCTGTGGAAAGAACACCGGAAGTTCCACTGTTTGATTTAGATGGAACGGTGAAATAACCTTTGGCAAAAATTTAGGATTGGTCCTTAGGACGACTTTATTTTTGTGTAGTTGTATAAAAGGTTCCTGTATAGTAAACGCCTGAATCTCGCTTACTCTTCTCAGGGAAGTAATGGCGATGAGAAATGCCACCTTCCAGGTTAGGAACTGTATGTCGCAGGAGTGCATGGGTTCAAAAGGTGGACCCATAAGTCTAGTTAGGACAACATTTAGGTTCCATGAAGGAACAGGTAGTGTTCTTGGTGGTATAATTCTCCTAAGGCCCTCCATGAATGCTTTAATGACTGGTATTTTATATAGGGAAGTTGAATAGGTAGTCTGCAGGTATGCAGATATTGCTGCAAGGTGAATCTTAATGGAAGAGAAAGCTAGGTTAGATTTTTGTAAGTGAAGCAAGTAACCCACTACATGTTCTGGAGTTGTGTGTAATGGTTGTATTTGATTAATATGGCAGTAGCAAACAAACCTCTTCCATTTACTTGCATAGCAGTGCCTGGTGGATGGCCTTCTTGCTTGTTTTATGACTTCCATACATTCTTGGGTAAGTTGTAAGTGCCCGAATTCTAGGATTTCAGGAGCCAGATTGCTAGATTCAGCGATGCTGGATCTGGGTGTCTGATCTTTTGGTTGTGCTGTGTCAACAGATCTGGCCTGTTGGGCAATTTGATGCAGGGTACCACTGATAGGTCTAGCAGCGTTGTGTACCAGGGTTGCCTTGCCCAAGTTGGTGCTATCAATATGAGTTTGAGTTTGCTTTGACTGAGTTTGTTTACCAGGTAAGGAAGGAGAGGGAGAGGAGGAAAAGCGTAAGCAAATATCCCTGACCAGTTCATCCATAGGGCATTGCCTTGGGATTGTTTGTGTGGGTATCTGGATGCGAAGTTTTGGCATTTTGCGTTCTCCCTTGTCGCAAACAAGTTTATCTGAGGTGTTCCCCAGAGTTTGAAATAAGTGTTCAGTATTTGGGGGTGAATTTCCCATTCGTGGACCTGTTGGTGATCTCGAGAGAGATTGTCTGCGAGTTGATTTTGTATCCCTGGTATAAACTGTGCAATTAGGCGAATTTGGTTGTGAATTGCCCAATGCCAAATTTTTTGTGCTAACAGGCTTAACTGCGTGGAGTGCGTCCCTCCCTGCTTGTTTAGATAATACATTGTTGTCATGTTGTCTGTTTTGACGAGAATGTATTTGTGAACTATTATTGGTTGGAAAGCTTTTAGTGCTTGAAAAACTGCAAGAAGTTCTAGGTGATTGATATGCAGTTTTGTTTGATGTACGTTCCATTGTCCTTGTATGCTGTGTTGATCGAGGTGTGCTCCCCACCCTGTCATGGAAGCATCTGTTGTTATTACGTATTGTGGCACTGGGTCTTGGAAAGGCCGCCCCTTGTTTAAATTTATGTTGTTCCACCACAGAAGCGAGAGGTAAGTTTGGCGGTCTATTAACACCAGATCTAGAAGGTGACCCTGTGCTTGAGACCACTGTGATGCTAGGCATTGTTGTAAGGGCCTCATGTGCAGTCTTGCGTTTGGGACAATGGCTATGCATGATGACATCATGCCTAGGAGTTGTAATACCATCTTTGCTTGTATCTTTTGTGTTGGATACATGCGTTGTATGATGGTGTTGAAATTTTGAATTCTTTGTGGACTTGGAGTGGCTACTCCTTTTGATGTGTCTATTATGGCTCCCAGGTATTGTTGTACCTTGCGTGGCAGAATTTTGGATTTTGTGAAATTGACGGTGAACCCTAGTTTGAAGAGGGTTTGTATGATATGATTTGTGTGATTTGAGCACTCTATTAACGAATGGGCCTTGATTAGCCAGTCGTCTAGATATGGGAACACATGTATTTGCTGCCTTCTGATGTGTGCAGCGACTACCGCTAGACATTTGGTAAAGACTCTTGGTGCGGTTGTTAATCCGAAAGGCAGTACCTTGAATTGGTAATGTATTCCTTTGAATACAAACCTTAGGTATTTCCTGTGCGATGGGTGTATTGGTATATGGAAATAAGCATCCTTGAGGTCTAAAGTTGCCATGTAGTCGTGCAGCTTTAGCAATGGCAATACTTCTTGTAGTGTGACCATGTGGAAGTGGTCTGATTTGATGAAAGTGTTGACTACTCTGAGGTCTAGGATTGGTCTCAGTGTTTTGTCCTTCTTTGGTATCAGAAAGTACAGTGAGTAAACTCCTGTGTTTATTTGTGTGTTTGGCACTAATTCGATTGCATTCTTTTGCAATAGTGCCTGCACTTTTATCTCTAGGAGATTGGAATGGTGTGTTGTTAAATTTTGTGCTTTTGGTGGTATGTTTGGAGGGAACTGTAGAAATTCTATGCAGTAACCATGTTGGATAATTGCTAGAACCCAAGTGTCTGTAGTGATTTTCTCCCATGCTCTGTAATAATGACCTATTCGTCCCCCCACTGGTGTTGTGTGGAGGGGGTGAGTGACATGTGAGTCACTGTTTAGTAGTAGGGGTTTTGGGGCTTTGGAATCTTCCTCTATTTCTAGGGAATTGCCCACCTCTATATTGTCCCCGAAAACCTCCTCTATACTGTCCTTGGTAACTGGACGGTGTGGCTTGTGAGGTGCTGGCTTGTGTGCTTTGACCCCGAAACCCCCCTCGAAAGGGCGTTTTACGGAATGAGCTGTAATTCCCTCTGCTCTGCGGGGAGTAGAGTGCGCCCATGGCTTTGGCAGTGTCCGTATCTTTTTTGAGTTTCTCAATCGCTGTGTCCACTTCTGGACCGAACAGTTCTTTTTCATTAAAAGGCATATTGAGAACTGCTTGTTGAATCTCTGGTTTAAATCCAGACGTTCGGAGCCATGCATGCCTTCTGATAGTTACAGATGTATTAATTGTCCGTGCAGCTGTATCTGCAGCGTCCATGGAGGAGCGGATCTGGTTGTTGGAGATGGCTTGTCCCTCCTCAACCACTTGTTTTGCCCTATTTTGGAAGTCTTTGGGCAGATGTTCGATGAGATGTTGCATCTCGTCCCAGTGGGCTCTGTCATAGCGCGCAAGTAGTGCCTGGGAGTTCGCGATGCGCCACTGGTTTGCAGCTTGTGCTGCGACTCTCTTACCAGCTGCATCAAACTTGCGGCTTTCTTTATCTGGGGGTGGTGCATCTCCAGATGTGTGAGAGTTGGCCCTTTTCCTAGCTGCTCCTACAACAACAGAGTCTGGTGGCAGCTGTGTTGTGATGAAAGCTGGGTCCGTAGGAGGCGCCTTGTACTTTTTTTCCACCCTTGGTGTGATTGCCCTACTTTTGACCGGGTCCTTAAATATGTCTTTTGCGTGCCGGAGCATACCAGGGAGCATAGGCAGGCTTTGGTAGGAGCTGTGGGTGGAGGAGAGTGTGTTGAACAAGAAATCATCCTCGACCTGTTCTGAGTGGAGGCTTACGTTGTGAAATTGTGCTGCTCTAGCCACCACCTGAGAGTACGCGGTGCTGTCTTCTGGTGGAGATGGTTTTGTAGGGTATGCCTCTGGGCTGTTATCTGACACTGGGGCGTCGTATAGGTCCCATGCGTCCTGGTCTTGGTCACCCTGGCTCATGGTGGTGTGAGCTGGGGAGTGTGATGGCGTTTGTGCTGGTGAAACGTTAATCACGGGCGGAGGAGAGGGTGGTGGTGTAACTCTTTTCACCACTTTTGGTTGTGGTGCTTGTTCCGTCTGGAACTCCAACCTTCTCTTTCTCCTAATGGGGGGAAGGGTGCTTATTTTTCCTGTCCCCTGCTGAATGAAGATACGCTTTTGCGTATGGTCCGCATCAGTTGCTTGTAGCTCTTCCTCAAACCTATGCTTCTGCATTTGGGAGGTTAGCGAGTGCTCTTCTGTATAAGAGCCTGAAGCTGGGTCGCTTGCAGTTTGTTTCGGCATCGAAACTTTGTCTGCGTGTTTTTTCGGCTCCGAGGTGACTTTTTTCCTTTTCGGGGCCGAAACCTCTCGGCGTCGATCTGTTTCGGTGCCGCTGTCTCGGCGTCGAGCCGTGTCCACACCGGCATCTCGGTGTCGAGGCTTGTCTCCAGCACTTTCTCGGTCCCGAGAAGGCTGCGTGCCGGTGTCTCGACCGGAGTCGGACGATCTCGGCACTGTTTGGGCCTTTTTCGGTGCCGACGGTCGGTCACCGATTTTATGGGTTGAGCCATGGCCTGGTGGCAGTGGCGTCCCCTGGGCCTTGTAAATGTTTCTTTGTGTGGTTTTCGACGTCTTACTCACGGTTTGTGTATCGTCGAATCCTTCGGAGTCTGAGTCTTGGATCGAGAAGGTACCTTCCTCTTCCTGTTCCTCGAACTCCCGTCGGGCTGTCGGTGCGGACGCCATTTGAAGTCTTCTGGCTCGACGGTCTCGGAGTGTTTTTCGGGACCGGAACGCACGACAGGCCTCGCAGGTGTCTTCGCTGTGCTCAGGTGACAGGCACAGGTTGCAGACCAAGTGTTGGTCTGTGTAGGGGTATTTATTGTGGCATTTGGGGCAGAAACGGAACGGGGTCCGTTCCATCGGCGTTCTTCAGCACGCGGTCGGGCCGACCAGGCCCCGACGGAGGATCGAAAAACTACCCCGAAGGGCACCGGAGCTCTTCGATCTTCGATGCGGTGTTGAATCTAAGTATGCCGATCCCGAACGCAACAATACCGACGAAAATCTTCCGAAATTAACTATTTTTTCTGTTCCGAAACTCGGAGCGACAGGAACACGTCCGAACCCGATGGCGGAAAAAAAACAATCGAGGATGGAGTCGACGCCCATGCGCAATGGAGACAAAAGGAGGAGTCACTCGGTCCCGTGACTCGAAAGACTTCTTCGAAGAAAAACAACTTGTAACACTCCGGCCCAACACCAGATGGCGAGCTATTGCAGAACATGCGTATCTACAGCGACAGATGCCATCGAACAGTTCTTTTTTTGCCTTAATGGACAAGTTACTTACCTTTGGTAATGCCTTATCTGGTAGAGACAATATCTAGTTGCTTCCCTTAGAATATCTCTAGGGGTCAGTCTTAATCCAGAGATTTTTCTCGAGCAGCATCCCTGCATACCGTTATGTAGCATCGATTGGCTCTGCATCTGTTGTCAGCATTGTCCGCTCTGGAGAGGATGTTGAGGGCCCTATATAGGCACCACTGTGGCGCGCTGACATCAGTTTCTTTTCACAACATTCCACGACAGAAGCGCAGAGCCATGACGAACACTAACCACTAGTGCGTCAAAACTAGGTCCCTGAAAGGCGGTCCCTGTCCCTAGAAATCAGTTCGTAGAGCAAATAGGATGGGTGAGTAGGTAAGGAATCTGCAACTAGATATTGTCTCAACCAGAGAAGGCGTTACCGAACGCAACTTGTCCATCTGATAGAGACATCTACTTACAGATTCTTTACCTTAGAATAGATACCCGAGCAATACCATCCCCGGAGGTGGGTCTGTGAACCAAGATCACACTAGAAAGTCCTGCAGGACCAAGCAGGCAAAGTGCCTGTCTCTCTGGACCTGACTTCAGACAGTAGTGTTGATAAACGTGTGCAAAGATGCCTACGTTTCCATCTGACAAATGCCTTTAGTTCTGGCAGAATGAACACGCAAGCTCTCAGGGGGTTACTTCTTAGCCAGTGCAAAGCACATTATAATGCAAAGGAAAACCCATTTGGAGTGGGTTCTCTTCTGCACTGTCCGACCTTTCTTCACACCCACATAACCAACAAAGAGTTGATCATCCGCTCATAATTCTTTGGTACAATCAAGGTAGAATGATAATGCTCTTTTTGGGTCCAGGCGGTGCACATCCCTAATCCTATTGGGGGAATCCTCCAAACTCAAGATGGAGGATTCCTAAAGGCAGGGGTCATCTCAGCTCAGGACACTTTAGGGGCTGTCCTGACTGGTGGGTGACTTTTCCTTGTTTTTCTCATTATCCTCTCCTGCCTTG